>NC_082698.1:61527989-62215489 GCF_949987515.2 Delphinus delphis
AGCTTAGGACAGCGCTGCGGGAAGATCTCAGGGCAGCTGCAGCTTCTAAACCACCCCTGGGAAGGAATGGCCCACAGGAAAGCCCCCTGCAGGACATCTGGTCATGGAGCCTAAAACGCCCTGCCCAAGGAGGGGCAGGAAACCACCCAACAGCAGCAGGCTGGGATGATCATGACAGAACCGGCCACTGGGGAAAAGGGTGCTAAGAGCCGCCCAGGGCAGGGAGCACGTGCCCAGAGGTTGCCACACTGGGATAAAGAGCAAGGTGCGGTGGATCACTGAGCTACATGTCCCAGGTGCCAATTCAGCCAAAAGTCAGGGTGGCCAGGCCAGATCCTGAGAAACAAGTTACTTCCCAAGGAAGCCCACCTTTCCTGAGGAAGCCCCCTGTTGCTAACCAGGCTACACAATCACTCCTAGCAAAGCATCAAAACCAGAGAGTGACTGCTTATCAAAAACCAAATAAATACGAACTTCCTTGGGCAGAAGGAAACCAGCTGGGCCTGCGATGACAGAACAGCTTTGAAGGCAGACGAGCCTCTACCCAGAGATCACTGTGTGGGCTCAGGTGAGTGGGTTTAACTGAGCCTGGGCTTCCTTGGTTGAAAAACAAAGGTTAATAGCATCTACCCTGGGACTGTGAGGGCGGGTGGGTATGTGTACCCAGCACAGGGCCCGATCCACAGTAGGCACTCAAGAACTATTAGTGTAACCTCCTCCACCATCTGCATGATGGAGTTCGGGTAAGATGCCAATCTAGGCTCTGTGACCTGCTGAAGTAAGCCCAGCTCTCTCTCATCTCATTGCTCTAGGTCTGGCTCAATCCCCATCAGGACCTGATCCTGACAGTTGATTAGCCTTTCCAACGTGCCCCTTGCCCCATTGGGTGCACCCTAGGCCTTTTCAAGGCTTACCCAAGAGCTACAGATCTATCAATATTCCTGCAGATTTTTGGTGTTTGTAGATCAGTAAGACCCAAACCAACTAAACCCAACACCCCTTGTTTATGGGAGTTACAAAATACATGTCGTAAACAGGGGTGAGTACCTACCTACATAGCAATATAGTGTCCTAACTTTAAAACTGAAAGCCATCAGAAAAAAATCCTACGTGAAGTTAGCAGATGCATGAACTTATGATGGATACGTATGCATTGAAGAGAAGACAATATTTAATATTGTTGTCATTTTTTCCTTTATATTTGCCATTTTGAAATAAGGCTAAATTAGTATTTTTATACAACTACACACAATTGTTCTGTGGGAAAGCTACAAATGCAGTCCAGTACAGAGGTGTTGTCTTGTTGACTCTAGTGTTATGTGAGCAGCATTACCAGGGGTGATGTGATTTTCCAAAATGATGGATTAAGAGTTGATAAAGTTCCAAACAAAATGAAGGATAACCTACCTGCAACTTTCAACAGGGTAGATGTGCTCCGGGAAGAGTGTACGATAAAACCATGTTTTTAAAGAAATCCACTTTTTCTTGTATGAAAGTGAAACTGAGGTCTTGGCCCATGTGACTATGAACTGGTTTTTCTCCTACATGATTGTTCTGGCAGGATGTTAAAAAAAAAAAAAATCTGTAGGACTCAGGACAGTTCTTCATTGTGAGGGACTGCCTTCGCAATGTCTGCATTATAAGACATCTAGCATCCATCACCATTACCAAATGACAGCAGAACGACCCCCATCACTGTGACAACCAAAACTTTTTAAAATTTTGGGATTCCCCCTAGGGAGCCAAACTGTCCCACTGAGGACTGAAAACAGGAATGCACGCTAACACAAGCCTCATGTTAATATCTACAGCTGAATATCTGTCAAGTTAGGAGGGACTCAAGCGTCATCCGGCCCATCCTTCCCTTCTAGCAGGCACATCAGAACCTCCAAGGAGCTTTTCCAAATCCCCATGTCAGGGCTTTCCTACATTCCCTGGTGAATGAAGGGTGGGGCCCAAACATCTGTATTTTGAACATCCCCAGATAAAAGTTGCTAAATTCTATCCATTCTCATCAATTTCTATGCCTTGGTCCCACAGCTAGTGGAAACTGAACCTAGAATACTGCTCTAGAAGCCCAGGCCCATAAAACATGATGATACTTATAGGTTCTCGTGCTGGCTTTGAGACTCACATGCTGTGTGGCTTTGGATTCACCCTTTACCCTCTCTGGGTCTCAATTTCCTGAGCTCAGAATTGGATAGAGAGGGGAAGCTGCTCTCCAACTCTTTCGGTTTAGAATTCTCTATGCCCTGCTTGGCTTGCACTTCCCAGAAGCCTCTGTTTAGAAACTCGACCTCTCTGTGCTCAGGGTCCCAGGAGGGGCCCTTGATCACAGAGTTATTTGGTTGGAGAGGGTGTCTTCCCTGGTCCTGCGCTGAGGATGCGTGGTGTGGCCAGAATGCCCTGGGAGGCCAGTGCCTTCTCCCTCTCCCTCCCCTTCAGTGTTGACACAGATGGGATGCAATGAAGAGTAATATAAGTCCTGTGTCAACAGAGGACCAGGGGGCCAATTAGTAACCTTGACCCATGGTTACTCCTTGCCTGGCCCTGCAGAACCGGTTTCCAGGACTGACTCACTCAGAGGAGCTGGGCTTCGGGCAGCTGGGCGGGCAGCAGCTATATCCGGAGCTCAGGGTCAGGGTAGAAGGAGAGGGCGTCCATCTCTGCAAGCAGATGGAAAAGATTTTATGTCTTACAAAAGTAAAGAAATTTTCCCCAGTTTTTTTGTTTTTGTTTTTGTTTTTTTTTAAACTAAGGGCAGTTGTTCTCCATGCTCCATGCTCGGGGGAATGGACCGAGGCGGAGGGATCAAGGACAGCGTGAGCTGAGAGGGCAGGCTGAGCAGCAGTTAACCAGGCAGAGAGATGCAGGAAGAGTGTTCCAGCTGAGGAAACTGTATATGCCGAGGCCCAGAGGTGGGCTCAGGAAGGCCAGCGAGCATGGCAAGAGTTAGGGGGAGGGGAGGGAGAGGCAGGTCAGTAGGGACAGATGTGTGGTGCAGGTATACAAATGCACATGCCTTCAGGGGCCCAAGCAGGTAATGGGAGAGTTACCATTTGGGAATGTAGACCTCAGGCTCGTTCATTCATCCATTCAACTATTTAATGTTAGGTTGCAGCATCCTGGGTGGGGGAATGAATCACTGAGCAAAACAAAGATCTCTGCGTCATGCAACTTACATTCTAGTGGAAGGAGACAGACAAACAGAATAACTAACTATATGGCAAGTAAGAAGGTGCCAAGGGCTATGGAAAAAGAAGCAAAGCCCAGTATGGGAAATAGAAACTGTGGGGCATAGAGCAGGATGTCATGGGTGCCGCAGTTTTAAGTAGAATGGCAGGCAAACGCAACATGTGATGACTCTTCATCCTTAGTTAGCAACAGGAAACAGCAAGCCAGCATAATTTCTGGACAAAAAGAGCACAAAAATATTGTAGGACCATGTTGTGTTCTTGTTGCAATTTGCATAATCTGTCTTGTGACCATGATGTAACTTGCTGAATCAACCCCTCTTTGTTAATTCCATCTTCCTCTCCCAAGAGAGAGAAAAGAAATTCATAGTTGCATAGTGATTGTCAAGTGATCTAAAAGGTCATAAAGAAGAATATGACTAAGGAACTCCCAGAACTTTGGGCAACTTACTCAATTGTTTTGAAGTTTTGTTTTTTCATCAGAATATACTATATGTACAGACCAGTCCACAAATCAAAGAGTAGAGCTTGATGAATACTCATGGCGTGAACATCAGTGTTCAGCACCCCTATCATGAAACAGAGTATGGCCAATTCAATTGTTTTTAAACAAATGCAACTGAGAACTAGATGGAGATGGTAAGTGTCCTGAGACCTCCGGGCCCTGTAGGATATAGTATTTCTAACTTTATCGAGAGAGCAGTAAGCAGCCATTGAGGTCCTTTTAATCAAGGAGCTGACCGTATCACGTTTGTTTTTTAAAACAATTCCTCCGCATAGTATAGAGAATGGCTGGAAGTCCAAATGGCAGACTAGGTACAGGCTTTTGCTTTCATCTCAGCAGAGAGTGAAGACAGTTGGCTCTAGGATAGAACAAGGGCGTGAGCTTAGAAGATGGACTCTTGGAAAGTGAGCTAAACAGAGTAAAAGGAGCTTCCCAGAACTACAGTCCACCCTGTGCCCTGACCAGCAGGCTGCCATGTGTGACCAAGCTAGCAGCCCCAGGGGAAATGTCACATTCATAGCTCAAGACAAACTAACCCATGTCTAGCGGGCTATATCTTTAACCTGTTAGAGCAGGATTGAGGTACCTCTCCCTTAACCACGGGATTCTTTCTGACCTGATCATTTCCCACAAAACAGAGTTGGTTGTAGCAGTAACCAATAGAGTGGTTACATTCATGCTGAGGCTACTTCTATCTACCCTAGTGTTGTGGGCTGAATTATGTCCCCCAACAATTCATATGTTGAAGTCCTAACTCTCAGTACAGTACCTCAGAATGGGACATTCTTTGGAAGAGGGGTCATTGCAGATGTAATTAGTCAAGATGAGGTCACACTAGAGTGAGGTGGGCCCCTAATCCAATATAACTGGTGTCCTTTAAAAAGGGCAGATGTAGACACGTACATGCACACAGAGAGAATGCCACGCGGAGATAAAGGCAGAGATGGGAACTATGCTTTTCCAAGTCAAAGAACACCAAGGACTGCTAGCAAACCACCAGACGGGCAGAGGCATCGGGCAGGTTCTGTCTCACGGCCCTTAGAAGGAACCGGTCCTGCGACACCCTGATCTCAGATTTCTAGTCTTCAGAACAGTGAGACAATAAACGTCTGCTGTTCAAGCTACCCTGTTTATGGTCCTCTGTTACAGCAGTCCTAGCAAATTAATACACCTAGATTCTCAAACTAGCCCCACACTTCGATAGGTTGACAAAGGAGGAATGGGAAGGGCAGGGTGACACGACCACTCCTAGTTGCCTTACATTCCCTCTGAGCGTCCAACTGTTGGAGCAGCGACTGGGGTCGGGAAGCCTCCAGAAGCCCTGGGGTCCACCGCTGACTGGCTTCATGGTGGGCAAAAGCAGCCTGAAGCTCGTCCTGGTGGATGTGCTTGAGGGGCCTGCTACACTCAGTTTTGGGGTGCAAAGAAACACCTGCCGCTTAGGGACAGGTATTGCAGGGGGCACTGCAAAGGAATCCACTCATTCAGACATATTTCAAATACCCACTCTTACTATCCACTTCTCATGTAATTCATGTACTCCAAATGTTTAAACCATTTCCACTGGCTGCCCAGTCAAACATCTAACTCAACACTGCCTTGTTATTGCATCATCTTAGACTCAATTAAAAACTCGTTTTGGTCAAATATCCTTCCCAGTCCCTCCAATATACAAATCATTTCAGTCCTTTAAAGCAAGTCGTTTATCGCTATAGGCCTGCTTCTGATCCTGGCTACATCCCCCCCGGGGAAGACTTACAAAGTCTCTGGTTGACAGCAAAAGGTCCTGAGGGGATTGCTCAATGTTGTCTCTGGAAACAACCTCACAACTATAAAAACAAGTCAAAACCAAGCCTTAGTGGCAGAGAATCAGTTACAGAAAATACATGAACCAGGGTCAGCAGAGATTGCCCGGGCCACACCCCAGGCTGTTTGGAAAGCACTTACCTGATGTCTTCCATAAATGACAATCCGTAGCAATAACCGTCTACCAATGGATGCACGGATCTGCCTGTGAACTAGATCATATCCGGAGAGGATGCCCTCCAAGGGAAGGTGCCACACAAGGCCCAGTTAATCGAATGTTCCTCTTGAACTTGGTCCACAAGGCCCCTTATGATCAGCCCCTGCCTCTCTCTACCTTCATCTCCCCCATCTCTACCTCACCCTCAGACTTTATACCCCAGGCATCGTTAGAGTAGCTATGTAATTAATCATCCAATCTGGGACACTTTTGAGACTGAGGACGTAACTAATAAGTTTTCTGGGACTGCAGGCATAATAACCTGGGCTGTGTTGCGCCATCTGGGATTTCTGGTTTCCCTGGTCACGTGGAATTACTTAGAGTCGCATAACGTGCCATGGGCTCTTACAGAGTTGTCATCACAAAGAGGGCCGAGGCCTGATTTATGTGACCATAAGAATGAATCAAGAATATTGACTGGAAGCTTCACGGAGATATATTTTAGTTCAGTATTAAGAAGAACTTTCTAGCCAACAGGACTACACAGAAAATGAACAGGCAACCTTGGGCAGTAGAGAGCTCCCTGTCACTAGAGCTGTTTTGTTGACAAATACTAGCATACAGTGGGTAGGACTTCTGAGGCGAGGACTCAGGCATGTAAGGGGTGAATACGAAGAATAACTACCTTAGACTCTGTTTCATCTATTCATTCATTCAATGAATATTTATTGGGCATGAGGCATTGCACCAGGAGTTTGATGAATTAGTACAAAACAAATATACCCATGTAACCACCATGCAGAACAAGGCCCTATGCTTGGTGATAAACAAGATAGATGTGGCCTCTAACCTCTTGGAGCTGACCGGCTTGCAGAAGAGATACATGAGATTGTAAGAATTATTGGGTATTCAAAGAGAGTATGAGGGGAGAACTTGGGATGGGAGTCAAAGAAGGGACATGTAAGTCGAAAAGGGATGAATGTAGGAAACTTGTCTGGTTCCATGATCTTGGATCTTTCCGGAGAGCTCAGACTTATTCTCTCTTCTCTGATGCCTGCTCTTCCACGTTGGGTAACCTTCCTGAGTGCTGACTTAGACCAGTCTATAGCTGCCAGCTCCAGAGCTGTGAGTCCTGTTCAGGTGACACGTTACCAGGTAACTGACCATTCTAGGGGAGACAGGAGAGGTGGAGGAGCCATGTGGGGTCGTTAGTCACGCCTCTTTCTTTCCTCCTTTATTCTCTAAAAGATCATCAGAAGGCTAGTCACACAGACTTCAGGACAACAGAGGCACAGGCAATGCCATGGCAGGTAAACCCCAAGAGCCTGGCAGAGACTCAACTTTCAGAGCAGCCAGCTCTCATCAAAGCACCCAGTGAGACTGGCCACAATCCAAAATCTCATGTACGAAGCAGAAGAGACAACAGGTGAGATAAAGGGCATGTGATCACAGGATTTTCTCCTGTACATTGATGGGAAATAATACCAGGATAATACAGCATATAAATAAGTAATAGGGATGTATGGTACAACATGATAAATATAATGCACGCTGCTGTATGTTATATATGAAAATTGTTAAGAAAGTAAATCCTAAGGGTTCTCATCACAAGGAAAAAATATGTTTTTTCTATTTCTTGTATTTTGTATCTATATGAGATGATGGATGTTCACTAAACTTATTGTGATAATCATTTCATGATGTATGTATATCAAATCATCATGCTGTACACCTTAAACTTGTACTGTGCTCTATGTCAATCATATCTCAATAAAACTGGTAGGAAAAATAATCAGTTAAAAAAAAACAAAATCCCATCAAAAATTTTTGTAGATGCAGATAAATTATTCTAAAATTTGTATGGAAAGGCAAAGGAACTAGAAGAGTAAGGACAACCTTAAAAAACAAAGCTGGAAATCTGCAATATTGTGAATTAGCATAAGAAATATGTATCCATTTAGTCTTCATCTTCATTCCTAGCTCCTAAAACCCTTGGAATTTCCTAAGGGATGAGACAGCTAAAGGTGTCTTTTGTTATTCATAACTGGCTCTTTCAATCACACACCTGACTTTCTGTTACTGAGGTAATATTTGGTTGCCAGGGGAACCTTTCAGCCCTAACCCCCTGACCTGGGGCTGGTGGTGGACTCTATCACCAATGGCCAATGATTTAATCAATCACCCTTACCTATTGAAGCCTCCATAAAACCCCAGAAGGATGGTGTTTGAAGAGCTTCCAGGTTGGTGAGAGGTCCACATGTTGGGAGTGGCACACCCCAGTTCCAAAGGGACAGATGCTCCTGTACACGAGATCTTGCCCTAGGTACCTCTCCATCTGGCTGTTCATCTGTATCCTTTATAATAACCCTTTACAATAAACTGTAAACATAGGTAAATATTTACCTGAGCTTTGTGAGCCATTGTAGCAAACTTTCAAACCTGAGGAGGGGATCGTGAGAATCCTAATTTAACACTGGTCAGTCAGAAATACAGATGACACAAAGCGAGAGAGAGGCATAGACATATATACACTACCAAACGTAAGGTAGATAGCTAGTGGGAAGCAGCCGCGTAGCACAGGGATATCAGCTCGGTGCTTTGTGACCGCCTGGAGGGGTGGGATAGGGAGGGTGGGAGGGAGGGAGACGGAAGAGGGAAGAGGTGTGGGAACATATGTATATGAATAACTGATTCACTCTATAAAGCAGAAACTAACACACCATTGTAAAGCAATTATACCCCAATAAAGATGTTAAAAAAAAAAAATACAGATGACAACTTGGACTTGCGACTGGTGTTGTTACCAGCAAGGGCTCATGTGCCTGCGGCCACAGAAAGCCGAATTCTGACAGCGGGTGTTGGCAGCAAAGTAAGGGTTTTATTGCATCACGCCCAGGCAGGGAGTGGGAGACAAGTCTCATGTCCACTCCATTTGGTCTTTGAGTGAGGGATGTTTTGAAGGGTAAGAACAAAGAGGCTGGGATTAATCATCATCAGGTGACGTTTCTGTGACATTCAGGTTCCGGGGCTCAGGATGTCTCTGGTTTTGGATTCTCTGGCCAGGTGGTCCATGGCTCAAGGGCCTGTTATCTCACCTTGCCCTGGAGAGACAATCTGGGTTTGTTCGTTAATGATGGTATCTATAGTAGCAACCTGAGTACATTAACGATGTTATCATGTTATCAACAACAGCAATTTTAGTCATCTGACCCTGGTCGATGAGTGTTCAGTTAGCACAGGATTGAGGTCAGAGGGAACAAGAAAGGGAATAAAGTTTTGGATTGAGAGATTAATCATCAACTCAGTAAGGGAACTTAGTTTTAGCGGGACACTCAGTTTCAGTGTCTGAAATGGGGGCAGCCTTGTGGGACTGGGCCCTTAACCTGTGGGGTCTGATGCTGTCTTCAGGCAGACAATGTCAGAATTAAGTTAAACTTGTAGGACACCCAGTTGGTTCCTGCTGAAATGGGGAAATGCTCGGTGTGGGAAAAACCCCATACATCTGGTGTCAGAAGTATTGAGAATGGAGAAAAAAAATAGTTTTCTCCAATGAAGTTTTATACCACTAGATATCAAGATGTATTTAAAACTACAGTTACTAAGAGAGTGTAGTATTGGCAGAATGCTAGACCCATAGTGCGCTTGAAAAGAACGAGTCCAGAGACAGACCCACACGTATATGGACACTTGAATTTTGATAAAGGTGATACCAGAGAGAAGCAAGTCAAAGACAGTGTTTTTAAAAATGGTGCTGGTCAAATAGATATTTGTAGGGGAAAAAATATGGCTCTTGACGCCTATCTTACACCTTACACAAAAACCAATTCCAGGCTGATCATAGCTCTAACTGTGAAAAGTAAGATAGTAAACTTTCTAGAAAATAATATGAAAAATATCTTCATAACTTTGGGTAGGCAAAGATTTCTTAAGTAGGACACAAACACCATTCATCACTAAGGACAAAATTCATCAACTGGGCTAAGTTAAAATTAGAAATTTCTCTCCATCAAAAGACTGCATTTTGGGGCTTCCCTGGTGGCGCAGTGGTTGAGAGTCCGCCTGCCGATGCAGGGGACACGGGTTTGTGCCCCGGTCCGGGAAGATCCCACATGCCGCGGAGCGGCTGGACCCGTGAGCCATGGCCGCTGAGCCTGCGTGTCCGGAGCCTGTGCTCCGCAACGGGAGAGGCCACGACAGTGAGAGGCCCGCGTACCGCAAAAAAAAAAAAAAAAAGGATTAGCACAGTGCCTGGCACATAAGAAGTATTCCATAAAATTTTATAGTGCTTCTCTTATAACTGACGCATCCCAGCAGGAGGACTGTACTTCAAACCATTTACAGGCAGACAGAATCTCTCTCCTCTTTTTGACGCTCCGTAAAGAGCAGTCAGAAGGGTCTCCTCTCAATTCTCTCATAAACCTTATAAACCAGCGTTGAGGGCATTCCATACGGTACCCCCTTCAATCCCAAAGCGGCAAGGTACACGGAGGCCCGGTGTTCAGTTTTAAACAACACAGTGGGAGGGGTAAGAGGTGCAAGGGGAGGATGAGTGGGTTTTATTCTCAGCTGAGTCAGGTCACATTGTGGGAAATCCCCCAGGTGAGCTGAAAGCAGCACAGCGGGGCTGGCAGGAGGGGAGAAAGCTCTCTCTCCTTTCAAATCCAGTCTTATTTGTCATAGTAGCCATCAGGATTCCCAGAAGCATGCAAGAGCGGGGCTTTCAGAATGGTTTCAAAGGGGTCACCTCATTCCTGCAGAGACAAGCCCAAGAGAAGCCAGAGCCTGAAGGGAGAACATTCTGACCCGTGTGGATGGAAAAGCACTGGAGGCGAGGCCAAGCTCAGAGGGCCCCCCTGAATGGGGCACTGCAGTGCTTTGTGTCCCCACCCCTCAGTGGGGAGGGGCAGAACTTTTGAAGAACTTGGGTTTGCCTCTAGCTATCCTCCTTCCTGCTCTTCCTCCCCAGCAGAGGACACAGAGTCTAGAAGCCTTGGGCCACTGATATGAAGCCAGGGGTGCCGAGAAGGAAGACCCTCGACTAGGCCCACCCCCATCCGTTCGGAGGCCCAGCAGCCTCACTCCTAGGACAGCACCAAGCATCGTCTGCAAACCCTTGCACTGTTTACAGACTCTGTGGACACCCCTCACAGCCTCTGATCTCACGTCAGCCCTGTGGACAAAGGATTATCCTGGTCCCCTGTTTCAGCGGTCCAAGTTGAGCCTCAGAGAAACAAAGTAAACTGCCCATGGTAGTTCTCAGGCTCAGGACTCATCCCATCCCCCTCCATCTCCCCTCCACCAAGACACCAATTACAGATCATCTATACTTCAATTAAAAAAAAAAGATACCAATCACAGTGATGATTATTACCACTTTTGAGCATCTCTTGTGCACCAGGCATATGACTAGGTGCTTCGCTTCTATTAGTTTGTTTGTCCTTCAGAACAACCTGAGAAGTAGGTGAGGGTCCCCCACTGTATTGGCTCAGAGAGGGTAATAACATAGGTTACCATACTTGGTGCCAAGCACTATTCTAAACACCTTCCTGTGCATTACGTCATGCAATCTCAAAGCTCCCGTGAGAATAAGTGCAAGTATCATCTCCGTTTCAGAGACAGAGGAACTGAGGCTCGGAGACATCAGGTGAATTGTCTGAGGCCTCATAGCTAGGAAATAGAGCTGGAATCGGAACCAAGTATTCTTACCACTGTTCCACAGCTTTGGCAGTACAGACGACTTACTCAAGGTGGCACATCTAGGGAGTGTCAGAATCCCATGGAAACCCCTGCCGGACTGAAAGCCCAGGGTCCTCCCACCCAGCTAACCTGCCTAGAGTAGGGCTGCAGGGACGCTTTGGATCCTGTTGGCGGCCTCCTCCTCTCCATCTAAGAGACAGCTCTCTGCCAATCAATCCCCAGAAATAGGACACATGGAGACAGACCCCCTCCGTGGTGGCAGACAGCCCGGTCAGGCTGACAGAGCTGGCACCCAGCCCAACCGAACTTTTTTGCCAGGTTTTCTCTCTCTGCCTGATGCTCGCTGGCTGAAACCAGCCCCTGATTCTCATTTTCTCCCTTGGTCCCCATTGAAAGCGCTGAATGGGAGATAGAAAGGGAGCTTGGAGGGAGGGCAAGCAGGTCCTCGAGCGAGCTTTCCTGACCCTCCAGGAAGGGTAAGAGGAGCTGGATGGGGGTGAGGAGAGGGATGCCAGGCTTCTGGAGTTGTGGGGCAGAGGTAACCTAGCAACCACTGGCTCATGCAGTCACAAAGCGACAGGCTTACCCACAGAACTGACGAGCCTTTCCATTGACGTGTCCTTTTGCTCTTTCCTGCTGGGGCAGCAAGGGCTACTCACCCACATGCTATAGCGGCCACTTTCCTCCGTGAGTCCAGGGATCTCCACAGGGCAGGAAATGGGCACTCCAGACAGCCCAGGGCCTGGGGGAGGACCCAGAGGGGCCAAGAGGCGAAAAGGGAAGTTCTGTCTCTGTATTGGTGTCATCAGGCCCCTTGTGCCTGGCCAGCTGGGGGCCCAGGGAGAGAGGGAAGGAAGGTCAGGGTCAGATTCAGTGGGGCCCCGGCCTGGCTTGCTCTGGAAAAGGCAGGCCTGGCCCGCTAGAGGCTCTGTTGACCTCTTCACAGCAGCTGTGGGCTATGACCCATTAGTGGCTTATAAAATCAATTTAATAGTTTGCATCTAACACTGACAAAATGAAAACAAAAAATAGGATGAAACTATCAGTATGCATCATATATAACAAGGGTAAGAATTGCTTCAGTTTCACACACACACACAAATGCATGCACACTTGTGTGCGTGAATTGGGTTATGATGTAAAAATGAGTTTCTTACTATGGTCACAGTCAAAAGTATTTAAAAGTCTCTGCTCTATCGAGTCTTTTTCCTGTAGGCAGGTGGGTATGGGGCATCCCAATGCCCTGTCCTCAACCCTGCAGCATCTAAGTGCTCTCGAGCCTAGCCCCCATCATTAAGGATGTCCAAACTGCCTTCAAAGGAAGCCGTGCCAGCTGGTTTTCTCTGTAGGCAAAGATCAGGAGACTTTGAGTCAGGATGCCTGGCTCCTTGCTGTTTGATCTCCAAGTCTCTCCTCTTACCCGATCTCAGGCAGTGCTGTCTGCTCCCCTCCACCCTAACCTGATGGAAGGCTGGCCCTGGGCGATCTCTGGGGTCCCTTGCAGATTCTATGACTCAGATGGTTAATTCTCAGAATGCACTGATTTCCTGCTTCAACCCCATCCTTGGCACCTGCAACCCCAGCACTATATGTACAGATCCATAGATTTAGTTAGATTAATCACAATTCTTGGCTTTAACACCTATTATCTTTCATTCATGCCATCACCAGTAAATGCACTTCTCAAACCAAGAACTAGAATACCACCATCAACACATCATATTTGCTCCTCTCCTCCCCGCCTCCCCTTCCCACCTGCCCCCAGAAATAGCCTCTATCTGAATTTTGTGTTTAGCGTTCATTGCTTTTTTTTCTTGTTTTATCACGTTTATGATAATTTTCCTTGCTTTTTGTTTCTTTCTTTTTTAATTTTGGTTGTGCCGGCTCTTAGTTGCAGCAGGCAGGCTCCTTAGTTTTAGCTTGCCGGCTCCTTAGTTGCAGCACGTGTACTCTTTAGTTGAGGCCAGTGGGCTCCTTAGTTGCGGTTCACTGGCTCCTTAGTTTTGGCATGCATTCTCTTAGTTGCGGCATGCATGTGGGATCTAGTTCCCTGAACAGGGGTCAAACCTGCGTCCCCTGCATTGGAAGGTGGATTCTTAACCACTGCGCCACCAGGGAAGTCCTCTAATTTTGCTTGCTTTTGAACTTTATCTTTATTATTATTTATTTATTTATTATTTTTTTGCGGTACGCGGGCCTCTCACTGCCACGGCCTCTCCCGCTGCGGAGCGCAGGCTCAGCGGCCATGGCTTATGGGCCCAGCCACTCCGCAGCATGGAGGATCACTCCGGGATCCTCCCGGACCGGGGCACGAACCTGTGTCCCCTGCATCGGCAGGCGGACTCTCAATCACTGTGCCACCAGGGAAGCCCTGAACTTTATCTTTAAAAAGCATCTCAGGCCATATGGTCTCCTGCAAACTTGCTTTCCTGGACTTAGCATCACATTTGTAAGATTCATCTATGTTGTTGCGTGTAGCTGTGGTTCGTTCATTGCCGTTGCAATATAACGTTCAATCGTCTGAATGGACCACAGCATATTTATCTATTCTTCTGCCACTGGACATGTAGACTGTCACCAGGTTTTTGCTAATTTGAACAATGTTGGTTTGAATATTCTTACACATAGCCCCCTTTGCACGTCTGCAAGAGTTTCTCTGGGGTATATTTCTGGGAGAGGAACTGCTGGGTGATACGGCATGCAAATGTTCAATTTTATAAGATATTGCCAATTTTTTCCCCTAGAGTCTGTTCCGGTTTACACTCCTACTACCAGTCAACGAGAGTTCCCGTTATCCATCTTCAACACTAGTATTAAATTCACCGGTCCTTACTCTGTTAGAGGCCCTACAATGGCTACGGAAGTGAGGACCCAATTGGCGGAGCACCCACTGACGAGGTAAGGTCCCAAATGCCTTCCCTGCTGACCAAGGAGGTGGAGGGGGCCGGGGTGGGCGGAAGACAAAGGAAGTCAGCAAACTGAGGGTCCAAGTGGAGATCACCTTCCACTGCCATCAGCCAGGCCCCCAGTGGGTTCTCAGGCCTGAGTTAGCAAATCACAAGCAGGGCCCCTCCTGGGTAGGGACAGAGTCACAGGCAGGGGGCAGGAGCACAGAAATTCCAGGGGTTTTCAGGGGCTGACTTCTTCTGTTAGTTGGGGGTAGGGGAGGCCAGCTAACAGCGACTTTCAGAGAAGGTTTGCTTTATTTCTTTAAGTCCCAGACCCCTTAGAGGCGAATCGAGGACGGAACAGGAAACTCAGGGGCCTGGTCAGCGAGATCCGCAGAGATTCCTGGGGCAAAACGCCTTGCTTAGCATATCCAGAGTCCATCTATACACCTCCAGAGGGATTCCCTTCAGCCAGGACCACCGGAAGGGAAAGCAGACAGTGAGCAGGCAGGTGGTCCCACCAGGCCCCTGGCGGACAGCAGCCCACCTTTGGATCCTCGCTGGACCTACTCCATCGCCTCCTCCGGGGGCAGAAGCACAGCGTCCTCAGGAGCGGGAAGGGGTGCGGGTGGAAGACAGAGAACCTGAGACGCTTGTCTCCAGCGAAGCGAAGCAAGAGCTTGAGGCTTCCCTGCAGCGACGCAGCCCTGACAGCCGCCCTGTCACCTCTGCATCTCCCGGGAGGGGCCCCCACGGGACAAGGACTCACTGGCCTAGTCTGGCCTTGGCGCCAGCTTTGGCCCCTGGACGCTGAGTCTGGGCCAAAACTGCCCCCGAGGGCAAGGGGGGAGGGTGACAGCCTATAGCTGGCTTCTCTTGGGCTGCCAGCAGTTTGGCTTGGGGAGAGGCCCATGCTAGGGTCAGCCCCCTGGCCCTGGAGGTGTATATAATGTGCCTTTGCTCCAGTCCAGGTATTTGGATGAGTAGGTGGGTCTATGGCTTCTCTTTCTGGCTTTAGAAATGGTTTCTGAGAGAAAACTGGGGTCCTGGCTCCCTGCTCAGGCATCTTAGGAAGACAGAAGGGTCCCTGGGGCCGGATGGCATGGCTGGGAAAGGAGCCTGGGGGAGGCTCAGCTTTGGTGTCACGGGGGTGGCGGTGAAATCCCGGAAACCAGACTTCAGAGCATCTCAGGAATGGATTCTAATAAGCTCAGGTGGGCACCGCTGCCGGGGGGCTCCATTTGCTTCTCCCTGACCCTCTCCTTCAGGCCAAGGACTGAGCCAAAACCCGAGAAGTCAGGGTGCTGGCCAAGGAGCCACGCGGACGGCGGGCCACAGAAAGAACTGAGGATCCCAGGGATTGTGGATTTCAGGCTGATCCGAGAGGAACTGAGGACCTCCAAGCCCCAAACGCCCGGTGCCCACCGCTTCGGCCACCTCAGCCATCACTCCTTCTTCTCCCGGCACCACCCCCATCCCCAGCACGTGACCCACATCCAAGGTAGGGCTGGGGCCGGCCAGAGCCTGGCCGGAGGTGGGGACAGGGGAGGGCGTGCTGGAAAGGGAGAACCTGAGGCAGGGGCAGGGTGCGGGGGTCCAAGGGCAGACTGCCTAGCCCCACAGGATTTACGTCATTGCCAATTCTCCCATTTTACAAATCAGAGAAAGGGATGAACGTTCTGCTGCAGAGCTGCACTCTCTGGTCTAACTCAGGCCATTTCAGCCACTCAGCTATCCATCCACCAAATATCTAATGAGTGTGAACTATGGGTCAAGCAGTGTTTTAGGTCCTGGGGTTATGAGAGTGAGCGAGACAGACAGTGCCTGCCCTCACGGAGCCGACTCTTTGGTGGGAAAGAATAGGAAATAGATAAGGTGTCAGATGTGGTAAGTGCCAAGGCTATACAGGGAGGCCTGACCAACAGCATGACATTTGAGCAAAGGATAAAGGAAGACAGGGCATGACCCGTGTGGATCTCAGGGGGAAGAGTGTCCCAGGCAGAGGGAACAGCAAGGACAGAGGCCCTGAGGCAAGAGCATCCTGGCTCTGTTGGAGAAACAGCAAGGAAGTCAGTGTGGCTGGAGCAGAGTCAGGAGGGGAGAGAAAGGAGATGCATCAGAGAGGCAGCTGGGCCCACAACGCGTGGGCCTTGGAGCTCACCATGGTCACCCTTAAGCCATCTCGGTGAGTCAGGTGGGAGCCACTGGAAGGTTGAGAGCAAAGAGGTAGCAGAAGGGATCTACTGGCTTTTGAATGGATGGTGGCTTGGACCGGGGAGGTAGCAGTGGAGGAGTTAGTGTCCCTGCTCTAGAGATATACAGAAGGTAAGGCCAACGGGATTTGCTGATAGATTCAAAACAGAGTACGAGACGGGAGAGGAGGCAGCCCGACTCCCAGGTGTTTGGCCTGAGTAACTGGAAAACTGGAGTTGCACTGGCTGAGACAGGGAAGCCCACAGAAGGGGCCAGTGGAGGGTGGGGAGGGTCAGGGGTTCGGTCTGGGACGTGGGAGATGCAACATGTGCGATGCCTCTTAGAAGTCCGAGAGGAGGTATCGAGTAGGCAGTCAGGTCCATTTGGGGCAGAGATGCCAACGTGAGAGCCGCTCAGATGGGGGCGGTATTTATGGGATCATCAGGGGACCATGTAGATGCGGGGGAGGAGAACCTGGCATGAGCCTGGGGACCCCAAGGCTAAGGGGTTGAGGAGATGAAGAGGAAGCAGTAGCCGAGGGGCTGGTGAGCCAGGAGGACCCAGGAGAGTGAGGGGTTCTGGCACTAAAGGAAAGTGTTCGGGAAGACAGAGTGAGCACCCACGGTAAGTCCTGACCAGGCTGTTCCCCAAAGCTGAACTAATGATGCTATAGCATCACACAAACCTTAGACTGGAGGGTCCTCACGTGTAAATGTCTCTTACCGCCTCCAGGCTGCCACGCACTCAGCCCTGGAAGCCTGACAGATGGCATGAAGTTTTATCCAGAGGGTCTCGCTCCCTGTGATTTGAGCCCAGGCCCCTCTCGTCACAAACTGTGGCTTAATGCCCCCGTCCCCACATCCTCTTCTTTAAGCTGCCTGCCTCTGTGCTCACACCTGCACTTCACTGCCCTGTCGTAGAACACCGAAAGGACCCCAGGACTAGGGTCTCAGGAAGCCCGGGTTCCTGTCTTACCTCTGCCTGACTCACTGCGTGACCCGGAGCACATCCTTTCGCTGCCATTCTAGGTGTCCCCAGGGGTAAGGTCGCAGTGGTTACAAAGGCCCTCCCAGCTCTCGCCATCTCTGGGCTTGTGGTTACTGGAGGAAGTGGGCCAAGTGCAGCCCCTGCTCACCAGCCTCCTCCCAGCCCCCTGGAGTTCTTGGGGTCCACTCAGGCCCCCCTTCTCACAGCCTCTAACCCTTCACAGGTCTCACCGGGAAGCCTGTCTGTGTTGTCAGGGACGAGTTCTCTCTGGCCGCCTCACGTCAAGCCACACTCTTACCCCGCTCGCTGATCGGGATGCCCACCATCTCGGTCCCCATTGGAGACCCGCAGTCCAATCGGGATCCCTGGCTTGCTTCTGGTGGGTACTTGGGCCACAGCCCCTCTACCTTGGGGTTATCCGTGTGCCTGGCTTGGGTGGGTGCCTGAGAAGGAAAGGGCCATTGCTCTTAGGTCAGGGGGTCTGGTGGGGAACCCCAGTGTTTTCCTTATTTCCTCAGGCAGCTGCATTTGCATTACTCCCCAACCCCAGGTCCTCAGAAACGCACCCCTGCTTGGCT
The DNA here is from genome assembly GCF_949987515.2 of Delphinus delphis. Taxonomy (NCBI): domain Eukaryota; kingdom Metazoa; phylum Chordata; class Mammalia; order Artiodactyla; family Delphinidae; genus Delphinus; species Delphinus delphis. Next base: position 61,545,995 of record NC_082698.1, read on the forward strand.
TTGATGTGTCTGAGGAGTCATAACAAGCAGGTGTGGGCAACAGTCATGTGACTTACAGCTCTAGCCAGGAACAGGATTGGAAATACTGTATTTCGTAACTTGTGTGCTCAGGTCCCAGCCAATCAGAACAGCCAGCCATAGATAGTGCGTTGGGGGGCGGAGGGGGAGGGCAGCATTTCAGAGGCCTCTGCGCTGCCAAGCCTTTCCCTTTCCCTTAAGGGCGGGGAGGACCCTGGGGAAGGGGCAGAGGGGCTTGGAAGGCTTGCTGCAGTGCTCGTTACCAACCTCGCCAGGAGTCACTCAGTATTTTAGTAACTGCCACAGCATATCGACTGAATCTCTGTCCTGGCTTTGGGCTCCTAAAAGAGGCAAAGCTAGACTAAATCACAAACATCTTGGTACATGTAGCCAAATGTTCTCCAGCATCTCCCAGTAAAGCCACAGGCTAGGACACCAGTATCAGTAGCCACCATACCCACCAACCCACCAGCGGTGTGATTCCTACTCCTTCCCTCAAGGGCACCACCTCCCCGGTGAAGCTACCCTTCCCGTTAAGATGCAGGGCAGGAAGACGGGGAGGAGAGGAGGCTCTTCCACCTACAGTCCTCCCCACACCCAGTGTACAGGGAGGGCAAGGAGGAGAGCCCCAGGTATCGGTTGGCCGGATCTCGTCCCCTCCTTCCAGAGGCCTGGAAGAAGGAGTTGAAAGACCTGGCTTCCCGGGTGGCCATCTTCACCAAGGAGAACGCGCTGAAGAGCAAGGAGGTGGGTGCAGAACAAAGCAGCTGCCTGAGAAGAGACGAAATGGACTCACTCCTTTGTAACTAAATCCCTCCCACGTGGCCTCCAGCAGATCCGTGTAGCGCGAGCCTTCCTGAGAGGCGCTACTGTTGGCACGGGGGAAGGGGCCCATGAAGTCAACCCAAGGGGGAGGGTCCCAGTGAGGGTTCAGAGGACAGAACGTACCAGGTGGAGAAATCCAAGAAGGGCTCATAGTTTAGAAGCGGATGGAGAGAGACGTGCCTAGTGGAAGCACACAGCATAAAGGCTCACAAGCTGGAAAATGCAGGGCCTCTTTAGAGACCAGAGGGCTGAGGAACAGGGCACAAGTGGGCAGCAGTGAGGGAGAAGGTGGGAAAAGGGCTGACTTTGGACGTAGGCAAGATCAGCTTGTTTCTCATTTCTGAACTTCGTTTCGTGTCTAATCTGAGAAGGGGTGGAAAATCCCTGAAGCATTACAGACAGAATGGGGGTGGCCTCCTGGGTGCTATTTGCTGATAAACCAATAAGGACAAGCGGGAGGCAGCTTGAAGGTGGTTGAAATTGGTCCTAGGACAGGCCCGGAACTTTGTGGCCGAGTCTGGTCCCGCCCTTGTCTTGGGCAACAGAGTTCCCGTCCCTGCTCTGCAGCTAACTCACTGTGACACTCAGGGCAACTCAGCTAAGCTGTCTGGGTCTCAGTTTTCTTATCTTTAAAATGGGGAGAAGGATACTACCAGTCTTAACTGGAGTTCCAGGGGCAGGAGGTCCTAGGCCTTGTGCCCACAGGCCTGGCTCAGGAAGGTTTCCCAGGGCAAAGAAAGGATGGCAAGCTGTGGGGGACAGTATCCTACACCAAGGCAGGATACTGTTTTCAAATCTCTGATGGGCTGGGGGGAGGGGCGGGGGGAGGGGCATGGGGAGGGCCTACCCAAGAAGAAGTACAAGGACCACCCGAGAACCATGGCGGGGAGCCAACATTCAATGAAATTCCAGCAGGAAGAGCAATAGCTATAATGGAAGGGCCACCCCACTGGCAAGCGGGGTCTAGGACAGGGTCGGGTTGGCCTGGGTGATATCCTGGGTCCCCGGCCTCCTCCTCTTCTTTTCCCCCTTGTCCCCTCTGCTTTCTCCTCTTTCTCCCTCTCTGCCAAGAGTCTCTGGCTGCTTTTTTCCCAGCAGAAGGAGGAGCCTCAGCGGGAGAATGGGGCAAAGTACTCAGCAGAGACTGGTAGGCTCATCCCTGCTTCCTCCCGGGCCACGGCCCGCCGCCACTCCCGCCAGGGCGTACGAAACCACTCTCCGAGCACAGGTGGAGGAGACCAGACCTTCATCCTACAGGATCAGGAGTTGCTGGTGAGGTGCTGGGAAGGTTGGGGGCTGTGGACCCTACAGAGGCCCTAGTCTGAGGGCAGAGAACATGGTGGTACCTGCTCCCAGGCTCACAGGGATCCAACTAGGACCCTTGCAAACTGCTTTCAAGCCTGGCTTCTCCCAGGGAGCCTTGCACCTGAGACCACAAGGCTCAAAAACCCCAGACCTGGGAGTCAGGAGCCTGGATTCCAATCCCCAGCTGCCTCTAGCTTTCTGTCTGAGCCTTTCCCTCTCTAAGTCCTTTTCCCTCTCGGGACCTTAGTTCCATGATTTAGCCAAACTGGGAGCACGGACACGTTGTCACACGGTCTGGTCCAGCTGTGGCACCTGACGTGTTAGCGAAGGGAGCCACGGCGGTGGAATGAGAAGCCTGGAGGTGGAGGCCCTGCCTGGCGTGTCCTCACCACGCCCAGCCTGCTGCCCCCCCGCAGCCTGCAAGGCTGGTCGCAGCCACCTCCCCACACCCTGGAGCCGTCTGGTCTGTGCTGCAGCGAAGCATAAAGCCCCCTCCTCCGTGTTCGAGTGTCCCATGGGGGCCTGAGAGGCACGCAGGAGTCGTGCTGGCGGGCGAGGCAGTGAGCGTCTCTGTTCAAAGGCGCACCCGTTCTCCAGGAGAGGCCAGACCATGACAGCATCCTGACACCTGCCCTGTGACCAGTGCTTTAAAGCACGCAGTCCCCTTGGAGCCCTAAGACAGTTCAGGGAACAGAGAGAGCAGACAGGACCCCATTCCACAGACGGGGAGGCTGAGACCCTGCCGGGTGACAGCCCACGGCGCAGGTCCCCGGAGAGGGCGCAGCATAGCAGGGGCTAGAACACAGTGCTCTCTCCACCATAGGGCGGCCTCACCTTCCCTGGAAGTAGGTTCTCGGGTCCTGTGGGGAGGGGGCACAGGGCAGGTAAGTTGGATGCGGAGAATGGAGAGGGACCCCGGGCAGATGGGGGCGGGGGTCAACTCAGGGGGCGGGTACCCGGGGGTGAGGGTGGGCAGCCTAGCAGTCGCAGGCCTGGGGAGAGGCCCGGCCCAGTTCCCGCTCTGCCAGGGATGAGGCAGACCTGCTGGGCACTGACAGCGCACCTCGGGTCCTGGGGAGACTGACCACCAAGCGCTGAGGGAACCCCACTTTCCTAGGACCCCGGGGGCTCCGCCTCCCCCCGTGGGCCCCAGCTCCACACAGGCACAGCCGCCAGCAGCAGCCTGGCCCAGGAAGCCCCCATCGCCCTTCCAAGACAGAGCTGGATCTCTTGCCGCTGATCCCTGACTGGAGGACGCCGCAGGGAAAGGGCCCTGAAGTAGCCAAGATGCTGGAGGCTGAGAAGGCGGCTGGGAGTGAAGAGCACAGGGCTCTGGGCGGGAAGGAGCCCCCGGCCGAGCAGGGCACAGAACCAGCTGACTTCGACCCTCAGGCCGCCCACAGGGATCACCCCACCTCTTTGCTAATATCTCCAATCTCTGAACTTGGGAACTTCAGGGAGGGGAGGCCCATGGGGTCCCTGAAATCCCCACACCAAGGACCCAAGCATTTGGGAGTTGGTGCGTCTCTGAGGAGCTGACGGGCCAGCCCTGACCTTGTCTTCCCCGTGAGGGACTTTGGGGTACAACCAGCCCAAGTAGGGCTCAGGGACGAGGGGTCCAGGTGCCTGATTCTGAGGCTTCGTTCTGCCACAACAGCTCTGCGAGGTGTCCTCCTCTCTCGAGGCCTCAGACGCCTCATCTGCCCAGTAGGGAGGTTAAGAATCTTCCTCCAGGGCTGTAGGCAGAGAAAGCTTTCTACAAAGTGTAAAGTCCCGTGCGGAGGGGAGGCAGGGACCATCGTGGGGACCCGTCTAGCCAAGCAAGGGCTCTGGGAGACCACCTTGCGGGGGAGGCAGCTGTGCAGCCAGCTACATGCTGTCCAGCCACGCCGACCCAGGCCTGTCGTCCTGCCCACAGATCCTGGAGCTGCTTTCTCAAATCCTGCAAACAGACTCCTTGAATACTATCCGGTTCTGGCTACTCTACGCGCCCCCCAAGGGTGAGGACACAGTCCCGGGCCCAGAACCTCGTCTGAGTGGAGACCGCTGAGGGCTGTGTCCACTGTTTCTGCAGGACTCAGGTGTCACTCGGCTCCCACCCCAGGGCCTTACACGGGGGCCTCTCCTCCTTTTTGGAGCCCCAAACTAATCTCTTCCAGCTAGACAACGTCACTGCTCCCTCCTCCACATTCCTCAGCAGGGTTTCCACGACCCTGCTCCTTAGAGGGGACCCCCTCCTCCACACTGACCACAGGCCTCGGCCCCTGGGAGGGAGACACTCAAAGACCATACTTAGCAGACATGGCCTTTAATCCACCACTGTGGGGAATGCACACGCACAGAGATGCAAATACACGTACATAAGAGCACACACACACGTGCACATGGACACGTAAACGGACGTACACATACTCACTAGGGCAGTAGGTGGAGGGTGTATCTAAGTGGGCGGGTGAGGAGTGATGAGAGCCAGAGAGCTGATTGGACGAGAGAGTAGAGGGGGGGGAGGGCGGGTCCCCAGCCGGCTTCCCAGGGGGCCAGGGGCCGAGGTGGCAGGTGAACCAAGAACCAGGGACACTCGAGAGAGGTGTGGAAGGCCGAGGCACGCTGCACACACAGGGGCCAGAGAAGTGTGGCCTTCCCCACGGGCCCCCGAGGACAGAATGTGAGATGGTTAGAGAGCCGTCTGGACCCACTGGGCAGAAGAGCTGGAGGGCCCGCTCCCTGACGTTCCCACCTAGTGGCAGGATGGGGGCCGAGGTCTTGCCCCTGAGGATTCTCCCCCACTTGTGCTTACAGAGAAAGACAGGGCACTAGGCCTCCTGCAGACAGCAGTGGCTCAGCTCCTTCCCCAGGCCCTAGTCTCCATCCCATCAGAGAAACTCCTGAACCAGCTCCAGGAAATTCAAGAACCACTTCAAGAGAGGCAACAGCTACCCTACAGGTGGGCTTCGCACCCCTCAGCTGCCCCTCTCCTCCCTAACATTCAGCCACCTGTCCTCCCAGGTGAGGCCAGTGGAGGCCAGAGGAGGGAGCCCGGTGCTGGCCAGAGCCTGGGCTGCCTAAGCCTGTCCTGGAGGAAGAGGCCCATGCTCTCCCCCGGACCTCCCCCTGTTCTACCTATGCGGCTTGAAAGCTTACTCTACCAGACCAGACTCCAGGGGCCAGCCGTGGGGATGCTAAGGGGGTGACCTGTGTCACTTATAGCAAGACAGGGCCAGGTAAGCCACATCTAGCTCTCCAGGAGCTCTTGGTCTTTGGGAAGACACAACAAGCAGAGAAGGAACGGTGACACAAGGCAGGCAGAAGTACCTTTATGCGGGTATTAAGTCCTCTGCATGGCTGGAGAGAAGGATTAATGATGAGCTGGGGAAAGGGAAGATGAGGGAAGTCCGCACACAGCAGGGGAGTGGGGCCTGAGTGTCAGCCATGGGACCAGCAATCCTGAGTGCCCACTATGTTTGCCTGACACCGCTGGGTGTTTCACACGTTTCTAGTCCATACAGCCACCCACGGAGGCAGTATTACCTCCATTTTACAGATGAGAAAACTGAGGCTCAGGAACAGTTGAATGACAGCCCCAAATCACGCAGCTGGGCAGCAGAAAAGCTGGGGTTCAGACTTAGGCTTATCTGACTTCCAAGCCCAGCAGCGCTCAGACCCACCAGGGAGCTTATTGAAAAGGCAGATGAGATTGTCACACAGTAGGGTGGGGGTGAACGCGGAGATGTGTATTTCCAACAGTCCCCTAAGTATGTCTGATAGCGCCTGGGGACACTGCTGGGATGGATAGGATTTGAACAAGCAAATGAGAGGGTGGGGAAAGTCAGGAGTGGAAGTCAGAAATGGGAAGCGTTAGGGAATGTTAAATTTGGGAGTGGCTGGAGCGCGGGTGGGTGGATTGGTGAGAAGGGGGCGGCATGCTGTGCTGGCTTGGATGTGCTGAAGGTGTGGGTGCTTGCTCTGGCCCTGGACTTGGTTTTCTTTTCCACTTTGAGACCAGGGGTGGCACAGTGGTAAGGCAGCTTCACTGTGACCTTAGGCAAGCCACCTCCCATCTGTGAGCCTCTGTTTCACCTTCTCAAAACACCCTCTCCTGGAATCATAGGGAGGAAAAATTACATCGGGTGCATCAAAAGGCTTGCTGAGTGCAAAGCCAATACAAGATATAAATGTTATCCATGCTCATCAATAATTCATCAGGGAAGCAGGGTTTCTGTCTTCTCCACTCCCACAGGAAGGCTTCCTGTCTGCAGGGAAGCAGTAAGCCAGGGGAGGGCAGGTGCAGTGGCCTCCCTACGGCTCCTTACAGAAGGGCCTTGGTTCCCTGTGGCCACAGCGGGCGATGGAGTCACAGTTGTTGGGGTCCTGCTTGGGGTGGGGCCATCCCTGGACAGACACCTGCTGGCTCTCAGGAGGGGTGGGTCTTGCCTCTCCCTGGGGCACCTTCCCCACCTCCCTGCCCACCCTGCCACTCGGCTGGCTGCACGGCTCCAGCCTGACCTTCCCAGCCTCTCCTTGTGTTGGTTTTAGCCAATCCCTGAAGAAGACAAAGACGCCACCTCTATCAAAAAGCGAAAAACCAGGTAAGAGTCCACATAGCAGGTCACTGGGGGCTCAGAGAGGCCCACCATGGCTAGATTCCTCAGGGGATACAAGGACCCCCTGGAGATGGAGCCCTGCCCAAAGAAGCGGCTCATTTCATCCATCCATCCATCCATCCACTCATTCGTTCAGCAGATCCTTAATCAGTACCTAAGTGCTAGCTTCTGGGATCACTGGGGGAGAATCTGGAGACGAGTTCCTGCTGCCGTGGAGCTTCATCCTAGGGAAGGAGTGCAGACCACAAAGACACCTGAGGCAGATGGGTGCCCTATGGAAAATGACAGGGCGATGGCAGAAGCAGGAGGACTGGCAGGGTGGGGAGAGGGCCCCTTGAGCCGAAAGGCAGGAAGGATCCAGCCCTCTCTGGGTCAAGGGAGAGCCCGCGAGCAGGGCTTCCACCTGCCAGGTGTGTTGGTGAACGAGCAGGCAGGCCAGGGTGGCCGGAGCCTTGTGGGTTGGGGACAGTGGTAAGACATGAGATAGATGGACAGAGCCGGCCTGTGGGAAATGCCAGGCATGTGGTCTCATAAAGAGAGCATGGGGTTACCAGCAGGGTGTGGTGGGACCCCTCTGGCTGCTGTGTAGAGAATGGACTGTGGGGTCCCAGAGGGGATGAGGGAGACCAGGGAGGAAGGGGTACCTTAGACCAGAGCGGGGGTGGGGGGGAGGGGAAGGAAGGCTGGAGGGGAGAGGAGAGGACAGGTATTCTCAATGTACTCTGTTCTCCCCCACTAGACTGTAAAGGGTCCTGTGTGCCGGGCAGCGTGTCTGACACAGAGTAGGTACTGCTCAGACATCTGTGACCTGGATGTAGAAGAGGGCGGTGAGGCTGGGGGAAGGGAGCCAACCCCTCCCAGGTTGCCAGGAGAGCCCAAGCAAAAGCCTGGCCTGACCCAGGCACACACATATCCACCAGGGCCTGGCGGGGAGAAGGGGTCTCTCCTGATCTCCTGGGCAGCTCCCAGGTAGGGACCTGGCCCCTCACACTCTCCTGCCTGCTGTGTTCCACGCCCCCCCCCAGAGAACCCTGGGAAAGCACAACTTCTTCGCGTGCACTCCAGCCAGAACCCAGAAGAGAAGGCGGCAAAGCCAAAGGTAGAGTGTTGAGGAGTTCGCACCACTTTGCCCACCTTGCTCAAGAAGAGCCCCTGAGTTCAAAGATTCGGCCTGCACCTCCTCAACAGCAGTACCGGTTTTCCTATCACATGGAGCCTATTAAAATACTGTCTTCCCCTTAAGAGGACAGTTCCGCTCTCCTACCAGGAGGTCTGTGCTTGGGTAGTTTGCTCCAGGAGGGGGGATGAGCTGTACCAAACCATCCCAACTCCCTTGGAGAAAGCCTCCCCATGTGGGGCTTCCCTGGTTCTGTTAGGTTCCAGAGAACTGAAGGGCAGGTGGTAGATGGGGCTCTGCTCATCCTTGAGCCAAGTCTCCCAGGGTTCTGGGTAGATAAGAACAGAGGGTGGGAACTCACAGGCCACTTTCCAACACTGATCCATACCAATTATTGAGTCCCTACCAGGCACTGAGGCAGATACTAGCTAATTCATATAGAACACTATATGAATTGTTGTACATATTTTATATAGGGTACTATGTTTGATGTTCCCCAAAGCTCTATGAGGTAGAGAATCACTCCCATTCTATAGATGAATAAACTGAGTGAGGCTCAGAAAGGTGAATTAGCTTGTCCAAGGCCACACAGTAAGTGACAACCAGGATCCAAATGCAACATGTCTGGATCTAGAATCCCTGCTCCCATCTGCTGTATTCTGCTGCCTTACGAACAGCAACCCTCACCAAAAGTTGTGGTCACATTCCTGAAGAGCATATGGTTAGGAAAATGGCGGCTGGCAAGACCAAGAAGGAAAGGGACATTATATAAATGTGACCCAGATGCAACTGGGGTGTCTCTATCCTTTAAGATATAGAGAAGGCGGCTTTGACCCTCTGGGAAGTCCAATGTCTTCCTTGAGATTTCTGCAAATTGCTTGGGGTGGGGTGGGGAGGTCGGCATTGAGTATTTACAATTTCATCATCACCTATGGCTCTGAGCTCCTACTTCTACTGACTTAGTTCAGTCCACGGATTGTGGCTCCACTCTCTACTTCCAGCACTGCCCCCATTCCCCCACGTCAGTTCATATGACCCCTTTCACACAAAACTTGTGCACGGCAGGCTTCAGTCAAGATCAGCGGCTGGGGCTTCCCTGGTGGCGCAGTGGTTGAGAGTCCGCCTGCTGATGCAGGGGACACGGGTTCGTGCCCTGGTCCGGGAAGATCCCACATGCCGCGGAGCAACTAAGCTCGTGTGCCACAACTACTGAGCCTGTGCTCTAGAGCCCGTGAGCCACAACTACTGAGCCCACGTGCTGCAGCTACTGAAGCCCACGCGCCTAGAGCCCGTGCTCCGCAACAAGAGAAGCCACTGCAATGAGAAGCCCGCGCACCGCAACGAAGAGCAGCCCCCACTCGCCGCAACTAGAGAAAGCCCGTGCACAGCAACGAAGACCCAACACAGCCAAAAATAAATAAATAAATAAAATTTATAAAAACAAAAACAACAACCATGCCCTGGGAATTCCCTGGCTGTCCAGTGGTTAGGGCTCCACGCTTCCACTGCAGGGGCACAGGTTAGATCCCTGGTCAGGGAACTAGGACCCCGCATGCCGCGTGGTGCGGTCAAAAAACCCAAAAAACCAAACCAAGACAAAAACCTATGCCCCTTGCCATGTCACTGAATTTCCCCTGCCCTGTCCTCAACCCTGCCACCAGTTTGCCCCCAGAAAGCCCACACTATTTTATTTTTTTCCAATTTTTTCTTGTAAAATATACATAACACAAAATTAACCATTTAAACCACTTTGAAATGTACACATCAGTGTCATTAACTACATGAACATTGTTTGCAACTATTACCACCACGCACCTCCAGAACTCTCTTCATTTTGCAAAGCTGAAACTCTGAAACCCATTAATAATTTCCCATTCCCCCTCTTCCCAGTCCCTGGCATTCCACTTTCTGTCTCTGAATCTGACAACTCTAGGTCCACCATATTAGTGGAATCATACAGTCGTACGCATTATCCTTCTGTGTCTGGCTTACGTCGCTTAGCGTGATGTCCTCAAGCCTCATCCATGTCGTAGCATGGCTCAGAATATCCTCGCACATTTACTTTTTTAATCGATGCAGCAGTTCAGCTCCTCCAGCCTCTGTTCCCAAACCCTCCAGCTCCACCTTGCCGTCTAACCTCATTTAGGGGCTGAGCTGAACAGGAGGACTGTTCATGGAATAGGGTCCTTGCCCCTGGGCAGCTGTGGTTACAAGAGTATATCGCTACTCCATTATGAATAACTTTTTGAAATCCAGACAGTGAAAAATTCTAAAAGCTATCTGTTTCCAAAATATACCATACTTCTTGGCACAAAAGCCCTGGGTCCTTAGGTAATCCTTCTACCCCTCCTCTAATTTTTCAGGAAAAATTGTCATGAGATTAATATCTGCCCCTGCAGATTCTCATACTTTCTTACTCCCTGGAGCGTGCCTCTCTTTTAAGTTCCTTAGCCCATCCTTCAAATCTATTTATTTTGCTTTCTCCATCTCGTGTTTCCTTTTGCAACTCGCTGCAAAATGCTTGTGTCACTGCCTGGCTTTTGCACCCATTGTCACTGCATTGAAAGACAAGATGTTTCAGGCCTGGCTTCTTACCTGTGTATTTTGCGGGTAGATTGTGAACAGATGAGATCTTTCTCAGCAGCTCTGCAGTCTGTTAGGAGAAAGATAAGGGGACTGAGTTGAATCATGTGCACATAGAAACACTGTGGAAATAAACATGTGCTATGCAAATGGGAATGGGAAACTACCATATTGCAAAAACACAGATGGCTAACCTATGGTTGCATGGGATGATCTGACCTCATTCAATGCTCACAGCCACCCGTAAAGTAGGTCTTATAGGTGGAAAACCCAAGGCTCAGAGCAGAAGCAACATCAAAATTTACACAGCCCATAAGCAGTGGATTCAAACTCAAGGCTGTGGGCTCCTCTGTCAGTGCCCTTTACTTTCTGCCAGCTGCCATCTTGCAGGATCACCCCAAGTCCCACCTGTCTCCAGACAGAGAAGTGGACCCTTCTCTCACTTCCAGCCACTTCACTCTCTCTTCCTTCTGCTTCCTCTTCTTCCGTCCCTTAGGTATGGAGTTCGGCAGGGTTTGCTGTGACTCCTTGGCCCTCTTTGAAGTCCTCCAACAGGCCTGCATCCTTTCTCCATGTTTTAAGGGAGTCACTGCTGAACCCCAGGGGGACAGCCAGCTGGGAGAATTGGAAGGTTCCAGACATCTCACAAAGCACTGGCCAGAGTCATCACTGGCCTTCCTGGAAATGCAAGTGGTGTCTGGCCTGCCTTCCTCGTCACCTGCACAGGGCCATCTTGACCTCAGATCCTGTGCAGGTTGGAGGCCAGGCTGGTTACTGGGCTGTGGCCTGTAAGCTCTGCTTGGCTTTGCAGAGTTTCTGTGCCCTGCTTAGCAGCACTCCCTGTCTGGGCCCCCTTTTGGGCAACAAGGTGACTTCTGCTGGGTGTCAGGACCCCATGACTACTCCTGAGTCACTTCTAAATTTTCCTTGGCTCAGGCCCTGGAATTTCTCTTCTCACTCCCCTCTGTTTCTCTGCCTGCCTGAAGCATGAGGACAGATTTTCCCTTCCAATCTTCTCTCCTATGGCTCTAGGTCCTCCTTGGGATCCAGTCTCCTTAGTCACTGTGAAAGCCATTGTTGGGTTTGCCCAGATGCCCCCACCCCCTTCCAGGTGGGCCTGAAACTTAGCTCCGTCCAACCAGAGTGCCCCATTCCTGGGCACAGTGACTGGTTCAAGGATTGGATAAGCATGTGACCCAAACCAGGCCAACCAGAGTCCACCCTTGGGATTGTTTTGTTGGCTGGGAAGGAATGTTGGCTTTTGAGATGATGCCATCATCGGTCATCATTGCTCCAAGAGACAAAGCTGTGGATTCAGTCACACCTGATGGTCCTGATTCTTCCCCATTCTATGAGACAATAAAATTATTTCTTAATCGAAGTGTTGATTTTTATGCACTTTTAACATAAACCTGACTATTTTAACCATTGTTAAGCGTATAGTTCAGTGATATTAAATACATGCATATCGTTGGGCTGCCATCACCACCATCCATCCATAGAACCCTTTCCACCTTGCAGAACTGAAACTCTATACCCATCAAACCATAACTCCCATTCCCTCCTGCCCCCAGCCCCTGGCAACCACCCTTCCACTTTCTGTCTCTATGGATCTGACTGTTCTAGGTACGTCATATAAGTAGAATCATACAATATTTGTCATTTTGTGACTAGCTTACTTCACTTACCATAGAGTCCTCAAGATTCATCCATGTTGTAGCACGTGCCAGAATGTTCTTCCTTTTTTAGGCTGAATAATATTCCCTTGTATGTATATCCTCCATTTTGTTTATCCGTTCATCCATCGGGGAACATTTGGGCTGTTTTGCTTTTTGGCTATTGTGGATAATGCTGCTAGGAAATTGAGTGTACAGAAGAAGTTGATTTTTATGTTACATGTGACCAAAGGGATCCTGGATAATCTAAGGTCACACAGCTAGTAAGCAGAGGCCCCAGAACTAGCATACAGGCTCATCAGACTCCAGAGCCACTGACAAGAGCCCTTGGTTCCCAAACTTGAACCATTCTCATACCCCCGTCATGAACATGTTACAACTGTTCACCACCTGTACTATATTCCTTCATATTTCTTTAAATTTACCTTTTTACTTTTTTTCACTTAACTATAGTTTTGACCTCAGCGATAATATCCCTGGCATCATGGTTTGGAGGTGTTATTTATAAAAGTTTCTCATACACACAAAAATAAATAGAAATAGAAATGTTTAAAATGATAATGTTCCTCCGTGTGCCCCCTAAGTTCAACTTGTACCACCAGAGTACACTTTCCACACCTCGGGAAACGTTGACTAGAACAGATAGCAGTTTGAAGATGAGAGAACCACGCTTGGGACCCTTGGCTAAAGGACACACGCGGGGGTCAGCTTCTCCATGCCCAGTTTGCTGGCTCAACAGTCACCCCACTGACCGCCCTCCACTTGATGGGTGAGATGAGAATAGGCTGGAGACCCCTTTTCAGCAAAGGCAGGGGAAGGTGGTACCCTCCCTCCTGGAGCCTTAGGAGCTCACTGTTGGGACATCCCTCAGACGCTCCCAAGCCCCCTTCCCAGCCCATGGCAAACCCTCATTGTAGCACCCATGACATGGCGTCCAACTTCAGGTTGGACAAGGACAGTAACAGAGATCCCACCACCTTTCCTGACTGCTCACACCTTAGTTCTGTCCCCAGAGCCACAGAGATCAGGTCTTTCCTTCTTCCTCTGGCTTTCTAATTTTGCCCTTGTCAGAACTCTTTTAGGTCTCAAACCACGCCTCCTTTCAAATATTTATACCTTAAAAAAAAATTATTTTTGGTCTGATTGCATTAGCTAATACTTCCAGAGAATAATGTTAATTAATAACTATGATAGTGGGCATTTTAATAGTATTTAATGGGAATGCCTTTCATTTTTCACCATTGAGCATGAGTTGACTTTGTTTACATATCAAATATATATAAACTGAAATATTCACATATTCGTAAAGTTAGGTCAAGAAGTATCCTCCAGCTCTTACATGTTTAATCCACGCTGGAACCTTATGAGGTAGATACTATCGTTAAAGACAATTTTACAGATAAGGAGCTGGAAAAAAAGAAGGAACTTGCTCAAGGTCGTATAAGCAATAGGAAACCGATTCAGGATTCAAATCTTGCAGCTTGAATGGGCAGAGCCCATCCTCTTAACCCCATTCTAACTCCCCATAATAACTCCACATGGTAGATATTAGCACAATTTTATAGACGAGAATTCAGAAGAGAGGTTAAGTGATTCGTCCAAGGTCAAACAGCTGACAAGTACATCCTTCTCACAGGTCAACAGGGTCGTCTTAGAGTTTATATCTACTGCACATTGGCTTAATTTCTTCTGCGTGCTGTGTGATTTATTTCCCTCAAATCTGTCTTCCATTTCACTGTCTTGTGTTTCTATCATGTCAGCTATACCCTTGATATTATTCTACTACATTCATTAATTCTGTAGTGGTATTATTTTTGTCCTTGTTTCTTTTCTTAGTCCTTTTCAACTCATTCTATTGCCTTGTCTGAACTTCAATCTCTTGTTTCAGAGTTCAAGTTGTCTTTAATTTCTTGGGAATGCAAAACAGTTTTGTTTTTTTAAAATTTATTTGTTTTACTTGTTTATTTTTGGCTGCATCAGGTCTTTGTTGCTGTGCGCGGGCTTACTCTAGTTGTGGTACGCGGGCTTTCGTTGCAGTGGCTTCTCTTGTTGCAGAGCACGGGTTCTAGGCGCCCGGGCTTCAGGAGTTGTGGCTCCTGGGCTCTGGAACGCAAGCTCAGTAGTTGTGGCGCATGGGCTTAGTTGCTCCGTGGCATGTGGGATCTTCCTGGAGCAGGGCTCGAACCCGTGTCCCCTGCATTGGCAGGCGGATTCTTAACCCCTGTGCCACCAGGGAAGCCCCCAAACAGTTCTTATCTAATATTTTCTTCTGTTCCTGGGTGTATCTTCTTCCAGAAATGTGCATGTCATCTTTCTTTGCCATGTTCTCCTTCCTCTGTCCCACTCCGTCCTTTTCTCCTGTGGAGTTTTTGCACAGGTACCCTGTCAGTTTCTTCTGGTTTCGCTTACGTTGGATCTGGAGTACGTCTTTCCAAGCCCCTTATTTGCACAGATGGTGACTTCTTGATTCTCCTCTTTGTTTACCTGGGCCCTGTGTGCACCCTCCTCTCTGAACATTAGCTTGAGGTCTGACTGTCATTGGTTTATATTCTTCCTGTTTCCCTCTTCAGCTTTCTGGGACAGAGGGGTTGGAGAAAACTGGGTCCTGGGAAGCCAGCATACCAACTGCGTCTCTGTTCTCTTCATCTGTAACTATTAAAAAATAAACTTTTAACTTTAAAACTGTGTTAGGTTTACAGAAAAACTGTGAAAAAACAGAGTATCCATATATCCTACATCCAGCTTCTCCCACTCTTTTTTCTTTTTAATGTAACAGCTTCACTGAGATCTAATTCACACACTGTGAAGTCCACCTATTTCAAGTGTACAATTCAATAGTGTTTAGTATTCACAGAGTTGTGCAACACAATCAATTCCAGAACATTTTCGTTACTCCAAAAAGAAACTCCAATACACATTGGCAGTCACTCTATTTCCCTAAAAGCTCCCCCTTCCCTATGCGGCCACTAAACTATTTTCTCTCTCCATGGATTTGCCTATTCTGGCCTTTTCATATAAATGGAATCATTTAATATGTGATTTTGTGACTGGCCTCTTTCACTCAGCATAACATTTCCAAGGACCATCCATGTTGTCGCATGCGTCAGTACTTCATTCCTTTATGGCTGAATAATATTGCATTGTACGGATATACCACATTTTGTCTATCCATTTACCAGTTGATGGACATTTGGGTGGTTTCTATCTTTTGGCAATTGTGAATAGCACTGCTATGAACATTCATGGACAAGCTTTTTGTGTACATATGTTTTCAATTATTTGGGGTCTCTACCTAGGAGTAGAATTGCTGGGTCCTATGATAACTGTGTTAAACTTTTTGAGGAATGGCCAGGCTGTTTTCCAAAGCAACTGCAACATTTTATATTCCTACCAGCAGTGTATAAGGATTTGAATTTCTCAACATCCTGTCAATACTTGTTATTGTCTTCTTTTTTTAATTATAAGACTTTTAGTTTAATTTTATTTTTGTTTTTAACATCTTTATTGGAGTATAATTACTTTACAATGGTGTGTTAGTTTCTGCTTTATAACAAAGTGAATCAGTTATACATATACATATGTTCCCATATCTCTTCCCTCTTGCGTCTCCCTCCCTCCCACCCTCCCTATCCCACCCCTCTAGGTGGTCACACACCAGCGAGCTGATATCCCTGTGCCATGCGGCTGCTTCCCACTAGATGTCTATTTTACATTGGGTAGTGTACATATGTCCACGCCACTCTCTCACTTTGTCACAGCTTACCCTTCCCCCTCCCCATCCTCAAGTCCATTTTCTAGTAGGTCTGTGTGTTTATTCCCGTCTTGCCCCTAGGTTCTTCATGACATTTTTTTTTTCTTAGATGCCATATATATGTGTTAGCATACGGTATTTGTTTTTCTCTTTCTGACTTACTTCACTTTGTATGACAGACTCTAGGTCCATCCACCTCACTACAAATAACTCAATTCCGTTTCTTTTTATGGCTGAGTAATATTCCATTGTATATATGTGACACATCTTCTTTATCCATTCATCTTGTTGATGGACACTTAGGTTGCTTCCATGTCCTGGCTATTGTAAATAGAGCTGCAATGAACATTTTGGTACATGACTCTTTTTGAATTATGGTTTTCTCAGGGTATATGCCCAGTAGGGGGATTGCTGGGTCGTATGGTAGTTCTATTTGTAGTTTTTAAGGAACCTCCATACTGTTCTCCATAGTGGCTGTATCAATTTACATTCCCACCAAGAGTACAAGAGTGTTCCCTTTTCTCCACACCCTCTCCAGCATTTATTGTTTCTAGATTTTTTGATGATGGCCATTCTGACCGGTGTGAGATATCTCACTGTAGTTTTGATTTGCATTTCTCTAATGATTAATGATGTTGAGCATTCTTTCATGTGTTTGTTGGCAATCTGTATATCTTTTTTGGAGAAATGTCTATTTAGGTCTTCTGCCCATTTTTGGAATGGGTTGTTTGTTTTTTTGAAACTGAGCTGCATGAGCTGCTTGTAAATTTTGGAGATTAATCCTTTGTCAGTTGCTTCATTTGCAAATTTTTTTCCCATTCAGAGGGTTGTCTTTTGGTCTTGTTTATGGCTTCCTTTGCTGTGCAAAAGCTTTTAAGTTTCAAGAGGTCCCATTTGTTTAATTTTGTTTTTATTTCCATTTCTCTAGGAGGTGGGTCAAAAAGGATCTTGCTGTGATTTATGTCATAGAGTGTTCTGCCTATGTTTTCTTCTAAGAGTTTGATAGTGTCTGGCCTTACATTTAGGTCTTTAATCCATTTTGAGTTTATTTTTGTGTATGGTATTAGGAAGTGTTCTAATTTCATACTTTTACATGTACCTGTCCAGTTTTCCCAGCGCCACTTATTGAAGAGGCTGTCTTTTCTCCACTGTATATTCTTGCCTCCTTTATCAAAGATAAGGTGACCATATGTGCATGGGTTTATCTCTGGGCTTTCTATCCTGTTCCATTGATCTATATTTCTGTGTTTGTGCCACTACCATACTGTCTTGATTACTGTAGCTTTGTAGTATAGTCTGAAGTCAGGGAGCCTGATTCCACCTTAAGAAACAGGAAACATCTCAAATAAAAAACCTAACCTTGCACCTAAAGCAATTAGAGAAAGAAGAACAAAAAAGTTAGCAGAAGGAAAGAAGTCATAAAGATCAGATCAGAAATAAATGAAAAAGAAATGAAGGAAACAACAGCAAAGATCAGTAAAACTAAAAGCTGGTTCTTTGAGGAGATAAACAAAATTGATAAACCATTAGCCAGACTCATCAAGAAAAAAAGGAAGAAGACTCAAATCAATAGAATTAGAAATGAAAAAGGAGACGTAACAACTGACACTGCAGAAACACAAAGGATCATGAGAGATTACTACAAACAACTCTATGCCAATAAAATGGACAACCTGGAAGAAATGGACAAATTCTTAGAAATGCACAACCTTCTGAGACTGAACCAGGAAGAAATAGAAAATATGAACAGACCAATCACAAGCACTGAAATTGAAACTGTGATTAAAAATCTTCCAACAAACAAAAGCCCAGGACCAGATGGCTTCACATGCGAATTCTATCAAACATTTAGAGAAGAGCTAACACCTATCCTTCTCAAACTCTTCCAAAATATAGCAGAGGGAGGAACACTCCCAAACTCATTCTACGAGGCCACCATCACCCTGATACCAAAACCAGACAAAGATGTCACAAAGAAAGAAAAGTACAGACCAATATCACTGATGAACATAGATGCAAAAATCCTCAACAAAGTACTAGCAAACAGAATCCAACAGCACATACATCATGATCAAGTGGAATTTATCCCAGGGATGCAAGGGGTCTTCAATATATGCAAATCAATCAATGTGATACACCATATTAACAAACTGAAGGAGAAAAACCATATGATCATCTCAATCGATGCAGAGAAAGCTTTCGACAAAATTCAACACCCATTTATGATAAAAACCCTGCAGAAAGTAGGCATAGAGGGAACTTTCCTCAACATAATAAAGGTCATATATGATAAACCTACAGCCAACATCATCCTCAGTGGTGAAAAACTGAAACCATTTCCACTAAGATCAGGAAAAAGACAAGGTTGCCCACTCTCACCACTATTATTCAACATAGTTTTGGAAGTTTTAGCCACAGCAATCAGAGAAAAAAAAAGAAATAAAAGGAATCCAAACTGGAAAAGAAGTAAAGCTGTCACTGTTTGCAGATGACATGATACTATACATAGAGAATCCTAAAGATGCTACCAGAAAACTACTAGAGCTAATCAATGAATTTGGTAAAGTAGCGGGATACAAAATTAATGCACAGAAATCTCTTGCATTCCTATATACTAATGATGAAAAATCTGAAAGTGAAATTAAGAAAACACTCCCATTTACCATTGCAACGAAAGTAAAAAAATACCTAGGAATAAATCTACCTAGGAAGACAAAAGACCTGTATGCAGAAAATTATAAGACACTGATGAAAGAAATTAAAGATGATACAATAGATGGAGAGATATACCATGTTCTTGGATTGGAAGAATCAACATTGTGAAAATGACTCTACTACCCAAAGCAATCTACAGATTCAATGCAATCCCTATCAAACTACCACTGGCATTTTTCACAGAACTAGAACAAAACATTTCACAATTTGTATTGTCTTTTTAATTATTGCCATCCTAGTGGGAGTGAAGTGGTATCTCATTGTGCTTTTCATCTGCATTTCCCTGAAGGCTAGTGAAGTTGAGCATCTTTTCATGTGCTCATTGGCTATTTGTGTATCTGCTTTGAAGAAATGTCTATTCAGATGTAATTTTGTTTTTAAAAACAAAACTCCTGGGCTTCCCTGGTGGTGCAGTGGTTGAGAGTCCGCCTGCCGATGCAGGGGACACGGGTTCGTGCCCCAGTCCGGGAAGATCCCACATGAGCCATGGCCTCTGAGCCTGCGCGTTCGGAGCCTGTGCTCCGCAATGGGAGAGGCCACAACAGTGAGAGGCCCGCATACCGCAAACAAACAAACAAACAAACAAACAAACAAACAAAACTCCTGTTTTGTATATGAGGATTCTCCATCCTGTCTGGAACTTTCCTAGTTCTACAGGGGACGCCCTGAAAGGAAAGCCCACCAGCCACTCTGGTTCGCGAGTCTCAGTTATTTTTGCTTTTGCTATAGCCCAGCACTTTGTTAATTCCGTCCTGCTAAGCCTTTGTTTGACATCAGAGATTATTAACATCGGGTAATCAGCGCTTGCATACTTTCTTCCCAGCAGCTGGGAGAGGGTAAAAGTTCACGCTAGCAGTTCTTCTGTCTCCACCTGAGTCCCTTTCCACCAAACTGGGGGGCACCCATGATGTTTTAGATTTTTCTTTGCCCAACTTCTCTCATCGTACTACTTTTAATGATCAAAGCCTGTGTCCGTTCCTGGAGCCTTCATTCAGTCTGGCCTAAATTGTTGCCTCCCTAACGTGAATCTTCACGAAGCATGTGGTTTTGGTTGAGACCCTTCCCAAGTTTCTATGTGAGTAACCCATTCCTTGCAATTTTTTTTTCCTTTGGGCCATTTCAGTATGCAAAAGGAAATAAAAATAGCAACAGAGATGCCATAATAGTAATTGTGTTTCAATTTTTGCTGACTTGGCTGTGAAGGAATAAAAACCTGGACAAGATTAAAGGCATGAGGATCAACTCGCACTGAAAAAGCAGCCCTGCCGTCATCAGGCGGGGACAGACACAGACAAAGCCAGATGCAAAGTTAACAGAAAATGCAGCTCTTCCCTAGGTCATGCCACAGCTGTAAAATGCCATAATCACGCCCACCCTGCGTGACTGTTGGTTTCTTGCCAGTGAGACCCCCAGAGCTCTGTTGCTATTTTCCTGTATTCCTGGGGATACCCAATTGCCCCATGACAGCACCCAGCCCCTGGTTAATCGCCACTTCTCATCCTGCCTCAGAAACAGTCACCAATCCAGGACTGACCCCTGCTTCCCTGGGACTCTTCCAGAACCCTTCAGGGGGAACCCAACCCTTAGAAAAGACACTCCCTGCTGGCTCTCTTTAGTCCAGCGGCATTCCACACTCCCTCACTGACCCAGGTCAGTCAGTTTTGATTTTGTCCGACCACAGGCTTGTCCTCTGGGTCTGTGGCTGCTTGGAGTGTAAGAGTGGGTATTAGGTTAGTGTCGCCCCGCTGTTGTTCCCATTCAGCTCAGCTTTTGTTTGCCGCCAGCAATAATTAACCCGGCGTAGTGACTGATTAGGTTCCTTCTTCCTGCCAGCGGGAAAGGAGAAAAATAGTACCTATTAGTGGCTCTCCCGGATCTGTTCACCACGTCTAGGATAGGGGTGGGTTCCAAACCCGGCTGCCCACACAGGAAGGTGCACAACCGTCCAGCCCCAACCAGGGACAGCATTTGGGTGAAGGGCCCACGATCAGTGTGCACACGCCAGGGCCTCTCCATGGAGCCAGGGAGCAACCTTCACGGCACTTGATCCTGCCCTCAACGAGCCGTCTGTCCCCACACAGTCCTTCCTCTCGTTGGGCCCCCGTTCACCCCTCAGCTCACTAAGGCCCCTTCTTCCTACCTGGACAGTCTATGATCTAAGTTCAAATGACAGAAATAAGTGGGGTTCCCAGTAATAAAAATCACTATCACTCCCCTCAGTCATGCCCCAAACCAGGTCCCCTGGCTCCTAGGCCTCTCTTTCTAGAGCAGCTAGGCATGTCCCCTCCAGACCTGTCTAGCCTAGGTAAAGTGAGGGCCCTCCGCCCTTTAAGGTAACTGGACCTGGAGCTGCACACCCTGGACTAGGAGAGCGAGGCAAGTGGGGGGGAGAGGAAGGCTCCAAGACAAGATGCTCCCGTGGGAGGGTCCAGCCCAGCCCACCTTTGCCCAGCTCAACAGACCAGATTTAAAACTCAGGATCTAGGGTTCCTCTTGAAACACCAGAAGCTGTGGAAACCCAGGGTCCTTGATACACTAGCATGAGCTCTCATTCACCATAGTCCACACCCTCATTTACAAGACTTGCCTCGTGTCTGAGAGCCCCACCCTGGACACACACACTGCCCCTTTGTGGCTACTCTAGCTTGCTCAGGTCCGCCCTTCAGCTCTCTAGCTCCCCATCCCCTAACTCGCTGCATCCACGTAACAGTGGCCTCAAGGCCCTGAGACAACGGGACAAGCTCTCGGCTGCAACAATTGCCCAAGGAGCATTTCATTAAATCACTGAGCCCTAGAGAAGGGAAGGTATTTTTTTTTAAATTTATTTGTGGGTCTTCGTTGCTGTGCGGGCTTTCTCTAGTTGTGGTGAGTGGGGGCTACTCTTCGCTGTGGTGCGCGGGCTTCTCATTGCAGTGGCTTCTCTTGTTGCGGAGCACAGGCTCTAGGCGTGCGGGCTTCAGTAGTTGTGGCACGTGGCCTCAGTAGTTGTGGCTCTAGAGAGCAGGCTCAGTAGTTGTGGAACACGGGCTTAGTTGCTCCGTGGCATGTGGGATCTTCCCGGATCACGGCTCGAACCCGTGTCCCCTGCGTTAGCAGGCAGATCCTTAACCACTGCGCCACCAGGGAAGTCCCGGGGAAGGTTTTGTCCATAGTCACGGATCAGGAAAAGTTCTGAGTGAAGTGTATTCTACTGCATTCTAAATTACAGAAAATTCCCAGAGGGACTCCAATTCCATTCACTGCAGTAGGTGTTGACTGACCCCCTACTGTGTCCTGACCACATTCCAGCTCTGCAGTTACTCACTGAGTGGAAGGATAGGCTTGGTGGCTTTAGAGCCAGCTCAACTGCTCATCGTGTGGCCTTCTGCAATTACCTCGTGACTCTGAGTCTTGGCTTCTGATTCATATGAGAACTGTTTCCAGCTAGAGCATTAGATTAATCAGTAAGTGGATTTCGATACTAGGAGCCCCAGCCCTTCTCTTTTTGCAAAGACTGTCACTTACTGGAAAACTGAGGCTGTCCTGCATACAGAATTACAGGTGTGTGTTTTGTCAGTTGCACGATCTCCCCTCAACTGCCTATATAGAGATTGTCTGTACCCTTTGCTAGCTGTGTGACTTTAGGCACGTGACTCAACCTCTATGAGTCTCAGTTTCTTCATCTGTGAAATGGGAATGATAATAGCACCAACTTCATAGGGTTGCTGTAAAGATTTAGTGAGATATTAGGTGGCATGTCACAGCGCCTGGTATATAGTATGTGTTCAATAAATGTTAGCAATGTATTTCCCTACACTCAAGCACTCATTTCCAGAAATTAATCTAGAATGAAAGCCACATTACTAATACCACACCTACTTCCTTGATAACACTTTATACAAGGGACAGGCTAACACAAAGGGATCTCATGGCCACTGTCCCAATCTTCATGACTGCCCTGCGGAAGGCTCAGTCCAGAGATGGCTTTTCCTGTCTTCTACATGATGGGTAAAGTGATACACTAATGGTCAGACTCGAAGACGGCTGAACTAGAATCTGGGTCTCCTACCCCCCAGACCAGTATTCTGCCTCCTACATCTTGCTGACCACTTGGCAAGAGGATCAGCTGAGATGGTGATTTTTTTTTTAGAAGTATTTTATTATTATTATTTTTTTTTGGAGGAAGGGCTACGTTGTCTTTGTCGCTGCGCGCAGGCATTCTCTAGTTGCGGCGAACGGGGGCTACTCTTCGTTGTGGTGCACAGGCTTCTCACTGCAGTGGCTTCTCTTGTTGAGGAGCACAGGCTCTGGGCGCATGGGCTTCAGTAGTTGTGGCACGAGGGCTCAGTAGTTGTGGCGCACGGGCTTAGTTGCTCTGCAGCATGTGGGATCTTCCCAGACCAGGGATCAAACCCGTGTCCCCTGAATTGGCAGGTGGATTCTTAACCACTGCACCACCAGGGAAGTCCCTGGGACAGTGATTTAGAAGGCTCTTTGAATGTCCTACGCTCTTGGGGACAACATTATGAATGTCAATTCTCACCATGCAGACAGCAAATTCAAAACGTTCTGATAATATCATCTGTTTGGATGCCCAAGACTTCTTCCGTAAGATTTTTGAGAGAAGATGATGAAAACCAAAATTTTTAATATTTGGGCTATGGTGCTTTTACGCCATTGGAGAGGCTAAAATGTAAACATCCTTCTGGAAGGCGCTGGGAAATATATGTCAGGTGCCTTCAAGGTGTGGTTTTGGTAGACTTTTCACTCCAGTTAACTTCTGGAAAGTTAACTTCAGAAGTTAACTGGAAATGTCTTCTGAGAAAAATGAGGTAAACATGAAAAGATCAACCTTGTATCCCTGTTTACAATAACAAAATTTAGAAACAACCTAAATTTATGGTACTAGGGGATTTGGTTAAATAAATGATCATTTGCCATACAATGGGGTACTACGTGTCATTAAAAGTAGATATGTAGCTTGACATATTTCAGGATGGAAAGCTGTCATTCTTATATTGTTGCAAGGGCAGTAGGGAGGGGAGAAGTTACTGATGGTACACAAAGTAACATCCTGTGTGTGTGTGTGTGTGTGTGTGTGTGTGTGTGTGTACAAACACCCTCCCTTACACATGCACTTCATAAATGCACACATCTGAATATGTCTGCTAAGTAGAAACACGAACTTTTTTTTCTCTCATCAGGTTTATAGATTTTTTTCAATAATGAGCCTATATGCCTTGTGCAATTTTTTCAAGGAGAAAAAGATCTGGGGTGCAGGCCTTGGGGATTTCTCCTCAGTGGAAGCTGGGTTCCTCCCCAGCCGTGATCCCACCCCCTAAACCTCCACCTCCACCCATACCTCCCCCTTCCCCCAAGCCCTCAGGCACCTGAAGTGATGCAGAGAGCAGGTGTTCCTCGGAGTTCCAGGTCAAGAGGCTCTGTGTCTTCCCCTCTTCCTCTGCCTGATTGGTCGTCTCAGGTGGACAGCCTGGAGGTCCACCAGGAGGTAGTTTCCAGCAAGAAAGGGACCAGAGGCCAGGCTGCCCCACGGAGGCTGGCTGTTTCCGGGAACGTGACAAGGCTCTGGCTGCTCCCCTAGAAGATTGGGAAGCTGAGTTTCTTGCCCTCCTTGAGATCTAGCCTTCTTCCTCCCCCTCTCCCTCCCATCTCCCTCCCCGTCTCTGCAAGAGCCCCAGGGCCAACAGCTGAGTCCCAACAGAAGTCACAGGCTGGAGCCCCAGGGAGGCCATCTGGGCACAGAGGACAGTCATAGTGAGGGCCTCCCAGGCCACATGGGCAAGAGAGTGAGGGTAATCTATGCAGATGATGGAGTTTAAGAAACGCTGCCCCCACATATGGCACCTTGGCATACTGAATAGTTTAATCTGAAGGAGTCTGAGGAAACAACAGAAGCAGGAAGGTCACTCTGCCCTTCCCCCGTCCTTCTCCTCTGAAGCAGGTCATAAACCCTCAAGGGAGAGGTGCCCTTATACGCAGAGGAAAGGAGCCTCCAGCTCTGAAGACAAAGCGTCAGCGAGAAGAATCCTAACACACAGGCCTCACTACTGTCCCCAGTTTCCTACCCTCACCTCACAGTCCTGAACCTGTCACCCTCGCACAACTACCCCCCATCATCACCCCCGGCACAGAAACACTAAGGCCGGTTTCTTCAGGGCTTCATGTTCTTACGAAGGCTCCCATGACACATAAAACTTCTATCAAACAAATCTGCGTGCCTTTCTCCTATAAATCTGTCTTTATCGGTTTAATTTTCAGACCCAGACAGGGACCCTAAGAGTGTTGAGGAAAACGTTTCCCACCCCAACACAGACCTGTCCCTACCGCTCCAAGGGCAAGGAGACTCCGAGATCCAGGAGCCTTCCTAAGGTGACAGCTGTGGTGGCCCCTTGCAGGAAGGTGGCCATGGCCAGAGAAAGCTTGGCAGACCACGACAGGGCTCTGAGAGCGAGTGGGGGCGGACAGACCCTGAGCATCTGGTCACCCCATCAGGGCTCTGCTAAGCGTGGGGCAGGCGTGGACACAACCGTGCAGTTGCACGGGCCCTGAGAACCGCCTCCGGGATAGAGACAGGCGGCCTGACACCTGGACCCTGCTCTCCATCATTCCTGTGCAACCTTTCCAAGCTAAAAGAAGTGAGGGATGTTTCCAACATTGCAATGGAAGGAGGCCTGGCCCTCGGTGCTAGTCCTAAGGCGGCTTGCTGTTGTTACTAATATTCACGATAATGACGATGAAGCCAGCACTCGGCAAGCACTTGCTGTGTATCAGGCATCGGGCAGGATCTCACTTAGTCCTCACCGACCTGTGATACGGGTACGGGTATCGTCTCTGGGAGGTTCGTCACCTAGCCACATGGTGCTTAAGGGGCACAGCCAAGACTCAGGTCCCAGGTCTGTCCTACTCCAGGTTCTTAATCACTAAGACCATCACAAACACTCATTCATTCATTCACTCAAAACACAGTGTTTTAGTTTCTCCCCTATATCAGGCACTTCCTACGACCTCCTGTTCTCAAGGGCTTCTCTGCCGCCTCCCCCTGGCCAGGTGGACACACTGTATGGAGACAAGGCTGGAGGCCCCCAGACCTTGGATCTGGTCCGTCTCCCTCAGGTGCAGCCCCAGTCTGAGACAGCACTGGGGCCAGGGTCAGGAGTGGCCGGCGACATCACGCGGCCCCCTGCCTGCCTGCTAGCCGGGAGATGCACTGCCACCCTTGGAAGAGATGGGAGCCACAGAAGGTGACCTCACACAAGTTCCTGCCCTCTCGCTAGAGTCCTCAGATATAAACGAAGGGGCTGGACCAGGTGATTCTGAAGTCCTTCGAGAGCCCCTGGCCAAAAGTTCTAAGCTGCTTCACCTCTCTGGGCAGGTTGGTGTCTTTTTTCCTAAGATTCTGCAAGTGTAAGATTTTTATATTTTAGCAACTGATTTTAAAATCTTATGTTTTAACACAACATTGTAAAACAACTATACTCCAATTAAAAAAAAAAAGACATACACACAAATCTTATTTTCCAATATTTTTGCATGTGAGGAAAAAAAAAGGACTTACCCAGCCAACAGGACATTATTAGCCTCCACTCAGTTATAAGAGCCTACCACCTCTGGTAATGAGAGGCACCGTGCTATCTTTAAATGTTATTATTTTTCATTATATATAAAAAAAAAATCCATGCTCATTGCAAATGTTTGGAAAATAGAGAAAATTGGGAAAAGTAAAAAATAGAGTCAAGACCCCAAAGAAAACTACTAGTATTTTTTTTAACATATTTTCTCCTTCTCCAAGATATGATGGTAAATAAAAGAGCAAGGTGCATTGAAATGTGTTTTAAAATCTTATGCTTCAGTTATTCCTGGAATCCCAATATCAAGTATTTCTAGGACTCTATGATTCAAAAATTCTAAGATTTCCTTATTCTAAGACTCTCTGGCTGCAGGAAGGGAGACCAAAGTCCTCTTTTCATGCCCTTGTGAGCTACCATTTGGGTAGAAGGGAGAGAGAATGGGTTATTCCATCCTCACAGCTCCCTAGGACTTGGACAGGCTGTGTAAGCGTCTCATCCACGCCCATGCCAGCCCTCCAAGGACGCCCCCGCCCATCCTCTGCACCCCTCCCCGCGACTCACTGAGGCTGGGCTCTGGTGTTTGCCTCTGAAGGTGTTTGGTGGGTGCTGGCAGCCCTGGAGCCTCAGCCGCCATGGCCTTGGTGGGGCCTGACCCATGAGGTGCGGGCCCAGGAGGAACACACTCTTTCCCTCTCCCTTTACGGTGGGGGCCAGAGACACCTCCAGGTGGGTGCTGCCCCACCAGAACCAAAGGTTCCAGGCCTAGAATAGGCTGGTGGGGCAGGGGCTCCCAGCGCACGGTGAGGGCTCACCCAGGAGCTCGGCATTTGGGCTTCCCCGACGTGGGGTCTGAGTGGTGGTGGTGGAGGGGACTCTGCCGGCTGCGACCCACCTCCCCACGGAATAACAACATCCTCTGCGGACGGGTGGGGTGGTAGAGCCGGGGCTAGGGACTGTGGGTGTGCGATGGGTGCCTTCTCTCTGCCCTTCTCCCTCCAGGCAACAGCCAGTGCTGGTCTCTTCATTCCTGCCCAGCTCCCCCGGGCACCTCCGGGCAGAGCCTGCGGGGAACCCTGGCAGTGGCTGGCCAGCTCCCCCACTCCCGTCACCAGCCAGGCCCTGTCGCCTCCCTGCCCCCAGTGTGTCTCTCCTGCCCCTGCCACTCCAGCCTCTTCCTCACTCTGGGTTTGAGACCCTCTTGACAAAAGGAGCCACCTAGCGCTGCCACAGGCCACCGTGTGACCCTGAGAACGTACGTACTTCCTCCCTGGGCCCATCTCCCCATTCTGTAAAGTTGAGGGTCCAGAAAATTTTCAGGCTCCTTCCAAGTCCAGACAGGCTCTGACTCCACAGGAGAGAAGTGGGGTACGCTTGCAGATGGGCACTACCCCAACTATCCCAACACAAATACGTGCCATGTCAACAAAGTCGCTAAAGCAGAGGCGATTTCTCTACTGAAACCCACACGTCAGCGTGGGGCTCCTGCCCCCTGAGGTCCTCAAGCGGCTAGAATCTCTGCGCAGAGTTTGGGGCCCTCCTCAGTATTTCTGTGACTTCCCGGAGTGAGTGTGTGCGTGGGAGGGACTGCCTGCTGAGCTCCGATTTCCAGGGCTGTGCTCACCCCTTTATCTTCACCCATGCATCAGTTCATTTCTCTCAATTTCCACCGAAATAAACAAAAATCCTGATTCATGCAAAGCCCTTAATTTGGACATTCCCAAAGGACTGAGGGGACAGCCACGCCAGAACAATTAAGTATTAGACGTATTAGGCAAATTGCATCCTAAAAAGCCCCCAGCCGCTCCCACCTGCCCCCGCTGCCATCTCTGTCTCTGTGGCTCCCCCCACCCCATCTCCACAACCATTTTCTCTCCGCATTAAGGGTGCTCTCCGTGGTTACAAGGGGCCCCTGATGCAGCCTCACTTTTCTCAGCGCCCCCAGCAGCGCAGACCCACTTACTCGGTGATACAAATTCTGCCGCTCACTTAGAAGGCAAGAGTGGCTCCAGTCATTTGCTTTCAGTGACATTTCTTTTGTCAGTGGTGATTGCTCTATCAAAGCCTCCTGAGATTTCTTTAGTGAGCTCCCCTAGTTACGTTTAGAACAGGATGAGACTTTCATACATTTGAATCCCAAAGATTTTTTTCTTTCCTACAGCACAACGCTGAGATAAAGTGCAGTCCTGCAATTCGGGCCTCAGGGAAGCGTGAGATTTATTACCCCGCAACCTGGTGGAAGCCTCAGTGCCAGCCTGGCAGTGCCCGGTGTGGGTGGGAAGGTCAAGGACAGCGAGGTGGGACCCGCGCACCTTGGAGCACCAGCCCTCCCGAACCGGGGTGCAAGGCTGCACCCCAACATCCCTCTTCTCCCCCACCCAGCTCCACCCCCCCAGCAAAGGGTGCCCCGGGAACCTGGGGAGCTAGCTGGAGGGGCTGCAGGCGGGAAGCACCCCTCACCGCTTACCCAGCAAATGCCCCTCGCCTGTCTCGGCCTGGCGCGGGGACTTAGGGCTAAGTCCCTTCACTCACCGGCCTCCTAGGGGCAGGGCCCAGACGCTCTGGGGCTGAACCCCCATTGGGGCTCACCTTCCAGCTCTGGATGCCTCCCTTGGACAGGTTCCTTTATTCTCAGTGCATCAGTGGCCACATCTGTAAGGTGGAATAATGAAACACAGAACGAGATTATTTAGTGAAAGCACCTTGCAAACTGGTCCAATGCCAGTATCAGACCCAAGTACAGTATATATTAGCAAAAAATAACATCCCAGCCTCCTGGTTCAGGGCTCCTGCCCAGTATTTAGTCCCCTGTGGCTCTGTGACCCTCCATCCCCCTGCCCATGGCATTCCAGGTGAGAAATCCTTGAACCCTCCAGGTTCCCATAGATTGAAGATTTCTGGGGCTCCTGCAAACATAGAGACTTGGGGGCCCACTGCCTGTGGCCCCAGCTCTGCCCCTCATACCAACCCAGATGCAGAATTTGGTTCCTGCACAAACTGTCAGGAGGAATCCAGTCCTCATGAGCGTCTGGGATTTCTGGAGGTTTTGCAGGAGTCGTGTGGGTCCCAGGGAAGAGCTCCGCTGTTAGCCCCTGGCATTCAACCACCATTCCCCCCTTCCCCCATCTCTCTCCGCCCAGTGCCACCTCCCACTCAGCTCTCACGGAGCCCCCTTGCTCACAAACTGCCGCCCCCAGCCTTCGGCAGTCTTTGTACTAGGGGACCCTTGCTTGAACCAGCATCCCCCCAAGGGGTGTTACCAAGGGCTCACCCAACTGCCCAGAGATGAACACCTCCAGCTCCCTTTGCCTGGGATGGGTGCCTACCCAGCATCCCTGCATGGTTGAAAGCCTCTCTCAGCTCGCCCTCCTCCTATCCTCTCAGCCTCCACAGTGTGACCTGGCCTGCGCCCACCCCCAGCCCTCCCTGGGGGACGTGGCCACCTCTGCTCAGAGTCTCCCTGGCCGCACACGGACTTCCTGAACTTCAGTAACCCGGAGCAGGACAGAATGCTGGAGATGTTCCTGTCCCCTCAGCCATCCCCAGACCCCCTGCATCCGCTGTATGGGACCCTCACCACCACTCTCCCCTCGATAGGCTATAGGAATAGCTGGGGGAGGGAGGAATAGGATGGAAATGGCAGCTAACACGTACGTAGCACTTGGCATGTGCACGCACTCTCCTAAGGGCTTTACACGTACCACAAACACGTATGCAACGCATGCAAAAATAAACCACTTAATCCTCACACTAATCCTGTGAAATATGTATTATTTCCATTTTATAGGTGAAGAAACTGAGGCTCAGAGAGGTTAAGTAACTCGCCAAAAATCACACAGTGAGTGATGGAGTCAGAACTGGAAGCCAGGCAATCTGGTCTCTGCTCTTTTCCACAGGAGGCTTCTGAGCCCCCATCGTCTCCCTCACCAGGGCCTATGCTCCCCCCAACCCACATGGTAACACCTGGAGCTTAGATGGAACAGAAGGTGGGAAACCACTGGCCTAAGAGGAGATGTGAGATCTGTCAGGAACATATTGCATGAGCACAGGCAAATCTTAACTCCTGGCCTGGATGCTGCTACCACTGGTTTGGTTTGGGCATAGTCATTTGGTCTCTCTGGGCCTCAGTTTCCCCATTTGCACAAGCGGGTCATTCTCCTGCTGCTAGTCTTGTATGAACTGAAGGCCTAAGTGTCCTCTTACCGACCAGCCAGTGATAGGCTCCTCCTAGGAGACACGACCTCCAGCTGCAAGGCCCGGCGGGCTGCTCACCCCCTCTCCTGGCTTCCAGCTGCCTCTTGGTTTCTAGGGCGCGGTCCCCAGGAAGAATCTAGGGAGCCCTGTGGGACTTTGAAGGGAGGCAGGGAACCCACCACCTCTGTGCATCCCTGTTTATCCTGCAAATGCTGCATTTATTAAGGGCAAGTCCCGCCGTCATGGGCTCACGGTCTAGGGGGCAGACAGGCCTTATTCAGTCACCACGGAGATCAACTCACAAGTGCACCAAATTCTCTGAAGCAGAGGTTGGAGAAACATCCTCTGAGGAAGACCGGCAGGGCCTCAGCAGCTGCGGGAAGGATTCTGGCCTTCTCCCTAAGGGCAATGGAAGCCACTGGATGGCTTTTGGCAGGGCCCCTGTGAGGCAGAACTGAACCACCCCCCCCCCACACACAAAAGATCTCTTTAATGTTATTATTCATCATCAGATTTTCAGGAACAATAGTAATTCCTCACTTACTAAGCACTTTCATAGACACTTTCTCCTTTGCTCTAAACCAACCTTGTGAGTCGTTCCATATTCCCATTTTGCAAATAAGGGAGCTGAGGCTGGAAGGGAGGCTGTGGCCGGGCAGGCTGCACGTGGGTCCAAGAGCTGGTGTGGAGCCAGGCCCCCGGCCTCCCTGAGCTTGTCCCAGGGGGACTCTGAGCTTGGCGGGCACCCTGCTGCCTCCACCTCTCCAGGAGCGATGAGGCACCGCCAGCCTTGGTGGCCACCCCCTCCCAGGGAGTCCTGGCAGCAGGAACAGGGCCTTCGCCCAGCAGCGGAGGATTTGCCAAGGCGCCTCTGGCTGTCCGTGCACGTTTCTTCCAGCAGCACGCAGCCAGGAGTCCCGGAGGCCTCTACTGAGGCCTTTTGGGAGGCAGTGGGTGGAGAGAGAAAGATACAAATAAGAAAAGCATGCCTCTCCTCCAGCAGCCTACAGCCTAGGGAGGCAGAGACACTGCACTCAGCAGCTCAAGGAGTGATCAGCAATTCTGATAGGGAAAAGTGTGCCCATTTTACAGATGAGAGTCTAAGGATCCGGGAGGTAAAATAACTTCCAATTCCACCCAGCTGGTAAATGGTGATGCTGGGAGTCAAAAGAACCCCTGTCCAATTGGGGGAGGGGAGCAGTTTTCCCCAGGAAAACAGTGCAGCGTTTTCGCAGAGATCTTGGGTGACAGAGGTCTCCCATTACCCTGGTTATGTGATTAAAAAAAATTTTTTTTTAACTGAGATATAATTTTCACACAGGAAAATGTGTGTGAAAATGTGTGTAACCACCACCAGAATCAAGGTACAGAGCATCTCCAGCTCTCCACAAAGTTCCCTCATGCCCACTCCAGTCTCCTTCCTACCCCCAGCCCTGGCAACTAGTCACCTGTTTTCTGTCCTCAGGGTTTTATCTTTTCCAAAATCTCCTGTGAAGGGACTCACCTGGTGTGTAGTCTCTTGGGGCCTGGCTCCTTCACTTCGCAGAACGCTGTGAGTATCTGTGCGTGTTGATGCATGCATGTACACGTGAGTGGCTCACGCCTTTTTATTGTTGAGTAGTATTCCGTCCGTTGTATGGATACGCCAGTTTATTTATCCATTCACTATTTGCTATACGTTCGAGTTGTTTCCAGTTGAAGGCTATTTTGAATAAAGTTGTTAATGGACATTTGCATACAGGTTGCTTTGTGGACAAAAGTTTTCATTTCCCTTGTGTGAGTACATAGGGCAGTCGTTGCTGATTTGTAGATAAGTGTATTGTTCAACTTTATAAGAAGCAGTCCAAATGTTTTCCTAAGCGGCTCTACCACTTTGCTTTCCCACCCAAATGTATGAGAGTTCCAGTTGCCCAGCATCCTCCCAATACTTGATGTGGTCAATCTTGTTACTTTTAGCTGTTCTAATGGGTAGGAAGTAGGATCTTTGTGGTTTTAATGGGCCTTTCCCTAATAACCAATGACGCTGAGCATCTTTTCCTGTATCTATCTGTCACTGTATATCTTTAGTAAAGTGTCCAAATCTTTTGTCCATTCTTTGGGGGGGGGGTTAAGAACTCTTTATATATTCTGGATACAAGTCCAATATCAGATATACGATGTGAAAATATCTTCTCCCAGCTTGTGGGGTTTCGTTTTTTTCTGTTTTTTGCCTTCTCATTTTTTCACCACTGTCTTTTGAAGAGTAGGAGTTTTTAGTCTTGACAAAGTCCAATTTGTCAAGCTCTTCTTTTATGGTTTATACTTTTAGTGTCATCTTTGTCTAACCCAAGGTCACAAAGATTTTTTAAAATGTTTCTCCTCGGTAAGTGTTATGGTTTTAGTTCTTACCTTTAAGTCGATTATCCATTTTGACTGAGTCAATTTTCACACATGATATGAGGTGAAGGTTGAGATTTATTTTCTTCCACACGCATCTTCCATTTTTCCAGCATCATTTATTGAGAAGACTACCCTGTCCTGATTGACCTACCTTGGCACTTTGTTGAGAACTAACCACGGTTGTGTGAGTCTATTTCTGGACTTTCTATTCTGTTCCATTGTTCTGTGAGTCTATTCTTACACCAAAGCCTTACTGTCTTGGTTACTATAGCTTCACAGTAAGCCTAGAAATCAGGTAGTGTAAATCCTCCCACTTCGTTCTTTTTCAGAATTGTTTTGGATATTCTAGATCTGCCATAAAAATTTTATCATCAGTTTGCCAATTTCTAAAAAACATGCAGTCTGCTGGAATTTTGAGTGGAAAAACATTAAATTTATAGATCATTTTGGGGAGAATTTGATATCTTAACAATATTGAGGCTTCTTTTAGATATTCTCATGTTTCTCTCAGCAAGGCATTATAGTTTTTCATGTACAGGTATTTTATGTCCTGATGCACTGTGAACAGGTATTGCTTTCTTAATTTGCACTCTCAAACTTGGTTGGGGCCCCCGGGGATGCTGTCGAGGCTCTCCTGTCCTGCCCCAGATATTCCTCGTGTGCATCCGGAGGAGGCCTGTGGAGAAGAGGGGATGAGCAGGTGTAGACTCCCCTGCGCACAGGGCTCCCTATGATTCCAAATTGTCACCCTAACCTTTAAAAATCTGTTAAAATTTCAGTTGCATTTTCTGCTTCTCTGTTGACCGCTTTCTTGCATGCTCTTCCACGTTCTGCCAGAGGTGGAAGAGTGCATGGGCCCTCTCTCTTCTAGGGACTTGTCACCCTCTGAAATTTAGTCCACCTGGGGCTAAGAGGTATGACTCTGTGGATTATTAGCTTCTTCTCATCGTTAGGGTAGGACTGATATCTTTTTGTAGCGTTCTGCATCCTAAGCAGGGTGTAGGTAACTTTTGGTCGGGGCCGTGGTCTGGGCTTCCAAGACCACAGTCCCCTCAGGGATGGGAGGGCCACCGGGAGACTGGAAAAGGGGAAGGATTCCACAGGTGGAGGCCTGGGGGCTTAGAGGAGCCCAAACCCCTGACTCTGGCCCACTCCTGTGGCATGGTCGGATGAGCTCTCCTTTTTTTTTTTTTTTTTAAATCTATGATCTTGTTGTTTGCAATACTCTAGAACTGACAACAGCAGATAAACCTGGTTTTCTCATACCAAAAAAAACTGTGTAGCCTTGTTAGTTATAATACTTTACATTGTGGGAAAGAAGATAAAAACCCTCTTCCTTAGCTGCTTCCCAATCCTCCGCACTTCATCAGGGCCACCCCGCAGCTGAGGTTTCCCTGAGTCACAGCTCATTACTTACTATGACAATTCAGGCAGCAAGAGGCAGAACTACCAAAAGAAATGCTGCAAGTGTCTGTGGTGGTGGTTGCTGTTTGTACGTCTGGTTTTGTGCCCCCAAGAACGTTATCTCCCTGTTGCTGGACGCCTCATCAAAACCAAAGGTGTTTCCATTATGATCACCCCGCCATCGGCATGAGTGGCACAGGCAGCCAAGCGTTATCCTATTTAACAGCATTCCTTGTCCTGCTGATGGCAGCTGATCGG
Organism: Delphinus delphis; assembly: GCF_949987515.2. Lineage (NCBI taxonomy): Eukaryota > Metazoa > Chordata > Mammalia > Artiodactyla > Delphinidae > Delphinus > Delphinus delphis. The sequence goes on from NC_082698.1 coordinate 61,580,386, forward strand.
AGGTCAGTACCTGGACCACCCTGTGAAGGACTCTTAGGGGAGAATGCACTGATGGATCGGCAATGTCTGCCGCGGGCAAGAGATGGGGAAGCATCGGCGTGCGCTTCCATGTGCTATCCCTGCCCCGTGAAATGTGCCAGGACTGCTGTCAGAGCTGGGGTGCTGGGGCTCTTAGAGGGCCCCACTCCACCCATACTACCCACCGTGGCAAGGACTGCACTGCACCAAGGGCATGTGCCCACCCAGGGTCCATGATCTCCCTCCTTGCAGGCTACACTCTGAGTACAATGGCCCACAGAATGCCCCGCCCAAACAGTCCCAAATCTAGGGCCTGTGGTAGCATCTCCCTAGGTCAGTCCCCCTAAGGTGTGACTGGGTCACCATGTAGGCACCCCTAGGCCCAAGTGGTAGCTGTTTAGAAGGGGCAGTTTCCAAGGGGAAGCTGTTTGCACAGGGATGTAAATGGAGCTTGGACTTGAGGCCTAGACACACACAGGTGTGTGAGGTCCCTGGACAGGGGTCTCCTCTTGCCCTGGCCCCCACAAATGTCAGGGAGGGGCCTGTGATACACTCGTTGAAAGGGTGTGGTAAGGATTAATGATGTCTGTCATGGGCAAGGGGTAGTTTGAATTATACAGCACCTTGCATGTCGGCCCTCCCTGCCCAGTAAGAGGCATCACGTTCCTTCCACCTCCTGTCCGGCACCCTCATCCTGCACGGACTTTTCCAGGGAAAGAGCGCTCACCACCTTCCAAGGGAGACACCCCCTGTGTGTTTGAAAGTTCATTAGAACGTCCTTCTCTATGCCGACCCCCAGATTACCTCCCAGGTGCTTCCACCCTTTGGACCAAGTTCTGGACGGTGACTTGCCCGAGGCCACACAGCTACTTGTAAGTAGGACCCCCAGGCCCATTCTTGCCTCTCCACCCTGAGGTGATGTTTAGAGGAGCCCCAGAGCAAGCGGGGCCACGGCGGGGAGGCTGGGGGCCGTCTTCTCGTGGCTCTGTCCCCTCCCTGTCCACCCCCAGCCCCAATCATCTTACCAGCCCAGCACATTAGAGCTCTGGCTTTGCTGGCCCTTTCAACTAAAACAGAGAGAAAAAGAAAAACACAGCACAACGTTCTGGGGTCCAAAACAAACACCAAGGACAATGTTAATAAATACATAAAATTGTAAGGATCTGGATCTCAAAGGTACTTAACGCAGGCAGGCTGGGTCGCGCAGGAATGGTTCAGTGTGTGCCCCAGCCTTACCGGGAGGGGGCAGGCAGCGGGTGGAGAGGGCACCTGGGGAGCCCCTCTAGGGCCTCCACTCTCCGGGGGTTGCCGCCTGGGGCCCACTGCTCCTATTCCTCTAGCCTGGCTCAGAGTGGCCCCCTTGCCCTGGAACAGAAGAACTAGCCAGCACCTCTACGGCCTGCTGAGGAGTCTGGGAGACCCTCTGCATGACTTAGAGTGAGGAGCCCTGGGAGAGGTCCCGGGAACCGGGTGGCTTCCTGAGGGCCAGAGGGCCCAGGGAAGTTACCTGCCCTTGGAGGTAACATGGGTGCAGCTGAGGCTCCACAGTGTGTCTCCTCCCCACCTGCACGAGGGGCACTTGGGGCCCTTGTCATCCCCAGGACCCGGCTATGAGTGGACTCCGGTCCTCAGCCCTGGAGCCTGGTCACCCCCGCACCCGCACCCAGTACCACGAATGGACCTCCAGTCCAGCTTAAGCCGGGCGGGAGAAGAAGACGCCTGACTCCAGCAGGAGCGGTCTTTGGTAGAGGGCAATGATTGGCAGGGCTCAGCCTGAGAACTCACGTCTCCTCTGTGCCCCACAAAGTCACCTTCCAGCCCGTGCTCTCTTCACGCACCGGAGTGACGACCACAGTTGCCGTTCCTGGTCCAGCCAGGGGGCCTAGCACCAGCTGGGGACCCCCTGGATGATGAGGACACATGTTCCCGAGTGTCCAGAGCCCCCTTCTCAGGGGGGCCTGGGGTGAGGTTAACAGGCCCACCTGTAAACTGGAGGCACCAGAAGTAATAGGAAATGCCATCTTCAGGGGCAGAGGTGGCCACCAACATGGCCCTCCAGCCAGCAAGTGCAAGGTGGACTCTGCCCTTTGGCCATGGCCAGAGGAGCTGTCTGGAGCTCTCGCTATGAAGAGCTGGGTCTGAGATGAACTGGCCTCCCGCCCACCCCATCCCTGCAGCTGGAGCCTCACGACCACATTCGGCCCCAGCCACTTCCTCTTGGACCACCCTGTGAGGGTTCCCCCGACCTTCCCCGGCCCTGCGCTGCCCCTCTTGGCAGAGGAGCCTGGTACTCGGGGTCTCCACAGGGGTCCCCACAATTTCTGGCAAAGGGAGGCAGTGTGAGGCCCGGTGGCTGTGTGTGTGTGTGTGTGTGTGTGTGTGTGTGTGTGTGTTGGGGGGACTTAGCTGGCCCTCAGTCCTGGCAGGAGAGACAGCCAGGAGCCCCTGAGAGGTTCAATTCGGTCACCTGGGCTGCTTGCTGAGGTATCTCTGGTTAGGGCTTTCCCTGATCTGTTTCTTCCTCATAGACCCACTTCATGGGGTGAAAAGTGTCACAGCCCCAAACTAGAACAATAAGAAGGCAAATAATTTAAAAGGCAGTCCGTGCTTGCCCCGGCCCCGCTGCGTGTCCTCTGAGCCGGGATGTCTGGGGCAGCACAGAGAGTGTAAACTTGACCGGAGGGATGGGCAAGGCGAGGCTCATGTCACCGGGGAGGTGGTGGGAAGGCTGGTGCCTGGATGCTTCGGGTCTTCCCTGAGCTGCCCCTTATCTTCAGAGACTGGTGTAGGGGCCCCAGCCCAGCCCCAGGGCAGTCCCCGGGGGGCACTAGGAGAAGTGCCCCAGAATACTGTAGGGTTCCATTTCTGGGCAGCAAAGCGGCGCTGGCTCACTGGGGAGCTTGTGCCCAGAGGTCCTGGGAGCTGTGTGGCTCGGCCATGCTGACGGCCGTCTGATCCCGCTGGTCCCACAGTGGGCTCCACAGCCTCTGGAGGGGCCTTGGGTCCTCGGAAGGGGCTCCCAGGAGTGGAGAAGGGTGGTGGTGAGGCCAGGCTGGGGTCCGGGCTCGCATCAGGGCCCGAGGCCTTCGTGGTACAGGACTCACAGCACAGCCGGTGGTAGCCGGGGATGGAGCAGTAGCGACCAAGCACTTCCATCTGGCAGAAGATGGACCTGTCCTCCACACAGGGCTCCGCTGCACACACAGCACAAGGACCGACGCTGGAGGACGCCCATCAGCCAGGTTACAGCTCCCACTCGGCCCTCCACCTCCCGCCCTCACCACCTCCCAATCAACCCAAAGGAATCCGAGCCACCCTGGCCGGGGCCAGGCAGATGCCCGGGTTACTCACACTGTGACGAGCGGCTTAAACATCCTGCCCCTGGTGAGCACGCACTTGGAACAGTAAGCCCCCCACCAACAAATTTGGAATCAAGCAGATCTAGGTTCCGATCAAGGCTCTATCACTAAAAAGCTGCAAGGCTTCGGGCAAGTCATTTAAACTGTCCAACACTCAGTTTCTTCTGTGAAATGGGGATAATGCTGACATTTACCAATGAATAATTATATTATTATTGTAAGTAGCATTTGTAAAGTTCCTGGCATAGAGGGGTGCTCATTATATTAGTTTTGTTTGCTTTTGTTCAAATGTCATCTAAAAATGTTTTTGCATTTCTGTGATAACTTCAGGTAGGTCTCTCCAGACGATGTGAAGGCAGGAGCTTTGCTTTCTATTAATTTCTCCAGGGAAAGAGAAAAGGAGGGGGACAGGGAAGAGGAGAGGAGGGGGAGAGAAAGAGAAAAGAGAAAAGGTAGGGTGCTGGATTAGGGGAACAGGAGAGAGACTAGAGAAAATGGAAAGCCAGTGGCCTCTAGATGGCGCTAGAATTCTAGGGTCAGAATCAGAGCTCCCCTTTGCTCCCAGAGGAAAAGGAAAGGAAACCCAAGCACTTGAACAGCCTGAGCCTCAGCACAGGAGCGGAGCAGCAGCAAGGCAGGAGCCAGAAGTTCCTCTGAGGACATTTAATCAGACCCCTCTATTTTCCAGATGAGGTTGCTGAGCTCAGAGAGTTTCACGAATTTGTACAAGGTCACACAGCCAACTGATCCTCTACCTAGGAGTTTGGGTCTGGGATCTTTCTGCTACTCATCTTGTCAGACCCTGGTCCTTGGGAAGGTAAGAAAGGGAAACAGAGAAGGAACCTAGGAAGGAAGCACAGAACATAGAGCCTGGTATATAGTAGGTGCTTAGTTAATATTTATTAATGGATGGATGGGTGGTTAGTTGGATGGGTGGATGGATGGAAAGATGAGAGGGTGAGCTGCTGGGCTCCTGATCATGAAGCAGAGAGAAATGGCTGCTACTATATTTGTTGTTGGCTGACTGCTAAGCAGGAATGCATGCATTATCTCATTTAATTCTCTCAACAGCCCTATAAAGAGAGCTCAGAACTACAACTGCTCATCCAAGAAGCAGATATGGTTCATAATTCAGAACTTCTTAGGTTAGAAGAGTAATATTCAGTGTATTTACATTAAGGTCCCCAGTGGAGACTGGAGGTCACCTTGCAACCAAATACGGCAATGTTTCCGTAGCAAAAGAATAACTAATCTCTCGTTAGTTCAGTTCAGATTTTGCTTCCCAGTGAGTCTGCACCAAATTTAGGGGGACGCTTGCAGCTTTCAATATTTTGGAACTGCAGATAAGGAGTCATGGACCAATATAAGCATCACCCCCACCTCACAGCTGAGGAATCCAAGGCTCCAAGAGGCTAAGGTCACGTGGACAGACGGGAAGCCGGGTCCACTCCACTGCACGGCCCATGCCCACGATGCCGTGAACACTGGAAGAATGGGGAGGGGGTGGGGTCCAGAGATACACTTACTTGATGAGATCTTGTTGATGGGATCTAGGGGCCCCGACTGTGGCACCCACTCCCCGTCTGGGGTCACAAGTTCCCGGACGTCAGCCCCCACTGTGGAATTCTGGAGATTTTCTGTGAGGGGGAAAAGCAGCTCTAGTATTTGGGCTGGGAAGCCAGCCAAGCTGGGCCTCAGGTCTAGGCCAGAGGAGCTGGGCTGGACCCCCATCCTACCCGGCTCACCTCCGCAGGCGGGCAGACTGCAGACCTGGACCGTGTCCGGCTTGTCCCCCTCACACTGCCCCAGACTGCTGGCGTTGGCCCGGCACACCACCTGCCGCAGCTGGACGCCCTCTCCGCAAGTGACGGAGCACTGCCGTGGGGAGATGGGGGCGGGGGGTGTGGAGAGACAGTGGAAGGAGGCGGTGAGCTCTGCAGTCCAGCCAGTGCCCAGGACAGAAAGGGGACAGAGAAGGGTGCCAAGTCTCTGCTGGACCAGAGGGACATGCAAGGACTGCTCTCAACAGCCTCTCCAGGACAGCACAGCAACTGTCAAATACTCCTGTACCAGGTGGGAAAGAGCCACTGCCCTGATCTTGGAACCCCCTGAACCTTCCCACCATCTGGAGGGGGCCTGTGGGACCCCATTCCGGCACTACTGCTTGTGTTCACTCTGTCTGGCCTGTGCCTGTGTCCTTAAATATTTTGTGTATCACCCTGCCGCCATCCACTAGCCCAAGGGACCTGAGGCAGGTCCACGCACTTGATGATACCTTGTTAAGGGGATGTAGGAACCCAGACTGTAACAACGGCTAAGCTGAGAGAGCTGGGTGATGGGGTCACCATGGACCCCTCTAGCTCTGACATTCAATGACTTTGTTTCCAGCACTCAGCTCGTAGAGACATGCTCAAAAGTGTCTTCTTCTCTAAGAGGAAAAGGTGTGGGTACAAGGAACAGAAGGCCATTTGAAAGGGCTGCCACACACATCACGCCCTGGAACCCACATACTCTGATAAAGGGGTGCAGTGGCTTCAGGAAAAGCAAGGGTGCCCCACGTGACCAGGTCACTGGGTTTGTAGGCACTGAGCACAGCCTCTCCTAGCGGGATGGGAAGGACTTGCAAAGGTCCACTTCTCATGCCAGGGCAGGTGATGAGCAAGGGAGACACAAGGGTCACATGCCACACAGAACAGTGGGACAAAGACGGCTCATCTTCCCAGGAGGAATAATTACAAACAGCAATAGCTCTGGAATGCTCTGCCCATCTTACAGGGGCAACTATCTTCCACCAGCTGTCACCTCTCTGTTTTACGTAAGGGGCCCTTTATGGATCAGCGGTCTTTCTGGTTTATATTCAAACAAATAAAGCTATATATTATGGAGAAGAATATAAAATCTGCACAGGTTGTGTGGGGATTTTTAGTTCTTTAAAATACTCTGTATTATGCAATATGTCAAGCCTACAGGAAGGTATGAGGAAGCTGGTCATGAACGCCTGTTCAAACACCCCCACTCGCAACTTTAGTAGATCAGTACTCTGGCGCATTTTCAAATACCGTGTTGTGCCTTTTTAAACTTTAAGTAATTGGTATCCCCATTGGTAGGGCTACTTTCTTCATACTTCAGTGCTTTTTCTCACCTAGTTTTCTGAGGGTTATCTATATTGATGAGTACAGTTCAAGCGTATTCATTTTTCTTGCTGTATAGTATTTTATTACATGAATAGACCATGGGGTTTTTTTTGGGGGGGGTCCAATTTCCTATGGATAGATATTTAGAATATTTCCTGATATTCTGTTATTACAATAAACATCATTGTGCTTATTTCCATGATCGAATGAGGTTTTAAAAACTGTAATCAAATATACAGATCATAAAATTTACATCATAACCATTTTTAAGTGTACAGTTCAGTGGCACTAAGTACTTTCACATTACTGTGTAACCATCCATCTCTAGAACGGTTTCTTCTTCCCAAACTGAAACTCTGTGCCCATTAAACATTAACTTCCCATTCCCCTCTCCCCTGGTCCCTGGCAACCACACTTCTACTTTCTCTCTCTATGAATTTGACTGCTCTAGGTGTCTCACATAAGTGGAATCATACTGTATTTGTCATTTTGTGTCTGGCTTATTTCACTCTACATAATGTCTTCAAGGTTCATATCAAACGCGTTTTTAAGAAAAAACCCCAAACTTGAAAAAACTTCCCTGTGGCCCCTGGACTATTCCACAACCTTCTTACTGTTTGCCTTTTTCTTCCCTGGCCTCCCAGCAATGAACTTGCTACAGAGCTGCCAGAGTGATCTTTAAACCTGAAATCAGAGCTGGTGACATACACGTTAAAACCTTTCAAGTTTCCCACTGCTCTTAGAATAACTCTAACTCCTCATAAAGCCCTGCAGGATTTGACCCCCTGCCCACTCTCCAAAGATGTCGTGTAAGCCCTGCCCCTCTCATTAAGCTCTAGTCCCAATGTCCTTTAGGTTTCTGGAACATGGCAAGGTTGTTCTTGTCTCAGGGTCTTCATATGGCTCACATCTCAGGTCTCAGCTCGAATGTCACCTCCTCAGAGAGGCCCTCCCTGATATGTTACCCTGTTTACTTCTGCTCAGCTCCAACTGCAACCTGTAAATGCTTTTGTTATTGGTACTTGTCTCTTATGTCTCCCTCACTAGACTGTAAGCACCATGAGGACAAGAATCAGGTCTGTCTGGTTGGTAGTGGGTTCCAGGCATTCTTAGTACAGTGTGCCTGGAACGTACTTGGCACCTTAGTTTCCCGACCAGGGATTGAACCCGTGCGCCCTGCAGTGGAAGTGCCGAGTCTTAACCACTGGACATCCAGGGGAGTCCCAGTAAATATTTCTTAATACAAGAGTGTCTTACAATTTGCTCATCTGTAACACAGGGATATTAGCCCAGGCCTCCTAACTCTGTGAAGGTCAAAGCTGATAGTGAATGGATATAAAGGCCAAGCCCAAAACCATGGCCCAGCATACCGTTGGACTTAGTTTTGAGAAAAATCAGATCAGATGTGGGGAGAGGGATTCAGCCAGAAACACTCGGCCTGCAGGGAGCGCCAGATCTCTCTGCAGCTCCTCCACCCAGACCCTCCTCTTCCTTGACTTTGCAAGGAAGGCGCCTGTCGGCCCAGCCCCTCCCACGCCCTGAGGACAGCTCACCTGGGACCAGGCTCCCGTCCGCCACTGGGCTGGACAGGGCACGCGGTGGCAGGGCCGGCGGGCCTCGGGCCGGTCCCCGGGGCAGGCCTTGGCCGGCATGGCCTTGTGGGTACCGTTGGGGAGGGGCAGCAGGCACTGCACTCCCCGAGTCTGCACCCCCAGCTTCCCACAACTCCGGCTGCAGGTGCCCCACTCCTCCGTCATCCACCTGGAGACAGACAGGGAGAAAGGTGGAGGAAAGGCAGGACTATGGGACACTTCCTCCCAAGGCCACCCCCACTCCCTGAACCACCAAAGGCAGGAGCCACAGAGATGGTTTGGGCTTCAGAATGCTTGGGGGCCAAGTCAGCCACCCACGTGGCTCTGCAGCTGTCAGGCGTGTGGCCTTAGGGAGGTCACGTATTCTCTCCTCTGTTTCCTCATCTGAAAAATGGGTATAATGCATATTTAAATCCTGACACCCTGCAGGTCCTTGGACAAGCTATTAACCCCTCTAAGCCTCAGTTACCCCATCTTTACATCAGAATTCTTTCAACACTTCATGAATATTTGCGTGTCTAGCATGTGCAGGCACTGTCCTAGGTGCTGACATTCAGCCGGGCACAAACAGATGAAAATCACAGCTTGCAGAGTAGAAGCCCCTACCATGGGGCTCTTGGGACAATTAAAGGACCTGTATATGTAAAGTGCATGGCATGCAGTAGGCATGTCATAAGTGCAGGCACTATTATCATCACCGTCAGTGCCTGCAGAGCTTTGGTGCTGATCAGCTAAGCCGCTAGTCTCCAAGCGTCTTTTAGCCATAGAGCAACTTCCAGCAGCATCTTAAGCAGGCGCCCACTGGAAGAGTTAGACAAAAGCAAAACTGCTCTGGTGGGGTGGAGGGAGGGGCAGCCCCCAACTCCCACTCCCCTCTGTTTCCTGAGGCATCATTTAGTAAACGACGGCTTTAGCCCCGAAACTTCATTTGACATTTTACAGATAAGGAGACAAGCCGGGGTGGGGTGACCTGCTAGGGGTCATGGAAGAGTTAGCCCCGCGTGCTCTGTGATCACAGATGTTTGTGGGCAAAGTGGCCTGAATAAAAAGTAATACATAAAAAAGAACCATGGAGAGCCAGGGGGCTGGGGATCGTGGCCTGGGCCGGGCACAGGGAGGCCATGGCAGCCTCTAGCACCGGTCAGCAGCTCCCGCCCTGGCTCTGAGGTCCCTCTACCCTGTGGGAGCAGAGCTGCTGTGGATCAGCAAGGCCGAGTTGGAACCCCCCAACCCTGGGAGGACTCCTGGGAGGCAGGAGGATGGACTCAGCTCTTCATGGTTTCCTACTGGCCAGCCACCCTCGGCCCTACCTGGGGGCCACTAGAGAAGCCTGCTGGGGCTGAGGACGAGCTGGGCAACAGGCCCAGAGACCAGACATCGATCCTCCACAGATTATAGCTCTCTCCTCTCCCCAAAGCCACCTCCAAGTAACCCCAAGAACATGACCTTGGGCTCAAAAAGAGCCTGTGTCCTCAGGCCAGGGAATCCCAATCAGGGCTAGACCACAGCTGGGCGCTGAAAGGCCAGACCGCATCCCTGGGCCCCACATGACTGGGCAGGGAGGAACTGGTAGACAGCGTCCTGGCCTAGGGCCTGGAAACACTGAAATCCTCTTCACCTGCATGGACCCCCTGGATCACTGAGGGAAAGCTGTGTCCCCAGATCGGGCCTCAGCTTCCCCATCTGTAAAATAATCCTGGGAGGAGCAGAACAAAGGCAGCATCTTCCTCCTTCTGGGAGTGAAAGTTAATGCAGAAATCCCAGAGGGGATGGACGGGCAAGGAGGGCCACGCGGGCCATGGGCAGAGGCTGGCGTGTGGGTGCTCTCTGCTCAAGAAGTCCCGGCTGCGGGGGCTACGTGCCTCCACCCTCCAGCGCTGGCGGAAGCAGGCTCACCCGCCCCTCGTCCTGACGTCAGGGCAGAGAGAGGGTCTGCTGTCAGCCTCTTGTCCCTCCCCCAGAAAGCACTCACGCAGGCTGGGCACACGGGTGCTGGTTGCAGCGCCGGCGGATGGGCTTGGGCCTCTTCCTGTGGTCGCACAGGTGCCGCTGGACCATGTGGTGGTCTCGTCGGCGCCGGCAGCCGTACTTGGTGAACTGGATCCCTGAAGGGAGGACAGCCTGCCGTGGGGGTCAGTCTCACCAGGCCCCCACTGTCCTGCCCAGAGCCTCAGGGACAGTGAGCTCTGGAGAGACTGCAGCCAATCGCCCCTCCCTCTGTGCCTTTGCATCTTGCCATCCCCAAGTCACTTTCTGAAGAAGCCTTCCTTGACCAGCCCATCTCAGGTGTCACTGGTATAGCACAGGTGGGGACGTGGGCTGCTGTCTCTGCGCGCAGCTGGTGAGCCCTTACAGGGCAGAGGACCTGCCCCGGATACTGCTCTAGCACCCCCAGCCCAGCCCCAAGGCCCTGCCCAGGCACCCTGCCACACCCCAGAGACCTTCAAGGAGAAACTGAGGCACGAGCCGGGGACATGCCAAGTGGAGACGATGTCAGGCCCCCGACCCCTCCCGCTCCTCCCACAAGGCGTCTGCAGTCAGGCAAGCGAGTACCTCCTCCGCAGGCCTTGGTGCAGGGTGCCCAGTTCTTGAGTGCCCACTCGTAGGTGTCCGTCTCCTCCAGGAGCACGTTGTTGCTCCCGATAAGGGGCAGCAGGTCCTCGTGGATGACGTACTTGTAGGCCAGGCTGCTGCGGGGGCCACCCTCAGCTGGGGGGAGCACCTGAAGGGAGACAGACGAGGTGGCAAAGGACTGGAGAGCAGGGAAGCAAGGCCAGCATAGGGAGACCGGGGAGGAGGGGTCAAAGGGGAGGATGTGGGGTCAGAAGCAGAACCAGTGAGAGCCAGGAGGGGGCAGCACTGAGCACGCACTGGCGAGGCCTTTCAGACCTGTAGCCACATGGCAAAACTGAGGCTAATACAACCAACGCATGCAGCTCAATATCAAAAAACAAACAACCCAATCCAAAAACGGGCAGAAGACCTAAATAGACATTTCTCCAAAGAAGATATACAGACTGCCAACAAACACATGAAAGAATGCTCAACATCATTAATCATTAGAGAAACGCAAACCAAAACTACAATGAGATATCATCTCACACCGGTCAGAATAGCCATCATCATATATACACTACCAAACGTAAAACAGATAGCTAGTGGGAGGCAGCCGCATAGCACAGGGAGATCAGCTGGTGCTCTGTGACCACCTAGAGGGGTGGGATACGGAGGGTGGGAGGGAGGGAGATGCAAGAGGGAAGAGATATGGGAACATATGTATATGTATAACTGATTCACTTTGTTATAAAGCAGAAACTAACACACCACTGTAAAGCAATTATACTCCAATAAAGATGTTTAAAAATAACAACAGCAAAATAATATAAACTCCAAAACAGAAAAAAAAAATCTACAAACAATAAATGCTGGAGAGGGTGTGGAGAAAAGGGAACACTCTTGCACTCTTGGTGGGAATGTAAATTGATACAGCCACTATGGAGAGCAGTATGGAGATTCCTTAAAAAACTAAAAATAGAACTACCATACGACCCAGCAATCCCACTACTGGGCATATACCCTGAGAAAACCATAATTCAAAAAGAGTCATGTACCAAAATGTTCATTGCAGCTCTATTTACAATAGCCAGGACATGGAAGCAACCTAAGTGTCCATCATCGGGTGAATGGATAAAGAAGATGTGGCACAAATATATAATGGAATATTACTCAGCCATAAAAAGAAATGAAATTGAGTTATTTGTAGTGAGGTGGATGGACCTAGAGACTGTCATACAGAGTGAAGTGTAAGTCAGAAAGAGAAAAACAAATACTGTATGCTAACACATATATATGGAATCTAAAAAAGAAAATGGTCAGAAGAACCTAGGGGCAAGATGGGAATCAAGACGCAGACCTACTAGAGAATGGACTTGAGGATGTGGGGAGGGGGAAGGGTAAGCTGGGACAAAGTGAGAGAGTGACATGGACATATATACACTACCAAATGTAAAACAGATAGCTAGTGGGAAGCAGCCACATAGCACAGGGAGATCAGCTGGTGCTTTGTGACCACCTAGAGGGGTGGGATAGGGAAGGTAGGAGGGAGGGAGATGCAAGAGGGAAGAGATGTGGGGACATATGTATATGTATAACCGATTCACTCTGTTATAAAGCAGAAACTGACACACCACTGTAAAGCAATTATACTCTAATAAAGATTTTTTTTTAAAAAAAAAACAACTCAAGCTAAGCAGCTACTGTGTGCCAGGCCTGAGAACAGCCTGTGTGCCCATCGGCGATTCTCCTTCCCACACACCTAAGTTCCAATGAAGGCAGGAACCATGTCTGCTGGTCTGTCCTGCTCACCAGAGCACCCACACTGCCTGACTCTAGAAGATGGTCTACAATAGAGACTCTTATCACATATAGGATTGCCAATATTTTCTCCCAGTCTGTTCAGGTGATCTTCTCACTTTCTTCAAAACGTCTTTTTTGATGTACAAAAGCTTTCAATTTCCATGAAGACCAATTTCTCTCTTTTTTGTTGTTGTTGCTCATGCTTTTGGTATCGTATCTAAGAATCCGAGATCGTGAGATTTATCCCTCTCTATCCTCCAAGAGTTCTACGGTTTTAGCTCTTGTACTTGGGGCTTTGATCTATCTTGAGCTGATTTTGGTATACGGTGTGAGGCAGGGGTTCAACTTCATTCTTCTGCATGTGCATATCCAGTTGTCCCAGCACCATTAGTTGAAGAGATTCTTCTTTTCCCACTGAATGGTCTTAGTACTCTCGTTGAAAATTAATCAGCCATGGGTGTACGGGTGGACAACAAATATAGGGTGAGTAGGAAGCACACGCTGGATTGAATTAATATGCTGACATCAATAGGCTTCAGACCCTGCCCTCTAGGACCTCCCTGACTAATGAGGGTAGCACCAGGAACAAAGCCTGTAGAAGGTCTCCCTGCCACCAGCCGGTGCCAATAGAGCCCCTCCCGGTCTGGTCTCCTGAGTTAACAATCCCTGCTCCATAAGCCCTGGCTCATGGTCTAGGAAGAGGGGGTGTGGGCAGAGGTGGGCCTCAGCTGGGACAGGAGGCTGGCAGTGCCAGACGGCACTCCTGGGCCACAGGCCACTGGACTCCTGGACTCACTTGCTGGCAAAGCCATAATGCAACTGGATACTGGATGATGGCAGAACGATGGGGGAACCAAGCCAGGTCCCTCCAGCTCCTCCTGGGCCCTATTTCTGACCCCATGTTAAGGAGAACAGACACCCTGTGTGGGGCATCTCTGATCAGACAGTGAGACAACCATTTCTTTTTTCCTCCTCACTTGCCATCCTCCCAGCCTCGAAGCACAGAGGGCATCTTGGCCTTGCCCAGGCTCCTGAAGACACCAGAACAGGAGGATTTCCACCAGGCCTGCGTTGGCTCAGCAGCAGAGACGGTGAGCTAGGGGATTGGGCTGGGGCAGCAAGCGGGGGCGGGGGCAGGGGCCACCATGCAGGGTGGGGACTCACCAGGACGGCAATGGCTTCCGGCAGGGGCCCACTGGTCTTGAGGCTCTCTTTGGCGTCCTCCACCGCGTACTCCCACTCCAGGCCCATTGCAGTGAAGGTCCGGCTCGTGGGTTCCTTGCCCTTGGGGTTGAGGATGAAGCTGCCTGTGACCTGGTTCTTCACCGCTGGCCATGGGGAGAGGGTCACACAGATTTCTATTCCCCTCCACAGGAGCACCAGCCACACCTCAGGGGTTTCAAGGCCGTCCCAGTGGGCCCCTAGGGGCTCCCTGCCCACCTGTCACTCCTTCCCACCTGAGCCTTTCTCCAGTCCGATGGATCATCCCACTGCCCCCACATAGCACCCCTGCCTCTGGACCCTGGTACACACCATTCCTCTCACTTTGTCTCCCCTTCTTCCTGCCCGACTAATCTCCACCCACATTTAAGGCTCAGCACAATTCTCCCCTCCTCCAGGAAGCCTTCTTTGATTGTCCAGTCCTCAGGGATTTGCCCTCCCTACAACTTCGACAGCAGAGCATAGAGGCTAAGAGTACAGGCTCTGGAGCCAGACTGATTTGGGAAAGTTACTTAGCCTCCCTGTGCTGCCTCAGTTTTACCATCTGTAAAATGGGAATGGTAATTCTACCTAGCTCATAGGGCTGCTGCCCCATGAGGATAATCACAGTATCCCTTGCCCACCTACCCTGCCATGGGGCTCTTGGGACAATCAAAGGAGTTCATATATATAAAGAACTAGGCAGAGTGCATGGCATGCAGTTGGCACTTAATAAATGGTAGGCACTATTACTGTCATCAAATCAGCCCCTGACTTTTAGCACTGTTGCAATTACAGATATCCTGTCTCTCCCATAGCCTGTCAGTGTACCTCCTCCATCTCAGTGTCCTTGGCCCAGCACAGCGCCTGGCACAGAGCCGGAGTATAAAAAATATCTGTTCATTTTTCCCCCTTAAAGTCCCAGTCAGCGAGTAACTCACAACTTGTAACTGAAAGGCGCTGGGTGACCGGCAGGCGGAAGGTGTGTAGCTGCAGACAGCAAAGGCCCCCGAGTTACAGCCTCCGAGTTACAGCAAAGGCCCCCGAGTTACAGCCTCATCCACCCTGGAGGCATCAGGGGTCAGAGAATGGCTGCATCGTGGGACCCGAGCCCCCAGCCAGGTGGGGATGGCAAAGGATCTGGAGCCCCGGGGTGTCCCCACCTGGTGTAATTATAAGAGCTAAGGATCCAGGGCATGAACTACATGCTGTTTACTCTGCTCCCGCCTCAGTGGGGTCCTCACACGCATCCTGAGGTTGGTGCTGTTATTAATCCAGATGGGGAATCAGAGGCCCTGAGAGGGGCAAGGGTTTGTCCTGGACACACAGAGGCTGGTAGCCCAGCTCTCCGGAGGGCCAGCCTCCCTGCTGAGTGGGAAGAGAGACGCCCCCTCCTTTCCCGCAACCTGATCTCTGCCAGCCCCCAGAATCACCAGACCCTCCAGGCTAGAGCTGAGCATCTCCTCAGGCCCTTGTCTGCCTCTGCAGCTCACGACCACTGCTGTCCCCGGTCCCTGGATGTACCCCCCGCCTTCCTGGGGGTGGTGGGCTGGAATCTCCACCACCTCCTACCAGCTCTGAGCCCAGGTCCTACCACTGACCCACTCGGTACCTCCAGCAACTCTTTTAACTTCTCGGAGCCTCAATTTCCTCAACTGCAAAAATGGGATAACAAGAGGGTTATCATGAGGCTCCGACGAGATAACGAATGAAAAGCGCCAGCTCAAAGCCCCCCACACGGTGGGTATTAACAGCACGGCTTGTCTTCCCTTCACTTCCTTTCAGAGTCCGTGACCCCGAATTCCAGGAGCGCCTCACACATTTGGACCAGGGCCTCGGCCTTCACTGCCAAGGCTGCCACCTGTCCCGGGCTTCTCCAGAGAGTACATACCCTGTTAGCGCGCGTGTGCACACACACGGGCACACACACACTCACTCCCACATACACACTCTGCACGTTTACACCAGGGCCGCTGCGGATCTCACACACGTGTAATCACACAACCTGTGCTGACGACAGGTCTCAGTGCTGCTTCCCTCTCCCCCAGGCTCCCGGAGAGCTCTAACCCTCACCCCATAAACACACAGCAAGTGTGCCTGCCCAGAGCCTGCCACAGGCGCTGGGAGCCTCTGCCCCGACCTCCAGTGAAGCCCATCTGCTGCCTACAAGCGCATCTAGCTCCTTGGAAGGGCTGGACATCTGAGCGGGGTTGGGGGGCCGTGGGTGGAAGGGGCTGGCCAGGGGCCCAAGGGGCTGCTGACATTATGGAATCATCTGTAGGGGTGCAGCAGGAGGAGTGTCTGTAAGCAACCATCCTCTTCCAGGGGTAAATGACCTTCTCCCCTTGTCCCTGTGCAGGCGTAATACTCCACAGCCAGACAGGCAAGCGGGCAGGGAGGCGGCCAAGCCAAAGCCCTCCCGTCTCACACCCCCTGTGCAGAGGTGCAGTTGGCAGGGGCACGGGGTAGAAGATGGCAGACCCAGGCCCAGACTGGCTCACCCCGCAAGTGAATGAGGGCACGCAGAGGGCCCACAGCCACTTTGCGCATCAGTTTCCCCTTGTGCCTTATGCCTGCTTGGACTACACTCAGGTGCCCTCCAGAGCAGGTTAGGAATTTTTACAGCTGTGCTAATGCAGATGTATTCTCCAGGGAGTGCAAGTTCTCCAGGAGACTTTAAAAATGTCTTGTATTATTTTAATAATAACCTAAAAATATGAAAAGTTAGCACTTTTGTAATATACAAGCTTGCCCAGAGACGTTAGGTTCTGGGTTCGTGTTTATGACGAGCTGGTGACAAGCAGGGTGACTTGGTGGGCACAGTGGGTAAGAGCGGCCTCTGTGACATGCTGAGGCCCAGTGACATCACAGCCCACATGCCCTCAGTAAGGAGCCTGAGCACAGACGAGTGTGGGGGAACCCAGCCACAGCCCAACGTGCGGGCAGCGGCCTTCTGCCCACCTGCTCGCCAGGAGCCTCCGCCAAACCATGCTTGCATGTTTTAAATGGAGATTAATTCACATACCAAACCATTCTGCCTTTCAAGGTATGCAATTCAGTGACTGCAATCATCACCACTGTCTAACGCCGGAACATTTTCATCAACCCCCAAAGAAATCTGCCCATGGGGGCTGTGGGCTGGGGGGGAATCTTCACTGGATCTCCTTTCATACCTTCTGATATTTGAACCATGGAGCAGGTTCCCATTTCAACATGAATAAAAATCAATCAATCAATAAAAAAGGGTTCTCTCAGGCTTCCCTGGTGGCGCAGAGGTTGAGAGTCCGCCTGCTGATGCAGGGGACACGGGTTCGTGCCCCGGTCTGGGAAGATCCCACATGCCGCAGAGCGGCTGGGCCCGTGAGCCATGGCTGCTGAGCCTGCGCATCCGGAGTCTGTGCTCCGCAACAGGAGAGGCCACGACAGTGAGAGGCCCGCATACCAAAAAAAAAAAGGGTTCTCTCCCATTATTCGAACTCATGAAATGCCCTCTGCATTAGAATCCTCTCCTCTGCCCTCCCAGCTCCCCCCACACCCGAGGGCAGGTCCCAGGGCCTGGCTGCCCATCTCCTGGCACCCTGGCACTCACCAATGTGGTGGGGGACCTTCTCCAGCTCCTCAACCTGGATGTGCCTGGCACCTGCTGGGATCTGCACCAGCTTGAGAGCTCCTGCCACAGAGGAAGATCCAGAAAAACCATGAGCAACCTGAGCTGGTAGCCCCACTGCCAGCATCCCCCATCACCCCCTCTCCTCACAGATACCCAGGAACCTCAGTTTATTTGTCTGTAAAATAGGAATGGGCCCTTCTCCATAAGGTGCTGAGAGGATCGCGGTTCATATCGCTTAAGATGCTCTATAAATACTACTGGGCTCTGTGTGTGTGTTAGTTCCTATTATCTGCCACTTTCTTGACCCTCCTTTTCTCTCCTGACTTTCCCTCCCCTCTTTCTTCTCACACTTTAAGCCACTGTAGGAATCTTGATGAAATAGGCCATGAAGATCCAACATGGGGGGCCCCCGTGATCCTCCCAATCCAAGGCCTGAAAACTAACCTTTCTCAGAGCAATCAACTTTCCCCCAACGAGGAGAGGCATGGCAAAGGTGAATCCCCAAGGGGAAATGAATCTAGTTCATACTAAAGTGTAAAGGACTAATATCTGGCCCTTTTCAACAGCAAGTGTGGCCAGATTGGAGGTGGGGAGGGAAGTCAAGGAACTCTAAGGCACCAGGAGTTCAAAGCAGGAAGCACTTCAGTTAAAAAAAAAAAAAAAAGTGAGAGAGAAGAGCAAAAAGGAAATTACCAGTCCAGCCTGGGCCTCATCTACAGATCTGTCTGGACCCTCATTCCCACTAACAGCCCCAGGCCAAAGAGATGGCTGAGTTCCTAGGACAACACAGTGCCAAGCAGGAAATGCTTCTGAGCTCCCGAGCCCAAGTGCAGGCGCAGCACGCCTGGAAAATGAGGAACCACAGCCGGGGGCAGCTGTGGTCTGAGACAGGCTCCAGGGCGCCCCCCCGCACCAGAACTGTGGCCCAGCTCAAGGAGGGAGGGCCCACCTAAGGGATGGTTCGGGCTCTAGGGACGCTAGCTGGGCCAGAACCCCAGCCCCTCCTGGTCGTCCCCCAGCCCTAACCTGCTCACCTGCCTGCTTGGAGGCCTTGCCCAGAGTCCCCTTCACAGTCCTGCAGTGGGAGTTGTCGCCGCCGCAGACCCCACACTTGTCATCTGCCTTCATGGACCCCACCTCCTTGTCACAGCCGACGGGCTGAAGCCAGAGACGGGGTCAGCGGGAAGAGGCTTCCATGCCGCACCACCGCCCCCAGGTCGGCAGCCCCTGGCCCCCTCCTCAGTCCCCAGGCCCTGACAGGAGAGGACCCTGGACCGAGAGCCATTCTTGGAGTCACCGTGTGACATGGGCAAGGTCTTAAACCTGGCCACGCCTCTCCCATCGAATGGGGTTGGGCAGTAACCCTTTTCCAGCATCCCAAGGTCATGTTGAGGACCAAGGGGTGTCATGGGTGAGGAAGGGGAGGCAATGCCTGTCTTCCCTGGGAGCAGAAGGAGGCAGTGCAGCCCTCCAGTCTCCCGGGGCAGGGAGAGGGTGGGCAGCCAGGAGGGGGGCACCTACCACACACTCGCCGCGGGCACAGACGCTGTACGGGTCCCGGTAGCTGCAGCGAGTCCCGTCGTGGACCACCTGGTTCATGAAGACCACGTCCCCTGTGTCCTCTGACTGGCAGATCAGCTCACACTTCTGGGCGTCTGTGGGGAAAGGGACCACACTGAGCCAGCTGGGCTCGGAGAAGGTGGGTTGGCCTAGACCGACATTAACACGTGGCCCGAACAGGAAGCTCCAGGGGCCAGCTCTGGGCAACGGGGGGAGAACTAGGTGTGGAGCTGGGCTTCAAATCCGTGCTGTGTCACTTACGAGCCATGTGACCTTGGGCAAATTATCTGACCTCTCTGAGCCTCAGTTCCTTATTTATTACGCCTGATCAGTAAAATGCCACATCACGTCGTTAAGAAACATCAAGTGATAAAACAATAATAATAACAATAATAATAAGCCCACACTTAATGAAAGCTTACTATGTGCCAGACTTCTAAAACCTTTATACATTCTTACTGTACAACTTTAAATGCTTTTTGTGAATTAACTTAAGTTAAGCCTCTCAATACCCCCAAGGAAGTAGCATTACAGAGGAGGAAAGCAAGGACCAGAGAGGCTAAGGAATTTGCTCAAGGCCGTACAGCCACCCAGTAAGTGGCAGAGCCAGGATTCTAACCCAGGCAGTCTGGCTTGAGTCCTGCTCTGACCTCTACATACACATCACCGTCACACATATGATGGTGAACCTTACCATGCTCGTGAACATGAGAAGGCTGCATGAAAGTAAGGCAGAACAGTGGTCTGTGCTTGGGTTTACAAAACGGAGCGGCAGTGAGGGAAGGAGGGAGATCCTTTCTAGTTCTAACAATCAAATCAAGGCTATTAACGTCCTACAAGAGTAGGTTCCGGAGAACATATAAACACTTGCTGTGTTTCTTAGGAAAAGGGAGGTTGGGGCTTAGCTAACTTCCTGGAATTTGACTAAAAGTCCTGGGAAAACCCAAAGTCCAGCTGTCCCATTGGCCTTGCAGCCCTTCTCCACCCCTGTGGCAGCAGCTTGTGTGGGTCTGCATGGATGTGCAAGGCTTCCAAAGCAAAATTTGTAAGGAACCATCTGGCTCCAGGGTCCTCATCCCTGGGCTCCCGGGATACCTGGTGACGTCTTGCCCCAGCACTCAGGACTCAAGTCCGGAGCCACAACATCCAATACTACTTTGGATTTCATGCAGCGGGGGAGTCATATTCCTGGTGGGACCTGGGCCAGGGGCTAAGGGGTGGGGGGCTGCATCCCTCCCGAAGACAGGCAGGACCCTGACCAGTGCACCCCAGGCAGGTAGGTTTCTGGGCAGCCCTGGAAGCCAGCCGACAGTGGCACGGGAGTGGTGAGCTCCCCAGGCTAGGAGGAGTCTAAGCAGGGAGAAGACACTCCCTACAAGCATGTTCTGGAGGGGTCTGTGCACTGGCGGGCAATACACAGGCCTCCAAGGTCCCTTCCAACTTGAAGGCTGTCATTCTCAACGTGAGCTGAAGATGGAGGGTCTTGTAATTGATACTCTGGAACCAGGGCTACGAAGAGGTGGCCCTGGGCTCAGGAACGGCCATTCTGATCGGCGCCGTCTGATGCCGAGGGCTACGTGGTAGGGGGTAAGCATCAGGCTATGGAAGGACCATGGAGAGGCCGGCAGGGGAAAGTAGACTGAGAGGACCGTTAAAGGCCCTTCCAGCCTGAAGGCATGAATCCAGCCCTTCACTGGGTTCTCTCTGCCGCTGCGAGAGCCATCCCTGGAAATGCTCCAAAACAGACAGGCACTGGCTTGGCCCCAGAATTCAGACCCTCCGCTTGAGTCCTGAGACCTGTGTCCAGGGTAGCCTATAGGGGGTCAGTAGGAGGATCCCACAGACTCCCATCGGCCTGACTTTCAAATCATTTTCCTTAACTACTGAAACAGTAGCACCATCAGTAAAACCTAAAAACATGGTATGTAATAGGACAAAGCTTCTCGGGAGCAAAGCAAGGGGCACCCGCACCTGTACCGGGCCTTCTGCACAGGTAAGGACATGTCCGAAAGGCACCAACCCCGACAGCCAGCACTGCTGCCAGCCGGTGCCTCTGGGCCAAGTAACCCTTGCTCAAGACATTGTCCTTGCATCTGACAGAACACGGTCAGCATAAGCGTACAAATCAAGGATGGCTGTGATGAGGATTGGGGCTCCCCCAACGTGCACAGCACAAAGGCCTGCACAAAGGCGCGTGGCAAACTTGCTGACTGCAATATCCCTTTTGGTGCCACCGCTGTCCCTCCACCTTCACTGGTGGGCCAGGCCTGGGAAGCCCTGCCTGGGAAGACACGGACCCAGCAGATGCCCAAGGCCACGGGGTGGGCGTGGGGAGCAGGACTCCACTCACCGTCGTCCGGCTCGTAGGGGATCCAGCTGTGCTTGGCATTCTGGTGGACGTAATAGGAGTTGCGCTTGGCGCACTGCTGGGCCCGGAAGTCCTCGTAGGGCCCCGGACACTCCTCGCCGTTGCAGACCTGGTACTGGAACGTGGGCCCCGAGCACAGGCGGCCTCCATAGGCTGGGCTGGGGCGAGCGCAGAGAGACCGTGCTGGCTGGAAAGGCTCAGGGTGGGGGCAGGCTTCCCACATGGTGACCTGGGGTAGCCCAGCCTTTTAGAGTAGCATAAAAAGGGGCTCCACTAACTTACAAACTAGAGAGGAACCCCCACTGTGAGGACTGCTGAGCTCAGAGCCTTGTGGTCCCTTCAGGCATATGCCACCTATTGTGTGTGTGTGTGTGTGTGTGTGTGTGTGTGTGATGGGGGAGAGGAGAGAATGAGCAAAAGAAAGGGGGCAAAGGATGGGGGGAGGGAGAGGGAGGAAGACAGGAGGGAATGACTAACCCCCTCCAGCCGGGCTAGAAGAGAAATCAATCTGATTCATCTTTGTTTATTCTTTCGGCCGTCACACAGCTCCTGACACATGGTAGGCCCTCAATAAATGACTCAGCTGCTCCTACTTGCATCCACTTCCATTTAATATCATAATAAACTGCGGAGTGGTAAAAAGAGACTTGGATGTGCAGTAAGAAGACCTGGCTAAATCTAACCCCGAGTCTTGCTGTCTTAACTTCTGCTTTAAAGGAGGGACCATAACACTTCTTATTTTACCTACCTCCTGGTGTGTCTGTGAAGAATACATTTTAAAAAGGTATTTAAATCTGTACTCTCTTCCCCATGAAATTAAAAGGATCCGGTAAGATTATGGATACAAAGTACCCAAGTGAACAAGGTTACTGGAACTCTGCTCAGAGATGCTGGAAGGATTACATGGGTTTATGCATGGACGTGCTTAGCACCCCGCCTGGCACAGAGAAAGTGCTCCGTGCACTGGGGTAATTATAACAGCAGCTGTCCTTTACTAATCTGTGCTGGGCATGGGCATGGTGCTGAGAGTGCATAGATTATACTTCATTTAAGCCTCATAAAATAAAAATAGTTATTATCGTAGACGAGTTCAATAAATGGGGATAACTCTCTCTCGTGACTGGGAGGTGGTCCATCCAGAGTGGGCATCACCGTGCCTTTCTTTAACCTGGCTCTCCTACCCCCAACAGGTCGAAGGCTGTTCATCTCGTCTCATATTTGTAAAGGGTCAGTACACAGGAATAGGCTGCTCCAGGGGGCACGGAGCGTCCCATCCCTGGAGGTACACAGCAGAGTATGAAGGACCACTCCTGAGGATGCTGGAGGGAGGGTGACCACCCCCGAGCCTCTGTGATCCTAGGACCCTGCCATTCTGAGGTCCCCATCGCATCACTCAGCACTGTGAGGGCTGGGACCGGCCCTGCCCCACAGAGGTTCAGAATCACTGAACGTGGAGACAGCTGAGCCACACGGCCGGCCCCAGCCGGCCCCCATCTCTCACGAAGCTGTTCTAAGCAGGCTGCTTCAGCTTGGGAGACGGAGGCCATCAAAAGCTGGTGCTCAGAGGTTCCAAAACCATGGGAGGGGGTCCCCATAGAGGGGATAAATGCGAGAAAGAGATTATTCCCCCAGAATGCTGACATACGGGTAGCGGGTAGTGAGGGGGGGGACTTGATGTTCGAAAGAGATAAGTTAAGAAAAATTGAAGGAAGTTTTGCTTCAGGTAGTAGGAAACAGACTTGGGGAATTTATCCTCCCAAGACATGGCTAGTGAACATTTAGACCAGTGTTTTCTCAACGTTTAGCTGGAGGATGAGGGTCACAGGAGGGCTCGTTAAACTGGCCAAGCCTTGGGCCCACCCAGATTCTTCGCAGACGAGAATCTGAGAATCACTGGTTCGGACCCATTCTCAGATGTCAGTCAGACACAAAGGGAGATGTCAGACCCAGGTGGAAGTGGTTTGGCGCCCCCAACAATTCTGGGCCGTCATCCACTGGAATACGTACACAGCCACCTGCAGGGGACCTTCTTTCTTGTGCCCTGCCCCCCAGCGACTCCCTCTCCAACCCCCTCGGGCCCCTGCCCTGCCCACCTCAGCCCAGTGCACTCACGGGGGATTGTCACAGCTCCGGCTACGGGATCGAACCCCGCCCCCACACGACCGTGAACATGACCCGAACTTAGTCCAGGAGCTCCAGCCTCCATCCTGGCCGTAAGTCTGCTCCGGCGACTTCCAGATGCAGTGACCTTTGAAGCACCACTGGGATGGAGCAGAGGGTGCGAGGTCACCCCAGGGCCACCGCTGCCTAGCCTGCCATAGGAAGTGCCCAACCGGGCACACGGCACAGCTGGCAGGCACCACAGGTGAGCCCAGAAAAAGGAACGTTAAGAGCCCAAGCCTCAGGGTCACCCAGAATCCCAGCCCTACCATGCGCTGAGGGACCCTCAACAAAGGGCTCCCCTTTCTGACCCTATTCCTCGACTGTACCATGGGGATAACAGCACCTGCCCACAGGGCTGCTGTGAGCATTCAATGAGATAACACCTGGCACACACAGCCCTCCAGAAACGGCAGATGGTATTATTCATGGTGACAACAGCTGTGCAATTATTTGGTTTACCACCCCCAGAGAAACAAAGGGCTGATAAGGGAGAGAAGACACAATCTTCCCACACCATCTAGAGTTGATCTTGGCTCTGTACCTTGAAATCACCATCCAGGGACCCCAGGCAGGTATGTTCATGGGAGGGAAGCCAGCCACCCGGGAGGTCCATCCACGCAGTGGAGGGAGCATAGGCCTCAAGTCCAAGAGGCCTGGGTTTGAATCCCAGCTCGGCCACTACTAGCTATGTGTGGTTTTGGCATAGCTTCACCTTGCTGAGCCTCAGTGTACTTGCCTGTTAAATGGGACTGTTCTAAGAACTGAAGGCAGCAACACTCACAAAGCCCTCAGCACAAGGCCAGGCACAAAGGAGGGCTCAACCAAAGTCAACCCCCTTCCCTTTTCCTGTAGGGCCATAGGTAAGAAATACAGCAAAGCTCTCTGGGTCTTTTTCAAGAGATAACTCAGTAGTTCTCAGTCTTGGAGTCACTTGGGGAACATTTAAGAACTCTGGATGCCTCAGCTTCACCCCAGACTGAGTCAGGCTCTCTAGAGGTAGGGATTTTTAAAAGAAGTGGTAATTTTTAAAAGAAGCACTATACAGTTGACCATTGAACAACTCAGGGGTTAGGGGTGCCTGCCCTCTGCAGTTGAAAATCTACATATAACTTATAGTCGGTCCTCCATATCCATGGTCTGCATCCAGATTCAATCAACCACCGATTGGTAGTATTGTGGTATTTACTGTTGAAAAGAAACACATCCGCGTATAAGCAGACCCGTGCAGTCCCAACCTGTGTTATTCAAGGGTCAACTGAAATTTACAGGCCATAAACTTCACTCATTTCAAGTGTACAATTCAATGACTTTTCATAAACTTACAGCATTTGGCAACCATCACCACAATACAATTTTGGAACATTTCCACCATCGTAAGAGATATCTTGTGCCCATTTGCAGTCACTCCCTGTTCTGGGGTGTGGGGGATGTTAAAGCTCCCCAGATGGTTCTAATACGCAGACAAAACTGAGAGCCGTTGATTAACTCTTATGTGAAATTGTGATAGGAGAGGGCCTGGTAACTCGAACACACCTGGAGCAGGTAGACCTGAGGCTCCAGGATAATAGCCCTCCAGGTCTGGAGCCCACAGGGCCTGTACAAGGCCATGGGAAGCCCCACACATCTGTGAAGGGACAGACCATTTATAGATGAGAATGGGAAGAACAGATAAGGGCAGAGGGTGAAGGGCAGAGGACAGGCTGCTGGGGGCAGCACGTGCTTCTTCCCAGCCCTCTCATTTGCTTTGACATGACTCACAAGTTCATAACAACCTGAGGAGCGGGAAGGATGCTTGGTCAGGGCTCAGCAGGGGTCAAAGAATGGACCAAGGTCACCACACAGAAATGGGGGTAGGGGAGCAGGGCCAGCGATAGAGCAGAGGTGGGTTTCAGACCTCAGTTCAGGGCTCTCAGATCCGGGGTCCTCCTGACACTCACACACACAAGAGGGTGCAAACACACCCCAGAAGTACACGAAAGGGCCGGTTTGCGGGGGAGGGGTAAGAAACAGCATGGTGGGCGGGGGGAGGAGGCAGAACACCTGGAATCTTCCCTTCACCCCTTCTCAGCTAGTCACCCTCTGCTTGACCTCCACAAGTTCCCTAAACTGCCTGGGCTGCATTCTCCTCAGATGGCAGTAAGCATTCCTGCCGATGGGCTGGGAGACAAGGCCAAACTCTGCTGCTGTAGAAGCCAAGGACTGTGGTGCCAGAGAGGAGAGGGCGTGTGTGTGAGTTCCTGCGAGGACTCCCTGCCCATCTGCCCGCATGCGAGGCTGGCTCCTGTCCTCAGCCCTCCCCCAGCCCCCACCACGCATTCATATCCACACTCAGCAGCAAGATGGGTCTCCCGTGGGGCCTGCGCCCCAGGAAGGCGCTCCTGCTGCAGCCCCCGGTCCGCAGGTACCTTGCCTGGCGCACACTCCGTCCCGTCCAGCGGGGGCCCCTTCTTGGTCTTGCAGAAGTAAGGGTTGTCAGGATGGCTGCACCACAGCTGCTTGCAGGCCTCGAAGGTCCTGAACTGCACGGCAGGTTCAGGGTCACTGGGCCGGACTAGCTCCCCAGCTCTGACACGTTGTCCGGGGGCAAAGGACAGTGACAGAGCGAGGGGAGGGTGTGGTGGGCACTGGGGCCAGAACACTGCGAGGGGGGCAGGAGGGGCCCGTCTAGCCAGAGCCCCGCGCGCACACAAGCTCGACCCCACCACAAGAGCCACTGGGCTCAGTGACCCCTCCTCTCTCCAACAGGGCACCGAAGAGAAGGCACCAGCCACAGCCCACACGCCTCTGGTCTCCCTCCCCAGGCCTCCCTCCCTGCCTTTGCAGAGGCCACTCTGTGACTGAGCAGGGACCAGGGTTTGAGGCTCTGGGGAGGCTGGGTCCACTGATACCCCCTGAGCTCTGTGCATGTGGAGGGCTTTGAGAGGGCTGCCAGTCTAGCCCAGACCCTGCAGCACCCAGACAAGGTCAGGACTCCCACCTCCCTCTAATCTCACCCAGCCACACCAGAGGTTGGCACCCTTCTGCTTCACACTGTCCAGGAAAGCCCCAATTTCCTTTTCTCTCCTATCATCCCCTGCTGGCCAGACTAGTGTCCTACAAACACAGCATCTGGGCACTGAAACCCCATATCCCAGCTGTTTCTCCACTCCCAAAGCAGAGACCAGCTGTTCCAGTGTGGCCTGGGCAGTGGGCAAGGTGGCCACACACAGGGCCTTCTGGTCCTGCAGAGCTGAGGAGGGGGCTGCATTCCTGGATGGGGGCGGTTTGAGGTACTCGAGGCATCAAGGCCTGACCCCTCAGAGAGCCCCCTGCCCTGGGATGTCCGCGTCTCTGAGGCTCCACCTGGGCCCTGGTTAGCAGCTGTTCAATTCTCTCCTAGGTGGCTCCAGGCTCTCCCCTGCCCTGTCCTGCAGAGTAGGGACAGGGCTCTGCTCCCTTGTATCCATCTCCTCAAGTAGGGGATGGGGGTGGGGGAGGGGTAGGGAAGCATGCAATTGACCCCCTGGAGAGAGGTTATATGGGGCACACGAGAACTTTACCAGTGTGGGAAGTCTGCCCAAAACATCCTCCAGGTGCCCAAAGAGCAGAGGGTGGCAAGTATTTCTCCACCAGGCCAGAGCCCAGCACCTGATCTGACACATGGGCCACCTGACAGATAAACTCCCCCGGTGACCAGCCCAACCAGGACCCCAGCGGTGGCCCACCCTCTCTGTTCTACTCTGTTCCCATCTTTCCAGGCATTCTCCAGCCACCACACACGCTGGCCCCCCACCCCTGCGTGGGGCGGGGATATGGCAGAAAGTGGCAGGGCCTGGGCCCTGGTCACCCTGCCTGGGCTAAGGTGCTCTGTGAATGACCAGCCTGCATCCCAGGAGGACCTGACCTGGCATCCAGCTGGCAGAGGCCGTGGGAACTCACCGCTGAGCAGGTGTGGTACCCAGTGCCGAAGTCAAAGCGGCATTGCTCGTCCATTGAGTAGTCAATGCCAGGCAGCTCCGGGGGCCGGGGCCAGGCAGGTGCAAAGGGATCATCAAGGAGGCAGTCATAGGAGCTGCCGGCAGAGGCAGGGAGGTAAGCAGGGTGGGGACAGGAATTCCCAAGCTCTCCCTTCCCAGAGGAGGGGGTGTTAACCAAGCAAGGAAGGCCTGCAGGAATCTGCCTCCGCTGCCCTGTGCCAGGAGCTGTGCTGTCCAGGGAGGACAGGCTGCCCTCCCCTCGCTTCCACCCACGACCATGTCTGGGAGCTCCAGGGCAAGGGGACCCAGGACTGCGGTTAGGCACTCAGCTTGTGGTTTTCTTACGGGGCCTGTTTTGCCCGCATTACAGAGACACATCATGGCCCAGATGAAGGGTTGGCTCGTGGACAATTTGAGGGCTCACTGCACTGAGAGAAGAAGACAAGTCAGCCCGCCATGCAGGACGTACACTGGGCGCTGGCCGGCTGCTGCGTGAGGTTAGAGACAGTATCTCTGCCGGCACCCATCCCGCCCAAATCCACTCTGCGCCCATTCTCGGCCTTGAGCTCCTGAGTCCAATGCTTGTCCTGGGCCTCCATGTCCCCGGAGCCCCAGAAGCTGACCGGCAAACCCAGAATTGAGCATGTGTCAGGAGTAGGATGGTGTTAGGAGGGGAGATGACTTGGGGGAGATGGAGTGGCAGGCCGCTTGCTCCCCATCCGGGCCCAGAGGGTGGAGGTGACCTACGGGAGGTAGCGGCTGAGTTCCAGCTTGCTGCAGTGGGACCAGTGGAAGCGGTGGAAGGCAGCCTGCACCAGGGGCGCCATGACGCTGCCCAGGCTGGTCTCATCTGCGCAGCCGTTCCCCTGACCATCGTGCTCCATGCCGAGCCTGGAGGGTGGGGGAGGACAGAGGGGAGCCCTCAGTCATGCCCAGGGAGCCCACCCCTGGGGAGATGAGCAGGCGGGCCTGAGACCCTGCCCTGACCAGGCTTCAGACTGTGACTTCTGGCCTCAGTTTCCCCACCATGCAGTGGAGAGGGCCACCCCTCTGGATGGAAGCTGAGACCCCACCTGGCCCCCCAGTGGGCCTGGACTCATTCTGCCCTCCTGACCCCTCCTCAAACCCTACCCACATCCTCACAGTTTCCGAGGTCAGCTCCAGCTCCACTCTGGCCTCAGGACACCTTTCCTGGCCGCGCTCCCTGTGGGCCGCCCTCCCACAGCAGGGAATGCCTGTACCACCGTTAAGAACTCACACGCCATGCACTGTCTTCCCTCCAGACCCAAGGTCTCACGTGCAAGGACCAGTTTCATTCTGTTCAGTTCGACCTCCCTTACTGCGCCCTCCCTGGGTGCCAGCCTCCTTCGCTTCTCCTAGACCCCGCGGTACCCAGCACAGAGCTTTGTGTGTGGTACCTACCTGCCGTGATGATAGTTTGAATGTAAAAGTTTGCTCTTTCTAGTTAACACCAAAGCCCAAAGGTTCTAAATTCTTAAACACTCCCAGGAGTCTGCATTTGGCCTTGACCACTAGACAGACACATGGGCCTCTAAGCTTGACCTTGTCTCTCCATAGGGAGGGGCTCTGTGAGTGAAGAGTGGACACGCCCTGCCCCCCCACATACAGGAAGACAAACTCCTGGCTCCAGGATATGTGGAAACATTGGCTGCCGGGGCAGGAAGGGACCTCAGAGGTTCCCCTGGTGTCAGCCTCCGTGTTGCAGATGAGGAAACGGAGGCCCCAGAGAGGAGGTGCTACCCACCCAGTGAGCGGCAGGGCTGGGATGAAATCGCAGGGGCAGGCAGATGCAGAGAGGGGCATGGCCAACCACAGATGGCAGGCTCGCCCTCGGGACTGGCCCACTGCTCTCATTCCCATGTCCTTCCAGCTGCAGAAAACAGCCCTCACTCTGTGTGTGGGCTGGGGGCGGGCAAGCTGGGGGCGGGTCCCGTAGCTCTGCCCTTGTGGACAGACAAGGCCAGGAGACGTGATTGTGACAGGTATATGTCACCACCAGACACTGGATGGTGGATTATTTGTTTTCTCCCAGCACGTAGCTTCTTGCATGCTTTTCTGTCCCATTCTCCACTGCAGCCCTATTTCTAGAACAGGGCCTGGCACACCTCAGGCGCTCAAGAAATACTGGTTGAATGAATGAATGAACATGCTCTAAACCAAATCCGGGCCCGAGGATCACACAAGCCCGCCACCCGCTTGGCCCGAGGCCTGGGTCTAAGTGCCCCTGTTTATGATGGACTCAGGCCAGGGCTCCATCGCGGAGCACTGGGAGGGCCTTGAGGTGTGGCTGAGATGGAGGGATAGAGGCCACCCAGAGAGCAGAGCACTGCCTATAAGGCGACACTGCTACTGGCCTGCCAGAGGCAGGGCCACATCTGGTCTCCCAAGGCCCTGGATTTGGGGCTGGGCCCAAGGCAGGGCCAGAATTGCTGTCTGGGCCCCAGGGCTCCATCCCCGTCGGGGCAGCTCCTCTGGCATCTCCCTGGACACTAGGAAGGGAGTCCCAACTGGGGCGAAGCCTCCCACACCCGCAGACCTCCGCAGAGCTCAAGGCACCGCTCGCCCCTCAGTGCCACTTACACGTGGCCGGTCTCGTGGGCCACCACGAAGGCCGAGGAGAAGCCGTCTTCGTGGTTAAGGGCACAGCTTCTCAGGGGGTGGCACATGCCAGTAACAGGTGCATACCCTGCCAGGGAAAGAGGGCAGAGAGAGAGGTCACGTGCAGGTGAGGTAGGACTCGACGAGGTCTGTGCCGAGCCAGCCACCGCAGGGGCGTCCAGACCTGGTCACCACCGGAGGGTCCCTGGAGGAAGAAGGATCCTTCCAACGCGCCCCCCGTGTGTACGCACCCGCAGTACAGCTCCTGGGCCAAGCTGCCCCCACGTCCTAAGGCTTGCCGCCCTCCCTCCTGGCCTGCAGCTCTCTGTGCCTGTCGGCCCCAAGCCTGCATACAGCCGACTTCCGAGCTGCATCCCTCCAGACAGTCAGTCCGCTGGTGAGTCAACAAACAAGCTCCAAATGTGTGTACGCGGGGTAGCAGGTGGCACCGTGTTAGAGACTACGGGGAACACAGGCGCGAGCCCGCATCCCCCCAGCACACCCACACACCAGAGGGGCAGACGGCTTAGCGGGGAGATTAGGGGTCACGAGGTCAGCCTAGGTGTGGGCCTGCAGGGCCGGAGTTCAAGGAGCACAGAGGGGTGTGTGGGGTGGCTAGGGGGAAGGCCTCTGACCGCAGGGGTTGAGCGGGACCAGGGAATGACTTACGGTGGGGCCTAGAGCTGGGCCTGGAGGACAGGCGAGAGACTCTGGCGAGGTGGGGGGCGGGCAGGGGGGGGGAGGACACGGGCAAGGTGCAGACACAGCTGCGCAGGCTTCAGGAGCCGCGGGCAGTGCAGGGGGCCGGCACGTGGCACTGAGTAAGCAGCTTTGTGTGCGAGGCCCGTGATCTACGGGGGCTGCTTCCCCGCCTCCCCAGGGCCCGTAATCAGCTGGGAGGGCAGCCTGGGCTGAGGAAGACATCTGAGGAGGGGGAGATGGTAGACAGCGCTCCCTGCCTCGGGCTTTCAGCCAACCATGACCAGATAGCTATTCCCTGTCTTCGGAATTGCTGAAATCCTCTCTTATTTGAGATGGTTTTGGGGGTGTAACAAGAAGCTGTGGTGAGAAGGCTTCTTGGTTCCCGATTGTCCTGGAGGTCTGGATGTACTCTTCAGGGCATGCAAGTACACACGTGTATGTGTGTCTCTTTGCACATGTGTCTGTGTGTCTGCACGTGTGTCTGTGCACGAGTATGCATGTGTCTGTACACGCATGTGTCTGCGTGTAGGTGTGTAAATCTGTTTGTGTGCGTACAAGCCTGCCTTTGGGGCTTCAGGGATTCAGACAAGCAGCCCTTTTGGTAGAGGCTGCCTCTCTTCTAGCATCAAAGCAGAAAACACTACAAAGCCCTCAACCTGGAGCCTGGAGATACAGTCTGAGTCTCAGCTTTGTCTCCTCTCTGCTGTGAGGCCTAGGCAAGCCTCGTTGCCACTCTGTGCCTTGGTTTCCCCATACAGAAACCTGGGGGTGATCAAAGCTTCCTATGTCTGCAGAGCGCTTTCAGCCATCCTCTGTCACAGACATGGGATGCATCCCTCAGCCCTTTTAGCAGCCCGGGAATGGAGGAAGGCAAATACTACTATTTCTCCCATTCCACAGTTGGGAGAATCTCAGGAGATGAATGAGTTTGGATCACTAGGCTGGAGAGGCATGGATCTGCGGGTAGAGCAGGGCCATCCTTTCTGAAGTCCACACCAGCCCCGCCCTAGGTGCCCCACGGCCTGCAGTGAGGACAGAAGGATACAATGTGGGCAGAAGCATCTTGAAGATCACTGAGGTCTTCGAGCAGCCAGGCTCCGGGATGGTGATCACAGGGCTTAGGGCCTGACTCACAGCGACCTGCAGGCTCAACCAAGGCAGCAGGGACCAGGGCGGGGCCCCTTCACTTCCCCTGGCCCCCGAGAAACCATTCCAAAGCTCGCCTACCTGTCCGGCCAGGTCCTGTCTCCAAAGTCCCAAGGATCTCTTTGTTGCCAGAAGACCTGGCCCCAGAGACAGCCTTGGCCTCTGCCCTGCAGCTGCACACACCTGGCCACGGCAAATACAGTACCTTGCGTACCTGAGGGTCCAAAGTCCTGCCGGGTGAGGAAGACGACGTGGTCGTGGTGCTCCGCGTGGCCGGGGTCCTGGCGCTGCTGAGACTGCGCCCAGCGACACACCTGCTCCAGGCTGCGAGAAGGGTTCCCACGCTCGATCAGGCTCAGGGACTGGGGGGCCAGAGAGCAGAGTGCCGGTCAGAGCCCACGGACTGCAGCAGGCACCCTGCCCTGTGCTCCCAGCAGCAGGGGACACGGAGGCCCGCAGAACGGCAGGGCCTGCCCCAAGGTCACTGCTGTCCCGGCTCCGGCTGCCACTGGCACACAGCCCCGTTCCGTTTTAGGGAACATTCCCATGCCAAGCCCTGTGCTGGGGCACCTGTCTGCTGAGAACTCACATTATTGCTAATTCCTCAAGTAACCCACAGGCAGGTGCTGTACTAAGCATCTCCTCTATGCAGTCACTGTCATTATCTCCACAACAGCCCCCAGAGGAGAGTTCTGTTTTTACTCCCGTATGGGGGAAAACAAGCAACAGAGCCCAGAACCCCCGGCCACAACCCTAGCAGGACTTGTCTCGGTCACTGGCCCCCCCTCTAAGCCCCACTTTCCCCACCGATTCATGGAGCAGGACCTCCAGCTGTAGGGGTTGAGGACTGTCCATTTACCCGACTGGAGGGAATTCATAAGTCCCCGCTTACCAACCCCAGATGCCTCCGCTAATGGTTTGGGGGTTCTAATTTTGGAAACAAAATGTTTCCTAGATGCTGTTATCCCTCCCCGATACCTGAGCTGGTCTGATGCTCTGGCCCCCCATCCCTTCTCCCTCAAACACTGCCTGTTGACACAGGGGTTTACCTGTCGGTAGCCAACCATGATCAAGCGGACAAGGGCGATGTTTATGTGGACCCCCAGGGACTCATCGTGGTAAATCTCATCCACCTTCAAGAAGAGATGAGCGTGTGGTGTTAGGGGAAGCAAGAGTCATTGAAGGCCCACCGCATGCCAGGTATCTGACACGCTACCCTACTTCACCCTTACCATGGCTTTACCTGGCACGCATTCCTATCCTCACATGAAGAAACTGAGGCAGAGGGAGGCAAGACGACCTGCCCAAGGACACACAGCTAACAAGATGCACAACTGGTTTTCAAATCCTGGCCCACCAAATTCCAACACTGAGCTCTTTCCACGAAGCCAAAGCATGAAGGGACCTGGTCTCAAACCCAACAACTCAGATGGAATCTTGTCTTTTTATATCTCTGAAGAGTCCTTCCAGAAATGTCACCCAGCTCAGGTCACTCATCCTCACAGCCCTGTGTACCTTTCCAATTGCCTCTGGACTCATCCGTGGGCTCTGCAGTGCCTGGGCCCCCCTCCAGGGCAAACCCAGGAGGAAAGGGCTCTAGGGCCTTGGACCAGCAGCATCCCCTGGGGCTCGTTAAAAACGCAGAGTCTTGGGCCCACCTCCTGAGTCCGAGTCTGAGTTAGAACAAGATCCCCAGTGATACTCAGGCACGGTCAAGTTTGAGGACAGGAGCGGTGCATTGGATTATTCCCTTCTCCCACAGGCTCAGGGACCTTTGGGGCGGTCATGGCACAGTTCATCGATGAAGGCAGCCCCCAGCCACTCCCCTGTTCAGGAAGTCCCGGAACTGTGTCCATAACAGATGGACACCACCTCTGCCTGCCCACCCCCAAGGACAGGCAGTTCACCCACTCCTGAAGATGCCTATCTCCTGAGTGGTCCCACTGGACAAGTCCATCTTCTTTGTTTTAAATAACTTTTATTCCTGGATATAAAATATTTCACTCTAAAAACTCTGAAAAATACCCCAAAAAAGTAAAAGAAAAAAGTCAGAGGCGATCAAGATGGCAGAATAGTAAGACGTGAAGCTCACCTCCTCCCACAAATACATCAAAAATACATCTACATGTGGAATGATTCTCATAGAATATCTACTGAACGCGGCAGAAGAGCTCAGAGCTCTGAAAGGGCCAGAAAATCTCCATGCAACTGGGTAGGACAAAAGAAAAAAGGAAAAAAAAAAAAAGGAATCAGAACAGGACCTGTGCCCCTAGGAGGGAGCTGTCAAAGAGGAAATGTTCCTGCACCTGGGGAGTCCCCTCACTGGTGGGGAGATCAGCAGGGACAGAGGGGGGCTTTGGAGCCTCGGAGGAGAACTCAGTGACAGGTCTGCAGCAGCTAGAATGGAAAGAAACCTGCACAGATGGTCAGGGCCATCGCTCTGCACTCCCCAGCCTGAGACACGTGGCCACCAGTGTGGACGGGGGCTGGGTGTGGAAGCTTGGGCTTCAGAGATCAGACCGGGGAGAGGACTGGGGTGGGCTGCGTGGGAACACCCTGAGGGCTGGAGTCTGGTGCGACCACAACTGTGGGTGTACACAGAGGAAGCCTGGGCCGCCTTAGAGGCCAAACGCCACTGTGTGGGCGGTGTGTGCGGGCAAGGGGAGGACCTGCTATTCCAGCGTTTTTCCCTGTGTGAGCTCTCAGGCAGCAGGACACTGCCTACACGGGCTCCAGGAGCGGTGGCGAGCTGCCTCTGCTCCCACGGCATGCTCCAAGTGTGCGCATGAGCTGCCACCACTGCCAATAACCCCATGACCAGGCACCAGCCGCTGCATCGGCACACCTGTATCAAGGGGATAACGGCCAGCACACGCTGAGGAAAGACGCAGCATGCATCCATACGAAAAACAGCCCTCGCGCCAAAAATATTAAACCCACACAAGCTACACAGGGACACTCCCACATATAAATAGCCCTCCGAGACCACAGTAGATAATTGTTTCTCCTAAACTCACAGAATTAAGAGAAATATAAGTAAAATGAAGAAGCAGAGGAACCACTCCCAGTTGAAAGACCAAGGGAATTCCCCTGAAAGAACAAACAATGAAACAGACCTCTTCACTCTAAGAGACACCGATTTCAAAAAGGAGATAATGGAAATACTGAAGGAATTAAGAAAGGCTATCGACAGAAATGCAGAGTACTGTAAAAAGGAACTAGAAACTATAAAGGGGAACCAGGAAAAATTAGAAAACTCATTTGCCGAGACAAAAAGGCAACTAAAGGCAATGAATAGCAGAATAAATTATGCAGAAGAATGAATAAGTGCCGTGGAAGATAGAACAATGGAAATCACCCAATCAGGATAGCAGACAGAAAGTCAAATGAAAAACAAATGAAAGCAATATAAGATATTATATGGGATAATATATTATAGGATAATATAAAGTGTGCCAATGGGATGATATAAAGTGTGCCTACGGGATAACATAAGGGAATAATATAAAGTGTGCCAATCTATGCATATGGGATATGCAATAATATCCTATGGGATAATATAATATCCTATGGGATAATATAATATCCTATGGGATATTATAAAGTGTGCCAATCTATGCATAATAGGGATTCCAGAAGGGGAAGAAAGACAAAAGGGGATTGAAAATGTATTTGAAGAAATTATGGCTGCAAACTTCCAAAACGTAAAGAAGTAAACAGATATCCAGGTACAGGAAGCACAGAGGGTCCCAAACAAGATAAAGCCAAACACACGTACACCAAGATGTATTATAATAAAAATGACAAAAGGTAAAGAGAGGGTTCTAAAGGCAGCAAGAGAAAAACAGAGTTAATTACAAGGGAACCCCCATAAGGGTATCAGCTGATTTCTCTACAGAAACATTGCAGGCCAGAAAAGAGTGGCATGATATTTTCAAAGTCCTGAAAGGGAAAAATCTGCAACCTAGGATACTCGACCCAGCAAGATTATCACTTAGAATAGAAGGAGAGTTAAAGTATTTCTCAGACAAGCAAAAACTAAAAGAATACAGAAATACAAAACCTACTCTGAAGGAAATGCTGAAAGGTCATCTCTAAATAGAAAAGAAGTAAGAATATATAGGAAAGAGAAAATCACAATTGGAAAGCAAATCACTTAAATAAGCCAGTCCACAGATTAAAAAAAGATCAAAGAATTTCTGTGAAAGTGATGATAACCACAGTGAACAGCAAAAGGATGAACGCAAAGATGTAAAAGGGCATCAAAATCATAAAAAGTAGGGGAGGAGAGTAAGCAAATGTAGATTTTTTTTCATTTCCTAGAATGTGTTTGAGTCTATATGATTACCAGTCTAAGGCAAGTAGAAACAGGATGGGGTTAACATACTTGAAAAGCAGGGTAACCACAAATCAAAAACATACAAGAGATTCACAAAAACCAAAAAGAAGAGAACATAAGCATAACACAAAAGAAAATCATCAAACAACAAAAGGAAATAGAAAAAGAAAGGGACAGAGAAGAAATATAAAATCAACAGGAAAACAAGGCTAAAATGGCAATAAATACATATCTATTAATAAGTACCTTAAATGTCAATGGACTAAATGCTCCAATCGAAAGACACAGAGTGGCAGATTGGATAAAATAAATAAATAAATAAATAAACAACAGCCTACAATATGTTACCTACAAAAGACCCACTTTAGGGCAAAGGACACACACAGATTGAAAGTGAGGGGATGGAAAAGGTTATTTCATGCAAACAGAAATGAAAAGAAAGTGGGGGGTCACAGTACTCATATCAGACAAAATAGACTTTAAAACACAGGCCATAAAGAAAGGTAAAGAAGGACACTATATAATGATAAAAGGATCAATACAAGAAGAGGATTTTACACTTGTCAACATTAATGCACCTAATGTAGGAGCACCCAAATAAATAAAACAAATACTAATAGACATAAAGGGGGAAACTGACAAGAATACAATAATAGTAGGAGACTTTAACACCACACTCACATCAATGGACAGATCTTCTAGACAATCAATAATGCAACAGAGATCCTAAATGATACAACAGAACAGTTAAGACTTAACTGATATTTTCAGGACGTTACATCCAAAATAACCAGAATACACATTCTTTTCAAGTGCACATGGAACATTCTCTAGGATTGACCATATACTAGGGCATAAAACAAGCCTCAACAAATTTAAGAATATAGAAATTATCTCAAGCATCTTTTCTGACCACAACAGCATGAAACTAGAAATCAACCACAAAAAAAGAAATGAGAAAAAAAAATTACATGGAAACTAAACAACATGCTACTAAAAAACCAATGGGCCAATGATGAAATCAAAGAGGAAATTAAAAAACACCTTGAGACAAACGACAATGAAAACACAACCATACAAAATCTATGGGATGCTGCAAAAGCAGTTCTTAGAGGGAAGTTCATAGCAACACAGGCCTTCCTCAAAAAACAAGAAAAATCTCAAACAACCTAACCTACCACTTAAAAGAATTAGAATGAGGGCTTCCCTGGTGGCGCAGTAGTTAAGAATCCACCTGCCAATGCAGGGGACACGGGTTCGAGCCCTGGTCTGGGAAGATCCCACATGCCACGGAGCAAATAAGCCCGGACACCACAACTACTAAGCCTGCACTCTAGAGCCCATAAGCCACAACTACTGAAGCCTGCACACCTAGAGTCCATGCTCCACAGCAAGAGAAGCCACCGTAATGAGAAAACTGCACACCGCAACAAAGAGTTTTTCCCCCCGCTCGCTGCAACTAGAGAAAGCCCATGCACAGCAACAAAGACCCAACTCAGCCCAAAATAAATAAATTTATTTAAAAAAAAAAAAAGAAATAGAAAGAGAAGAACAAACAAAACCTAAAGTCAGCAGAAGGAAGGAAATAATAAAGATCAGAGGGGAAATAAATAAAATAGATTTAAAAAACAATAGAGGGACTTCCCTGGTGGCACAGTGGTTAAGACTCCACGCTCCCAATGCAGGGGGCCCAGGTTTGATCCCTGGTCAGGAAACTAGATCCCACGTGCATGCCGCAACTAAGGAGCCCACGAGCCGCAACTAAGGAGCCTGAAAGCCACAACTAAGGAACCCACCTGCTGCAACTAAGACCCAGCACAACCAAATAAATAAATTAATTAAATTTTTTTTAAAAAATAGAAAAAAGTCAATAAAGCCAAGAGCTGGTTCTTTGAAAGGGTAAAGAAGACTGGCAAACCTCTGGTCAGGTTCACCAAGAAGAAAAGAGAGAGAACCCAAATAAATAAAATAAGAAATGAAAAAGGAGACATAACAATGAATACCACAGAAATACAAAAAACCCTAAGGGAATACTACAAAAATTTATATGCCAACAAATTTGACAACCTAGAAGAAATGGACAAGGATCTAGAAACATACAGCTCACCAAAACTGAATCAAGAAGAAACAGATAATTTGAACAGACCAATCACTAGAGCTGAAATAGAATCTGTAATTAAAAAATTCCCTACAGGGCTTCCCTGGTGGCGCAGTGGTTGAGAGTCTGCCTGCCGATGCAGGGGACACGGGTTCGTGCCCCGGTCCGGGAAGATCCCACATGCCACGGAGCGGCTGGGCCCATGAGCCATAGCCGCTGAGCCTGCACGTCCAGAGCCTGTGCTCTGCAGTGGGAGAGGCCACAACAGTGAGAGGCCCGCGTACCACAAAAAAAAAAAATTCCCTACAAATAGAAGTCCAGGACTAGATGGCTTCATAGGCGAATTCTACCAAACATACAAAAAAGAATTTATACTGATCCTTCTCAAACTCTTCCAAAAAATTGAAGAGGAGGGAACACACCCAAAGACATTCTATGAAGCCACCATCACCCTGATACCAAAACCACACAAAGACACCACCAAAAAAGAAAATCACAGGCCAATATCGTTGGTGAATACAGATGCAAAAAGTCTCAACAAAATATCAGCAAACCGAATCCAACAACACATAAAAATAATCACACACCACGACCAAGTGTGATTCATCCCAAGTTCACAAGGATGTTTCAACATATGTAAATCAGTCAATGTGATACGTCACATAAACAAAAGAAAAGATAAAAACCACATGATCATCTCAATAGATGCAGAAAAAGCATTTGACAAAATTCAACATCCATTTATGATAAAAATTCTTACCAAAGTGGCTACAGAGGGAACATATCTCAACATAATAAAAGCTATTTATGACAAACCCACAGCCAATATAATACTCAATGGTGACAAGATGATAGCCTTCCCACTAAAATCTGGAACAAGACAAGGATGCCCACTCTCACCTCTTCTGTTCAACATAGTATTGGAAATCCTAGCCACAGCAATCAGACAAGAAAAAGAAATAAAAGGTATCCAAATTGGAAGGGAAGAGGTAAAATTGTCATTATAGACAGATGATGTGATTCTATATTGAGACAACCCTAAAGACTCCACACAAAAACTACTAGAACTGATAAATGAATTCAGCAAGGTAGCAGGATACAAGATTAACATACAGAAATTGGTTCCATTTCTTTACACTAACAATGAAATATCAGAAAAGGAATGTAAAAAAACAATACCTTTCAAAATCACAACTCCCAAAATAAAATACTTAGGAATAAACCTGACCAAGGAGGTGAAAGACTTATATGCTGACAACTATAAATCATTAATAAAGGAAACTGAAGATGATTCAAAGAAATGGAAAGACATCCATGCTCTTGTATAGGAAGAATTAATATTGTTAAAATGTCCATACTAGCCAAAGCAATCTACAGATTTTTAATGCAATTCCTATCAAATTACACATGACATTTTTCATAGAACTAGAACAAATAATCCTAAAACTTATATGGAACCATAAAAGACTCAAAATTGCCAAAGCAATCCTGAAGAAAGAGAACAAAGCAGAAGGCATAACCCTCCCAGACTCCAGACAATACTGCAAAGCTACAGTAATCAAAACAGCATGGTATTGGCACAAAAACAGACATATGGATCAGTGGAACAGAACAGAGAACCCAGAAATAAACCCACACACCTATGGTCAATTAATCTTCAACAAAGGAGGCAAGAATATATACAATGGGAAAAAGAGTCTCTTCAGCAAGTGGAGTTGGGAAAGCTGGACAGCTGCATGTAAATCAATGAAGTTAGAACACACCCCCACACCATATACAAAAATAAACTCAAAATGGCTTAAAGATTTAAACATAAGACATGATGCCATAAAACTCCTAGAAGAGATCCTAGGCAAGACATTCTCTAACATAAATCATAGCAATGTTTTTCTTAGGTCAGTCTCCCCAGGCAATGCAAATAAAAACAAAAATAAACAAATGGGACCTAGTCAAACTTACAAGCTTTTGCACAGCAAAGGAAACCATAAAAAAAACGAAAAGACAACCTACAGAATGGGAGAAAATATTTGCAAACAATATGACCGACAGGGCTTAATTTCCAAAATATACAAACAGCTCATATAACTCAACAACAACAAAACAAACAACCCAATAGAAATATGGGCAGAAGACCTAAATAGACATTTCTCCAAAGTAGAAATACGAATAGCCAATAGGCACATGAAAACATGCTCAACATAGCTAATTATTAGAGAAATGCAATTCAAAACTACAATGAGGTACCACTTCACACCAGTCAGAATGGCCATCATTAAAAAGTCTAGAAACAATAAATGTTGGAGGTGTGGAGAAAAGGGAACCCTCCTACACTGTTGGTGGGAATGTAAGTTGGTGCAGCCACTGTGGAAAACAGTATGGAGGTTCCTCAGAAAACTAAAAATAGAATTACATATGATCCAGCAATCTCACTCCTTGGCATATTTCCAGACAAAACTCTAATCCAAAAAGATACATGCACCCCTATGTTCACAGAGGCACTATTCACAATAGCCAAGATGTGGAAACAACTAAGTGTCCATTGACACGTGAATGGATAAAGAAGATGTGGTACGTATATACAAGGGAATACTACTCAGCTATAAAAAAGAACAAAATAACGCCATTTGCAGCAACATGAATGCAACTAGAGATTACCATACTAAGTGAGGTATGTCAGAAAGAGAAAGACAAATACCATATGATATCACTTACATATGGAATCTAAAATACGACACAAATGAACCTATCTACAAAACAGAAACAGACTCACAGATACAGAGAACAGACTTGTAGTTGCCAAGGGGGAGGGGGTTGGGGGAGGGATGAACTGGGAGGTTGGTGTTAGCAGATGTAAGCTATTATATATGGAATGGATAAACAACAAGGTCCTACTGCATAGCACAGAGAACTATACTGAGTATCCTATGATAAACCATAATGGGAAAGAATATTAAAAATGAATGTGTATATGTATAACTAAATCACTTTGCTGAGCAGCAGAAATTGACACAACATTGTAAATCAACTATACTTCAATGAAAAAAAAAAAGCTCCCAAGTTATGAAAAGAAAAAAAAGTTGTCTCCTATTATATATTAGCCAGATATATAATAACTATGGTTAACACAGCTTCCTGCCGTGTGCGTGTGTGTGTGTGATCTTACAAAACTGGAATCATGCTGAATATACTGTTTGTGTTTTTCTTATTTCCTGAAACATCATTCTGTGAATTTAAAAGCATCACCTCTAATGTCTACAGGTGATGGGCCATCACTTACGTAACTACTCCCCTAGGAGAAGTGACTTGTCCAGGAGGAGGAATGACGTGGTCAGCAAGTCAGTGTCAGTACACAGCAGTGTAGCTGCCAGGAGCCAGAGTCCTGGGTTCAAACCCCAGCACTGCCTCTTAGGAGCTGGGTGGCTTGGGGCACATCAGGTAACTCCTCAGAACCTCTGTTTCTGTAGACTGGGGATCATAATGGCTGTCGTGGGGCTGGCACGTGGAAGCTCACGCCAACTCAACATCTGGGGATTATGAGTGAGCCCCACAGGCAGAGAGGCCCACGGGCATGGTCAGTGATGGAGGCAGAAGTGGAACCAGCCTCTGACTCCTGCCCACGTGGCTTCCCGGGAGCGGGGTTGGAGATTCATGCATGACCCTGTTCTCACCATTTCACCTCTCCACGCCCTTCAGCTCATGAGCAAAGGAACCAGCCTACAACCCACAAAGGGACTGCTGTCTACGCGATGGAGAGGGACAGTGTGGCCAACCCTACCTATGAGAGTCCCATGGGGAGGGGAAGGCCAGCTGGGGGACCAGAGGTCTGCTCCTGTGCTGACGCACCCCTCCTGGGACACAAGAACAGAGCCCCAGCCTACTCTCCCACACCTGGCAGCTGCCCCAACCCGTGAGCGTGCAGACTCCAGAGCAGCCAGCACCAGGCTTCCCCCAAGGGCCTGCCTGGCACCCATGTCTGACCCCAACTGAGACCAGAGACCAGTGCCTGCTGGGGGACAGCAGGCCCCACGAACCCCATCACACATAACAGTGGAAAGTCCGATGGGTGGGAGCACCTCCCTCCACCCTCCTCCCCTCTCCTGCGGGAGCAAAGACATCACGGGAGCAAAGTGGCCAAATGCATAAATAGATGATGTC
Organism: Delphinus delphis; assembly: GCF_949987515.2. Taxonomy (NCBI): domain Eukaryota; kingdom Metazoa; phylum Chordata; class Mammalia; order Artiodactyla; family Delphinidae; genus Delphinus; species Delphinus delphis. The sequence continues at coordinate 61,622,761 of NC_082698.1, forward strand.
CTTCTCCACCCGCCTGCCCCGACTCATCCTAGGAGAACACGCACACATTTTCTCCCTCACAGAATTCCAACCTGAGTACTCTTTGCTGACCCACTGAAACCACACTCGATCTGCAGTAGGATGACTCAAATAAGCCCAACATCTCAGCCCCTCCGACACCAGTACATGGCCTTCCTTCTACACAAGGGTGTGGCCAGTGTCTCAGACCTCCCTGATGGTGCCCTGTAAGAGTGCAGACCAAGGACGGGGTCACAACAATGCATGCTCCACACAGCCACATCTGTACACCTCGTATACGTGTGTAAACCCACCAGTGACCCCAGGGCAGGGGAAGGAAGCGGTCACTGGGTACATGGGCGGGGCATCTGTGGGGCCTCTGGCCATCTAGAGTACCCAGGCCATTGCCTTCCTGCCCTCTTCTGTCTCCAAAGTGGACCAGGCAGATTGCTGCCAGAATCCTGCCACATTACTCATTTCTGTCCCACACTCCGCCAGCCAAACCCACTCTTCAAGGGCCGCAGTGACCCCTACTCTACACTGCATCTCCAGGCCAGGATGTTAGGAGGTCCTCACAGAACTGGAAAGGGGGCTGCTGCTCTCTGAGCAGGAGGAAGAATCAGAGCCTGAGTGTCCAGTACAGTAGGGGGTTGAGTGGGGCCTCCTGACACCAACTCCCACTCCCAGGTAACTGGCCCAGATGCAAATACTGAGCAATTAATACTAAAAATTAATTTTGCCTCTTCTACAGAAATAAAAAAGAAGTCAAATACACACTTCTTGCACAGTAATTTACCTTGAAATCAACCTTCATGGTTAGGGGAAAAAAGCACAAAACTCTTTTGATAATCAATGCTACACAATTATTCACTTTCACCATTAAATAACACATTTAATCAGCTAAATAGATAGATCCCTACAAAGACAGAAAGACAACCTTTTCATCTCCCACGTGAGACACCACAGGCTTCTGAAATAATCTGGACACCACAGGCTTCCGGTCACTGGTGTATCAATCTCTGTGGCGCAGACCCCCCGTGCCCCACCCCAGGGGTCAGGGGAGAGGAAGAGGGTGCTTGTGGGAAGGAGGGTCAGGCAGGTCTTACTGGAGGAGCCAGAACGATCCTGGACTGAGAAGGTCATTGACCCTTTGGAGTTGGGGAGAGGCTCGATGCAGGAGAGAGGAACACGGGAACCATGTGGAGCCACCAAGAGAGCCCCAAGGTCACTGGCAATCAGGGTAACTGAGGCCAATCCCCACGTGACGGGGAGTTTCTTCCCAGCCCGTGCCCGCACACCTCCAGCAACAGCGCACTCTCGGCCATTAGAAAGCTCTCTGTGCCATGAGCCCCATTCGGCCTTCCTGTCCACCTCCCCCACTGGCCTCAAGTCTCCCTCTTGAAGTTTCACTGAGCACATCGGCTCCATTCCTGGAGACAGATAGTCACCACTGACTCCCAGGGACTCCTCTCTAAGCTCACATCAGTCAAAGAGAACGTCTTACAGGCAGCAAGACAGAAGACAGATCACTCATCAAGGAAGGACCATTGCGTTAGAAGTAGGTTTTCAACAGCAACGAGGGAGACCCTGAAGTAACACCATCAAAGCACCATGACAAAGAAACCATCAACCTAGAATCCTGGACCCAGCAAACCATCTTTTAAGAACCATAATGAAATAAAGACATTATCGAGTGAAAGAAACCTGCGACTGGCACACGGACCCACTAAAGGATCTGCAGGTAAGGGCGATGGAAGGCAGCCTAAATACAAGAATGCATGAATAGTTTTGAGCCTGTGATAGGAGCACAGGATAGGTTCCGCAATGAGATAGTCTGGTCTCTTCTTATATTAAATAAGGATAATGAAAATGAAGCAGTTAAATTTTCTCCCATATTCCGCCCCTCCAAAAGTAGGGTTGGCCCTGCCACTCCAGGGGTCTGGTCTGTCTCTGGGGCCCTGGCTCATCTGTACACACCCTTATTAGCCCTTGAGTGGGGACCTCGGTGGCTTTGATTCAGCTGGAGCTACGCTGACACTGTGCACAGGCCAAGGAGGGGGCTGGACAGGGCTGCCGTGTCCAGCAGAACCACAGAGGCCGTGGGCACGTGGGTTCTACCCACAGCCCTGAACTGGTGCCCCAGCAAGGAGATGAGGCTGCCTGAGAGACCCAGGACCCCAGCCCTCTGGAATAAACACAGAGCTGCTCCCTGACAGGCTCCAGCCTGGCTGTGCACTCAAGGCCTGGCTCTGTCAGCCTCTGCCCGCCACGGCTGTCTCCCAAATGCCAGAGGTGAGGCCAGCTCGCCAGCTCAGGGGAGATCAAGAATCGCTTCCCGTGGTTGTGGGAAAAAGCACGATTGCTGCAAGACACACCCACGGGGCAGGAAAGAACACTGTGTCTGGTCTCCCTGCTCCCCCAACCTCAGCCAAGTTTAAGACCAAGACCCCCCCGACCCAGGTTAGAGTTCCACATAACATATTGGCCTGGGATGGCTCTTGCCTGTGTATCAGAAAAACAAGCACAGGTCAGGACTCCCTCTGGCCAAGGGGAGACAAAACAGCAGAAGCGAGAGGATGGCTAGAGAGCACTAAGGTTGGAGGGTGACTGCTAGTCACTGAACACCTACAATGTACCAGGCACTGTGCTGAGGGCTTTGATGCAACCTCACGCAATCTTATGGAGGGAGGACCTATTCCTGTTTCATATGTGAGAAATTCGAGGCTCAGAGAGGTTAAGTAACTTGCCCGAGGCTACCCAGCTGCAAAGTGGGAGGGCTGGGATTTGAACTCAGATCTCTATGAGTCTTAGCCACTACACACAGCTGCTCTCCAGAACCAGCTTCTGTGGCAGGCTGGCTGGGGTGGGCTTTCTCTGGCCTAGAAGAGAAGATGAGGAGTGTGGGATTCCATGTCCAGTGAACAGCAACTCGGCCAGGCAGGGATTGCTATAAGAACCCCTTCCCTCTTCTCCTGTAACCCTGTGTGGCCAGGCCTCCCGGGGGCCTTGTGGTCAAGCCCAGGGAGCAGGAAGAGGGGAAGGGGGGTCTACTGGGGTGGGAGCTCTGAATCTGTTCTCCTGCCCGAAGGGGGGATCAGAATCTCTGGGCACCTGCAGCAGCAACGCCCAGGCTTCAGCCCACGGCTGGCGGGGGAGAGCTAGGCCCCGGGGAGCCCATGCGAGGGCAGCTGGCAGCCTTCCCTTCTGGACCAAGGCAAGATGGGCTTCTCCTTGCTTCCAGCAGAGAATGGTCCCCCACCAACCCCAAGTTCCCTCACTCCCTAGGGAATGTTGCTTCTGTGGGGTGACGGAGCAGAATGTCCACCTACTGCTTGGCAGCCAGGTTCAGCAGGGCTCCACAGGGAGGGGCAGTGCGGAGAAAGCCAGGCCCTGGGGTCTTCAGCCCGCCCCTCACTCAAACAGGAGAGGGTACTTACTGCCACCTAAGCATCACCTCCCAGCATCACCTCACAGAATCCTCCCAGCAACCTGCTCGCAAGGAAGTCATTGCCCTTCTTTCCTTTTAAATCAATATACTTTCCATTTTAGCTTTAGATTTTCAGAAAAGCAGCAAGGATAGTACAGAGTTCCCTGTTATTAATATCTGCCCTTACCAAGGTACATTTGTCACAATGCATGAACCAATACGGACACATTAGTACTTACTAAAGGCCATATTTTTTCAGATTTCCCTAATGTAAGGGTATTGTCCCATTTGTTGGCTATGAGATCGCATCTGGGTCAGCACATTACATTTAGTTATCCTATCTCCTTCGACTGCTCCGGGCTGTTTATCCTCTCTGGTGGCCCTCAGACCTCCCTGCGTTTTGATGACCTAAACAGTTTCGAGGAACACTGGTGAAGTATTTTGCAGGCCGTCCTTCAGTTTGGGTATGTCTGATGTTTTCCTCATGGTTAGACTGAGGTTACGGGTTTAGGGAGGAAACACACAGACGTGAGCGCCCTCATCACATCGTGTCAGGAGTGCGTGCTATGGGACTTCCCTGGCGGTCCCGTGGTTAAGACTCTGCGCTTCCACTGCAGGGGGTGCGGGTTCGACCCCTGGTCAGGAAACTAAGATTCCGCATGCCACGCGGCGTGGCCAAAAAAAACAAAAGGAGTGCGTACTACCAACATAACATCATTGGTGATGCTGACCTTGATCACCTGCAAGAGAGGCTGCTTGCCAGGTTCCTCCGCTGTAAAGCGACTCCCTCCCCCCGCCACCTGGCCCTGGCTTCCATGCTCTGCTCTTTGAAGGATGTCACTATGCACAGTCCCCCCCTTCAGGAGTGGGGAGTTAAAATCTACCTCCTTGAGGGCAAAGGACCTACGTCATTTATTTGAAATTCTTCTGCAGAGATTTGTTTCTTCTTCCCCATTTATTTATGTATTCAGTCATTCATTTATCAGTATGGACTCGTGGATATTTATTTTATACTCTGGGTTATAATCCAATACCTCATTATTTATTTTATTGCTCAAATTGTCCCAGCTTTAGCTCTTCCAGTTGGCTCCTGTCCTTCTAACACACTCCCATCGTTTTTGGCTTGGGGGGCTTGGGGGAGCACTTCCTTACTTTCTGACATTACAAGACATTACGCTCATCTTGGGCAGTCCCTGCCCCAGCTCTACAGTCAGCCACTCCTCTAAGGAGCTCCAAGGGGCATGGTATGTTAGCTCTGTTTTCATGGCCAGAAAAGCTGGCCCAAAGTGATGGAAGCGCTCGTCTAGGGACAGCAACCACAGCTGGCGTTCAAGCGCAGCCTCCACTCATGTGCCTTCCCTGGCCACTGAGTGCCTCTGAACCTGAACAGAACGCGGCAGCATTGCTTGAAGGTCGGGGAATGGCTACAATGACTTCTCTGGCCCTTTCTCAATACTGGGCTCTGGGGCCAGTCCTACTGTCCCCAATCCCTGACCCTTCTAGCAACACGGCACATGGCGACTCTGCAGATCAGGCGCTCCAGTGCACCCTCCAAGGCACCCACGAGGCCAGGACGCTCTTCCTTCCCCTTGTTTATGATTGCAGGAGGCCAGGTGGCAGTTCAGGTGTGTTGCCACTGCCTGTGCAAGCAAGATCCTCTTGTTATTCCTGCTGGCTTCACAGGATACCGCAATCCCTCAACATTTCAGGCAATGAACCGTTTAGGGACTATCTGAGGAAGGAATGTGAATCATGGGTGTCCCAAAACCTCCACTGCCACCTTCAGGAAGGACCAAGAAGGCACCGCATGGAAGCCTGCAGAATGGGTGTCCTGGATTGGATGACGTCCCAGAGGAAGAGAGGAGCATTCCTGCGTCATCACCCAGGCTCCTGATAGCACAGGGGACAACACTGTGTGGAAAAGCACGGATTTTGATGACTCTATGCTGAAAGTGATTTGGACAAGTAATACTCTGTGAGGAAGTTATGGGAATACCTTAGTTCCCCACTTTGTCACATCTGTGTACATACAAGAGTAATATATGGTCAAAATCTAAGCCTAAACAAGGCTAAAGAGCTCTTCCAATAAGTACAAATACACATGCTAAGTGATAAGAAAACATCATATCAGAATTTAATCACTAGCATTTTTTCTCTTTCTCGAGTCGATGAAATAACGGAGCATCTGACGATTGACGGGGTCTTAGATTTCATGAAATGTAGTAAATATGTGTTCACACACATCTGAACTCATCTGTGTGTGCACATGTATCCATGTCACACGGATAGATGCGGGCATATGTATATGCACGTGTGTAAACACATGTACTGTAAACATGCCTGCATGCACACGTGCGGATGTATGTCAGCAACATACTGCTGCCTACAGCCTGGGGTCCCTGCTCTCCCCAGGCCCTCGGGCGCTGACCCACGCAGGAGCCAGAGCTGGGCCCTGCTGTGCCCTGGGCTGGGACACCGAGGCCTCACCAGGGAGCCATGCTGACTTATGTGCCACGTTGGCAGGCCCTGCCTTTGAGGTCACCAGTGAGCTCTTGAATATGAGGCTGCTCTCTGGGTGGTGTGAGGAGGGTGCTGAATCTCCAGGTGCCTTTCTCAGCTGCCACAGGCTCACCTACTCCATCCCCTCCCCGCGAGTTCAGTTACGGGCTGGTGTGGGCTACAGGCCGGCACTTTCAGCGGCCTCTAACCAGCACACCTCTTCAGGTGCGGCTGTCCCTGGGGCTCCCAGAGCCTGCAGGCTGGCCCGTGCCGTCCTCCTGGGCCCGGCCACTCAGCCCACCTCACACCCGGGCTGTTCGTGCAGCCTGGTTCCAGAGGCTCAGGGCCAGGCCTCCCAGCCCAACAGAGTCCCTTTCATGAGTCCACAATACTCAGCATTTATCCCCCGCGACCTGTTTCCAAAATGCAGGAGCAGTTACAGCCCAGGTCAGCCTGCTTGTGTGTGAAGACAGGCAGTGAGCAGGCCTGGAGAGACCCGTGCTCCGCGCGTGATCTCGCCCTGCGCCGACCCTCCTCTGAGCCTGTGGAGGCCTGGGGACAGCAGGGGAGGCAGCGGTCAAGCGTTTGGCACAGGGCCTGGTACACGGCCTGCGCTCAACCAAGAGCAACGGCTATAGTTAGTTTAAAGCTTATACCTCCCACTTCGGCGGCTGAGGAGCGGCCCATGAGATCACCCTAGAAGCAGTCAGGAGTCTGACCTCCACACCTGCGAGGGAGAAGCCAGATACAACAGCCCTTGGTGAGCCGTCAGGCTCTCTTCAGCCCCGAAGGGTGCTGCTTGTTATCACGGCTCTCCTGCCAGGAATGCCTGCCGGGAATCCCAGCACCGGGCCTGTTCTCTTCCCGGTGGGCTCGCCTGCGTGGGGCAACAGGAGTGTATATCTTTTTTTTTTCGTTTGGCCCGTGCCACGTGGCTTATGGGATCTTAGTGCCCCGACCAGGGATTGAATCTGGGCCCTTGGCAGTGAAAGCACTGAGTCCTAACCACCGGACTGCCAGGGGACTCAGGAGCTTACACCTTAGGGCGGGGGTCGCATGTGGTCACGAGGGATACTTTGACACTGACGATTCTCTCTCTTGGGGGCGTCCTGTGCCCTGGAAGGTGTTTGGCAGCATCCCTGAGCCCCTCCCATTAGATGCCAGAAGCACCCCAGCCCCTCCAGCTGTGACAACCAAGATATATCTCCAAACCTTCCCAAGTGTCCCCTGGGGAGCAAAATTGCCCCCGGTTAAGAAAAACTACCTTAAAGTAAATGAATTTTTGCTTTCCCTTTTTGGGGGGTGGCCTCTGAGTGTCATGAAGACAGTGGAAAGTTTCTAGGGGAGAGTCAAAAAAAGAGAAAGGACCAAAAGGAGAGGGGGGAGGGGATCTGCATCCTTCCAGTGAGCAGGGAGGCTGACCTGCTCACATATCCCCGAAAGGAAGAGGTCTGGCAAAGCAACACTCTGTCAGCAGGAAAGCAGTTTTCATGGTGTTCCAAACCAGCTGTTATGATGAATATCTAACACGTTTAGTGACAACAGAAAGCCACGCTCCCAGGCTGAGGCCACCAAGGTCCAGGTCTGACAGCCAAACCTCCTGGATCTAGAAGGGGAGCCAAGCTTTTCCTCGCAGGCCATCTAAGAGGTGCTCAACACCTTCGTAGTGTCAGCTGAGTGGGGCAGGTAAGGAGCAGGGTGGGCAAAGGGTCCACCACCCAGACAGGTGGGATGCCAAGAGGCGTCCGGCTGCAGGCTGGCTTGGTGAGGACCAATGAAAGGGCCTCTTTGCTCTTCTCACCTCCCTCTGCCCTGGCTCCAGGCCTGAGGAGGATCCCCATATCCTCACATCAAAGGGATTCTTCATCCCAGAGAAGATTCGGTGCGTCGCCCCAGGCAAGGAGGGGGCTCCTGCCGGCAGCAGCAGGCCTGGCCACAGCCAGGAGCCAAGAGCAGGAAACGTGCCCCAGGGTGAAACGTCAGGATCCTGACTCTGCTATGGAGACGCATCTCAGGAACAGGCTTCTTCTGCAAAGGGGCAGCGTTCTTCCCACCTCCTGGGCCGGGAGTCCGGCGACCCTCCTTCTCCCTCTTCAAGTTCTGCCACAGCAGTAGTGGAAGGAAGGTGCAAACTTTAGAATCAGACAGGTATGAGTTCGAATCCCAGCTCTGCCACTTGTTAGCTGTGTAGATTCTGAGCAAGCCACTTAGCTTCTCAGAGCCGCAGAACGTTGCCTGCATAAGGCAGCAGTGAGGATTCAAGGAGCCTGCCTGTGAAGTCCTCAGCTCTGTGCCTGATATGCGGTAGGTACTGGTATGACAAGATAGCTCAGAGTCCCCACATCCTGGGTCTTTCTGCTGCCCCATCAAAGCCTCAGCTGGCCTCTGGCATCCATCCTCTCCTGCCCTCATCCACCTGGGTACCACCATCAGGCAATGTTCTTCATGCATTCTCTCCACTCAAGAGCCCACGTTACTGCCTGATGGACCATCCTACCACAGCTATACTACCGAGAGTTCTCTGCAGGCCTCTGTCACCTCCCTTGCACACCAGGGCTGTGCAGCCTGGCTGCCACCACGCTTGGCCTGTATGCTCTTCACCTTGCCAGACCCCTCCCTGCCAAGATTAGCTCAGGACCAACCTCCTCCAGAAAGCTCTCCTCTCTCCCCAAGTCCATAGGGATACCGCCTCCTTCAGCACTGCCCTCAAAGGTCCCCTAGAACAGGAGTCTGTCTGTCATACTAGGTACACAACAGGCACTCACTAAATGCTGAAAATTGCCCCTTATGTTTCAAATGTTTCCCTTGGCCAAAGCAATCCTGAGAAAGAAAAAGGGAGCTGGAGGAATCAGACTGTACTACAAAGCTACAGTCATCAAAACAGTATGGTACTGGCGCAAAAACAGAAATATAGATCAATGGAACAGGATAGGAAACCCAGAAATAAACACACACACCTAAGGTCAATTAATCTGTGACAAAGGAGGCAAGAATATACAATGGAGAAAAGACAGTCTCTTCAATAAGTGGTGCTGGGAAAACTGGACAGATACATGTAAAAGAATGAAATTAGAACATTCTCTGGGTTTCCCTGGTGGTGCAGTAGTTTGTAGTCCACCTGCCAGTGCAGGGGACACAGGTTCGATCCCTGGTCCAGGAGGATCCCACATGCCGCAGAGCAGCTGAGCCCGTGCACCACAGCTGCTGGGCCTGCGCTCTGGAGCCCACAAGCCACAACTATTGAAGCCCATGCTCCTGGAGCCCATGCTCCGCAACAGGAGAGGCCACCACAATGAGAAGCCCGCGCACCATGACAAGGAGTGGCTCCCACTCACCACAAGTGGAGGTGGCCCGCGCTCAGCAATGAGGACCCAACACAGCCAAAAATAAATTAATTAGTTAAATTTTTAAAAAAAAGAACATTCTCTAACACCATACACAAAAATAAACTCAAAATGGATCAAAGACCTAAATGTAAGGCCAGACATTATAAAACTCTTAGAGGAAAACATAGGCAGAACACTCTTTGACATAAATTACAGCAATATCTTTTTTGATCCACCTCCTAGAGTAATGAAAATAAAAATAAACAAATGGGACCTAATTTAACTTAAAATCTTTTGCACAGCAAGGAAATCATAGACTAAACAAAAAGACAACCCACAGAATGGGAGAAAGTATTTGCAAACAAAGTGACCGACAAGGGATTAATCTTCAAAATACACTAACAGCTCATGCAGCTCTATGTCAGAAAAAAACAAACAACCCAATCAAAACTTGGGCAGAAGATCTAAATAGACATTCCTTGGGAATTCCCTGGTGGTTCAGTGGTTAGGACTCCGAACTTCCACTGCAGGGGCTACAGGTTCAATCCCTGGTCGGGGAACCAAGGTCTTGCAAGCCGTGCAGTGTGGCCAAAAAAATAAAAAATAAGTAAATAGATATTTCTCCAAAGAAGACATTCAGATGGCCAAAAAGCACATGAAAAGATGCTCAACATCACTAATTATCAGAGAAATGCAAATCAAAACTACAATGAGGTATCACCTCACATAGGTCAGAATGGCTATCATCAAAAAGTCTACAAACAATAAATGCTGGAGAGGGTGTGGAGAAAAGGGAACCCTCTTATACTGTTGGTGGGAATATAAAGTGGTACAACTACTATGGAGAACAGTATGGAGGTTCCTTAAAAAACTAAAAACAGAACTACCATATGACCCAGCAATCCCACTCCTGGGCATATGTCTGAAGAAAACCATAATTCAAAAAGATACATGCACCCCAATGTTCATTGCAGCACTATGTACAATAGCCAGGTCATGGAAGCCACCTAAATGCCCATCGACAGATGAATGGATACAGAAGATGTGGTACATATATACAATGAAATATTACTCAACCATAAAAAAGAATGAAAAATGCTATTTGCAGCAACATGGATGGACCCAGAGATTATCATATTAAGTGAAGTCTGACAGAGAAAGACAAATATCATATGATATCACTCATGTGGAATCTAGGTTTAAGAAATGATGTATATGAACTTATTTATAAAATAGAAACAGACCCACAGATTTCAAAAACAAACTTATGGTTACCAAAGGGGAAACGTGGAGGGGAGGGATAAATTAGGAGCTTGGGATTAACACACACACACTACTATATATAAAATAGATAACCAACAAGGACCTACTGTATAGCATAGGGAACTCTACTCAATACTCTGTAATAACCTATATGGGAAAAGAGTCTGAAAAAGAATGAATATATGTATATGTATAACTGATTCACTTTGCTGTACACCTGGAACTAACGCAACATTGTAAATCAACTATACTCCAATAAAAAAATTTTTTTAATGGTTCCCTTGCCTTGAGATTTGAAGAAGCCTTAAGGAAAGAGACCCACTACAGATGGGTAAAGCAAGGAACAGCTTGGAAAGCCAAGTCCATCCAGGGCCCAGCAGCATGTGAGGGACTGCTGAGGAGGAGTCCTCGCCCACCATCTGGAGCTGCATGAATATTTATAGCACATGCCCAGGTTAATGCAAAAGTAAAGTGAGAGGCAAGATGCCCCTGAGAGCTACAGTGACTGGGGCCTGATGGCCTGATCAGATCATTCCGAGTTCCACTAAGGGCTTTGTCGCCTCCTCCCTGCGTTAGCACAATGAGACCATCCATCCTGGGAACCAGATCTCTCTCTGATCCCACCAGGCCAGCCCTGGCCCCGGAAACCGGGATCAGAAACGGTCACAGGCAGGCAGGTGCTGCGAGGGAAGAGCAAAGGGACACCCTTTTTACCGGTTTCATGAAATCCCTAAGGGAATTAGCGCTTCAAGCATTCCAGCCAAATACAAGTTCCCACACGATGGACAGGATGTGCTCCTGGTCCCCTGGGAGCGAGAGGTTGTGGGCAGCCCCTCCACTCACTGCCACAGGAGGAACTCTGGCTAGCTGTCCACTGCACCTGGGAAAGTCCGAACCCCAAACCCTCACTTTCCCCCTGGGGCAGCCGCAGGTTTGCAAGGCAGCAGCTCCTTAGGCGTGGTCCATCTCAGTGCTGTGAGCCTCTCTTCCCCCGAGGAACAAGCCCTCGAGGGAAGCTCTGTCTCAGCTGCACACTTCTGTTCCCACACCCGCAAGGGCGAGGCAGCAGTGAGCAAGGAACCAGCCTCAAACAGCCCTCCAGAACCTCTGAGAGAAGACATTTACTCTCCTCCTCGCCTACTTTCTGGTAGGTTGTGAGAAGGAAGGTAGCACCAAGACTATGGAAACAGGCCTCCAAAGCAGGCCCTCCTGGCACGGCCTTCAGTGCTGTGTGTCCCATAGGGGCCTTGCCAAGGGCACACAGTGGCGCAGAGCCCACAACATGTGGGTTTCTACCCTAAGCGGGGACCTCAGGGACTGGCACGGGGCCCTGGTCCCTCCAGGACACACACACATATCATCACTCACTTCCTGGGGTCACTCCCAGGGTCCCACTCCTGGCCTGTGTGGGGACCCACTCAGAACTGTAGAGTTGGTATAAATATTATTTTAAGCTGAAGACATTTGAGATTCAACAGATGCAGAAAGAAACCATCTCAGAAATTCCCACCTCTGACAAAGCAGCAACTTCTGGGGAAATGAGCTACTATAAATCCCCTCCCCAGGGGAATTTCATGGTCATTAAAAAAAAAAAAAAGGCAGAAAGCCCACTTGCACCTGCATAAACATATATTATCACAAACTTTCTTATTTCCCAGTTGTTCTCCTAAAGCCCACTTATCTTTCCTAAAGAAACCTATTTGCCCTTCCCATAGAGCCTCTTCTCCCCTCTCGTCCATTCATTAAGTTAAGCATATAAGCCCCAAATTCTAAACCACCCTTTTGTGAGTTACTCATCACTGAGCACTTGCAGGGACAAGCACATTGCATACGTAAACAAACTTTCTTTTTCTCTTGCTAATCTGTCTTTTGTCAGTTTCAATTGCACGTCTCCAGGTACTAAACCTAAGAGCGTAGAGGAAGAGTTGTTTCTTCCCTGACATCTGGGTCACCAGCCATGGACAACACCACCTGGCTGAGGCTACAGACCTCTGCAGAGGCCGTGGGGAGAGGGTGGCTCTGAAGTCGACAGATTGTCACTCACATCTCAGCCCCGTACCCGACCAGTTGGGAGACCAAAAAGTTACAGCCAGCTCTCTGCGCCTCGGTTTCTGTGTAAGGACATCCGGGATACTCAGACCTCTCACAGGGTTATTGGGAGACTTGAGTAAACGAGGTCACGTTTATAAGAGCCTGGCTCCCGGCGGTTGCTCAAAAATGATTCTAATGACTTCAAGAATTATGTACTTTGCAATTGTTTTTTTAATGTATTTTTAATGAATAAATGAAGGCTTTCACTATGGTGTCTTATTTATTTATTTTTATTTTTAATTTATTTTTTTTTTGGCCGTGCTGTGCAGCATGCAGGATCTTAGTTCCTGGACCAGGGATCGAACCTGGGCCCCCTGCAGTGGAAGTGTGGAGTCCTAACCACTGGACCGCCAGGGAAGTCCCCAATTTGTGATTGTCTGTGGACATACAACAGTTGACGTGCTCTGAGGGAAGGGAGTACATACATTTTCCACTCTTTCTGAGCCCTCCACTGTGGAAGCTATTCTTCTCTCTGCATGCTTCATCGCTTGGTTTCTAGGAACAGACACTGCTCCACCTGACCGCATTCACAGCAGTAGATTCCACCTGGGGGCCCAAGCCAACGCTCCAATCACAGCAATTAGTCCAGGATGACCATGTGACCCAACCCAGGCTAATCCTCCCTAGGAGGGCAGAAAGGATCCCTTTGCCTTTGGGTCCTAAGAGCAGGAAGTGTGGGAATCTGGGGTTGCCAGTGGTCCTGTTTCCTGCCATGGAGAGAAAGCCTGGCTCCTGTTGGCTTATATCACCAAGCAGACAAGCAGGGAGGAAAGGAGAGAGCATCCTAATGGATCTGAGGCCCGAGTCCCTGGAGCTGTCCTGTCCCATAAATCCCTTCTTTGGCTTAAGCTAGTGTGAGCTGGGTCTCTGTCACTTATGACCATAAGAGCCCAGATCACACCCACCCCCATCTTGCCAAATGCCTGGCACAGGGGAGGTCCACTGAGGCAGCGTAGCACCTCGCTCTAAACAAATGAATGAATGACAGCCCAGACTGGGGCTCAGGCCGGCTGGGGAATGGGGCTCCAGCAAGTCTGTTCTACCCTTCCAGAACCTGCTGCCGTGCTCACACTTCAGTCCAACCAAGAGAAGCTGAGCAACGCAATCCTTAATGCAGGGGCCCAGATGGGAAGCTTTCTCTGAGAGATGCGAGAGAGAATGGAGCATGTGGCCCAAGAAAAGAGAGCTCTATGGTCTTCCTCAGACTACCCACTCTCAAGCACTCCAAACTCTAGGCCTTCTCTCCACACCCTACTCCCCAACCAGAATCCAGAAAGGGAGGGGCGTTGGCAGGTCAGCTCTTGGGGAGGTATGGGGGGGAAGGTCCCACCATGTAGTTGCTTAGTCCTCTCACACAGCCAGAATCCAGGGTGTGCCCTTGTGTCCCGAGGGAATCTGCCACTTCTCTAGCTCCAGGAGGGAGGATGCAGCCCGTAAGTCAGATGCACCACCAGACTCCCTGCCATCCGTGGAAAGGGCTCTCTACCTGCAACCCAGTCCAGGCCGCAAATTCAGGGAATAAAAATGTGTACTTCCGTGAAAGCTATGCACCGTCCACAGCACACCTATTGGCCTTATCTGAATCTGATGCTACAGAAGCTACTTTGCAACTGAGAGCGGTGTTAGGTAACTGATAGCAATGCAAAACTCTTGTCTACAGACATGTAAATTCTGTCTTCCCTTCCACCCCGTGAAAAAGCCAATTTTGGCTCTATTTGCACGTTTTCGTTTCAAAATTCCTGATCTATAAATGTCTCTGTTCTTTGGGTTCTCTTTTGAATGGCTTGTAACATCTGTCTGGTTCCCTCACTGATCAGTGAGTAGAGTAAAATCTTTAACACAACGCCTGCTTTTATTTCTGTGTGAAGAGGCATGATCTTACCTTTTTCTGAGAATTCTCTTTTAGCAAACTCTGGGGCTGTGAATAGAGCCCAGCTCACATTCCTGGGGTCTTCAGGATTCAGGACCGAGGGTCCCAGCACCGAGCGCTTCCTAAGGTCTCCCCTGCCCGCTTCCCGTTCTCCCTCCTGTTCTCCACCTGCTGGCTCCAGGGGCCAGCCTGGCTCTGCCATTAATGGGATTAGTACTCAGCTGTGTGGTCTTAGGTTGGGCTAGCAATTTATAGAGTCTGGGTGGGCGGTCAAGTGCTCCAGTGAGGTGGGTGTGTTCATAGGCAGAGTCACCCTCCCCCCCTCCCTCTCGTTCTCAAATGGCTGCACATGGTAGCTTTTGCTCTTTGAGTGGCAAACCACATGCTACTTCAGGGATAAAAGAATTAGTAACCGAACAAAGAGGTGGCAAGGGGTAGACTTTCTGGCCCCCCTCCCCTCCCTGGGGCTCCTGTAGTTGGAGCTGATTTCTACCCCTGCCCTTTTCTTAACGCTGGCACTGTAGACAGAAATCTGCTGTTTTCTCCTTTTCCCATGCTGGCTCCCTGCTTCTCCCATAGACACCATTCACTTCCACATTTACCGATCACCTATCAGGTGTTGTACTAGACACCTATGCTGTGTGCTGTTGGGTTTCAAAACAGCCTAAGTCAAAGTTCTCACCCTCAAGGACCCCACCTTCAGAGACTTTGACAAAGAACCACATATACACACACACAAAGACAATACAGCTATAAGAACGCAGAACACATTGCTTGAGTACTCTCTATGTGCCAGGTGTGTGCTAAATACTTTACACATATTCAACCCAAGAGCAGACGCTATTTTGAAAAACGGAGGCTCTCAGGGATTAAATAGTATAACAGACACAGAATGGGGTGTCTCGTGAGCTCAGAACAATTTCTCCAGTGGCCACGCCTATGTCCAGTCCCTCTCCTCCTTTGAAAAACTCTCTCCTTCTCCAGCATATAGTGATTGGTCCAAAGTGTGGTCATGTGACCCAAACTTAGACCAATCAGAGCCCAGCCCCAGGAACTTTTGACTGGGAACTTGAGGGGAAACTTCTTTTGTCTCTGGCCAGGGAGCTATGGCAATAAGAGTCAGCTTCACTGAAAAGATGCTCAATGTCACTAATTATTAGAGAAATGTAAATCAAAACTACCATGAGGCACCACCTTACATTGGTCAGAATGGCCACGATTAAAAAGTCTACAGGGCTTTCCTGGTGGCACAGTGGTTAGGAATCTACCTGCCAATGCAGGGGACATGGGTTCAATCTCTGGCCCGGGAAGATCCCACATGCTGCAGAGCAGCTAGGCCTGTGCGCCACAACTACTGAGCCTGCGCTCTAAAGCCCGTGAGCCACAACTACTGAAGCCCGTGCACCTAGAGCCCATGCTCCGCAACAGGAGGAGCCAGCGAAATGAGAAGCCCGTGCACCACAACGAAGAGTAGCCCCCGCTCGCCGCAACTAGAGAAAGCCTGAGTGCAGCAACGAAGACCCAACGCAGCCAAAAATAAATAAAATAAATAAAAATTTTTTAAAAGTCTACAAAACTATAAATGCTGGAGAGGGTGTGGAGAAAAGGGAACCCTCCTACACTGTTTGTGGGAATGTAAGTTGGTGCAGCCACTGTGGAAAACTGTATGGAGGTTCCTCAGAAAACTAAAAATAGTGCTACCATATGATCTGGCAATCCCTCTCCTGAGCATATATCCAGACAAAACTCTAATTCAAAAAGATACAGGTACCCCTATGTTTACACCAGCACTATTCACAACAACCAAGACATGGAAACAACCTAAATGTCCATGGATCAATGAATGGATAAAGAAGATGTGGTACATATATACAATGGAATACTACTCAGCCATAAAAAAGAATGAAATAATGCCATTTGCAGCAACATGGATACAACTAGAGATGATCATATTAAGTGAAGTAAGTCAGAAAGAGAAAGACAAATACCATATGATATCACCTCTATGTGGAATGTAAAATTTGGCACAAATGAACCTATCTATCAAACAGAAACAGAATCACGGACATAGAGAACAGACTGGTGGTTGCCAAGGGGGAGGGGGCTGGGGGAGGGATAGAGTGGGAGGTTGAGGTGAGCAGATGTAAGCTTTTATATATAGAATGGATAAACAACAAGGTCCTACTGTTTAGCACAGAGAACTATATTCAATATCCTATGATAAATCACAATGGAAAAGAATATTTAAAAAAAGAATGTACATATATGTATAACTGAATCACTTTGCTGTACAGCAGAAATTAACACAACATTGTAAATCAACTATACTTTAATACAAAAATTTAAAAAAAAAAAAGAAGAGCTTCATGATGCTAATAGCCAGAATCTGTCTTGTAGAGATGTTGGTCAAAGAGAATTAGGATGTCACACAGAGAGAAGGGAACCTAAAAACAGAGTCCATGTAAGCCTCTACTACCGATTACACTTACAACCAGCTCCATCCTGTCCCTTCCACAACCTGGCCCATCTCTTTTAGCCCTGTTTTTCTTAACCTAGTTTGAATTCGTTTTCCATCACTTACAAGCTACACATTCCGAAGAATACAGGTCCCTTGCCTAAGGTCACACAGCTTACAAGGGTCTGGTTGCATGCCCTCCTAAGAGCCACCTTGCCTCCCGTGTGGCTGGATTATGGACCCCAGACAGCACAGGCAGCATCACACTATTTTATTTTCCTACAAATGTTGCCAGGGGGATTGGCATGACCATGGAGTTGACACTTCTGCTCATCAGCTGTTTAGTTCCCAGAAATGTGTTACCACGTCCCTCATGAACGCCATATTATTATCACCAACTACTTACTGGGAGCTTATGCCATGCGAGGTACCATGCTATGTGCTATGCGCCTCATTTAATCTCCCCAAACCCTTGCATAGTAAGTATTGGTAGTGCTGGGGGGTTTTTGTTTTATTTGGTTTTTTTGGTTTTTTGCTTTTGTTTTTAACGTGGACCATTTTTAAAGTCTTTATTGAGTTTGTTACAATATTGCTTCTGTTTTACGTTTTGGTTTTTTGGCCACGAGTCATGTGGGATCTTAGCTCCCCGACCAGGGATCGAACCCACACCACCTGCGCTGGAAAGTGAAGTCCCAACCACTGGACCACCAGGGAAGTCCCCAGGTAATGCTGTTTTAAAAGTGGGGAGGGACTTCCCTGGTGGTCCAGTGGTAAAGAATCCACCTTCCAATGCAGGGGACGCAGGTTCGACCCCTGGTCGGGGAACTAAGATCCCACATGCCGCGGGGCAACTAAGCCCATGCGCATCAACTAGAGAGCCCGCGTGCCGCAACTACAGAGCCCATGCGCTCTAGAGCCCACGTGCCACAACTAGACAGAAGTCCACGCGCCACAATGAAAGAACCCACATGCCGCAAGTAAGACCTGAAGCACCCAAAAAAGGGACACTCGAGAGGGTTGGTGTTTTGGGGTTTTGACTTGCCCCCAAGGTCAAAAGACAGGAAGGGGCAGAGGCAGACTGGTTGATTTCAAAGCCCACGCTCTTGGCCAATCCACTAATGTTCCTCCCCACGCAGTACTGTGATCATTGTGATTGGCTGCACGTCCGTCTGTCACAGCCTCCAAGAACCTTGCATGTTAGACTGAGTGTAAGTTGATCCTATCGCAGCCCTGGCCCGCCTGCAGTCACCTTTTGGTCTGCGCGAGAATGCAGCCAGCCAACTCTCTTACAGGCCTCAGGTCAGAGGACCCTAACCTTCAGGCCAGTGGAGGCCCATGCAGGGGCTGGAAACTTTGGCTTTCTAAAGAGGCCCCACCTGGTACAAATGAACTTATTTACAAAACAGAAATTGAGTCACGTGTAGAAAACAAACTTATGGTTACGGGGGGAAGGGGGAGAGAGGGATAAATTGGGAGAATGGGATTGACACATACACCCTACTATATACAAAATAGATAACTAATAAGGACCAGTAGGTCCTTATTAGCACAGGGAACTCTACTCAATACTCTGTGATGGCCTATGTGGAAAAAGAATCTAAAAAAGACTGGATATTTGTACACGTATAACTGATTCACTTTGCTGTACACCTGAAACGAACACAGCACTGTAAATCACCTATACTCCAATAAAAAATTTTTTAAATAAAATAAAAAATAAAGAGGTCCCACCATGTATATATATCTTCCTTCTCAGCTCTTATGTTCCGGATGAATGTTTATGATGAGCCGTCGAGCTGGGTCTCCTGCAGACTCCAAGCTGAAGGCCCCGCCCTGTCGTCTCCTGTTGATGGGGTGCTTGCCTCCTCCTGCCTGAACTCCACAGCACCCTAGTATTCTGAGCTGGGGCCTGACCCCCACGTCACCCCTCCACCTGGCTTCATAAAGGAGGGCCTAAGGTCCTGCCCCGTCTCTCCAGCATCCGGCCGAGGCCTGAGCAGTTTCCACCATAGGTCCCACTGTGCCTAGACCGGTCGCCATCCTCCCAGAGCCACAGCCGCAGGCGCCTCTGACAAAGGCCTCTTGCCGGAAGAGAAACAGTGCAAGCCCACCCCTGACGCTTTCACCCTCCTTTCCCCTGGCCTCCCTCGTCTCTGCCCCTTTAGGTCAGAGGTGCCCAACTGTAGCCCACAGGCCAAATGTGGTGTGTAAATAGGTTTTATTCCGCATTCACAGTGGGTTTCTTTATTTTAGCATTTTAAAAAATTGGGTGTTCCACTTGGATATCTCAATTTAAATTTTCCATATAAAAAGTTTTTTTAAAAAAACAAAACTGTCTGCATTTCTAACTTTTCTTTAAAAAACTGGCCTTTCTGTGACAAGAGCCCTGCATCTCAGCATGAGAGCCTCCAGTGGCAGCTGAGCAGTGACCACCTGCTTTGGACAGTGCATGGCCTCTCTGCTTCACAGTCTCAAAATCTGCCCATGACCCTCATTTTCCCTGCCCGTCTGATCTCTGCGAACACCCAAGGCCCACCCTGGCGGCCTGGGATACCCCCTAGCAGACGGACAGCTCACTAGCCAGTCTCCCCAGCCTGGGATTGGGCATTTTCTCCAGATGATGAATCTCAGGGAAGTCCCTTCAACTCTAAGGCAAGTGAGGCCCCCGGCCGTGCCTGACCCAGGCTCTGAATGTGTCCAAGCCCAGAAGCCACTGGCCATGGGCTCTGGTTTGCCTGTAGGCACCTCAGCACAGGCATGCACAGCTGAGACCAGGCTGAGGCCTGGGATGGACGTCATGCCTGCTCAGGCCCATCTCACCACGGAAATCGCTGTCCAGCTGGACTAGGGAGCAGGCAGTGACTTCCCCGAGTCTACCCAGAAAACACCAGGCCCAGGAGAAACTGTCCATCAGACCAGCGCCGGGGGCCCCCACCCCAGCCCCTGCCCCCAGCCCCGGGACTCGGGGACACTCACGATGTTCATGAGGGTGAGGACGTAGTTCTGCACGTGCTCCTTCCCGTGGAAGCGCACCACCGAGTCGTCCACCGCCAGCAGCACCTCCATGCTGTAACTGCCCGGCTTGGCATGTCGCCGCTTCCGCTCTGCTTCTCCCAGCCGGTCCCCCACCAGGCCCAGCAGGTTGGGAAGGTCACCCAGGCCAAAAGCTGGAACCGGGACAGGAAGAACCGGGACTGTCACCATGACGCCGCCCCCGTCAAGCGTGCCCCTTTCCCTGCCTCTGAAAGCCAAGGCATCATGAGGGTCTGTGCCATACCAGGTGACTGGTGGGCATGAGCCCTTTCCCTGGCACGAGGACACGGCGAGTCTCTGAGGCAATGAAGAGCAGAGAGGCGAGAACTGGCCCGGGTTCCAGTCCCTACTCGGTCCCATCTCCCCGTGCATCCTAGCCCAAGCGCCGCTGCTGCTCCAGGCTTCCCTCCCCCGCTGTGACATGGGGAGGGATAATCCTTGATCTCTTGCCCCACAAGCTTGCTGTAAAAATCAAAGGTGGCACTGGGTGTAAACATCTTAATAAAGGAAAAAAATTGTGATGTTACCGTGGCCTATGCGGGGCATTTTAGGGACCCCTGGAGTATGCCCTGTGCCCCTCAAATCCCTCCCAATCACCGCCAGCAACTCCAAATTTCACCATCACAGCTTTGGCCTTTTGGATGAAAGCAAAATATTTACTTCTTTAACCAGCATTTATTAACTTGTATGATATGATTTAAACTTGTATGATTAACTTGTATGACAAGGGCTATAATAGGACTGACTAGGGCAGGCTTCCACACCGAGACCCACACCAGGACTGGGGAGCTGGGGAAGGCTTCTGGAGAAGGGCGTATCGGAACTGGCTGGCGGAGAGCAGGAGACAACCCGCTGGAGTGCGGGGAACACAGGGCCCCGAGCAGGGGGAGCTGCGCCTGCAGCATCTATTGTGAGTATAAGGAGACCCCGCCCACTGACCCTCAGGAATGAATCAACGGACACCCGAGTTCTGCCTCTAAGCCTCCATGCACATGGGTACTTCAGGGACTGAAATCAGATCACAGGGCAACAGGGAACCACAGGGCTCCATGTCACTGTTTCTGTTTTCCCTTTGGTTAGTAGTGCTATCGTGCAAAGGAAGGAAAGCACTAGATTTAAGAGTTGGGAAAATGGGGACTTCCCTGGTGGTCCAGTGGGTAAGACTCTGCGCTCCCAGTACAGGGGGCCCGGGTTCAATCCCTGGTTGGGGAACTAGATCCTACATGCATGCCACAACTAAGAGTCTGCATGCCACAACTAAGAGTCCGCATGCCGGGATTCCCTGGTGGCGCAGTGGTTAAGAATCCGCCTGCCAATGCAGGGGGCATGGGTTTGAGCCCTGGCCCGGGAAGATGCCACATGCCACAGAGAAACTAAGCCCGTGTGTCACAACTATTGAAGCCCACATGCCTAGAGCCCGTACTCCGCAACAAGAGAAGCCACCGCAATGAGAAGCCCGCGCACTGCAACGAAGAGTAGCCCCTGCTCGCTGCAACTAGAGAAAGCCCGCGTGCAGCAACAAAGACCCAAACGCAGCCAAAAATAAATAAATAAATAAATTTATGGGAAAAAAAAAAGAGTTGGGAAAATGTATGGCCACTGGCCTAGTGGAGAAACCAGAAATGGGCAGCCGGCCCTCTGAACAATGCAATGCACAGCCTGGTGAGCAGGGCTCAGGCTGGTGTCCACCCTCCCTGCCCCTGAAGCCAACGCCTCTCTCTCTGCAGGTGACACTGCACCAGAGCTCCTGGTGGCCCTGCTGTCTGAGTCCAACAGTGAGTGCAGCAGCCCAGAGACAAATTCCTGGGAGGGGAGAAGACCCCCAGGAGGGGAGAAGGAGGGGCAAGGGCTCTATCCACGGAGTGAGTACAATCATAACAGCCACTTCCAACACATGAGCAGTGCCCGGAGGTTGCAGCAGTGCAAGTGAAACAGGGAACTTGACCCCTCACAGCTCTCCCTGCCAGGCCTGTCAAAGGGAGGCTCAGAGAGGTTGCCTGACTCATCTCAGGTCGTACAGCAAGTTCACGGCAAAAGGCCAGAATGTAAACCCAGACCTGCCACTCCCCATTATCACACCCTAACCAGCACCCAGGTTTCCCTCTCAACAAAAACAGTAACGGGCATTGGGGAGGGCCTGCTGACATCAGCTATAGACCTTGGAGATGTTCCAGTCACACCCTCTTTCATGGGCCAGATATAGGGAATCCTCAAAGCGAGGAGAGGTGAGGGCAGCAGGTCACTGGGAACGTTCACTGAGCCCACCCAAGAAGCCCCATGAGAATGGAAAGTGCTGCAGCTGCTTTGAAAACCAGTTTGGCAGCTCCCCCGAAAGTTAAACACAGTGTAGCCATAGGACCTAGCAATCCACTCTTAGGTATATATGCAAAAGAACTGAAAACATATGTTCACACAAAACCTTGTACAAGAATGTTCATAGCAGCATTATCATAATAGCGAAAAAATGGAAACAACCCAAATGTCCACCAACAGAAGAACAGATAAACAAAATGTGGTCTCTCCACAGGATGGACTATTACCCTGCCATAAAAAGGAGTAAAGTACTGATACATGCTCCAGCACGGATGACCCCTACGTGCTAAGTGAAAGAAGGCCAGTCACAAAGGCCACAGACTGTATGATTCCACATACAGGGGATGTCCAGAAGAGACAAATCTCTAGAGAGAGAAGATCGATTGGTGGTTGCCAGGGGGTTGAGGAGAGGAGAACGGGAGTGACAGCTGATTCATGGGTATCAGGTTTTTTATGGGAGTGATGGAAGTGTTCTAGAATTAGATAATGGTGATGGTCCCACAAAACTGTGAAGAGATATATACAGACTGCCAACAAACACATGGAAGAATGCTCAACATCATTAATCATTAGAGAAATGCAAATCAAAACTACAATGAGATATCATCTCACACCAGTCAGAATGGCCATCATCAAAAAAATCTAGAAACAATAAATGTTGGAGAGGGTGTGGAGAAAAGGGAACCCTCTTGCACTGCTGTTGGGAATGTGAATTGGTTCAGCCACTATGAACAGTATGGAGGTTCCTTAAAAAACTACAAATAGAACTACCATATGACCCAGCAATCCCACTACTGGGCATATACCCTGAGAAAACCAAAATTCAAAAAGAGTCATGTACCAAAATGTTCATTGCAGCTCTATTTACAATAGCCCGGAGATGGAAACAACCTAAGTGCCCATCATCGGATGAATGGATAAAGAAGATGTGGCACATATATACAATGGAATATTACTCAGCCATAAAAAGAAACGAAATTGAGCTATTTGTAATGAGGTGGATAGACCTAGAGTCTGTCATACAGAGTGAAGTAAGTCAGAAAGAAAAAGACAAATACCGTATGCTAACACATATATATGGAATTTAAGGAAAAAAAATGTCATGAAGAACCTAGGGGTAAGACAGGAATAAAGACGCAGACCTACTGGAGAACGGACTTGAGGATATGGGGAGGAGGAAGGGTGAGCTGTGACAGGGCGAGAGAGAGTCATGGACATATACACACTAACAAACTTAGTAAGGTAGATAGCTAGTGGGAAGCAGCCGCATGGCACAGGGATATTGGCTCGGTGCTTTGTGACAGCCTGTAGGGGTTGGATAGGGAGGGTGGGAGGGAGGGAGATGCAAGAGGGAAGACATATGGTAACATATGTATATGTATAACTGATTCACTTTGTTATAAAGCAGAAACTAACACACCATTGTAAAGCAGTTATACCCCAATAAAGATGTTAAAAAAAACAAAACAAAACAACAACAAAAACCCAAACTGAATTGTATATGTTAAAATGGATTTTCTCTCGATTAAAAAAAGCAGCAGCAGCCTTAAGCCCCAGCCTGGCCAGGGGACGAGCTGCCCTGGCGTCTGGCAGCCCCGGCCCCCAGCCGAGGAGCCAGAACTCTGGCAACAGGCACGTATGTCCTGTTGGCATCCAGGTCCCAGGGACCTGGACAGTGGGAAGGCGGCTACAAAGCAGGACTGAGGAAAGGACAGCATTAGGAGCATAGGAACGTCCAGGGCACAGCCTCCAAGGTCAAACCTCTCATCTTAACTGAGATGTTAAATGGAGACAGCCGCACCCAGAAACACTTCACAAACTGGGCTCAGATGCAAAGCTGGCCTTAAATTAACAGTGAGTGAGTCACAGGTTTTCAAGGAAGTCCCCTATCACCCTTGTCTTTCTAAGGAAGGACCCACATGGGCCAAGGGCACGACACCACCCACAGGCCCACAGGAGGTTCAGCCGGGCAGCCTGATGAAAGGGAGTCAAAGCAGCATTCGGGGCCTGAACCCCACCCTGAGCTCAGCGGTCTCGGCCTCCCAGCCAGTGACCGAGGTGGTGGACTGTGTGGTCGGTTCCAGGCTCACAGCCCTGGAGTAGGACTTCCCCAAGGTCTCTCCCCATAAGGGAGGATTTACGGCCTTTTGATTCAGAACTGGCCTCAGATAAAATTGGAGCCCGAGGGAGACTTGTCATTCCTCCCAGCCATGGTGGTGGGAACGGTCACCACCTGCTCCTGAGACCCTCCCCAGCCCCCCGGAGGCTCCGCCCAGTCCCTCAGCTCCCCCCAACCCCGCCGCCGCCAGGCCTCCACCATCGCAACGTAAGTGCAGCATCACTGTGAGCAACAGGGGGACAGCAGCTGGGGCTTCAGCGGAGGCATTATATGTGGGGACAACTGGTTTCCAGGCATTCCTTCACACTGGGCCCAACCCTGCCAGGGCCCAGGCAGGAGGGTGTGGTCACTCATGGCCAGATTCCACCCAGGGTCTCATGTCTTAGTGGCCAAAGGGGCTTCGAGACAAAGCTCAGTCCGACTATGAAGTCGGCACGGCCCCAGGACCAGCACAGGTTGCATCCACTCCTTCATTCACTTAACCACGCGTCCTGAGTAGGCGTGCAGGCCGGGGTGCAGGCTCTAGTGCTGGTCACTGGGGTGCAGAGACGCCCCTCGCAGGGCTCTCACCCTAACATGGCAGCAGTTACCTCAATAACAAGACCGTGATAAGAGCAACCATTCATCAAACACCTACTAGGTGCTAAGCTCCATGCGGGGATTTCTGTACACACTATAATACACACAGCCTTAGAGGTAACAACGATCGCCCCCACTTTACAGATTAGAAAAAGAGGCTCAGAGATGTTAAGTAACTTGTTGGGGTCACACAGTAGACAGTGGTGGAGGTAGGATTTTTAAATGGTCTGTTGGACACAGAGCTGACCCCAGGCAGTCTCCCTACAAATGCCCTAAGAACCTCCTTCCCGTGGTTCCCAGGGGCTGAGATGATTTTCGGGGGGGGAAGAGCTAACTGCAGCCATTCCACCTTCTGCCTTGGCAGAGAAACAGCCTTGCAACGCAGCACTGAGCCCCTCAGAGACACTGGAGTCCCAAGGACTACAGTTCAGGGGACTCAAGTACCCTTCTGGGCCCCAACTCCAGCCTGTTATGGTAGCCCCTAAAACCCAGTGGCATTTCTCTGCTAGTGCAGTAGGTCTACATGGCCCAGTCCCATTACACAGCTGAGAAGACTGAGGCCAGGAGTTGAGAAGTTCAGGCCAGAAGTTACCTAAAAACACCCCTGAGGTGTGGACGGAGGTAGAGCTGGGGGCCCCGCCCACAGCCTACCTTCATTGTGAAGGTCCCCGAGAGGCTCTGTCCACACCTGCTGGATGACTTCCCGGCGGTACACCACGTGCATCCTCCCGCTGGCCTCCGTCTCCTGCTGCCCCCGCTCCAGGGGCTCAATGAAGTAGTCAGTGCTGTCTGTGCGGATGAGGCCCGCCTGAACCAGGGGCACAGCAAGCAGAAGGAAAGAGGGGGAGAGAGAAGAGATGTGAACACACGACAGAACGGGTGAGCGTGTGCGACTGCAAACGAGTGCGACTAAACGAGTACAGACTCTTCCTCTAGGGGCTTGGGGGGCCCTGGGATGCCAGCAGGGACATGGGAGGGGGTGTCAGGGGGCCAAGCAAGGGCTCCCATGCCCACTGCAAGCAGAGCAGATCCACTTCCACTGTGTTGTACACTCACGGGGTTCCACGTAACATTTCATTTAAACAAAGGGTTCCAGTGCTTAAAATGGCAGGTCACTGTCACAGGGACTAGGCACACACACCAAAGCACCCCAAAGTGCTATCACTATCCTGCAGATTTGCCTGTATCTACAGACAGACAAGAAGGGAAAGTCCTATCAGTAAAGGTTAATTATCCCTACCTAAGGTGGGCGCTGGACCCCAACTCCAGGACAAAGCGCTGTTATTTCAGATTTGAAGCATGTGCGCATACACACCAGGGAGGGCAGCTCGTGTCTGCTGACGATAAATGAGCCAGGACAGTGCCCCAGGAGTGTGCGCTCTGTTTTTACTCTAATTTTTCGCCTGCATCAAAACAGACCCTTAAAAAAAAAAAAACCAAGTGTTGGCCTTGGAAATGAAAACATAAAAATATAACCTTGGCCAAGCCCAGCCAACATGTTATTAGGTCCCAATGAAGGCAATATTCACAGGGGCCAATGAAACATATAACTGGATGTGTGTGAATAGACGTGGTACAGGTCCCCTACCTACCACCCACACATCAGCTCTATAAAGCAGTAAGAGACACCCATCGTGGTGCCTGGAAAACAGGAGGCAATCCTTTAAAAATATATACTTGTTGAATTCCTTCACTCATTCGACAAATACCTACGGAGTGCCTACGACATACCAGCCCTGCGCCAGACACTGGGAACGCAGCTGTGAACACAAAGCAGGGAAGGAAGGAGCCATTTTTATAAACCTTCCCCTTTGCATAGGAGCTGCCTCTTTGTAAAGCAGCCGCTACTGTGCGCAACAAAATTCCACCAACTGTCCCACCTCAGCCTGTTCTGAGCTGGCTTCTTAGGGAACCCCCTTCAAGGCTTCCTGAGCACACAACAGCGAACTCCCAGCAGCAGCCCATCTTCTTCCTGTCCCTTCCTGCTATGTCTCTCCATCAAACTGCAAACACCATGTTGGATCAAATCCAGGATGGCCTTCTGCTCCAATCAGGAGGCCAAAAAACGTTCTAGGGAAAATAGCCAGCCTTACCCGAATAAGTTTGGGGCTTCCCAAGGTAACCATTTGATCAGGTGACACTCAATTGTCTGCAAAAGTTCTGGTCTGCTTACTAAAATGACAACGTCAAACTCTATATTAAGCACACGTCCTTTCATTTAAAGCACTTTCCCTTTTTTTTACTTTTGCACCTGCCATGTGCCCAGGGCAGGGAGAAACAGATAAATAAGGCCCAGCCTTTGGCTGTGAGTTGCTCATTGTCTGGACGGAGGGGCCCACAGAGGAGCAGAGGGTATCCAAATTGTTGGGCTTGGCGCACTGGCGGATATACCTGAGGGACAGGTATCCATCAGGCTCTCGGTTGTAAGGGGCAGAAATTCAACTTGAACCCCCGTGGACCAAAGGGGAGCGTGTTGGCCCCTGGACAAACCATGGCAGGTGCAGGCACTGGAAGTGAGGGGCCCAGTGCCCATGGCTCCCTCTCCACCCTCCTCATGGGCTGCTCTGCATCAGCTTCATTCTCCCGGACAAGGCTATGTTCTTAGAGGCACAGCTCTGCTCTGACACCACAGACAAGCAGGCTTTCCTTGCATAGTCTCATCTGGAACAGCCCAAGGGAGACTGTGGTTGGTCCGGCCTGAGTCACATGGTCACCCTGGGACTGGCAGTCTCCGCTCAACCTCCACGGCCAGCGGCAGGGTAATCAGTGAATCGGAAGAAGGGAGAAACCGACAGGGTAGCAAAAGAAACCTACGTGAGCTGGAAAGGGCACAGCAGGTTGGGGACCCAGGCACAGGTGTGGAAGCAGGAAGGGCAGTGTGGGGCTGGGGAGGCATTCAGGCTCGTGGGCAGAGACTGAGCCAAACCTGCGTAAGTGATGGGCCTCTTACCTGCATAAGTGAGAGGCCCAAGTCGAAGGTCCTCTGCCACTGCGGACCCGCAGAGCCTGCCGAAGGAAGCTGTCTTCCAGGGTACATAGGGCTGCAGGATGGGAGGGCCCAGGGCATTCCCCCCAAAGCTACTGCAGCTCGGCTGCCAAGAGAGACTCTCCGCCAAGCCCCACGCCCATCCATCCCATCCCAACTTCTGTACCCCCATCCGATACCCAAGGGCACTGTTGCCACCCCACCAAAGCCCCCCTGGACCAAGCAAAGCAAGAGACCCTCACAGCACAAGTCAGACAACCTGTGCTTCATCCAGGCCAAACTCACACAAACCCAGGCTCACTGAGGGCTATAGTTGCTCTGTTTCTCTCTGCCCATCACAGCTCTGCAAACAGCCCGGCAGAGGAGAATTCTCCAGACCAGGGGGCAGGAGACTCCATCCAGCTACCGCCCCCCGCCCCCGACACTGGGTCACTTGATCACAGCCTCCCCCGTTCTGGGACTTGGTTAACCTACTACACAGGAGGATTCTTCAGAATCTGGCATTCCCTGCCACATCACCCACTGGGTCCCTGTGGCCGCCAGACCTCAGTGCCTCACATGAGGGACGCAGGTTCCAGAATGATGCGCACAGCACAGGGCTGGGCTGCAAGGTACTACCTTCCAGCCCACCCCTCCCTTTCAGGATGGCCATGCCTGCCCCAGTCTGAGGCTTCAATACCCTGACAACATCCCCAGTCAGGGGACCTCTGACATTTGCTTGGATGCCTCCAGTGACAGGGAGCTCCCCCTCTCAAGATATAACCTATTCTGGGTGGGGACACTCGTAATGGCTTACTGAGTTGAAACACACTTCTCTACATTCTGCCCTTTATGAACAGTCTTATTGCCACTGCTATTAATAACAGTACCTGCCACTTATATTTACACATCTTAATTCATCTTTACGACAACCCTATGAGATAGGCACTAATATTAGACTCATCTCGGGCTTCCCTGGTGGCGCAGTGGTTGAGAGTCCGCCTGCCGATGCAGGGGACACGGGTTCGTGCCCCGGTCCGGGAAGATCCCACGTGCCGCGGAGCGGTTGGGCCCGTGAGCCACGGCCGCTGGGCCTGCGCGTCCGGAGCCTGTGCTCCGCAACGGGAGAAGCCACAACAGTGAGAGGCCCGCGTACCGCAAAAAAAAAAAAAAAAAATAGACTCATCTCATGGATGAGGAAACAGAGGTTCAGAATGGTTAAGTAACTTGCCCAGAGTCACCCAGCA
Organism: Delphinus delphis; assembly: GCF_949987515.2. Taxonomy (NCBI): domain Eukaryota; kingdom Metazoa; phylum Chordata; class Mammalia; order Artiodactyla; family Delphinidae; genus Delphinus; species Delphinus delphis. The sequence continues at coordinate 61,651,945 of NC_082698.1, forward strand.
AGTAAGGGACAGCACTAGAACAACAGCCCAGCTCTGTGTGGCTGTTTGACCTAGGCTCTATTACCTCAGGCCGCTCGGGCCCTGCTCCTGCCCTGGCGGCCCACTTGGAGCATTCTTTCGTAGTCCCGACTGCAAGTCCCTGGGCCTCTGGTCTGGCCTTGCAGAGCAAGCAGGATATTCATTTCCCACCTCTGGACGAAAACATTCGATGGAAGCCAGTCCACCTGCCACCACTGACGTGAGGATGAGGAGAAACTTCAGCACACAGCCTTAGGGGGTGCAGACCCCTCCCGCCGCCTGGTGACCACCCTCCACGCACACACCAGCTCTCCTCTACCAGCCATGGAAGCCCCGGGATTCCTGGGACTGGACCAGCCCCCATACCCTCAGCCCTCGCCCCAGGGAAGAGTTAAAGGAACCCCTATTTTTCCACCCAGTGAACTGTTTAGGGCAAAGACCCAAGCCCTGTCATATGCTAGGAAATAAGTTTCAAACCTCTTTGTAACTGCAGATCCCACCAGCCCCACCTCCACCCCACCCCCTCACTGACATCCAGATCAGAACCTCCCTAGTGATCACCCTCATCTATTTAGGGCATCGTGTCCAGGCCTTGGCAGTTCTGGGCCACGTCTGGGCTCCCTCTTGGCCTCCGAGACCCTCCTCCTGGAGAAGGGATGGCAAGGCAGGCCCGGCCACCAGATCAGGAGGCGGCCTGGGCCAGTTCCTCCCCGCGGCCCTCCGTTTCCCCGTCTGCACCAGGAGAGGTTTGGCCCGCGCTCCCCTCCAGCGCTGCCCTGGCCAGGAAACCAGGCACCGCTCAGGGCAGACAGCCTGGCAACGGGAACCTTCTGGCTCTCTGCCTCCTCACCAAATTACTCCCGTCTCTCAATTTATGAGATGTTTATATTTCCGACAAGTGGTGGCTAATTTTAAGCACTAAAATCAAATCAAATTTCTGTATAAGAAATCAAGAAAGGGGGAGAAACTAAGTTCTGGTGGAATGGAAAATAAATGTCGGCTGTATCTGTTTTCACCCATAAGTTATTCTTCTGGAAACAGTAGATAAGTAGGAAATATATTCCAGAAAGATCCTTCGTGCAATAAAAATGACAACAAATAGCTGTTTATATCCAATTGAGCCACATACTATATAGGCCTTCGGGCAATTTCTCCAAATGGAAACCCACCAGAGGGCAAGCCTGGCCCGCTCAGCCCTGCTCTAGACCCGTTAATACGGCTGCTCCTGAGGACTCTTTCCTGGAAGCTGTGTGGCTGAGGGAGGGGCCTGTTTGAATTTTCCAACACGGCTGTGACACCGTTCTGGTTGCAAAGGTGACAGCTTCTTCTGCGTCTTCATCCAGAGGCCCTCAGGCCATGCTAGCTAAGGTCTTCCAGTCCAGCTTCCCCACAGGAAAAAAACCCCAAACCCAGAGTGTAATTCCAGAGCACCTGAAGGAGACGGGTGACGACAGCGTAGGTGACTTGCTGCCTTAGAAATCACCTGTGTCCTGCCATGGGTCATAACTGAAGAGCTCAGTTGGTTACCAGCAGCTGTCTAGCATCAGGGTGAGGTCCCAAATATTTCAGCAGATAACTGAAGTCATACTATTTTGAAATTCGTATGTATGTGGGAATGTGTATATATAAACATGTTTATTCTAAAACTGCATGGACTTGCACGTAAACTGGGAGGCACAGGTAAAACGAGCCAACAAACAGATCTCCAGGGAGGCCAGAGATCGAGATCCCAAAGGACACCTCGGACAGTGCACAAGTCCAGACTTGGACAAGGACAGGGGTCCATCTGTGCTGAGTCAGGTGCAGAGACAACGAGCAAGGACCCAGCCCGGGTCTGGGAAAGGGGAATCCCGAGCCCCCTTGCTGCCCCCTCAGATTGGCCAACCTTTGTCAAATGCCCAGAAGGAGGGCCCATTTCGAGATGGCGGCTGCAGTGGAGCCAGCTGAGGTGTGGGCCAGGTCTCCCCTTCCTCCTCCTTCCAAGGCCGGCCTATGTGGGGCCTCCCCGGCAGGGAAAGAAGCAGAGCAGGCCACCCCCAACCCTACCATCCTGCCACCTCCCAAGGAGAGTGCATTCTCGGGCCTGAACTTGTTCTGGAAATTCCATTACGAGGGTTTGACTGCCAGCTGTGCTGTCTCAGGTTCTAGGCTTCCAGCAAATTCAGATTGAAACTGTTCCACTGGAGGAAACAAAAGTAAACCCAGCAAGTGGAGGCTGGGTGATGCACACCCTGGGAATGGCATGAGAATCAGAAGTGGTTTCCACTAGGCTCGCCCCCAACAGAGCCACCTACTTCTATCCCCAGCCACTGCCAGCCAGGCTGCCTCCGAGATCACATCACCTGCTACAACCTCAGAAACCTTGACTGCGGGTGTCTCCTTCTCTCCCCGCACCATCCTGCTCACCTAACTCTAGCACGTTGGCTCCAGCTACAATTAAACTTCATCAAGACCTCCAACACATGGCCCCACCACTCCACCACTGTCAATCCCCCCTCCAAGTCCTCACTTCTCCTCTCACCACCTTGGACTTCTTGATCCAGACACATAATAGTTCTTGTGCAAACACCCATAACTCTCTCCTGCCTTTCCCTCCATCCTGCTCTCCCAGAGAAGCCTCTGCCCTGGTTCAACCCAAGCCGCCACCCACTCCACGTCTGCACACTGATGGAGAAAACGCACACGGTGCCCACTGGTCTCCCTTGGAATCAGTGTCCAGAGCTCTCATGTGAGCACGATGCAGGCAGGGGACTCTGCAGCACTGCCCTGTTACATCTGTGTTCCCGTTTTCCCATTGGCTTGGACATCTAACACTGGTCCCGCCCCCACCCTCTCCTGTTTTCAAGGAGAAAACAGACACCGTCCGGCAGGGCTCTCCCACCACCACATGAGCTCCCATAGCCGTGCCCTGTGCTCAGGACCACCCCCTTCTCACCGCCTCAAGACTTAACTCCTGCAATTAGCATCCCTCTTTCTGGCATCATCAGGCCCTCCCTCTCTCCTGATTCAGTCTCGTTGACATGTATTGATAAGCGCACTTGAGGATCTCCCATATGTGAAATTCCCTCCCAGCCCTGTCCAGCTACTGCCAGGGTCTCTGCTTCCCTCCACAGCAGAAAGAGTTGTCCACACTCACCGCCTGCACCTCCATGCCTCGCCTCTATCCACACCACAGGGGCTTCTAGAACCACCACTTCCTGGAAACTGCTCTCATCACAGTCACCTGTGACCTCATGTGGCCAGAGCCAGAAATCACTTCTTTGTCCTGGTCTCACTCAGCTCCTCCAGCCACACACACACACATGCTCCCTGGGGATTTCTCCTGATCCTATGGGGATTATGTATTTGCAGGTAACTCCAAAATTACATACTCAGCTCTGACCCCTCCCGAAATTCCATGTAAGACTGTACAACAGTCTCCCTGATAGAGACCCTGGGCTTCCGCTGGGCACCGCAAACTTTAAAGCAGACCTACTCCTCCTCCCCATGCCTCCCCCATCTCAGCAAATGACACTATCTTTTCCCCAGTTACTCAAGCCAAAAACCAAGGGGAGGGGTGGGCCCAGGGATTAGGTTTTTTTCAAGTCCTTCCACCTCCCCAGTGGTTCTGTTAAATCAATTCAACTGAAAGACACACCCAACATAACCTGCAGGGACCAGACCCTCTGTGGGATCATCCTGGGCCATTGCCTCTGATTCACGACGAACGTGAGGTGGCCAGTGCCACCCTACACGCCCCCATAGCCTGAGACCATCGTTCCCTCTCTCAGTAGGTCTTTACGAAGCATCTACTGCGTGCTGGGCTTGGGGGTGGGGGTGGGGTGCAAAAAGATATGAAACCAGCCTCTGCTCTCCTAGTGAGGGACTTGCGTCTAATATAGGTAAAGAACCCTTACTGCTCACTAAGAAGAAGACAACCCAATTTAAAAATGGGGAAAGAACCTAAGTAAACATTTCTCCAGGGAAGATATACAAATGGCCAATAAGCACATGCAAAGGTGCTCAACATCATTAGTCATTAGGGAAATGCAAATCAAAACCACAATGAGATACCCCTCATACCCACAAGGATGGCTAGAATCAAAAAGTCTGACACTAACAAGTGTTGACAGGGATGTGGAGAAATTGGAACCCTCATACATTGCTGGTGGGAATGTAAAACGATGCAGCTACTTAGGAAAACAGTCTGGCAGTTCCACAAAATATTAAACAGAGTTTCCATATGAGCCAGCAATTCCACTTGGTATAAACTCAAGAGAAATGAAAACATAAGTCTACATAAAAACCTTTACACAAATGTTCACTGCAGCATTACTTACAGCAGCCAAGAAGTGGAAACAACCCAAATGCCCATCGGCAGATGAACGGATAAACAAAACGTGGTGTAACCGTATAATGGAATGTTATTTAGCCATAAAAAAGTAAGACATGCTGAAGAATACTACAACGTAGGTGAATCTTGAAAACATTATGCTAAGTGAAAGAAGCCGGTCACAAAAGGCCACATATTATACAATTCCATTCATTTGAAACTCTAGAACAGGGCAATCTAGAGACAGAAGATAGATTAGTGGTTGCCGGGGGCTGGAGTAATGGATCCCAGCTGGGGGTGGCGAGAGGGGGCGGCGAGAGGGGGCGGCGATAGCTAAAGGACACAGAGCTTCTTTCTGAGATAGTGAAAATGTTCTAAAATTGAACATGGTGATAATTACACAATTCTGGGTATATAATAAAAATCCACCGAATCGTACACTCTGAATGGGTGACTTACATGGTACGTGAATCTCAATAAAGCTGTTAGATGACACACACACGGAGATAAGCACGGAGATGCACATATGCACAGGAACAAGGGACACACATGCACCCAGATGACACACACACAGACGACACACAGGCACTCAGACGACACATGCATGAGGTGCACAGGCTGCCCGCTACCAGGGAAGCGTGAGTCAGCACGGCTGGGATGAAAGCCTGCGGACGCTGAGATTCCACATAATTCAAACCTGATGTGGAAGCCCCAAGCCACAGGAGCTCTGCTGGAGGCTGGGCTGCCAAGGCCTGGGCCCAAGCCAAGGGGAGTCTGAAAGCTGATTCACGCCGAGCTGCAGCCTTGGGGACAGGCAGGAGGAAGGAGCCCTCGGAGGATGGAGCCGAGAGCCGCCAGGTTTGTCCTCAAAGGGCAACGCACACCCCACACGGGCGGGCGCCGCAGAAGTCCCAGAAGGCCCTGAGGCTCAGATGAAGCACGGGAAGAGGAGAGCCTCCACCAGCTGGAGGCAGTTACCCTGGATGAGTGCTTGCTGTCTCCGCCCACTTCCCAGGGTCATGACCTCTGCAGGCCTCACACCCTGGGAGGTGCCGGGTGAAAGGCTACTGGGGCCTTGGTGGGCCCAGCCCATTTGTAGCAAAGATCCTTCTCCCCGGCATCCTTAAGGGAAAAGTCCTTACCAAGAAAAGACTGATTCACAGGAATTGTAAATGTGAGACAGAACACGGGCAAACCAAAGGCTGGTGGAAATGCACCACCTGGGTGTGAACTTGTAGGCAATTTCCTTCTCTTTAAACATTTAGGTGTTTTCTAACTTTTCTATGATTCCCCTATCTGAAAAGGAAACCTGATTCCGCACAGCATGTCTGCCTGCTACAATGAGCAAGAAAAAATTGTATAACAATCACTTTAAAACAAAGTTTAAAAGAAGGAAACGAACCCAATGTAACCCTCCTTTTCTGTCATCCAACCTCCCTGCAAAGTGATGCAGCAGCTACACTTGGGAGTGAAATATCTGGGGCTCTGTCCCAGCCTGGACCCTTCCCCGCTGGGTGACACTCTCCAAGCCTCAGTTTCCATGCCTGAAACGAAATGAAATGATGTAATGAACGGGACATGCCCCCTGCTGAGGCCTGGCCCACAGCAGGTGTGTGGCCTTTTCCTTTCTTTCCTTCCTCGGACTGGCTCCCCTGGTCCCCCAACTTTTCCATCAAACACAAAGTAGACTTTTCCAGGAGGCTACAGCAGTGGGTCTTACCCCTAGATGTCCATTAGGGTCACCTGCGGAATCTGCAGACCGACTGACGCCCAGGCCACACCCCAGACAAATGAATCACATCTGGGGAGATGGGGCAGTGGTGGGGCGGTGGGTGGGTGGGGGAGCGGCAAGCATCAGCATTGTGTCAAAGCTGCCCAGGTGATTCTCACGTGCACCCAGGGCTAGGAACCCCTGGTCTCAATTCTAGAAGCTCCCAAATGGTGTAATGGCACTAAATGGGATGTTTAAGTGATCATCCATGTTTCACAAACAGCAGTATCAGCATCAGGTGTCCGACCAAAATCAGTCGGTCATAATACAGGAAGTGGGCAAGAAAGACAGACAGGGGACAAGAGGACACTGAGTATACACCCAGACCAAGGGGGGGGCGGGGGCGGGGAAGGGGAGTCCAGACAGGCCGGGTGACTGCACCCCTCTTACGCTGTGCGCATCTCCCCGGGCTGAGCACGACCAAGGATCACCTGGACGACACGTGAGTTGTGCCTTAGGTGCTACCTTAGAACCTAGCCACCGCCTGCCCTTAAGGTGCCACTTCACTGCGAGTGAAGCGTAATTCGCCAAAATTGCCCTGAGCTGGGTGGGTCTGAGAGGTGGGGAGGGAGGCTGTGATCTACTGGGCGGCCAGTGGCCAGTCAATGTTGTCACAGCCCTCCCAACTGGGAGCCCACAGTGCAGAGAGTGAGGACATTAACAGCGACATCTCTACGTTGCTCCTGCTGCTGCAGGCGGCGACCGAGTCTGTCCTCTGGCTCTGCGGGGAACAGAGCTGCTTAGATCTTCCTGCAGCTCTGCTTCAGGCTTGGCAAATGTTCTTACAGGAAGGGTGCTTGCTTTTTATGACACCCCTCCCTGCCCAGTGGCAGGGGTCCTGGCCCAGCGGCAGGGCGGGGCCTCACATGCAGGTGCTCAGAGAGTCCCCCTGTGCCGCAAGCCCCCACCCTGGAGCCCAGCCAGAGTCAAGGGCAGACCTTGCCAGGCTGGCAGCCACCATTAATTTCCATTCCCTACGCCCAGGAGCCAAGTGGCTCTGAGGCTTCCCCCCTCAGTCACCACCACGGACGGCCCACCAAGCTTGGGCTGGGAGCTCCACCTGGCTCCCTGCTTGGCCCAAAGTCCTGGCAGCAGCGGAGGCTTCAAGACAAGGAGACAGGAAGCAGCCCTCAAACGCCAGGAGGCGGTGTAGCTGCCAGGCCCTGAGCTGGGGTATGGTTCCCCGCCTCTAGGCCTGAACCCTACAGCTCAGAAGCAAGCCAGAGGACAGTGGGGTGGCTCCAGGAAAGGGTGAGGCCGGTCCTACCTGCAGTGGAGGGCTGGCCCCCAGCAGGTCACTTGTCCCAGCCAGGGCTCCCCTCTGATCCATCCTGACATCAGCCTGCCCCCAGAGGGCCCTGCAGAGGCAGGTGAGCACAGGAGAATGGAAAGATGAGTGGACCTAGACGCCTGAACTCCTGTGCCGGGCCCAGGTCTAACCCCACATGGGGGTCCTGACCACACATACCCCTCCAGGCATCGCCACCCTCCTCTGCACAGTGGGGACAAGTGGACAAAACCACATTAGCTGGAAAGCCACACCTGTGCACGCGGGCCTCCGTGCCTGTGCCCTGCGGAGAGCTCTGCGGGATGCCCTTCCAGCCCAGCTCACGTGTCACCCCATCACCGCCCCCTCCTCCACGTCCCCAGTGGTTCTGGCGGGTGCTCTATCCCGCCCACATATGTCTGTCTGTCCCTCTTCCAGATGCGAGCTTCTCCACAAGAGGACAAGTACTGATCCACAACACAGGACCAACTTCGGAACAAGGCACCTTCGGCCAACATCCTCAGGTCCAAGCCTCCAGAATGAACCCCCTTGGGCATACCACCCTTAATGAGAGTCCTCTCCTACAAAACACGCTGTGGCTTAGGGGACAGCTTCGGGACTGTGAATTATGAGGTGAGAAAATATAAGCACTCAACAAGGCCTCTTTGGGCTGGAGGAGCTAATTCAGAGTGTGGGCTCCTGCCAACCTCAAGGGGCGGAAATTAACTTCTGCTGTGGGGCGGGGTGGCCTGGGGGGACGAATGTTTTCTGGACAGATCAAAGGTATAAATATTTGGCTGGCTTAAAAGCAAAAACTGACAAAGGGCTTCAAGCAACGTGTTGGGAACAGGGTTTGCATTCAGACCGACCAGGTCCTAACAAACACTCCCACATTCAGAGGTTTCTCTAAAAGGGCCTGATCTACTGCCCCCTCAGCCATGTTATGGAAAGAAGAAGAAAAGGAGAGTGCAGGGTTTTAATGTTCCACGTCAAGTGATGTGTGCATAACGGCAACCCACTGCCCTGCAAAATTCTGAAAATGGATAAAACAGCGGCAATGGCGACTTGGAGCTGAGGTGCACCAGAAGGTTTCGTTTGAGCTTCAAATCCTGCTCACTGGGAGGCTGGCATTTGTTTTCTCTGAACAGGTTTCCCAGTCTTCAGGAGGACAATGACACGCAGGAGTTGAGCTGTCCACCCTTGCAGGGGAAGCCTCGTAAACACCTCCACTCGGCACCCAGGCCCAAGAACTCCCAGGACGCCCCCCACGAGGCAACTGAGGGACCAATCCCTTCAGTGTTTGCGCTCTGAAGTCGTTGCCACGGCCACCGAGGCCCTGGCCGTTACAGGGTTTAGGACCTCGAGGAACGATTCCCGTCTACTAACTCAGGAGAAGCTGTGTGGGATTGTGGGGGGAGCACGGGACTGGGAGTCAGGGACCTGGCCCCCATTGGCCCTGACAGTCGCTCGCTGCGTGACCCTGGGTGAGTCTTTTCCCTTGCCTGAGCCTCAGCTTCCTTGTCTGGAAAAGTGAGAAGGGGACCGAGAGGCCCCCAAAGCCTCTTCCGGTCATAGCTGAGTTAGGGTGAACTTTGGCAGTGACGCTGAGCTGAGATTCACTGCCGGAGGTGTTCATAACAGGAGGGTTATTTGTGCTGATACGGAGCTCCCTGGAGCTGCCAGGGATGAGGCAGCCTACAAATACTACTGCTACTGTTCTTCTTATTGTTGTTCTTGTTGTTTCTAAGGCTTTATAGGCCGGAAAAGGCCCACATGCTGAAAACAGAAGGCCGGCCCTGGCGGATGATTTGGGAACTTTCCACTGCAGGGTCCGGGGAATGCGGAAATTCCCCAGGTCCTCACCAAAAGCCCAGCCCTGGGCCTGGACCGCACTGAGGCTGGAAGGCAGGTGGAAGGCAAGCACAGCCCCCACCCCACTCACCAGCCCACGGAGCAGCCCAGAGGCCACCCTCCCTCCAGCCAGCCCGAAGATGCCAGGGAAGTAAAACAAAACCAGCCCCTAGACCAGCCCTCCCTGGAATGGGAGGCCGGCTCTGCACGGAAGGAGCGGCAGTGAGGTGATGTCTGGCTTCTATTCCACATCATAAATAAGTTATTAACCCAGAGCAGACAGCAAGGCACAGCCGTGGGGAAACTAGGGAAGTGAAACTGCAAGATCAGACCGCCTCGAAGACTGGAAAACCACCCAGGATCCAGACCCTGGGCCACTCAGACAGAGGACCTGCTGGGATGGGGCCTTCTGGGAGGCAAGAGCACTAGAATGGGCGTCCAGGGGTCTGGAAACAAACCCACTGTGGAACCTGCCTCAGTTTCTATGTTTATTCCAAGAGATCAACAATAATAACAGCAAATGCTACCATTCATTGTTCTGGACACTGTGGCAGCACTTGTAAGTGCCTGATTTCTAATCAACAAAACTACAAGGTAGGAACACCCACTTTACAGATACAGAAACTGAGGCTCAGAGAGGTCGAGCCACTTGCCTAGGGTCAGTATGGGAGAACGATTGCAAAGATGGCTGCAACAATGCCTCCTGTCTCTGCTCCCATGCCTCTTCGAAATGAGGTAGGGTCCATTCCTCCACTCTTGGAAAATCTAGTCTGGCCTTGTGGCTTGCTTTGACCAACAGAATGCACAGAAGCAACATTATGCAACTTCCAAGACTAGATCTTCCTTACGAGATCTTGCAGCTTCCCCTTTTACCCTCTTGGAATGCTACCCTGAGACTGCCGTGAAAGAAGCTGGTCTTACCTACTGGAGGATGTGAGGCCACAGACAGGAGAACTGAGGCTGCCTAGCCAACAGCCAGCGCCAATGCCGGATGTGTGAATGAGGTCAGCCTGGACCTTCCAGCCTCACCAACTGTCCAGGCAGCAACCGGCAGAGGAATCACCCAGCCAACCAACAGAATTGTGGAAAGAATATGCCGTTGTTTTAAGTTCAGCAGTTTTAGGCTGGTCTGTTTCACAGCTGTGGATAACTGATTCAGTCACTCAGTTTCCCCACACTGCCTATCTCCCCAGGATAACCTGTGCTCCCGCCTCCTGGGATTTGGCTGGGGTCAAGTCACCGCATGCTGACTGCTGCCCATGCCTGCAGCCCCCAGACCACAGCCCCACAAGCAGGAAGTGACCACGGGGGACATGCTCTATGAAGTGTAAGAAGGGCTGTAGGCCACTTTCTACCTAAAGACCCACAGTCACCCTGATGTGGCAGGTCAGAAGCTCCCTTTTTCTCTAAAAAGACAATTTCTTGTTTTCGTTATAGAAACATAAATTCTACAAAGGACTGAGGGCTTCTCAGGGAACTGTGTTACCTGAATAGCAAACGTGATGAAGCAGGTTGCACCCTCGCAGAGGATGCGAGCTCTGGAGACAGAAACTCGCCAGTAAAGGGCACACTGGGGGCAGGAAAGCAAACAGTCTCGCCTCACCCACTGGCTCAGGCCCACGGGGCATGGGTGCCTGGAGCACACACTGGGACACGCACTCGGGGGCAGCGTGCACAGCTGGCCTGCTGGGCCTGCCGGGCGTGCAGGAGGCCAAGTGGCACTGCGAGTGCCATGTGTCATCCATCGCTGGCCTAGGAGCAGACAGACAGCCACAGAGAGGAGGACAGGCCCGCTGTCCCTCCCCACCTGACAGAGGTGAGAAGATGCCAACGTGAGCTTTATGCCGCCTCTGAAAGGGAGCCCGCCACGTTCCCTCTCCCGGTCCGTCAGCTCACTCAACATCCACTGAGGGCCTGCCCTGTGGCAGGTGCCGGGGTCATAGAGACACACAGGTGACTAAGCTCAGACCCTGCCCTTGAGAGCCCAATGGGAATGTTCCAGGGGAAGAATGTAGGCGGGAGTGAGAAGCAAGCTGCAGCCTGAGAAAAAAATGAACAAGCCTGGAGGAGGCTGGGAGGAATGGGCTCTGCCTGCCCAGCTAAAGGCCCAGAGACCCCTCTGGGGTTGTAAAGCAGAAAACTGGGGTACTCTTGACTTCCTCTCCTCTTCTCTCCTGCTCCCATCCCCTCAGACCCGGCAGACTCAACCAATAAATCCACACCATTTAATAGCGACGGCTGAAGCATATCGGGTACTGCGCTAATAAAGCCCTTTGCACACGTGACAGCTCTTATGAAGTGACTAATATTATCCCCACTTTGCAGATGAGGAAACTGAAGCACAGAGAGGCTTAGTAATTGCCCAAGGCCACACAGCATGAAAAAGCCAAGGCTGGGATTTCAACCCAGGCAGTCTGGTTGCAGGGGTCATGCTCTCATCCCCTGCACTGCTCACTGGCAAGCTGAGGCCTCCAGCTAAGAGCCCTGCTGCATTGGGCCCACACACTGTCTTAAAAAATAGAACACTTTGCTTAAAAATCCATATTTCTGATTTGTCTCTTAAAATTCTCAAATGTGATACCAGATCGGCACTCCCTTTAAACAGGAATTTGCCACTGTCCCACCTCTCCCCTAGTACCTGGCCCTCTTCCCTTGCGCTAATCCCTGCTCCTAGAGGCAGCTGAAGTCCCGACCTCCTGTGTACCGCGAACCCAGCCCTGTGCTAGGCATGCAGAGAAATGCAAACATTTAAGACAGTTCCTGACTTCTGGGAACTGGGTGGCCAAGATGGGGGATGCCTCAAGCAGAGGGAAGGGAAGGCACCGTGGGAGGCGTGAACAGCATGAGCAAAGGCATGGGCTCCAAAGTGAGGTGCAAACACACCAGGCTGGCTGGGGAGGGTGAGGGTCTGCAGGGCAGGATCCACCATCGGGGCTGGAGAGGCAGGTGGAGCAAGGCGACGAGCTCTGCACCAATGCGGGGCCAGACATCCCCCGCCCCTCCCAGGGTTGTTGGCACAGACGTGTAGGGGCAGGCAGCCCGCAGGCCACGATGTGTGGGGACAGGCCTGCAGGGCAGTTGGGTGAGGGCACCTCTGAAACTCCAGGCCTCACACTCCACATCCCAGGGCAGGCACAGACAGCAAGGCAGAGCTGGGTGCTTGCCAAGGAGCTGCCAGGAAAGCCCACTCACTCCCTAGACGTCATGGAGCAACCCCGGGGCAAGGACAGATATTGGCACAAAGACACCGATGAGCCCCAGGCAAATCTGCTACAATAGGACTGTGCCAGCATGCAGCTGGAAAGACTAGCAGCTTCCCCAAATACTAAAGTGACTCCTGCTTACAAACCTCCCATGGCTCCCTATGGCCACAGGGGCAAATCTAAGTCCACAGTGAGGCAGAGTTTCTCCAAACTACATTTTCATCGCCCCCCTTTCCAGTGGAGAGTAGCTGAGATGACTCACCATTTCCTGAATCCTGCAAAGATGTAGGATTTCCTTCCCTGCGAATGCCTAAAATTCCTAGCTCTTGGCTTTAAAAGCTCCTATTGATGCTTTTATACCCAGGCCAAATGTCCCCTCCGCTGGGAAGCCTTCCCTGAGCACCTCTCCTTCTCAGTACTCACCTCTAGGCCACCTACCAAGTGCATTACACTTCCCTGCATTCCTACACAACACTGACATTTAGTGTGATCAGTCTTGTTTCATGCTGTCTACTGTGCATATCGGCCTTCTTTAAACCATGGGTTCTGGAGCACAGGGAGAGAGGGGTGAGTTTCAACCCTGCATCCCCAGGAGCTAGTCAAGGGCCTGGCTGGGGGAAGGTGCCTACAGATTGTTAACAGAATGCTCCACTTGGCACCTCTCAGCACCCTCCTGCCCTGGAAGGCATGTGGGGTTATTACAGACCAGTCGTAATATACTCCCGCGCACTGAGCAAGCACCATTCTGCAGAGAAAGCTGCCACAGCAGAGGGGAGGCAGGGCCTGGCGAACCCGGGAACCAGAGGTGGCCTCGGGCTCACATCAGAAAGCACTGATAATCTACGTACTGTTGCAGTACAAGGGACTCCAACAATACTTTTAGTATTTCTCACCATTAATGATAGCTGTAATTACTGTAGTAATTACTATAAAAAAGTAATAAATATTACTATTAATAATCCCCATTTTTAAGGCCCCACCATATACCAGGCCCTTCACTTTTTTACATTTTCTTATTTAATCCTCTGAACAGTCCTATAGACGATTGTTCTCTCCTCCTTACAGATGAGGAATCCCAAGCACAGAGAGATTTAGAAACTTATTCAAGGTCACACAGCTAGTCTGTACTAGAGTAGAGAGACTCCACAATTTCTGCCACCCTAGACTGTTTCCTAATTATGACTAAAAATGCCTGTCACGGGGCTTTCTATGGGCCAGGCCCTACGGGTAACAGCTTTACTGAAACATAATTCATGTACCGTACAATCCACCCATTTAAAGTGCAGAATGTCTGTATATGTATTTGTATAACTGATTCACTTTGCTGTACACCTGAAACACAACATTGTAAATCAACTCTACTCCAATAAAAAAATTTCTTTTTTAAATTAAAAAAAAAAGAAAGTGCAGAATGTAATGGCTTTTCGTCTCTGCATAAAGCTGTACAACCACCACCGCAATCATCTTTAGGACGTTTCATCACCCCACAGAGAAACCCCGGGCCATTTCAACTGTCAGTCCCAACACACACGCCCTCCACCTGGCATCTTAATACCATTTTAAAGACAAAAGGACTGAGGCTCAGAGAACTGCTGGGACTTGCACACCATTGGGCAGAGGATAGGAAGCAGAGCTGGGACACAGCCTCCCCTGCCCTCTCCCCATACCGCCTGCCAGGGGTCTACTCTGTAACCCGTTAAAAATGCACGTTCTGCAGAGGGTGGAAAACAGAACCAGATGGTGACAAATCTTACACGTGCGGCTGCTTCCACGCCAGGCCCCTGACTCACAGAGGCACTGAGGGCAAAGAGGGGGGGGACGTGACGCCTCCCAGCCCCCGTGACCCCAGTGCAGGGGCAGCGAGGCCCAGGAGCCCCGGAGACAGAGGCAGAAGCGGGGCAAGTGGCCTTCAGGAGGCTGGCAGCCTGGGCTCCTGATGGTATGCAGGGGTCCCACTCTGCTGATCTCATTCCTGCACCCCACAACCCCTCCAGGACCCACAAAGTAGTGGCCCCCCCACCCAGGCCTCTATGTGCCTCTCAGGACTTCAGAACCACAACTGCTAGCAGAGAGTCTGTCCTGCACCTGGCCCCAGCCAGGGGACCTGAGATGACCCAGGCCCTCCCTGCCCACAGGACCTGAGGTTTCGGGTCACAGGAGCATTGGGGGGACTGCCACGTTGATTGGCCAGGATCCCCAAGGGAGGCTCTGAAGAGTAGACCAGCAGGCTGCCACTGCTGCCTGGGCGCATTCCCAATCTGGAACCCCAGTATCTGACAGCTGCCCCCAACCCCAGAGGAAACACTGCAGGTACGACTGGGCCTCCCCACATCGCCTATTTCCTTCCCCCAAACACCCACAAGCCTGCTCTGGGTCAGCAGTTCTCTCTGCTGGCCAAGGGCCTGGCACTTTCTTTCACGTTTATAATGTCTGAACAATTTTGAGCCAATGCCACCTCCTCCAGGAGCCCTCCCTGATCCCCTAACCAAAACAAACGGGTCCTCCTGCTGCTGACTCACACAGGATTGTAATCCGTCTGCTTTTATGTCTGGTTTCCCATTATCCTCCAGACTCATCTGGGGCAGGGGTCCTGGCTTCCTCATTCCTGGTCCCCCGCCTCCGACCCCCTCCCTGACTATGACACACCAGGCCTTCCAGCAGAGCAGGTGGGAAGTGAGATAAAGTGCCCATTCCTCAGTGTCAGGCATGAATTAACCGCCGTGCACAGAACCCGCCCAGTGTCTGTCCCGGTGCCCGTGGTGACTGACTCTGTGGGACGGCAGGAGACGTGGAAGAGATAATGGTCACTGCTCCCACTGCAGGTTCCAGCTGGAAAGGAGGATCGAGTCATCAGTTTAGACACAGCACTTCTCACCAGAGCAGCTAAAGTCCAAACGGCTGCAAGTCTGTCCACACAGAGGAGGGTTTGTTCCGACCATCTTCCAACTGGAAGGTCTGCTAAGCCATGAGGGCCAAGCTCAGGATTGGTGTCTTTCCTCTCTGCACCTGCAGCCCCGCCCAGGCCTGGCAGGAGCAGACCCAGGACCCGCCAGGAAGGGGCAGTCGACTACACGTTTACAGTGGCCTGGCTTCAAACTCCTCCAGCAAGGCCTGCCCTGTGTCACAAGGTACCAATGCCAGAGCTAGAAGGTGCTCTGAGCTCATCCATTACAGGCTCCATGATACACCCAGGAGGCAAGGGAGGCCCAGAGAAGGAGGGCAGCTTGCCCAGGGTCACACAGTCATGGCTCCCAACTCCCAGCCCAGACTCTTCTCAGATAACAGGCTGCTGCTTCCATGCCCTGGGCCCCCTCTCCTATCCTGCCCTCCCTTCAAGGTCAGACCAAGGCCCACCTGCCCATTGTCTTCTAGGATCACCTCCCCGGCCCCGTCCAGCATGGTGCTCCCTCACTGGCAAGTTCTTTCCTCTGCCCAGAACGCCCTACCCACCCTCTGGCCCCAACAAACTTCTATTCATCCTTCAAGACCCAGTTCAAATACTATCTTCTCTAAGACAAAGATAATAATCACTCCCATTTACCGAGTAGCCCTCCCTGCTGTGCTACAGAAAACCAAAAAGTTACTGTTGAAACTATTTGTGGGGTACCCCCTGCTTAGCACCCAAGTTCCTTGAGGACAGAGACCTAAAGACCTGACTCTCTGCAAAGCAGGGTTACAACAGTATCTGTGTACGCACCTCATACAACTGAAAGGCTTTATAAACTATAAAGTCCTCTGCCAATAGAAGCTCTATGTATTGATATTATCTTCACACCTCCTCCCCATGACTCAGTTTCCCCACTTACACGATGGCTGAAGTTAATGAATGCACGTGACAGTACGTGTGCTGTGCCTGGGCTGTGGCTACGGCTCATGACTGTTGCTGTTATTATTTGTGTCACTTTCACTTTCTCACATCTCCGTGTGGACCCTGCCCATGGCCAGTGCTCAGTACGTATTTTTTTGGACGGAATGACTTCAGCATTTGAGACATGGAAGAAGATGGGGTTAAAACCCAGAGTCCACGTAAAGATGCAGGGTGAAATCTTATCATCAGAAGGGCTGCACTGTGGCCTTTGAATCCAAAGGTGGCTCAGCTGGGTGACAGTGAACAGCCCTTGCTCTCACGGGACACAGGGCCGTTTTCTGGAGTGGGCTGGAGGTGAGGAAATCCCTGCCCTGGACAAGGAGCCTCTGTGCTGGGCTGTGGTCCCTGTCAGGGACCAGGTCAGGGAGACCCCTGAGAACTGGCCTTAGGGACTGGACTCTGGAGCCCAGGGCACAAGCAGGGGCCCAGCCCAGGAGGTCCAGTTCTGCCTCTCACCAAACGCAGGGACCAGGCAAGCCACTCCCGGAGCCTCAGTTCCACCGCAGAACAGGCTTCCAGGAGCTCATCCCTGGAGCCTCCGAGACCTGACGCAGCTTCTGCAAATGTCACACAGAATCGAGTTCTGTCTGCCAGGGCGGCGTGAGTGCAGCCCCTCCTTGGACAAATGAGAAGAGTAAAGCCCAGAGAGGGGAAGTGACTTGCCCGGGTCACACAGCCAATGAGAACGTTTCCTCAGAAGCCGCCAAAAGTCAGCAACGTCAGCTGAGCATCCAGTGACCACCTGTCGATGTCTGCTGAGCTGGTTCAACGATAAGAAGGTTTCCAGGGTGCAAAGGGTGTGGGCAGTTACATATTAATGGCGATGATCAACCACTCACGCCTCTGTTTAGGTCCCCGTGGACACTGACGGAGGTTGTCAAGGAATGTCACCGAACAGCTTACGGCCCATTCGGCTGATGACTTCAGGTCACCATGTCATTCAGCCCAAGCCACTGACGTGCACTGGTGCCTTCTATCTCTCCATCTGCACAGACACTGCATCTCTAGGCGATTCCTCACGTCACTTTGGATTTTCAACCAAAACTTGTGGCCACAGCATAGCGCTAGCCACAGGCTGAGGAGAGTCCCAGGACCGCTGAGCCAGGGCGGGACGGCGGCCAAGGCTCACCCTGGCACCAGGACAAGATCTCAGCCTTCTCCAGCTATCCTTACAATCTGTGTTCCTCAGAGTCCGCTCCACAGAACCCTCGCATTCCAGGTGATCCTGGTGCACACTCAACTCTGAAAACCGACCACTGCCTAGACCATGCCTCTCAATGGGGGCTCTAGTGCCTCCAATGGGGCAAAAATTGGTTATCTGGGAGGCAGAAAATTTACTCTTTTCATATATAAAGCACAGTTGTTCAGTATAGCTGTGGTATTAAGGTTTCACTGGGGAGCAATTGGGGAAAAAAATGTCTAAAAGGCTCCTCGGGGATGATAATGAAAAAAAGATCGAGAAACCCTGGTCTAGAGAAAGGCAGCCATGACATTCAGCAGGAAGATACCTCGTAAGGATGGGAAGATGGTAAGAAGCGTTCCCAGCCCTGCCAGTAAGGAAAGACTCCTCCCCTTACCATCCCCACATCCGACTCATCCCTCTCTTCAAGCTCAAAGGCAGACAGGCAAGCAGGTCCTTTCCTGGACATATCGGCTCGTGCCTGGCAAAGCAGAGACCATGAAAACAGTGCCCATCAAGGCCCTGGAGCTGCCACGCAGGCTCACAAGGGCCTGATATACAGCAGACGGGGCAGCAAGGGGAATGGGATCCAGCCTGAGTTGAGCACAAGAAGGAGAGAAGCCACCTGTAGCTTTCTGGTTTGCAACATGGAACCAACTAGCAGGGGGTTCCCTGTGCCTGGGAGGAGGGAGCAGGTCCTGAGAAAGGGAACTCACATCAGAGAGCCACGGAAGAGCAGGCTGGCTTCGGGACCAGAGACAGTGGGGCACGAGGAAGGACACAGCAGTAAAAATAATAACGGCGGGCTTCCCTGGTGGTGCAGTGGTTGAGAGTCCGCCTGCCGATGCAGGGGACGCGGGTTCGTGCCCCGGTCTGAAAAGATCCCACATGCCGCGGAGCGGCTGGGCCCGTGAGCCATGGCCACTGAGCCTGCGCGTCCGGAGCCTCTGCTCCGCAACGGGAGAGGCCACAACAGTGAGAGGCCCACATACCGCAAAAAAAAAATAAATTAATAATAATAATAATAACAGCAGCTGATACCAACAGCCCTGACCATGTGCCAAGCAGGTGCCAACCACTGGCCGTGCTGCCTGGTGAGGCAGGTCATATTTTCATCACCGCACATCAGCTCCAAGAGGGCAGGGTACTGTGTCTGTCTCAGGCACTGCCGTATCCCCAGCACCCGACTGGCACGTGGAGCGCGCACGGTAGATATGTGCAGAATGAATAAATCCCACTTCATGGGTAAGGGAAAGGACCACAGGAGGGCAAGTAACTCATCCGAAGTGACAGGGCCAGTGAGCGGCACAGCCAGGACCCAACCCCAGCAGAGCCGGTCCGCCTCACGCCTGCGTGTGTCTGCTCTCAGACCCCCGACAGGTGAGCTGTGGTCCCGTGTGTCCGTAGATGGTGAGGGGATGAACAGGATAAGGTACCATCCTATCTCGGCCACTTTACAGCTGGCACAGTATGAACCTGGTGGTCAAAGGGGCACGCGGGGCTCTCTCTGGAACGCGGCACAGCCCCTGACTTGGCCCAGACTGCAGGCTGTGCCCACAGGAATCCCGAACACACAGGAGCCAAGGAGAAAACCATGTCGGTCTGGCTCGGTGAGGGGGACGGAGAGGAAAGGGGGAGGGTGGGGGGTGCTGCTTGATGAAAGCCTCGTCCCTTACCAATCCGTCGCAGTTGCTGATGGCGACAGCTGCCCCTGGCATGCCCGTGACACCCCCGGTGTAGACACACTCCCTCTGCAAGGGCTGACGGAACAGCTCCCGAAAATCCTCCTGCCACTCCACCGAGGCTCCGGGCACCACCAGCCGC
The DNA here is from genome assembly GCF_949987515.2 of Delphinus delphis. NCBI lineage: Eukaryota > Metazoa > Chordata > Mammalia > Artiodactyla > Delphinidae > Delphinus > Delphinus delphis. The sequence continues at coordinate 61,671,239 of NC_082698.1, forward strand.
CGGTTGGGCCGCAGGTGTAAGTGCAGTTCCTCCCCAGAAACAGTGACGTTGAAGTAGAGGGAGGAGCGCCCCCCGCTGCCAGGCTGCAAGGTCACTCCTTTGGGGCGCAGTGGGCTTCGAGCCACCCGCAGGTGACCGGAGTGTGACAGTGGTGCGGGTGGTCTGTCCACCTCTGTACTCCCTGAGGAGGCTGCTGGTGGCCCAGATACCACGTGGGAGAGGAAGCGTCCCTGAGAATCTGTGCTGCAGGGCACTGTCACACCATAGTCACTGAGCTTTCTTGAGAAGCGCAACTCTGTTGGAAATAAAGAAAGAGTTACTTCGGTGCCGTCTGGGCAGAGCTAAGCGGGAGAAGCTGGAAATCCCATGGGGGCAGGAAGGGCTCTGCAACCTTGACCGTCACCTTGGAGGAACCCCTTAGCCCAGTTTCATCTATTTCTCATCCAGTGCTTCCAGAGCCCTTGGATCTCTGCACTTGGATGATCGGTGTTCAAGTTCGTAAACTGCTAGACACACGTTGCTCCCCACAGTCCCCAGGCCCTTGTTACAGCTGGTGGAGGGAAACAAATGATGCCAGAGTCCTGTCACTCTAGCAACAAACCTTCCAACCTTGGGCACTACAGAGGAAATTCCCCGAAAGCCCCCAGGGCAAAGAGGGATGGCTGGATGTGCCCAAACTCCCCAGTGCCCTGAAGGCACCAGCCCACCCCGGGGTAGGTAGGGCCCTCGTCGCCAAGCTCCCGGGAACACAGCTGGCAAAACAAACACACCTAGAAACTCAGGGCCTCCTGGGCACGTGTCAAGGAGAAAAGAGGAGCTGGAGAGGGAAGGGAGGGAATGCAGGTTCCACATTTTTCCAGGTTTAGAAAGAAAACTTTTTTAAGCAGCAGTGGCTGCCGAGATTTTCACATGGCCCAGCCCCAAGCTGGGTAAATATAGATCTTCAAAAATAAAAGTAGACACAGGGGTGACCTGCCCACTCGGACTGAATTAAGCGTGAGGTCATGGCCCCATGCTCCAGGCCGCATGCCAGCAGCCCGTCCTCACACAGCTCTCGCTAAGCCGAGCCAGGCAGGGCAGGAATGACAGCTCCCTGGCTTCTAGGCCTAGTGATTCATGGACAGGACTTAGGGAGGAATTTTCATTTCCACACAGCTCTATCTCGTGTCCCCAGCCCCCTTCACGGCACTGATAAAACCTAGAAAATGATGTGCCCTGAAAATCCCTCCTGCCCAAGGCAGTTATTGGAGGGCGGGGAGGGAGATGACGAACTTTCCTCTGGTTTTACCCTTTGCAGCAGAACACCCCCAAGACTTCAGCTGGGGGGATCCTGTTTGGTACGTGAACAGAGCTCAGAGACAAGCAGGCACCCTGCCTGGAACTGACCAGAGCCCCCTCCCCATGCTCAGAGCCACCAGGAGGCCACCTCACACTGCAAAGTGAGGGTGGAGTGTGTCTGATCTGCGTGTGAGAGGCTGTCTGCACAGCACAGAGTGTGAGAATGCTGGGGGAGAGGGATGTATGTGTGTTTCTGTGCAGCAGTGTGAGTGCCCGGTGTTCGCTGGGGTGTGGGGCAACCACCTGCCAGCCTGATTCTGTGTGTGTGACAGACACTTGCACATACGTACACACATATGTGCACACATGCATACAAGCTGGAGACAGAGAAGACACTGAGAGAAAGACACACAGGAGCGAGAGACAGAGAGTGAGAGAGACACAGAGACCAAGAGACAGATACACAACCCCGAAGAAAAGGCTCCTATCCTCAAGTGCTCTCCTGGAGTCTCTCCCTAGTCTTGTGCCAGAAAGGAAGAGAAATCCCCGGACAGCGTCGGTGGCACTGGGGTAAGAAAAGAGAGCTCAGACCCAGCGTGTGCACAGCCTCCCACCCGCTCGAAAGCTGCCGGGCTCCTCGGGCACCCTCGGGCCACCCTGACCCGCGTGCACCCCGGACCCCGCGCGCCCCTGCGCGCCCTACCCGCACGCACCTGGGGTCCTGCTGCCCGCGTTGGCGCAGAGCGCACAGTGCAAGAGCAGCAGGCAGGACAGCCGCGCGCGGAGAGGAGCCATGTGGCCGCGCGGGCACTCGGGCCGGGAGGGCGCCGAGCCCCGAGCTCCGGGCTGCGAGCGAGACTGGGGCGCGCTCGGGGCTCCGGCCGGCCTCTGCCTCCTCCGCCGCCTCCCGCCTCGCAGCCTCCAGCCGCCCGATCCCGGCCCCCCGCGCGGCGCCGCCGTCTGGACCGCTGGCTCCGGGAGCCCGAGGTTGCCGGCGCGAGAGCGGAGCGGCCGACGCGCCAGCGCCCCCACTGCCAACCGCTGGCGGGTCAATCCGCCAGCGCCTTGACGCTCCGGGACGCTGCGGGAGCCGGGCAAGTGGACCGCGGGGCGGGCCGGGGGTGGGCACACTGGCGGGGCGGGGCCGGGCGCGGGTCGGAGCTGGGGGCTCAGAGCGCCCGTGGGCGGGGCGCAGGGCGCGGATCGGAAGTGCCACGCGGAGCCCGAGCTGGGGCTTCGGGCTCCCTGGGCGAGTGTCCCCTCAGGCTCATGGGCTCCCCGGGAGTGATGGCCCTTACTTTCCTAGGCTCCTCCGCCCCACCACCCTTTACTTGACTGCAGGGCCCAGTTTCCAGAGCTCCTGGGCCGATGGGATGTCTCGCCTTTGGATGGCGAGATGGTGAGCACCCCCCCCCCAAGAGAGTGTCTCCTTTCTCTCATAATGGTCTTGATGCCCCCAGTAATCTTCCGCCCCTTGAATCTACCCATTTTGCAGACTACAGCTCCCTGGGCCCCCAAGTGCAGTGACTGATCTGTGTCTTAGTCAAGAGCAGGGCTGAGCAAGGTGAGCCGAGAGCCCTGGCGTTACAGTCAGCCAGACCTGATTGAAATCCTAGCTCTGAGCCTCGGTTTCCTCGTCTGCGAAATGGGTGTTAATTATAGCACATAGTAAGGTTCAATAAATAACCATTCTCTGCTTCCACACCTGGCACCAATGTATCCACCACACAGCCTAAGGTGGGAAAAACTGAGTCTAAGAGATAAGAGTGGCTGCTGGTTTTGCAATGCTGCTGAGACCCGTTCAGTAGTCAGGCAAACAGGCCAACTCCTGCTTTCCTTTCCTGCTTTACTCTGTGAATGTGTTCCTAACAATTTTCGAATGCACTGTAAATCCAGAGGTGGGAAGTGGAGAAAGGAGTTTTGTTATTTTTGGTTTGTTTTGTTTTTAAGAACTGCAGAGTAAAGAACCCTTCTGTAAAGTGTATAAAGACCCCTAATCTTTCTTTTGAGTTCAGACATTTTGTTGTAGGGCTTTCTTAAAGGGTGGCCAACTTGTGGATGCAAATTCTCTGACCAGACTTCTCTTGGGAATCCCTGGGTCCCCTGAAAGAGAACTTGGGTTCCTGCCCTCTTCTCCCCATGTGAGGTTTCCCAGTCCACACCCTCCCTGGGCTCTGAATATGGTCCCACTTTGTGGGCAGAGAGCTGGAATCTTCATCCTCACGGCTCCAGGACCTGACTCAGGCCTCCTGGAAAGCAGCACTTGTGGAATGAATGAAATGATGTCAGGGTTTTGGAGGGCCAGTACATTTATGAAGGAGGTTCAGAGAGCTGAAGTGACATGTCCCAGGTCACACAGCTCATTTGCAGCAGAGCTGGCATCAGGACCCAGAATCTAGTGCTGAGCAGGAGAGAGAGACAAGGGTAGGGGTCAGAAGGCTGTTGTAGGCTAGACTGCCAGTACAGACCAAGTGACCAAGGGCAAGTCATTTCCCCCTTTGGGCTGCAGTACCTCATCTGTCAAAGGGGAAATGGTGAGGATCACAGGAGTCACAGACGTAAACTTTAAAGTCCTGTGGAAATGCAGAGTGTGTTCTATTCCAAGCAACATCAGAGCATCAAGTTATTTGAAATGGCACCAGCAAACAGATCTATATTAAGTTTGGGAAGAACAGAGTTCTCTTTCTCCTCTTTCTGGTTCTTTAAGATCCGTGAAGTCAAGGGCCAGACTGTGGTTTTGTGTGTGAGGGCTGATGAAGCAAGAGTGTGAGGTGTCCACGTGTCAGTGGGAACTTGCAGGAGAGGCAGTGAACCGTCTCCATTCTGGCCCTCCGCAAACCCGCCGGATGAGCTCAGGATTAAATGGCCTGCCTCCCTTCTCAGGGGCTCAGTTTTCCCAGCTGCAGAGTGGGGGCCCTGTGGCGACAGAAGGGAAAAGTCGTGGCATGTGACTGCTAATTTTCTCCCTCTGCAGGGCCATCCCAGAGGAGCTTGCAGTGCTCTCCCTGGACTCCACCCCATACTTCCTGCCTTAGACTTGGTAAGTCAAGAGGGAGAGACTACAGCTGGGACCCCAGCAGCCTGACTCATGAACTGTGGGCTGAGGCCTTCCCTGGAGCCAGTCTCGGCAAGCAGAGAGCAAAACCTTTCCCTGGCTCTCTACCCCAACCCCCTTCCCTGGGGCTACAATGGTTGCTTTTGTTGGCAAATATTGTATGTCCAAGCTCTTTTCTACTGAGGAAGCCTTTGTTAGGAAGAGGGGACATGGGAGCAGAGCTCAGAGCCTGGGCCAGAAGGTGGAGGAAATGGCTGCGTGGCCGGCCCTGTTTCTGGAGATGATCGGAGCCAAAGCAAAGAAATCTCCTGGCATCTGCTGGAACCCTCCAAGGACGGCAGGTTCTGGGTTCCCAGTCTCTCACCTGAGATTCTGCTTGGATGTTTCTCTTGCTCACAGCCCTCCGACACTTGTCCAACACTCCTCCCGTCCAAAGCCCTGGCAGGAGATGGGGAGATTGCAAACAGCTTGCACTGCACACAGTCGGCAACCACCTGGAAGACATGACAGGTGCAAGAGAAAGCCTGACAACCAGGAGAGACAGGGACGGAGAAGTGCTCACCGGATGTGGATGCGGGAGGAGGGTCACCCGCGAGCGCCCCCTGAGGAGGAAGACAGCCCCAACCACTGGCACATTCTCCTTTGAGCACAGACAAAACCCTAGAGACTGGAGCTGGAGGTGCCCTAAGACAGTCTCCAAGCCAGTGCCCCAACCCCATTTTACAGGTTCCGTCTAGAGGGAGGGGGCTCGCCTCTGGTCACACAGCTAGTTTACAGTGAGACTAAACCCAGGTACCTGCTCTCTCACCTGCAGGAGCACAGCCTCTCTCCCAGGTACCAGCTCTTTCCCTCCCCTGCTCCACCTTCCAAGAGGAGGAAGAGGGGGTTTGAGGTTGAGACAGCAAAATCTCCCCACCTCAGGGGGCGTCACAGACGCCCCTAAGGAAGCAAGAGCCTCAGCCTGAGACAGGTCTGCGCAGCAAGAAGCCCGGAAGTCCCTGGCAGGATGTGGATGGGGGACACGGCACACTAGTGGCATAGGCTTGTCACAGCTTGGGGGCCCAGCAGGTGGCTGTCATTTGTTGAGTGCCAGCTGCTGTGCTTTACATGTCACCCTGAAACACACACAGAGCGGCCCTTTCTTGTGTCTCCTGGTGGGACCAGTGGCCCTCTGGGCTCTGACGTACTCAGGCGAGGAGAAAGGGAATTCCCCCCTAGCTCGGTGACAGCCACACCATCCACCCAGTTAGGAAGCCAGACAGCCAGGCCACCCTAGTCACCAGCTCACCTCCAAGCCCTATGCGCTCAACTCCAAAGGACCCCCCAATACAGCTACTTCCATCTCAAATGCGTCCCCTGCCCCACCAGGTCACCAGCGTCCCTTCAATGGCCACTGCCATAAGTTTGTCCTAACAGATCCTCCCCCCAGCTCTGGCCCCTGACACCTCTTCTCCAACTGCATCCGAGGACATATTTGAATCACATCTTAGATCATGTGTCTTTGCTATAAAACCTCCAAAGGCTCTGTTACTCTTGGGATAAAGACCAGACTCCCTAACACAGCCTATGAGGCTCTGCACAGGGTGGTCCTGCTGTCCTTCCTGCCTCCGTGTCCCCCCACTCACAGCCCTCCAGGCTAGCTCCTTGTAGGCACCATGCTCATCTTGCCTCAGGGCCTTTGCACAGGCTGTCCACTCTGCCCTGAATGCTCTATCCTGCCTCTTTGCCCAGTCAATCCCTGCTCACCCTTTGGACAGCCTTCTAGTCGTCACTACCTGAAGCCTGTCTGGCCCGCCCAACCAGGGACACCATCTCTGTCCATCTCCTTCACAGTACTTCTCACTGTTGAGTTTCACCTGATTTTGTGTGATTCACAGATTAACATCTGCTTCCCTCCCTGGACCACACGTTCCACAGGGAGCAGGGACCTTGTCTGGATTTTTTTCCAAATTGTATCCCCAGTGCCTGTCCTGTGTTTGGCACCTAGTGGGCCCTCAATAAATATTAGTTAAATTAATAATCAAATGAATGGAAGCTGGAGAAGGAACAGTTCATGGAAAATTTGGGGAGTTAACCATTTATAAAAACTGCCTAGCATAGCTAGATCTATAGAGATACTAATTAGGTTACTGGCTGCCACGGCTTGGGGAGGAAAGGAATAGGGAGTGAGTGCTAATGGCTGTGGGGCTTCGATCTAAATTCAGATAGTAGTGATGACTGCATATATTTAGTATATATGTGACTATACTAAAAACACTGAATTGTACACTTTGGAAGAATGAATTTTATGGTATGTGAATTACATCTCAATAAAGCTGTTAAAAAATAAGAAAAAAATTGGGTACAACCATTATGGAGAACATTATGGAGCTTCCTTAAAAAACTAAAAATAGAATTACCATATGACCCAGCAATCCTACTACTGGACATATACCCTGAGATAACCATAATTCAAAAAGACACATGCACTCCAGTGTTCACTGCAGCACTATTTACAATAGCCAGGAACTGGAAGCAACCTAAGTGTCCATTGACAGATGAATGGATAAAGAAGATGTGGTACATATATACAATGGAATATTACTCAGCCACAAATCAGAACGAAATAATGTCATCTGCAGCAAAATGGATGGACCTAGACACCGTCATACTGAGTGAAGTAAGTCAGACAGAGAAAGACAAATATCATATGCTATTGCTTATGTGGAATCTAAAAAAATGATACAAATGAACTTATTTACAAAACAGAAATAGAGTCACAGATGTAGAAAACAACCTTATGATTACCAAGGGGGAAAGGGTGGAGAGGAGGGATAAATTGGGAGACTGGGATTGACATATACACACTACTATATATAGATAGATAAGGATAGATAACTAATAAGGACCTACTGTATAGCACAGGGAACTCTTCTGAATACTCTGTAATGACCAGAAAAGAGTGGATATATCTATATGCATAACTATTCACTTTGCTGTACAGCAGAAACTAACAAAACATTGTAAATCAACTACACTCCAATAAAAATTTAAAAAAAGAAAGAAGGAAGGAAGGGAGGGAGGGAGTGAGGAAGAAAGAAAGGAAGAAAGAAAATTTGGGGAGTTAAGCATTTATCAGAATAATCGTTCCAGGGGAAAGCCTGAGACATATACTTGCAAGTTCTGATTCCACCATCAACAAGAAGGTCACCAGGCTCCACAGTCAGGCAGAGATGGGGGAGAAGAGTCGCCTTTGTGTCCCCCCCAACCCTTGAAGAGATACTGAAAATAACAAAGCAATCACCACAGCAGCCACCTGCTGACCAGGCACTTTGCATATCTGCATCAGTTCCCACAACAGCCCTAGGCATGAGTATCCTCATCCCCCTTCCAGGCTCTGCAAGGTTGGGCGATTGCCCCAGGCAGTACTTGCAGCTACTTAACATCAGGGATATTCACTCCCAAGTTGGATTCCAGCCCACAAGCTTCTGAGTACACGTGGTGCCTGCATGAGATTCCCCGACCCTCGTCCCCTTAGACGTCACCTGGTTCATTTTGTCTTCCTTTTATTTTCAAAAAACCTTTTTGTTGTGAAAACTATAACACATACAGACAAGTGCCATGTGCTCGTTTTACAAAGGGCTAAACTGAGGCCCGGAGAGCAGAGGTGACCTTTTCAAGGCCACACAGTGAGATCACTCAGGAGCAAAATAATACCCCAAGACTCCCGGTTCCTGGTCAGGTGATCTTAGAGCATCACCACTCTAGGCTCCTCCCACCCAGGACCAGGCCCCTCTGGCCGTTCATCATTGGTTCCCACCTCAGCCCAAAGTGAAGATGAAGAAAAGTTTGGATCTCTTCTTCCTGATACCTGAGAGCCACTGTCCTGCCAAGAAGTCCTAGGCCAGTGGTTCTCAAATCAGGGTTTCCCGGAGCAACAGAATATCGGCATCACTTCAGTGTCTGTCATCAATGCAGATTCTCAGGCCCCACCCCAGGCCTGCTTAATCAGGAACTCAGAGGAGGGGCCCAGTAATCTGTATTTTAACAAGTCCTCCAGGGCATTCTGATGCATGTTCCTATTTAAGAATCATTATTGTAAGCATAGCCTTGAAAATAGGGGCAAGAGTGGGACGGAGAACAAACTCACTGAGGATTTGTGACCTGTTCCTTATTGATGGCTGCCCCCCCCCACCTCCCATCCCGTCGCCAAAACCTGAGCTTGAGTTTATGTGAACTCTGAGTCCTTGGCAGAGCTCCGGGACATACAGAGGAACCAGGCCCTTCTCCACATCACCCTTCTCCCTTTTTCCCCCAGCATTCCCTCTGCACATTTTTTGGCAAATGTCTAATGACCGTATCTAGGAGACCCGGATGGGCTAAGTTAACCACAGTGATTTGTCATGCATTACAGAACAGCTGATACCCCCGAGACCAGCTGAACCATGAGATCAGTTAGAAACAATGCTGTCGTGCCCTGTGTGTAGACCTTCTGTGGTCGTGGTTACTGTGTGTTGAGGGTTCAGGGAGAGGAGGTCTCCCTGGCCTTGTAAGGAAGGATGCCAGAAAGGCCAGCTGTCCTTCAGGAACTCTCCTTCTGCCATTTCCTCTCCCCAAACTGTCGGTCTACAATTACAATACCAGCATCCCTCTAGCCAAAGTCCAGTGCAGCCCCTGACACTGGCCCTTTGGGGTTCAAGAGAGGTAGTGAAACCGAGCAGGACCCTGTGTCCCCTGTTTCTTGTTTGTAGGGAATAGGCTTCAGCCTCCGTGACCTTCCCTGAGTTCCAAAGGGCAGGTTCAACAGGTTGCTAATCAGGGAAGTGAGGGGATGCAGAGACAAGGAAGGAGCAATCAAGAAACAATAGTGCAGGGCTTCCCTGGTGGCGCGGTGTTAAGAATCCGCCTGCCAATGCAGGGGACATGAGTTTAAGCCCTAGTCCGGGAAGATCCCACATGCTGCAGAGCAACTAAGCCCATGCACCACAACTACTGAGCCTGTGCTCTAGAGCCCACGAGCCACAACTACTGAGCCCACGTGCCACAACTACTGAAGCCCACATGCCTAGAGCCCGTGCTCTGCAACAAGAGAAGCCACCGCAATGAGAAGCCCAGGCACCGCAAGGAAGAGTAGCCCCCACTCGCCGCAACTAGAGAAAGCCTGCGCACTGCAACAAAGACCCAACGCAGCCAAAAAATAAAATTAATTAATTTTAAAAAATATATTTATTAAAGAAAAAAAGAAAGAAACAATAGTGCAGCCTTGTGGCAGGGTCCTGGTTCCACCTCAAAGGATACACGTAACAATATCTTTGAGCTCTTCTGCAGAACTAAAACCCCCAACAAATGGAAGATGTTAACTACAGTACTTGATGAAGCATTCGTCATTCCAGAGAGGCCACAGTTTGATTACCTCGAGAACCACAGACGCTCATCAGGAGACCACCTGAGTTCAGATTAAAGGAGCGCAGGCCCTGCACACACCCTGATCCTTAGCAGCGACCCCACCTTTGAACCAGTGCTATAAAACTCCGCACCAAATCCCCCAGGTTGGGACACACAGATTTTGAGGGCATGAGCCCGCTGTGTCCCCCTTTGCCTGTCAAAGCAATAAACCTATTCTTTTCTACTTCACCCAAAACTCTGTCTCTGAGATTTGATTTGGCACCAGTGCACAGAGGCCAAGTTTTCGGCATCACTAGGCAGAAAGCAGAGACCACTCCCATTTCCTGGAGCCCCTTGGGTATGACAGAAGGACTCGGAGAGATTTGGCAAGGACCCATTTCTCACAAGCCTTTCTTCCAATCCTGGTGTCCCCTCAAATGCCATGGTGGCACCCTGCAGCAGAGAAGAGCCAGGCCTCCATTCTGTTCCTTTCTCCAGATCAGTTGAGTTACATGTAACAACAACAAAATTAAATATAGCTTAATTTAGTACCCCATGTAATATGGAATACTGGAGCAGGCCCATTCCGGCCTGGTTAATTTGGCAACCCAAAAGAATCATCCGACACCCCAGCTCCTTCCTCTTTCCACTCTGCCATGTTCGGCGGTTAGTCTCGTCCTCAGGCTTGTCCCTTCTGAGTCACAAGCTGGCTGCATTAGTGCCAGGCAACATGTGTTCACCAGATGCGAAGATCACCAGAGGCAATGGGAGAGGGAGTTCTTTCTTGTCCCCACTGTAAAAAAATTTTACTATGCAAATTTTCAAACATACACAAAAGATGACAGAATAGTATGAAGGCCCGCCTCTCCCCACTTTCACCCATAACCCAGCTTCAATCATTAGCAGCCCCTGGCCAATCACGTTTTCTTTACTTCCTCCCCTCCACACCCTGGGTTATTTGAAAGCAAATCTCAGGCATTATCTCCCATTTAGTATCAGTAGTTAATAGATAAAGACTCTCTCTTCTTTAAAAACAAAACAACATCAACAACAAAAACCATAATGTCTCTGTCACACCTAACAACACACGTAACCACAATTCCTTCAGATCATCTTATATCCCATCATTGTTAAAACTGCCCCAACTGGCACGACTTTTTTTGTTTTGTTTAGTTTTGTTTTTAAGACTTGGTTTGCTCGAATCAGGGTCCAAACAAAGTCCACACATTGCATTTGGCTGATGTGTCACAGAAGAGTCTTTTCATCTAAACCAGGGGTGGGCAAACTACACCTAGGGCCAAATCCCGCCACCGCCCTGTAAACACTCCCACCCACATCCACCTGTTTACATGTTCTTTGGCTCATTTCTTGCTACAAAGAGAGTGGAGCAGTTTCTCCAGAGCCAGCATGGCCCGCAAAGACTGAAATATTTATTACTTGGTCTTTCCAGAGAAGGTTTGCTGACCCCTAATCTAAACAATTTCCTCCTCTTTTTTTCCTCTCCATTTTTTGATTGAAGAAACCAGGACATTTGTCCTACAGAATTCTGCATTTTCTCGTGCCCCTTTTGACGAACAAGGTAAAGGCTTCCAGAGGCCCCCTTGCAGCAGTTTGCCCTCAGAGTCCAGAATTGCCCTCAGCCCATTCCTCAGCCAGTCCCCAACAAGGGCCAAGGCCCTCCTATGCAGCCATAGCTGCTCTGAAGAAGATGAACAAATCATGTTTCTATGAAAAAGGAGGGAGGGCAGTGAATGGTTACTATGTGGGAAGCCTGTGTGCCTAGAGCCCATGCCCTGCAACAAGAGAAGCCACCGCAATGAGAAGCCCACGCACTGCAATGAAGAGTGACTCCTGCTCGACGCAACGAAAGAAAGCCCGTGTGCAGCAATGAAGACCGAACGCAGCCAAAAATAAATAAATAAATTTATTTAAAAAAAAAAAAAAAAGAACCAAATAGGTCCAAGATGGCAGATGATTCGACTTCCACTAGATCTTGAGCCTCAGTATACGCTCACTGTAACACATCAGCAAGCTAAATGACACACCCACAGGCGCCGTGACAGTCCCAAGGCCGGCCATAAAGGTCAAAAAGTGGGTGGTGGCCCAATTTCTGGAAATCTCCACCCCTTCCCCAAAATAGCTGGAATACTCCCCCCACTCATTAGCCTATGAAATTACCCACCCCTATAAACACTGACAACCCCATACCCTGGTGCCACTCTCGCCTTCTGAGATGGCCCACACTCTGTCCATGGAGTGTGTATCTCCCTAAATAAACCTTCCTTCACTTTACTACGGCTCGTTCTTGAATTCTTTCCTGAGCAAAGCCAAGGACCCACGCTTGGTGGCTGTCCCAGGGACTTGTCTGAGACCTGGGACGTGACCATCCTCTTGAGCCTCACTCTATTTTCTGCAACATAGTGAGGGTCACAGACAAGGGGGCTCTGTTGGGGGGGTGACCTGCTGGGAGGGGTGTAGGCACAGGTGCTTGAGGGCACAGAGCAGGGACTCCAAAGCTATAGGTGAACCGATGGAAGATGCTTCCTGGAGGACATGCCCTGTGGCTGGTGGAGAGAAGTGGGCAGGGATCCGACCCTGAGGTGCCTGAAAGGCCATGTCCAGGGCTCTGGCCCATCCAGAGGGCTCCAGCAGCCACCAGAAGCTTCTATGAGTGGGCAGGAGCAGTGTTAGGATTTGGAAAGCTAGTGAGATGTAAAAACTGCTCTCAAATTCCTCACTCACGCTGTGGTACTGGGTACTTGAGGATTTAGAGCCTGAAGGGGTGAAAATGTTAAGATATAGTGGGAGGGGGTGCTTATCACGGGATTGTCTGTCTTTCTGAAATACAGCAGATATACATATATTAAGAGGTAGATCTTTGTGTTATAGTTTATATTTAAATATATAATTTATATAATACATACTATAAAATGTATATTATAAATATTATATATAATGTATATAAATAAATGTATAATATATAATATATAATGGTATATAAATATATAACATATTTAATATATAATACAATACATACTTTAGTAACTATATAATGTGTTATATAATTATGTATCGATATAAACTATAATATAAAGATATATACCTTTGGGACTCCCCTGGTTGCCCAGTGGTAAAGAATCCGCCTTCCAATGCAGGGGACACGGGTTCGATCCCTGGTCAGGGAACTAAGATCTCACATGCCATGGGGCAACTGAGCCCGCGTGCCACAACCACTGAGCTCCCGCACCTCAACTAGAGAGCCCGCGTGCCGCAAACTACAGAGCCCGCATGCCGCAAACTACAGAGCCCACGCACTCTGGAACCCGCGTGCCACAACTAGAGAAGAGAAAAACCCACATGCAGCAATGAAAGATCCCGCATGCCTCAATGAAGATCCCACGTGCCACAACTAAGACACAACGCAGCCAATAAATAAACAAATAATACATCTTCCAGAAAAAGATATCTGCCTTATATATATATTTGATATACTTCAGAAGGACAGAGAATACTACTTTGTTTCTATATATTGTCAACACGGTGGAGTAGCAGTCTGGTGGTGAAATTGAGTCTCTGAAATGCAATTCAGGTGGTGGTGACTTCTCTTTACTCAAGGCCAACTTTGCTCCAATAGGTTGCCCTGGGCTGTGCCCCTCTCTGAGCCTTAGTTTTCTAAATCTGGATAATGAGACTACAAATATCTGCCTCCCATCAAGAACAGACACTAACCGCACCAGCCATGTCTGAAAGCTCTTTAAGAACCAGCACAGAGAAGGCATAATATTATTGGCACTTCCGCTTCCTTCTTAGCCCCTAAAACTGAAAGCCCTGAGTGACTTAGAAGACCCTGCCCTCTGCACCACTCAAAAGGCAGAGTGGTTGGAGGTGAATCTACGTTCACTCATTTCCAGGATGACCTGCCCCTTTTCAAACTGAGGGCAACCCAGGTGCTCACGCTTTGCCTGTGAAATTCTTGCCTTCCAGCGCACAGAGCTTTCATAAGCCCTAGCTTCAAGTCATCGCGAGTCAAAAACTGTCATGTGTGCAACCTCCCAAAGAGGGAGAGGCTGTCACCCGCCATCCAGCCATGGAGAAGGCTGCAGACGTTTATTGAGCATCAACTATGTACTGGGCACGACGGAAAGCACTGCAGAGACCCCAGCTCTGACCCCAGTCAGCTCCTCCAGCTCTGCTCTCCATTTACAAACTTTGAGCTAAATTCAGATGACCTGAATGCATACCTGCTTGTGATTCAAGTGGGAAGATGATGTTTCGTGTCATGTCTAGCATTTGCTCAGCAAGAAAAAAAACTTGGTTGGGAAGTGAGGAGGCCAGGCTCTGGTCAGAACTCTGCTGCTGACTGACTGGGTAGTTCTGGGCAGTCCCTGCTGCCCTCTGCACCAGGAGTGGGTAGATGAGATCATCTCTGTGGTGCCTCTAAGCCCCGACCATCCATGACTCAGCCCCCAGGGCTTTGCACCCCTCAGCCCGGGTGCCTCTGCCCCACGCCTCCATCCAGCAGGCCAATACCCTTCCTTCAAATCCTTTGTCAGTGGTCACCTCCTCCATGAAACGCTCCGAGACATAGAACTACTCCCACTCTCCCAGCCAGCAAATCATCCAATCACACCCTCTTCTGCTCCACGTCTATACCTTGGACAAGTCCGTAGGACTTCCTGTGCTGAAATCATCCATCTGTTTAATAACTGTGAACTAAAGATCTCATTCCACCTTTACTTACTGCCTAGCATATAGTCTGGAACACAGTAAATGCTTTGTAAATGTTGGATGAATCAACGAATGAATGCATCAATTAATCATTTGTGGTTTCTTAAGTCTGCTGCAGTGTTAGGAGATTCCTGTTGTGGTCTGGAGAAAGACACATATTTCCTGTTGAAGCATTTCTTATCAACTTCTTAAGGACAGGGGCCATTCTTGGCTCAGGTTTTGTCTCACCAGAGCTTGGCACCCAGTAGGTGCTCAATGGATGTGTGTTTCATGGACCAGCATCAAGGTACCCTCCCCTCAGCCCTCCATACTGGGTGAGCCACTCTCTCCAGGGGTCTCAATGATTCCTCTAAGAGTTTGAACTCATTGCCATGAAGGGCGTGTGGATTAGGTATTAGATTAGGATAGAAAATGTCTACGCTGGCACCAGTGTGGGGAGCTGCAGGTCAGGCTCCCATTGGCAGGGAGCTAATCGCAAAGAAAAGCCCGCCAGCTCCTACAGCGTGCCCAAGATGACCATCACCACCATAGTTTACCAACCCGGGCTTAAGTAAAAAGTCACCAAGGGGGCTTCCCTGGTGGCGCGGTGGTTGGGAGTCCGCCTGCCGATGCAGGGGACACGGGTTCGTGCCCCGGTCCGGGAAGATCCCACATGCCGCGGAGCGGCTGGGCCCGTGAGCCACGGCCGCTGGGCCTGCGCGTCCAGAGCCTGTGCTCCGCAACAGGAGAGGCCACAACAGTGAGAGGCCCGCGTACCGCAAAAAAAAAAAAAAAGTCACCAAGGAGAGAACCTCTCCTATCTCCTGTTACTAAATAATAGTGATAATGGTACATCTGTGGAGCGAAGTGCAGGTACCACAGACTGCTGTTAGGGCTGGTCTAGGCCAGCTCAGCCTTCGGCCAGGGGCGGGGGCAGGGAGGGTTGGATGTCCTAAGTGTGACCCAGCCAAGGACAACGTCTCCTTCCCTTAGGACCCAATGTCAAGTTAAAATTGATTTTACCATCTTGATTCATTTAACCCCCGTGGGTTAGGGATTGTCCCCATTTACAGATGAGACAAACTGAGGTCCAGAGAAGTTAGTAACCAGCCCAAGTAAGCAGCAGAGTTGGGACTTAGAGTCGGCTCATAGACTCCAAAATCCACGCTCTCCAAGCTCCTGGAGGGTCTGCAAGCACAGCATTTGTCACCAGATTGTTAGCTTCCTAATGGTTCCTCATAGCACGTGGCTCCCCACGGTGCCTGGAGCTGGGCTGGGTCCACAGCCAGCTCTCAGGAGACTGCAGGGTACTGATCAAGTTCTGTGCCTGACTGAGTTCTGTGCACTGATCAAGCTCTTGATAGAAACAGTCCCCGCAGGCCCAGCTGGAAGGTGAGAAAGGCTATCAGGCTCCAGGGATACTCAGGCCTTGGGAACTCAGTGAGGCTGGATACACACCATCTCACCCAACAGCTGATGGCAACACCCCCAGTGGTCACCATTAGTCACCCAACCGCCACCAGCACTTCTGTTCTTTTTATAACTCCGAGCAGCTGAGGCCAGCTGAGCCCTGCAGCCAGCCGTGCACATTCACGCTCCACAGGCCTCCAGATCAATTAGCCAAGTCAGCCTTGGAAACTGGGAGGCTTGTGTGGGTGGGAAGCAGGGCAGAAATCCCTCCCAGGGCCCCTGATTCAGTCACCGAATGGTTACTTAGGGTCAGTGGAGCTGAGCCTCGGGCAGAGCGGTAGAGAGCTGCAGAACACGAGGTCATGGAGAGAGCAAAGTGCAGGGAGAACTGAGGTACACAGTGAAGACCCACATGTGAAATAGGCTAAGACTGCACAGTACAAGCTGCAGAACCAGGGCTCCTGAGCCGTGTGCTTCCCTGAGTCCGCTCCAGCTGGCCCAGGGGAAGCTTCCTCCTACTCGGAAGCAAGCGACCTCCACTGAGTGATCAAAGTAGGTCCACATACCCCTGCAGCCCCATGGCCCGGAGAGCAGCTGAGAGATGAGCCCTCTCTGGAGGCAGCCACACCCGGTGACCTAACTGCCTTATGGGGGGGGGGGGGCCTCCCTCAGTCCCGAGGGAGCGGCTTTTGGAAGGCGCACCGCTGTCAAGGGGCAAATGGCCCAGAAAGCAGGTGGATTTAGCCGTCACCGGAAGAAATGTCCACAGCTGCGGTCCATCCTGCGCTCTGGGTTTCAAGCAGCACTGCAACAGCCTGGGCTCAGATTGGATCCACCCAGCACTGTCTGTCAGCCTCGGGGATGCCTGGTCCTTCCTCCTCCTCCTGGCTGCAGCAGTGCAAACAGCAGCCGAAGTGACAGGCGGGCAGCGCACTTCCCTCCTCCCTCGAGCCCCACAGCCTCATTACCAGGAAGGACAGTGGGGAACATTTATGCCCCAAAAACCCCTTGGGTGAGAGCCTTTGCTACCATGTCCGTGGGGTATTATCTCCCCCCACTACAGCTGCCTCTGTCGGGCTCTTATCCTCTCCTCTTCCAGAAAGATACGTCTCCATCAGCACCCATCCTTGTCACCAAACCTGTGAAGCTGCGAAGGCCCTGAGATGTCACCCCCCTTGTACGCCAATCCCCAGTTCCCTGACAGAAGACACGAAACTCCCGGGCCAGAGATCAAGGACCTTTTGGCTCACAGCATTCCTAGCTGCATGAGCTTCACATTCCCTTGCCCCCAAGTTCCACCAAGTTGGAGGCGGGCCTGGGTGGATGCCATGCCCTCGGTGGGTTTGGGTCACAGCTGAGGAGCCCTGAGTTTAGGAAATTCCAATCTTATAAGGGGCTACTAGCAAGCCTGCCCAATCATTGCCCTGGGGGCACAGCAAAAAAAATCTGCCCTCTGCCCTGGGGAGAGATAAGATCTTCACCTTGCAGGGCCATTTGTTATGCAAAAATCCTCAAAGAGATAGTTCTGTACAGAAAGCCATAGACATCTCCCAAAAGCTACTGTGGGGGCAATGCAAGCCTGTAAGCTAAGCAGGAGAGGCTACCCGCCTCCATAAACACAAGGGCGAGCTCTGAGCCACATCCTTTTCTGCCCTTGGCTGAGCTCTGCCTTGGACTAGAGCATCTAGAAGCAGAATCCAAGACAACACAGGGGAGGGCTGGTGGTAGAGCCAGGTAACTGGAGTCCAGGAGAGGGAAGGAGGCTGGGGACAGGGTGGGGACTTCCAGGACCACATCAAACTGATAAGGAGGTCCCCCCGGGGTGCAGCCTCTGACTCAGATGTGACTGCCCACAGAGGACCCCTACCCTTGGGATTTCTTCCTGCTTGATCCATGTTACTTCCCCGACCCTAACAAGACAGAAAGTCCCAGTGGAACCCAGATCTCATCCAGATGGTAGGAACCTGAGGGCTCTACAAATTCAGCCCAGAGGTTAAAGCTCTGGGCTCTGGAACCAGACTAGCCCAGGTTCAAGCCCAGTACACCAGGTTCAAGTCCACGTCCAAGCCTAACCAACCACCTGAGTGACCTGGTCCAAGTCACTTCACCACTCAAGTGTCTCACTTTCCTTCTCCGTAAAATGAAAAGAAAATGGTACCCACTCATGAGGAATCTTGCAAAGATTAACCCGATAACCCATGGGAAAGGCTAAGCTATCACAAAGTAGCAATGCTGTGAATGATGACAACTAGTATGCCAACAATTTCTCTGGTGGGAAAACTGAAGGCAGAAAGTGTAGGTGAATTGGCCAAAGTCACACTGCAGGAGAACACAAGCTCTAATATTCCAACCCAGTTCCCCAACATCCTGCCCTGTGCACCCACACCAACAGGGGGTGCCCTATCGACCAACTCTACCTCCTTCTTTCCATCGTCTCTCCAACCTCAGCAGCCTGATACCCCCAACTCGGGCAGTAGATACTGTGGCAGGGGGATTCCATGCACTGCTCCTGGTTTGCAGGATCCCAAAGGGCTTAAGGAAAATAAGCAATGCTGGCTCGCCACTTACCAGCTCTGTGATTTACAGAATGTTTCTTAAACAACCGCCCCACCAAGTCTCAGTTTCCCCATCTGTATAGTGGGAAAATCACAGAGCTGGTTTATCAGACTGTTACTGTATACAAAGTACTTAGCAGAGGGCCTGGCACATCGTAAGAACTTGACAAATGTCAGCTGTTATTCTGACTGCATTTAGTATTCTTGCTCTAAATGAGGATGACAAAATACTCAGACACACAGGTCTGGGGGCTTTGGTATATTCTGTGCTCTGTAAATGAGAAATTGAGAAATTACCAAATAAGACTGTGCATGGATGTGAAAGCCCTTTTAAACTATACTAAGCTGTGCAGGTGAGAGAGGCAATGATTAAATGGCCCAGAAACGTGCTTCCATCAGAAAGGCCTGGAAGCAGAGCAAGTACATAGAGCTGCAGCAGGGTAAGGACATGGTGACCACAGGCTGGGCTCAGTTTTCTAAGCTCCCTACACTAGAATGAGAACAGGGGTGAAGATGACCACAATGCCAGCAGCCGCCTGTCAGAGGTCCCCACTAGGTCCTTTCATATCCACAACGATCCTGTGTGCTTCGCTGGACAAGTGGGTATCAATACTCCTGTTTATAGATGTGAAAACAGAGGCTCTGGCCCATGGTCACAGAGCCAGCACTGGAACCCATTCAACAGAACACCCAAGGTCCCGAAGATGTAGGGACCACAGTGGGGCCAGAGCCGGGTGTGTCTACAGCATCTAGAGGTCCTCTGTCCTATTTCTCACAGATCAGATTAAGCATTGGCTGGGTGCGTGACAAGGGTGAGCAACTGATCCTGGTTTGCCCAGGACTTTTCCAGTTGTAGCATTCAAAGTCCCTGTTAGGCAAACTGCGATGGTTGGTCATGAAATCGAGCAGGCCCTGAGGGCACCTTCCTGGGTCAGACCTCCCATGCCCCCCCCCTTCTTGTTTATATTTTGAAAAGTTTTAGCCTCCTAGGAATTCCCCGAGTTCCAAAGAGCAAACGTAATCAGTTAATAATTAGAGGAAAACAAAGGAAAGCAGTGAAACAAAACAAAATAATAATAGCTTAGCCTTAAAACAAAGTCAAGGACACTTAGTTCCTCCTCAAGGGCTATAGATAATATCCTAACACATATCCTTGAGTTGTTTTGCAGAAACTAAGACCCGCCCCCCCACCAGGTAGAAGAAGTTAACTGCGTGATGACCACCAGACAGGTTGGAACGAGAAAACTGATGATTGAGATTCCTGAAATACCACCCTGTTATCTCACCACCAACCAATCAGAGAATGTCCACAAGCTGATCACACACCCTGCAACCCTCACCCCTAATGTGCCTGTAGAAACCCTTGCCTGAAAGCCATCAGGTAGTTGGGTCTTTGGAGCATTAGCTGCCCATTCTCCTTGCTTGGCACTCTGCAACAAACACTGTACTTTCCTTCACCGCAACCCAGGGTCAGCAGATTGGTTTTGCTTCATGTCGGGCGAGCAGACCCAAGTCCAGTTCAGTTAACAGTGACCAGGAGCCACTGGCTTCAGAATGGGGCCTATTCCCTTCCAGAGAGCCCCTGAGTACCCTCAGAGAAGCCATTCTCAGCTCCTGCTTCACACCCCACACTCACTCCACTGTTGCCAAGGAGACCTGCCCGTGCTGGAGGTGGAGGTGCTAGAAAGAGGGCAGGTGTGGCTGAGTCAGCGGTGTGTGGAGAGGCTGAGGAGGGAAGGAGGTGAGAAGCTGCAGAGACCTTATACTTATATACTTATATGCTCTTATACTTCCTTCTCGGGCTCAGCTCCACGTGAGCTGATGCTCCTGTCTCCATAGCTCCTCCCAGGCATCCTCCTCCTACTGCGGCCCATTTGCCCTGCTTGTGGCCGGCGGGGGACCCATGGATGTGACCAGCCTACGGCACCTGGGATCCTTCCTGGAGGACACATAGCACTTTCTGTGGCCCAACGGCACTTGCACCCTCTGACACGATGCCTGCAGTGGGGCTCTCTCCAGCACCTGCCCTTGGCCCCCACCAACTGGCCCACCTACAGCTCCAGCTCCCAGTGTTACCTGGCCAGGGCCAAATCCAGCTCTCCCGCACTCCCAAGGAAGTTGGCCAGTGTTCCAGAACCAGTACAGCTTCAGCACAAACTTGGTGGAGTGTTGCTTCTTGCAGGAGTGAGGCCTGCTGGGTGGGGGAAAGGTCAAGGAGAATGTAATGCTGGGAAGGAGGAAGAAGAAGCAATGTTCTATTTGCAATGAGAAGCATAGAGACGGAGACAGGGGGATGAGCAGAGGACACTCAGGATGCCTCACGGGAGCCTTCCCAGGATAGGATGGATCCAGCAGTGCTAGTTTACTAACAGGGGGGTCAGTGATGTGGTTGGTGATACTGATGGAGAATTAGGCTGAGAGAGCATTTACTATGTTATTTAAATGATTTTTCTGTACTTTCCAAACTTTCAACGTGAGTAAGTATTGCTTTCATAATCGGGGGCAACATTAAACAAAATCAGACCTATAGGCTCATCCACATCCACTTTCTATGTGGCTTCCACAAGGTTCTTCCTGGCTCCTTGGAGGGACAGTGAAAGAGCCCCTGTGACCTGTGCCAGTGCCTGTGCCATGGCTCGGCGGCCACCAACCAGGACTGCGGTCCCAGCAGAAGGGGCTGGCCCGCCTGGGGGTCATGAACTTCCTGGTGACAGGTCTGTGGGGAGACTGGACCACTGCCACGGACACGTACCTGAAGGTCTTTTTTGGCGGCCAGGAGTTGAGGACCGGCATGGTGTGGTACAACGATCACCCCAGGTGGACGACACGCCCTGCCCACGGGATGGGGGGACCTGAGGGTGCAGGACTCTGGCTGGGACGATGACTACCTTGGCTCTTGTGACCCCAAGCTTACTGCACGGAAGTCGGAGGTCAAAGACACCTGTTCCCTCAGTGAAGGGACCCTGGAGTTCGTGTGCAAGGTGACTGGCGCCCCACGCCTGAGAGGAGCCGGATGCCTGCGCTACAGCCCTCAGGAAGCCTTGGGGGAGCTCTCAGGAACTGCAGTGGGCTTGCGGGGAAGGCTCATCCCACCCAAAGGCTGGGCCTGCTGCCTTCCCCAAGAGCAACCGAGACATCTGGGTTCCCAGGAAGCTGAAATGCAAGGGACATAGCTCTGCTGAGGCCCTTCGTCCAGGGAAATAAAGGGATAGGAGGTGGCTGACGGGGCAGATCAAGGGCTACTGGGAGGAGGTAGGATGGGGATGGGATCTCCCCTGCTTTTTATTCCACCAGGTGCTCTGTAAAGGTGTCTTCCCCAGATGCCCTGGCTGGGCAATGAATTCACGAATCCTTATACAACCCGTAACTGGTCCCTCCAATGCTGTGCCGGGCACGGAGAACCATGGGGTTTATTCTTAGAGCTGCTGGGCTCTGAGAAGGAGGACAGCCTGCTGCTAATTACCTGGATCCTGTGATGTGGGCTTTGGGTGGCTCTCAGCCCCAGCCTGTCCTGCTCAGAGCCCCTTGCTGTCCAGGGAGCGAAGGGGCTGCAATGAACTTGACTTTGCTCTAACCCCAAATCTCCTGAGACCACTTAGGGGCCTTCCTTCCATCCTACCCATCCTGCACTGGGAACCAAACAGAGCTGTCCTGGCCTCGCTGTCACCCACCTCAGTCCTGATAACCCTCTCCGGGTGGGTCTACTCATGGAAAAGTTCCGGGTCCCTCTGAGATTAGTAAGCTGCTCTGGGGTTCCAAGGAACAACAAAAATGCCTGTCGTGAGTGTATTTCTCTCTTGGTGGAAACTGAAGAAAGAGGTGTACCAGCCACTGGAATATGACATTCAACAAAAACCTTCCTATAATCCTCAAGAGGGCCTTATGCCACAGCAAAGAACGCTTTCAGCGGGACCCTGGATCTGAAGCCCGTGGGGTCTGCTGGCGGCCCACCTCCACAGAGGCTCCTGACTCGCTATCCCCAGATGTCCTCCGCTTGCTGACATGTTGCATGTTACCCACCCTGGGTGGGACAGGAGACAATCACACTCCCCACTCCACCCCCAGAGGCCAGGCCCTGAAGACTCTTGTGGGACCCAGTCACAGGGAAGACAATTCTGTCCCTCACCGCCCACCTCAGACCCACAGGCCTGACCCCAAGGTCCCTCAGGATCTGGTCTATTCTCTTCCTCTTCTCCAAAGGCCCATTTTAAAGTGGATTTTTTGTTTTTTGTTTTTTTTGCGGTACGCAGGCCTCTCACTGTTGTGGCCTCTCCCGTTGCGGAGCACAGGCTCTGGACGCGCAGGCTCAGCAGCCATGGCATGTGGGATCTTCCCGGACCCGGGCACAAACCCATGTCCCCTTCATCGGCAGGCGGACTCTCAACCACTGCACCACCAGGGAAGCCCAAAAGTGGTTTTTATTTTTAACCAAAGCTCCATCTTTAACCCAAAGATAAATTCTATCTTTTAGCTCTTCCCCAAACCAAATGAAGACAAACAAAAAAATCTGCTGGTACACACCGATCAGAACAGCTATCATCCAAAAGTCTACAAATAATAAATGCTGGAGGGGGTGTGGAGAAAAGGGAACCCTCCTACACTGTTGGTGGGAATGTAAATTGGTGCAGCCACTATGGAAAACAGTACAGACATTGTTTAAAAAACTAAAAATGGAGTTACCATATGATCCTGCAACCCCACTCCTGGGTCCATATCCTGAAAAGATGGAAACTGTAATTCAAAAAGATACGTGTACCTCAATGTTCATTGCAGCACTATTTACGACAGCCAAGACATGGAAGCAACCTAAATGTCCATTGACAGAGGAATGGATAAAGAAGATGTGGTACCTATAGGCAATGGAATATTACTCAGCCATAAAAAAGAATACAATAATGCAGTTTGCAGCAACGTGGATGGACCTAAAGATTATCGTACTAAGTGAAGTCAGACAGAGAAACACAAACATCATATGATATCACTTATATGTGGAATCTAAAAAAAAATGATACAAATGAACTTATTTACAAAACAGAAATGGACTCACACACACATAGAAAATAAAAACTTATGGTTACCAAAGGGGAAAGGGGTAAGGGGGGAAGATAAATTAGGAGTTTGGGATTAACACATACACACCGCCATATATAAAATAGATAAACAATAAGGACCTCCTGTATAGCACAGGGAACTAAGTTCAATATCTTGTAATAACCCATAATGTAAAAGAATCTGAAAAAAAAATATATGTATAACTAAATCACCTTGCTGTGCACCTGAAACACTGTAAATCAACTATTCTTCAATTTTTAAAATCTGCTGGTCAACCTAAAATAGCATTTTCCCCACTTGTTGACAATAAACTTTCAAATATAGTAGGGTCTACTCTCAGAACTCCATTTGCATTGAGAAGCACAGCCTCTCCGAAAGATAGAATCTCCATATGAACTGGTCTCAGAACCGAGATGACTCATCTCCTGTCTCCCCCAGTGCATACCCTCCAGCAGCTGCTTGCCCCTCCCCAGTGTTGGGAGCTCACTACCTCTGAAGGATGCTCATTTCATAACAGGATGATTCTGTTAAGGATGACTCATTAACAGTTGTTTTCTCACCTTCAGCTCAAGCCTGACCCTCCTCCCTCATGGTCTAGTCTTTTCTCCGGGCACCCAGACACGCTCCTCCCTCAGCCTCACTGGACAGCAGTAAGGACCCCTGAGGTTTGCTCACTGGCCTTTCTTCACGCACAGCGTGCTTCTGGTCCCTAGAACACTTGACCGGCTCTAGCTCCTTGGGCCTCGCAACAGTAGGCAGGGCTAGTCTGGGCACGGATGGAGAGGCGGACACTCAGGACACTTTCCCATCGCCTCCAGTTCATGCATAAACAAGTGCACCAACCTGGAAGCCAGGCCTCCCCACTCCTCGGTCAGTGCCACGTTCGTCATGTTGGATCACACTCCCAGGAAGCTCTGGGGTCGGATGGTCTGTGTCAGTCCCAGCTCTGCTTCCCACTGGCTGAGGGACCGCTCAGCCTCACTTTCCTCATCTGCAAAATGAGAAGCAGGACAAGAAAATGCGGGGGAAGAGGGCGAGAGATTGTTCAGGCAAGGATTGCTCTCCTCCTTGGCACTTTACCCCCTGTGCAGGACTGGCTGCTGGCAACATTGCAAAGAAGCCATCTGGTGGTTAAGTGCAGGAGTTCTGGACTGAGCCCACCTGGGTTCAAAGCCCAGCTCTGCTGCCTACTACGTGACCTTGCGTAAGGATTAAATGAGATAATGCACATTAAGTGCTTAACACAGTGTCTGCCCCAATAGATGCTCAAAACAATACTTTTAAATTTGAACTTTAATCCTCCAATATCCACAGCATGCACCCTCCCCTCACTGCCAGCTCCTTTGCTCGCATGATTCTATACCCTCCAGATGCCTAGCTCCTACTTGGCTCCCTTCCCAAGTTGGATGTTTATCCCTTAGTTGATAGGGAGGCACGGAAGGTGGTTGGACAGGGAATGAACCTGTTCTACAGGAGAGGATCTGAGCACATGAGGGTCTGTGCAACAGGCCATGGGTGACATGAGGAGGCCTGACCCTACCGGCTGCAGGTCTAGGAAAGGGTACGCAAACCCAAGAGGTTGGATGAATATACACAGCTGTTGATGGATTGAGGGAAGGGGCTGGAGGGACGAGGAGCAAATAAAGATGATCCCACTGGTTCTTGCCTTGGTGACTGGGAGCAGGTGGGAATCACCCCCTGAAATGGGGAAGAGAAGTTCAGAAGGGAAAGGGAAGAGTTTCTTGGAACAAAGGTTTGAGGTTTCTGGAACTCAGCCCATGGAACCCACCCCAGATCCCTGGGCTGGGGAGAAATCCGAGTATCATCAGCCTCTGGGGTGGCAATGGAAGCCACAGGAGAGGATAAGTTGACTCCAAGGCCAGTGCATGCAGACAGAATAGAAGCTTGATGGTGGAAATAAAACACTCCTGGTAACTGGAGGTCTTGCCCCTTCAGAATGACCTTCATAAGGTTCTTATGTGTGGCATAGATAGAGGTATATCAGTGAAATAAAACTGAGGACCCAGAAATAAATGCATGCCTTTTTGGCCACGCTCTGCGGCACGCAGGATCTTAGTTCCCTGATCTGGGATTGAACCCACACCCTCGTCAATGAAAGCCCGGAGTCCTAACCACAGGACTGCCAGGGAATTCCCTAAACACATGCTTTTATAGCCAATTGATTTTCAACAAGTGTACCAAGACAATTCAGTGGGGAAAAATTAGTCTTTTCAACAAATGGTCTGGGAATACATACTTGCTATACATACAGGGAAAACTAATGAAGTGGGACCTTCACTTCACATCATATATAAAATTAAAATGGATCAAAGGATGTGAACTAAACTTACTGTGGTAATCATTTCACAACATAGGTAAGTCAAATCGTGGTACCTACACCTTAAACTTACAAGATATGTCAATTATTTCTCAATAAAGTTGAAAGGAAAAAGTAATAGCAAGCAGGAGTTCTATTTATTCCACCATTACAACTTCACTCAGACTGTACTCTGTATGCTTTAGGAGTAGATTTTCCATATCCATACTAATGTCTTCTCATGATAATGTTTATCATTGATAGCAGTTGTGTTTTTCTTTCTAATATTGGAGATTTTCTTAGGATATTTTTAAAAAATTAATTTATCACCTGATAAAAAAGTGGATCAAAGACCTAAACCTAAAATCTAATATTACAAAACTCGTAGAAGAAAATTTAGGTATAAATCCTCATGGATTAGGCAATCCTGCCTTGTGTTAGGCTATTGTTTCTTAGATTTGACACCAAAAACATAAGCAACAAAAGAAAAAAATAAATAAACTGAAATTTATCAAAATTAAAAACTTCTGTGCTTCAAAGAACAATATCAAGAAAGTGAAAAAGGGCTTCCCTGGTGGCGCAGTGGTTGAGAGTCCGCCTGCCAATGCAGGGGACACGGGTTCGTGCCCCACTCTGGGAAGATCCCACATGCCGCAGAGCGGCTGGGCCCGTGAGCCATGGCCGCTGGGCCCGTGAGCCATGGCCGCTGGGCCTGTGCGTCTGGAGCCTGTGCTCCACAACGGGAGAGGCCACAACAGTGAGAGGCCCGCATACTGCAAAAAAAAAAAAAAGAAAGTGAAAAAGACAACCCACAGAGCAGGGGTAAATTTTTGCAAATCATATATCTGAAAAGGGTCTAATATCCAGAATATATAAAAGAAATTTACAACTCAACAGTAAGACAAATAACTCAATTTTTAAATGGGCAAAGTACCTGAATAGACATTATTCCACAGAAGATATACAAAATGACCAATAAACACATGAAAAGATGTTCAACATCATTAGTTCTTAGGGAAATGCAAATCAGAACCACAACGAGATGCCACTTCCCACGTGCAGATGGCAATTTCTCAAAAAGTTAAACCTAGAGTCACCACGTGACCCAGCAATTCCACTCCTAGGTATATACCTCAAAGAAATGAAAATGTATGTCCGCGCAAAAACTTGTATATGAATACTCATAGCTCCGTTGTGCATGATAGTCAGAAAGTGGAAACAACCCATCACCTGATAATTGGTAAACAAAATGTGGTATAACTATACAATGGAATATTATTCAGAGATGAAAAGAATAGAGTACTGATAAATGCTACAACATGGATAAATTTTGAAAGCCTTATGCTAAGTGAAGGCATCCAGACACACAAGGTCACATATATATATCATATGATTCCATGTATATGAAATTTCCAGAATAGGCAAACCCACAGAGAGAGAAAGTGGATTAGTTGCTAGATATGGGCTTCTTTTGGGGGTAAGGAAAATGTTCTAGAACTGATAGTGGTAATGGTTGCACTACACTATGCATGTACTTAATGCCACTGAATTTTACACTTTAAAAGGGTGACTTTTATGGTACACAAATCTTAATTTTAAAAAGGAAAAGCATTTATTTTTAGGTATGGGCTTATTCTCATTTTTTATTTCTTTCCATGTTAGTTTCGGTAAGCTATGGTTTTAAGAAAATATTGATTTTACCTAAATTGTCAAAATTATTGGCATGAAATTGTCCATAATATCTTATGATCTTTTTAATGTTTGTAGGCTCTGTACTGATATCACCTTTTTCATTCCTGATCTTTTTTTTTTTTCCCTGATCTTTTCAATTTGTGCCTTCTCTCTCTTTTTCTATATGTCTTGCTAAAGGTTAATAAATTTTATTTGTCACTTAAAAAAAACAACTATGGCTATTGATTTTTCTTTATGGTATATCTGCTTTCTGTTTCATTAATTTCTTCTCTTTATTATTTCCTTCCTACACTGTTCGGATTTAATCTGTTGCCCTTTTTTGCATCTTGAGATAGATACTTTAATTATTGATAGTAAATCTTTCTCCTTTTCTAATATATGCATTTATGACTATAAATTTCCCTCGAAGCTTGACTTTTGTCACATCCCACATATTTTAGCATTTTATATTTTTATTATCATCCAGTTCAAAGTATTTTCTAATTTACTCTTTGTCTTAGGGTCATATTGAAAGATATTGGCTGATTTCCAAACATCTTGGGATTTTCTTTTGTTCTTGTTCTTGATTTCTAGCTAAATCCATTAGATAACAGAGCATTCTCTGTAAACTTTCAATCCATTGAAGTTGATTCCACTTTTGAGACTTATTTTATGGCCCAATAGATAAACAATTTAGAGAAATGTTCAATGTGCCCTTAAAAGAAGATGCTCTTTTACATACAGGCTGGATCTTCTCTTCCATACCTATCATTTTCTCTCATATCTTTTCTCCCCCCATTCTCCAGTTTATTTTTATTTCTTTTTCCTTCTTTTCATCTTCTATTTCCCTTATGATATTATTTGTGTTATTTATTCACTCTGGTATTCACTCTAGTTTTCATTTCTGAGATGGTTTTTCTTTTTAGAAAAGAAAAATAGTTTCTCCTTACTAAATTCTATGTGAACTCTTTTCAATTCTTCCTTTTGTCCAATTATCTCATTTATGAATTTTTTTTTTTTTTTTTTTTTGCGGTACGTGGGCCTCTCACTGTTGTGGCCTCTCCCATTGCGGAGCACAGGCTCCGGACGCGCAGGCTCAGCGGCCATGGCTCACGGGCCCAGCCGCTCCGCGGCATGTGGGATCTTCCCGGATCGGGGCACGAACCCGTGTCCCCTGCATCAGCAGGCGGACTCTCAACCACTGCGCCACCAGGGAAGGCCCTCATTTATGAATTTTTATGATCCTGTGTTATGCTTTAATTTCATACCTTCAGTCATTTTTCAAAAAAATTCTTTTAGCTCATTTTGAAATATTAAAGTAAAAATGTCATTTGTTTTGTAGGCATGCCTTTCCAGAGAACCTCATTGTCTGAGGACCTGTTTATGCTCATTAGTCCCTTTTCTTATTAGAACACTGAGTGGGGCTGGCTTCCTTCCCTCAACTCTTTTCTGTTGCCCGTGTTTAAGTGAGGTAGGTTTCCCTGTACTCCTGAATAGGAAGAATGGGCAGATTTCTTGGCCAAGATTCATGGCTCTAGGGCTCCCCCTTCTGTTGTACTGGAAAATGGCTTTAAGATGTGGCTTCGGAGGAGCTTGAGAACTGCTTCCTGTTACACTCCCCTACTTTCATCTGGATCTTCTCTTTACTTGGTTCCTCACTGTCCTGTTTGGTTTGGATTCCACTCCCAGCCATTTCTCCTCATTGTAGGGCTTTGTCCTAAAACGGATATTTGGCTGGCAACTTTCAACGTTTCATGGGGAGATTTCATGTGCTACTGGGAGGATTAATTTACATCATAATTTTAAAGCACTTCTCAAGGTGCCTGGCAGATAGTGTTAAATATGGGATATTTATAATAATTATAATCATTAATACCTACCCATTTTTCCTACATACTAGTCCTACTCATAAACACAAGCTATTTCCTTGATGTGGGTCTCTCTCTTTCCTGCCTCCATGCCATTGCTCCTGCTATCCTGCCCCCTGAAAACCATGTCTGCCACCTACCAATGCGCCATGTCTGCCACCTACCAATCCGTCAAGAGCGTCTGAGTCCTGTGACATCAGTGGGTTAACTGAGCCTAAAACCACTACTCTGGACCACTGAAGCTCCTCATTTCTAAGCTACATATCCCAAACCCCCTTTAAAATTTTATGCCAATGACCTACCTTTTAT
This sequence comes from Delphinus delphis, assembly GCF_949987515.2. NCBI lineage: Eukaryota > Metazoa > Chordata > Mammalia > Artiodactyla > Delphinidae > Delphinus > Delphinus delphis. Next base: position 61,700,825 of record NC_082698.1, read on the forward strand.
TTAGATCTCTTACTCTGTGCTAAGCCCTGTACATACATTACCTTTTAATCTCCACAGCAATACTTGGAGTTACAGGCATAGTGGGATAGGTACAATTATTGGCCTTATTTTACATATGAGGACACTGAGGCTTAAAGAGATTAGATACTTATCCAAGGTTGATTGTTAGTTGGGATACAGCAGTGATTTTGACCAGGCAGTCTGGCTCCCAAGACTATAAACTCAGCCACGGTGCTAAAACTTCTCCGGACTGTAGTCCCCATTAAAGATAGAATCCTATGTTGTGTGGCTCTGTAATCATCAGCACCTAGCATATAGTAGGTGGTCAGTAAAGACTTCATGGGTGAGTTACAACAGATGAATGTGCACAGTACTTTGTGCTAGTCAAATGCATAAGGCTTCAGGGTTTTAAGACAAAACTTTTCTAGCTGAAAGGCACATGGAAAAGTCTCCTACACTGCTCTATTTCTTCCAAAGAGCCATTAGTCAGACTCTTACTCAGAGCTTCTTTGTTTGTTTTTTTTTTCCATTCAGCTTTAAGCTCAGTGAGACGTTTAAATTTTCACAAGCCCTTGGCCACTAGTAACCCATTACAAAACTCCCAGACATGCCCAAGCATGGCCCTCAAGACATTCACAAAACCCACATCAATTTTCTAAACTCTATAATCTGAGGCCACCACTCTCACAGAGAAATCCCAGACCTACTGTTCTTTAATAGAAATATCAGAAAATTGGGAGCTCACTGGTCAGTTAGAAATCCAATTTTTCCAGACGTTGGAATTTCACTTGGATGCGGACTTACTAGGCAGCTGTATGTGAACTGGGCTTCTGAGAAAGACCCAGCCTTGAGCCATAAAACCTGGGTTTGGTCCCTGCTCTGTCAGTTGTTGGCTGTGTAATGCTGGGCAAGTACTTCTTGCTGGGTCTCAGTCTTTCATTAAATAAAATAATTAGGAATAACAACATTCTGCTTATGTCACAACATTGTTAGGGGTACATTCAATAACGTATGTGACAGTCTTTGTAAACTGTAAAGTCCATGCTATACAAAATCAAAAGAGTGAGCCATGGGAGCCAACTGGGAAGGCTGGGCTGCCATGTTTAAACAGCCATGAAGGGACCATTGAAGCACATGAGTGACCCAAGAAGGCACCTAGTGAAAAGTGAAGAACGGAGCAGAGAAAGAAGAGGAGATGAAAGACTGCAAAGTCTGAAAGAGAAATACAGAAAGGACAGGAGAGAGGGAGGAGCCTGATGTCTTTGTAGTTCCAGCACTCTGAAAGATTCCCACAGTAATATATCCTTACAGCAACCCTCATCATCTCTATTGATAAAAAAAAAAGCAGGAGATTCTACTTCTACTACTCATTTCTATGATACACACATTAGCATTCTAGATTCCTGTTTTATTAATAGAGACTTCTCAGTAGATATTAATGTGGTGGGGTGAACCTCAAAGCAAGGGTGTTACAAATACCCTCTCAGTGCTGTCCAAGTTGGGTTGATTTCACATGAAAATGTCAGCATCCACCATGCTTAGATCTCTTTGTTAAAACAGGAAAAACTTTCCATTAATTTAATGGTGTATGAATTCGCTGGTGGTTGCTATACTTATCAGAGGCTTTTGAATCTTTTGGGAAAAAATAGAATAAAATAGTCTAGCACATAGTAGGTGCTATTTTATTTGAATAATAGGAATATTTGAATAAATATGAATAAAACATTTATTGAATGAATAATATTTGTGAGATCAAATACTATAGAATAATTATCCTTAAAATCTCCCCTGCTGCAAAACACCTAGAAAGGTCAAATTAAATATAGTGACATGTATCAGAAAACATAGATGAGATTTAAAATAAGTAAGAGAAATCCCAAGGAGCCAAAACCAAAGAAGTAATAACTAGGGAGGAAAGCAGGCAGAGCAGCCATGGATGCCCTGAGGGCATGTGTCTATCCAGGAAAACCAGAGCCCAAGTTATAATGACCAGAGGAGTAAAAGGCAATCATGTCTTAAGGACGGGGGTGGGGTAGGGGAAGTGAAGCTGAGATCATCCCACATAAACCTAAATAAATGCTCAAAGGGTTAATAATGTCAATGAAAGGGGAGACTAGAAAAAGAAAGTATTTACTGGGAAAGGGAGTCAAGAAAGATATTTGTTTGTCTCACTCTCAAATCTGAGTGGAAGGACAAAATCTCTCCTAAAACATCATAACCACAGACCTCCCCCTCCCCCTTCATTTGAGGTTCAAATTTACACCACATGTATGGGTTAGAATATGCCAAGCCAAAAAATTAATACAAATAGATGGGTTGGTAACACTGGGAGGTGCCTCATAAAACCAAAGCAAACCTACTTTAGAGGAATTTCTCAACCCAGGCTTTGTGGGATTCCCACAAATAAAGGCAATCAAGCATGAGCTCACAATCTAAACTTACAAGCAAAACGCTCAAGGATACAAGCCACTAAGAGGGGGGAGTCAGCTGATATAACAACATAAAGGATTTGATACACCAAGGGTTACAGGTATTGGCATGACTAGACATAAAATTTTAAATGAGTATGTTTGAATGTTTCTAAACTTTTTTAAAGGAATAGAAAACATAAACACAAAAGTTGGAACAGAATGAAACAGAGAGTTTATAAGTAAATAATAAATCATTGAAAGTAAAAATGAACTAGACAAAAATCTGGAAGTTTGACCACATACTCCGTAGATAAGGCTAAGGAAAACAGGTCCACTCATGCATTGCTGTAGGAGTGAAAACTGATGCCAGCCCTATGGAGGGTACATATATGTATATATGTACATATGTATGTATATATATATTCTATATGTATATGTGTAACATATGTGTATATATATATGTGTATATGTGTATGCATGTGTGCATGTATACATGTAGTTTATAACAAAATTGAACATATATAAGGTTCTGACCCAGCAATTCAACCTCTGGAAATTTATACACAGATACACCTGCACATATCCAAAATAAGATATGTACAAGGTTATTCACTGCAGCATTGTTTGTAAGAGAAAAAGACTGTAAACAACTCAAGTGTCCATCAATAGGAGGCTGGTCAAATAAGTTATTGTTCATCCATATAATAAAATACTATGCAAGTGTTTAAAAATAAAAGAATGAGGAAACTATGTGCTGATATGTAAATATCTCCAAACTATACTATTTAATAACAAAATCAAAGTACAAAGCAAGACATATGACATGCTTCCTTTTGTGTGAGAAAGGGAGAAAATAAGAAAACATTTCTACTAGTATTTGCTTGTATCAGTGTGAAAAAATTCTGAGAAGACACCAAAGAAACTAAAAATAAGAAAAAAGAAAAGGAAAAAAGTGGCACCTGTGGAGGTAAGTTAGAGCGGGGGCAGGTGGGTAAAGAAGCAGGAAGGAGTTTAATCACTATATATCTTTTTATATTGTTTTGATTTTTGAATCTTGGTAAATGTATTACCTAATTTAAAAACTCAATGGATGGATTAAATAGTACATTAGACAAAGCTAAAGCAAGAATCAGTGAACTGAAACAAAGAACTAGAGAAAAATAATGAGAACACAGTACAGAGAGACAAAAAGTAGACAAGAAAGAGTATAACAGACCAGGAAGAGAGAGTGAGAAGGCCTATTATATTGCTAATTGCAAAAGTCAAAAATAGAGAGAATGGAGGCTTCCCTGGTGGCACAGTGGTTGAGAGTCCGCCTGCCGATGCAAGGGACACGGGTTTGTGCCCCGGTCTGGGAAGATCCCACATGCCGCGAAGCAGTTGGGCCCGTGAGCCATGGCCGCTGAGCCTGCGCGTCCGGAGCCTTTGCTCCGCAACGGGAGAGGCCACAACAGTGAGAGGCCCGCATACCGCAAAAAAAAAAAAAAAAGAGAGAGAGAGAGAGAGAATGAGGGAGATGGAATATATGAAGGGATAATGGCCAAGATGTTTTCATCATTTTCCAGAATGATGAAAGATGTGAATCCTCAGGTACAGGAAGAACAAATCCCAAACAAGATAAAAGCAATTCATATCTGGATACATACTTTGTTGTACAATTTCAGAAAATCAAAAATGAAAAGATCTTAAAAACAGTGCTTCCCCAACCCCAAACCACAAATTCTCTATAAAAGTAATGACAATTAAACAACAGCAACAATGGAAGCCAGAAACAGTGAAGTAACTTCAAAGTGTTGAGAGATGTCAACCAGCAATAACTTCAAAGTGTCAGTCAGCTAAAATTATGATTCAAAAACAAGGGCGCAACAAAGACGTTTCAGGCAAACAGAAACTGAGAGTGTGTGCCACCAGAGACACCCACTGACGCCCTTCTAATGCGTGCACTTTAAGAAAAAGGAGAATTATCCCCAAAGGAAGCCCAGAGAATAATGAGAAAAGAAATTGATAAATGTGTAGGTAAATATAAACAAACATTGACTGTATCAAGTAATAGTACCAATGACTAATTTAGTAGAGGAAAAGTAAGCTGGAACTAAAATACCAGAAAAAATAACCCTCAGAAAGAGAAAGGGTGATTTTAGATACAGCATACTAAGTATCCCTGGAAAGGAGAATAACAGTAAAGAATGTTAGATCTTGAGAAGAATGCATGTTAGCATTTTTATGGGTAACCACTAAAGAATCAGAAAGATTCTAAGATCTAAGCCATGAGAGGGAAAAGAATGTACTTTTTAAAAAGTTTAGTCAATCTATCATAAAAGAAGGCAGGAAAGGAGTGAAGAAAGGGAAGCAAAGAAGAAGCAGGACAATGAAAAAACATAACACATGATGGCAGAAATAAACTCTAACAGAACAATAATCACAATAAATGTAAATGGACTTAATGCGGTTATGTAGTTACTCAGATTGGATGACAAAACAAAATCTAATTATGTTTAACAGAGACCCACTTAAAACATAAGAACACAAGGAGTTTGAAAGTAAGATAGATCCCCACAGTGAGTACTAATCAAAAGAAAGTCGGGGGCTTCCCTGGTGGCACAGCGGTTGAGAGTCCACCTGCTGAAGCAGGGGACGTGGGTTCGTGCCCTGGTCTGGGAAGATCCCACATGCCGCGGAGCGGCTGGGCCCGTGAGCCATGGCCGCTGAGCCTGCGTGTCCGGAGCCTGTGCTCCGCAACGGGAGAGCCCACAACAGTGAGAGGCCCGCGTACCGCAAAAAAAAAAGAAAGTCGGTACAGTTAAAAATGATTAAGATAGTAAATTTTATGTTATGTGTAATCTACCACAGTCTAAAATAGCAATAGTAAAAAAAAGTTGGGATAGCTCTATTAATATGAGACAAAATTGATACTGTGGCTAAAAACGTTACTTGAAATTAAAAGGGTCACCACACAAACAGTTCAATTCACCAAGAAGGCAAAATGATACTACACTTATTTCATAAAACAGCCTCAAAACCTAAAGCAAAAGTTGACAGAACTCTAGCTGCAGGGAGAAATCTACAGATGTTCAATGTCTTCACAGTGGGAGATTTTAATGATTCTCTCAGTAATTAATATATCGACAAACCATAGATTTGAACATAGAACCCTGCAACCAAAAATTAGCAAACAGATATTCTTCTCAAATACATAGGAACGTTTACAAAAACTTAACATTTAGTAGACCACAGAGAAAATTTCAACAACCATCAAAGAATGGCTGTCATATAGGTAACATGTTCTGACTACAATGCAACTATGTTAGAAATCAATAACCGAAAGATAGTATTTAAAACTCCATTTTCGGACTTCCCTGGTGGTGCAGTGGTTAAGAATCCACCTGCCAATGCAGGGGACACGGGTTCAGCCCTGGTCTGGGATGATCCCACATGCCGCAGAGCAAATAAGCCCGTGCGCTACAACTACTGAAGCCTGTGTGCCAGGAGCCCATGCTCTGCAACAAGAGAAGCCATCACAATGAGAAGCCCGCGCACTGCAATGAAGAGTAGCCCCTGCTCACCGCAACTAGAAAGCCCGCGTGCAGCAACAAAGACCCAACACAGCCAAAAATTAAATAACTAAATAAAACTCCATTTTCTTCAAAATGTAAAAAGCACACTTAAAAAAATAACTCAAGGGCTTCCCTGGTGGCGCAGTGGTTGAGAGTCCGCCTGCCGATGCAGGGGATGCGGGTTCATGTCCCGGTCCGGGAAGATCCCACATGCCGCGGAGCGGCTGGGCCCGTGAGCCATGGCCGCTGAGCCTGCGTGTCCGGAGCCTGTGCTCCGCAACGGGAGAGGCCACAACAGTGAGAGGCCCGCGTACCGCAAAAAATAAAAATAAAAAAAAAATAACTCACAGGTCAAAGCAAAATCATAAGGAAATTTAGAAAATATGAAGAAACTAGGCAATAATGAAAATACTTCATACCAAAACTTTAGAGATGCAGTTAGAAAGATTGTTAGAGAAATGGAGAAGCTTAAATGCTTACATTAAAAAAGAAGAAAGTCTAATCCAGTAATTCCACTTCTGTGTATTTGTCCAAAGAAAACAAAAACACTAACTTGAATAGGTATCTGCACCCCCATGTTCATTGCAGCATTATTTACAAGAGCCAAGATGCAGAAACAACCTAAGTGTCCATTGATGGATGAATGGATAAAGAAAATTAAGAAAATTATAGATAGATGATAGATATACAAACATATATATATATATATTTATAATTATTATTCAGCCATAAAGAAGAAGGAAATCTTGCCATTTGCAACAGCATGGATGGACCTTAAGGATGTTATGGTAAGTGAAATAAGTCAGACAGAGAAAGACAAATACCATATGATCTTATTCATATATGGACTCTTCTCGTTAAAAGCCAAACTCATAAATACAGAGAACAAATTGGCAGGGGTTGGGGGTCAGTGAGATGGGTGAAGGAGGCCAAAAGGTACAGACTTCCAGCCACAAATAAGTCATGGGGATGTAATCTACAGCATGGTGACTACAGCTAATCATACTGTATTGCATATTTGAAAGCTGTTAAGAGAAGAGATCTTTGAAGTTCTCACCACGAGTAAAAGAAAAGATTTTGTAACTAAGTAAGGCGATGGATGTTAACTAGACTTTTTGTAGTAATAATTTCACAATATATACAAACATCAAATTGTTATGTTGTACACCAGAAACTAATAATAATGTTATACATCAGTTATACATCAGTTCAAAAAAGAAGAGTGAAAGTTAATGAACTAAGGATTCATCTCAAGACATTAGAAAAAGAACAATAGAAGAAACCCAAAGAATACAGGAAAAAGGAAGGAAATAAAAATATAAGAATGAAATGAACAAAATGGAAAATAATGATACAATGTAGAGGATGAGTAAAGCCAAGAGCAGATTCTTTGAGAAAAGTAACAAAACTACATAAAAATCGTTAACAAGAATGATCTGGAAAAAAGAGAAAAACCATAATAAAAATTATAATCTAAAAAAGGGGTATCACTACCGATTAAGAAAAAAAAACTTTTAAGAGAAAGAGAGAGACTGTTGTAAATAACTTCATGACCACAAGTGTGAAATTTTACAAACAAGAAGGTTTCCTAGAAAAATGTAACTTGCCAAAACCGATACCAGAAAAACAGCTGGAGAACCTGAACAGAGCTATTGAAGGCATGGGCCCTGCAGTTACAAATCTACCCAATTACAAAAACTGAGCCTTCTACAAACTCTGCCACAGCATGGAGAAAGTGGAAAAACTCTTCAACTTATTTCATGTGACTGAAGGTGATAACTCGAGAATAACTATGGATAACTCATTTGAGGGGCGAGGAAGAATCCCAAAGTTTCACAAATCTGTAAAGAAAAGGGAACAAAGAACGATCACAGGACGAAGGGAACAACGCCTGGGACTGCATTTTGGATCTCTAAAATATGCACAGTAAGTACAATCTAAACACAGGATTTGTTAAAGGACCTCCTTCCTTTCATTACAGTTCGTGTTTGCAGTAGGTATAGTTTATATAAGTAGATGTCCTCAGGATCAGTGTCTTTCTCATGCATTCTGTGTAGAGTATCCATGGAGCTTTTCTGTCAAGAGTAAACATTTTGTAACCTCAAAAAAATATATATCAAAACTATATCCACGTGCATAAGAATGAAGGTGGACCCCTTTCCATACACAATATAAACGCCAAGTAGATCACAGGCCTAAATGTAAGAGCTACCTATAAGACTCTTAGAAGAAAATATAGGGTTTTTCATGACCTTGGGTTAAGCAAAGACTTTTAGATAGGACACTAAAAGTATAACCAACAAAAGAAAAAAAATAGATAAATTGGGCTTCATCAAAATTAACATCATTCATGCTTCGAAGGACACCATCAAGTGAGTGAAAAAACAACTCAGAGAATAGGAGAAAACATTTGCAAATCATATACCTGATAAGGGTCTAGAATCTGAAATAAAGAACTATTATAAATCAATAAGAAGAAGACAAATAGCCCAATTCAAAAATGGGCAAGGGATTCAAATAGACATTGCTCCAAAAAAGATATACAAGTGACCAATAAGCAAATGAAAAGATGCTCAACATCATTAGCCACTGGGGAATCACATCAAAACCACAATGAGACAACACTTCACACACATAAGAATGGCTATAATCAAAAAGTCAGATAATAACAAGGATGCGGAGAACTTGGAACTCTCATACACTGCTGGTGGCAATGTAAAACGATGCAGCCACGTAGGAAAACAGTTCCTAAAGAGTTACTGTAGACCCGCCAATTCCACTCCTACATATAGATCCAAGAGAAATGAAAACATATGTACACACAAAGAATCTGTACACAAATGTTCATAGCAGCATTATTCACAATAGCCAGAAAGTGAAAACAACCAAAATGTCCATCAACTGATAAATGGATAAACAAATGTGGTACGTCCATACAATGGAATATTATTCAGCCATAGAAGGAATACGGCATTGATACATACTACAGCTTGGATGAACCTTGACAAGATTATGTTACGTGGAATAAGCCAGATACAAAAAGTCACATCTTGTATGATTCAATTAACAGGAAAATCCATAGAGACAGAAAGTAGATTGGCGTCGGGGGAAGGAGCAGTGACTGCTAACGGGTACACGGTTTCTTTGCGGGAGTGATGAAAACGTTCTAAAATTGATTGTGGTGACGGTTGCACAACTCTGCGAATATACTAAAACCCACTGAACTGTACACTTTAAATGGGTGAATTGTATGGTATGTGAATTATATTTCAACAAAGTTGTTAATAATAAACCCTACAGATGGTGTCTGAAAATTGCATCTTACGTCTCTGTGGAAAAACTGTGATTAAAACACATTTCAAGTGCTAAGTTTCAGTCGGAGAGGACAGCTGTCATCAGCTACACAGGCCAAAATCAGTAGTTGTAAACTTCAACGTCATCACTGCTCTTTCATGGACCACCCCCCACCAGCATCTCTTGGACATTCGCCACTTCATACGCCGAGTGAAAACTACTAAATGCACATTTCAGCATTAGGATCCTTAGAAATCCCGAAGTCCTCCCTTTGGTTTTAGAGATGAGGAAACGAACCTAGAAAGGGGTTAAAACTCCACTGCCAAGAGTCACAAAGCAAGTTTGCATCGAAGCTGGGATTACAACCTGTCTCCCCTACCTCACCTTTCTCTTCCTACAGATTTTCTGCAGGGTTCCACGCCTCTCAAACTGGTCTTCTGAGCACGGTCAAAACCAAACTCCTCACAGCCTGGATATCTGACTTAGGCCGCGGGCGGGAGCTAGAAGGGGGTCAGGAGGCCGCAAATTCTAGGACAGGGAGGGGGACATTGTGGGGAGGAGATGGGGCTGGGTTTCGAGAAGACAGTTTAAACCCCAGTTCCCGTAAGAGCAGGGGACACAGTGGGGGACATAAACTCAAGGGATGAGCCATCCCATGGTGTCACATGTGGTCTGAGGCCTGTGGCTACTTTTTCCTGTCGCTAACGCAGTTAGAGGGTGAACTCACAAGAACGGTTCCCCACTTACCCAGCTATCTCCACCTCAGACCAGTATGACTTTGCCCCCCCAGAAGTTGTCCTGTGAGTCACTCAACCCATGGAAACCTCATGTAAGACAAAGGTTGGAGAAGGCCCCAGGCCTCTGGCCTCACCCAAGTCTCTCTTCCTCGCAGTGTCACACAGCTGCCCGCCCACCTGCACTATGGGGTCAATCACAGACCAGGGCTAGGGAGGAGGCTGGAGACCAGCACGGCCACTGGTTCCCCTCACAAAGTGAGGAACAGGAGACCCTGTCCTGAGGTCTGCGTTTGGGGCCCAGAACCTGGCCTGGGCTGGGGTGCACGTGTGGGCAGGAAGTGGGCAAGCAGATGTGAACAACATTTATTTTCTCCCCACTGCCCCGGGAGGAGGGAATGGTCACGTGCTTTAACACTCACAGAGGGCCAGGCACTGTGCTGAGCACTTCACACGTAGAAACTCCCCAGTTCTTCACAACCCATGGGGTTGAGATGAGGAAACTGAGGCACAGAGCGGCTAAAGAAACTGATCAGGCCACACGGTTAGCGCGCACCCGAGCTGGCCCAAGTCCAGGCGGACTGGCTCCCGAGCTCCTACTCTGTGCTGCCTCTGACGGCCCACACATGCGATGCTGCGGGGAGAAGCAGGGAAGCTGTCCCTGCTGGCCCGTCAGCAGCACCAGAGCTGAATCTCGAAGCTCTCAGCCCGCTGTGTTCTCGCTCCACCCACTACACCTCACCTGTTGGCCCCGGGGTTCCCATGCCCCAGGTGGCTCTGCTTGACAGAGGAGCCTCTGGCCCTCTCGGCTTGCTTCCTGAGGGCTGTCAGCAGGCCGGATGAGAAGGTGAGGGCAGGGTGGGTGCTGGTGGGCGAGGCAGAGCAAAGGGGACCAATGACTAGAGCTGGGGGGCGGGGCAGGAAGCAGAAGTGATGTGAACTGTGGCCTGCGTGATGAGCTGTGATGAGCTGTGAACTGTGGCCTGGGGGGCTGCACCACCATTTCAGGAGCCTCCCGTGGGGAGAGAGGGTGTCTCTCTCGTAGGAGCATCTCAAAACAGGACTCCAGGTAGGGAGGAAGCAGGGCGTCAGGGAGGCTGGGAGCCGCTGAGTGGGGACAGAGGGGCACAAGAGTAGGGCTGCTCTGTCTGGGGAAGAGGCTGATGGAGGAGGAAATGCTGTAGCCCATGAGGCAAAAGACTTGGGTCCAGACTGTGCCGTGTCACTAACTTGCTGGGCAGCCTCATGCCCACCCTGGGCTTCAGTTTTCTCTTATACAAAATGAAGAGGTTGGAGTACACAGTCTTTAAGGCCCCTTCAAAGGCTGACAGTTAAAACTAAGAAAGCTGGAAACGGGCTCCCCGGGAAACAACATGACGAGGGTCAGGATGGAGACTGAGTTCTTTAGACTAAGGTTATGAACTATGCTGGCTGCCTAAGCAAGATGATCGGAGGGCCTTCAGCAGACTCCCCTTCTCCTGGTTACCTCCCTGGGGCCTGCCATTTTGCCTAGAATTCCACCGTTCAAGCCACTCCTTTAGGTAAGGCACGGAAGGTTCCAGCTGGGATACAGGGGAAGTTCCTGCTCTCCGTAATCCCCCGGGCCTCAGACAAGCCGCTGTCCGTCCTTGGCAGGTGCCAGAGTGGAGAGGCCTCTGAGGAGCTCAGTCTGGACGGGGTAGAGAGAGGAGATTCCAGATCATAAGCAGGCCCAGCGAAGCTTCAGAGCCGCCTCAAAGTGAGGAAGAACCTTTCAGCTAAGCACTGTCCGAGAGTCGGCAGCAGGCAGCTTGCAGACGCGGCCAGAATCCCGAGGAGCGTGGCAGGGAATGCCAAAGAGGAGACGAGCGAACTGAACGGCCCCTCCCCACACAGGATCTAGGGGCACAGGCGCATAGGCCGCTTTTATTCTAGAATTCAGGCTGATGTTCCTCCGTGAGCTCAGAGAGAGGGCCCCAAAGGGGAAATGGGGAGAATGAGGGTGATGCACGACCTCATTTCTTTTCCAATTCTGTTAAGGGCTTAATGGGGGTGGGGGGAGATAATGAGAGAGGTGAGGTGGGAAAAGAAAGCATGGCTTGTTCTTGGGTCCACAATGATGCCTCTCCAGAATCCAGGCTTCCCTAGCATTCCCAGATTCCCCAGATCCCTCCCCAAATCTTCTATGGCTACTCTCCGTCCCCTCCTCTGCACGCAGAGCCCCCTCTCCACCAGCAGGACCTGTGGTCCTGGGGACAAAACCATCCATCTGGATTCCCATTTGGCCTAAATAGTGAAATCCTAGCAAGGGTCTCCTCCTGGCTGTGTGACCTTGGGCAAGTCCACTCCCCTCTTTGGGTCCATCTGTACAATGTAGGGGGTGGACCAGGTTTGTAAAGGCCATGCCAGCTCTGACATCCAATGACTTAGGAGATATCTCATTCCCTCCCCATCCCATAAGGCCTGATAAGCTCCAGTTGGAGGGGTCGGCCCTCCTCCATGTCCCTGCCCACAGCTTCTGCCCTCTGTCTCCACAGCTCCATGGCCTCCCGAGCGCTCCTCCCCAGCGTCCTCCTCCTGCTTCTGCCCGCACCCACCCCTGCCCCCTGCTACACGGCCGCACGCTCTGAGTGCCGGCGCAACCTCAAGTTCGTGCCCGGCTCCTGGCTGGCAGGGGAGGGCGTGGATGTGACCAGCCTCCGGCGCTCAGGCTCCTTCCCGGTGGACACACAGCGCTTCCTGCGGTCCGACGGCACCTGCACCCTCTGCCGCAACGCCCTGCAGCAGGGCGCCGTCCAGCGACTGCCCCTGGCGCTCACCGACTGGCGCGCCCAGGGCTCGGGCTGCAACCGCAAAGTGGTCAAGGGTGAGGGTCGCTCCACCGAGGAGGTGGCTGGGGCGGCGGCCAACACCATCCGTAACGACTGGCGGGTGGGGCTGGACGTGACTCCCAAGCCCAGCATCAACACGCGCGTGACCATGGCGGGCTCGCACTCCCAGGAAGCCAACTTCGCGGCCCAGAAGACTCACCAGGACCAGTACCGCTTCAGCCTGGACTCAGTGGAGTGTCGCTTCTACAGGTGAGCGCCGGGGTTGGGGGAGTGGAGGGTGGACGGGACTTGGAAAAGGCGTGGGAAACTCGGGGTGGTCTGGGAGCCCTGGAATGGCAGCGTGGGGAGCTGGAGGCCGCTTCCGCCAGGAGGAGATGGCAGTCTTGGTTCCCACGTACCCCCTTCCCTGAGGCCCTGATCTGGAAGAACCCAGGGAGAGAACAGGTGGAGGGCAAGCCAGCAAGGCTATGCTCAGAGCCCCAGGTGGTGCCGGTCTGGTCTACTGAGCACCCAAGCGCCACTTCCCCGGGCAGTGCTAGCTTCCTGCGGGCAGGAGGCCTGGCTGGGGCCCTCCTATCCCTGGGCCTCTTTCATCCGTTCAAGCGCTCTTCACTTCTGCCTTGCCAAGCTCCGTGCTAAGAACTCGGGCTACAGGTTGAACAAGAGCAGCCATGCCCTGAGCCCTCAGGGACCTACTCACCCGAAGAAACTCATGGGACCCAGAGTCACCCACCCTGACTTCTCTCACGGGAGGCGGTGTTTCCCACACAGTGAGACAGGGCGCTCCTGCCTGCGCGGCCAGAGTTGTCAGGAGCCCAGGTATACAAGGCCCAACCCAGGGGACAGACAGACAAAGGCCACAGGACTAGGTTCCAAAGCCAGAGAGAAACCATCAGTGTCTCACCATCGCTTGTAAAATTAGAAAAGAAAAAGAAAAAGAAGAGAAAAAACTTTTTTTGAAAAAGAGAGACAAAAATACCTACACGAAGTCCCTAGGTCACCAAGGGGCAACAGGCGGGGGGGGGGGGGGTTCCCTGCTGGCTTGGCGGTTCAGAGCTTGAGCTTTGGAGCCAGGCCGCCTGGGTCCAAGTCCTAGTTCCGCCATTTAATGGGAGCTTGGGCAATCTCACAGGAGTTATCCAGGGGAAAACACTACCCACCACTGGGTCCACCTGATGTTTTTCTCTCCCCTCAGTTTCCACCTGGTGCACGCTCCCCCACTGCACCCTGAGTTCAAGAGGGCCCTCAAGACCCTGCCCCCCCACTTCAACATCTCCACCGAGCCTGACTACCGGAGGCTCATCTCCAGCTATGGTACCCACTTCATCCGGTCCATGGAGCTGGGCGGCCGCATCTCGGCCCTCACCGCCCTGCGCACCTGCGAGCTGGCCCTGGAAGGGCTCACGGCCCAGGAGGTTGAGGACTGCCTGGCCGTCGAGGCCGAGGTCAGCATAAAAAGCCACACCAGTGCCTCGTTGGCATTCAAGAAGTGTGAGGAGAAGAAGAAACAGCACAAGATGGGGACCTCCTTCCACCAGGCCTACCGGGAACGCTGCTCTGAGGTCGTTGGCGGCCACCACACGTCCATGCATGACCTGCTGTTCGGGAACCAGGCCGGGCCCGAGCAGTTCTCAGCCTGGGTGGCCTCGTTGCAGGACAGCCCCGGCCTGGTGGACTACACACTAGAGCCGCTCCACATGCTCCTGGACAGCCAGGACCCGCAGCGGGAGGCGCTCAGGCAGGCTGTGAGCAAGTACGTGACGGACAGGGCACGCTGGAGGGACTGCAGCCGCCCGTGCCCCCCGGGGCAGCGCAAGAACCCTAAGGACCCGTGCCAGTGCCTGTGCCATGGCTCGGCGGCCATCAACCAGGACTGCTGTCCCAGGAAGAGGGGCCTAGCCCACCTGGAGGTCATGAACTTCGTGGCGACGGGTCTGTGGGGAGACTTGGCCACTGCCACGGACGCCTACCTGAAGGTCTTCTTCGGCGGCCAGGAGCTGAGGACCGACACGGTGCAGAACAATAACCACCCCAGGTGGATGACACGGCTGGACTTCGGGGATGTGGTTCTGACCACAGGGGGCCCCCTGAGGGTGCAGGTCTGGGATGCAGACTATGGCTGGGACGACGACCTTCTCGGTACCTGTGACCAGACTCCAAAGTCTGGCTCACACGAGGTGAAGTGCTGTCTGAAGCATGGTCACCTGAGATTCTCCTACCACGCTAAGTGCTTGCCCCACCTGGCAGGGGGGACATGCCTGGAGTATGCGCCCCAAGGGCTTCTGGCGGAGCCTCCAGGAAACCGGAGTGGGCCAGTGTGGTGAGAGCAGTGGGCCCTGAGAGGACCAGTGTGCCCAACTGGAGGGGTCTCACGAAGGGACCCAGAGGACCTATCTCCATATCCCCATTAGATAGTTGGAAAACTGAGGCTTTTTTTTTTTTCAGTGCGGTGGCTGAATTTACAGGCCAGCCCTGAGTCGCCCTGTCCAAACTACCTTAGCTCTTCGATATTCTCAAGCCCCAGAAATGAGCTGGAGTTGGGCCACTGCTACACAGGTCCCAGCTCAGGTCAGGAGCCGGGCAGAAGGCCAGGAGGCTGTTCCCACCAGGCTGCCTGGTGTCATTTGTACCATTCCCTTACAGCCCCTCTTCTAGCGTGGTGAATTCTTCATCATATTAGATCTAACCCCTTTGGCCCCCGCTGCTCTGTTTGCTCTGTTTCCTTTGCCCACCAAGCTTTGCCTCTCAGACAAATCCAGAGCTCTTTTGACCTGTCTCATTGTGTACACAGCCTGACAGAGGACCAATAAATGTGATGTGACGGTGAGCGTGATGGTGTTGCTTGTGGCAGAGGAGAGGATGGAGACCAAACACAGCCTTGGAGATAAACTTCTACATTAGCAACCCTACCCAACAGAACGGGTGGTTGACCCCAGGGGTAGGCAAATAATGTAAATAAACTATTTTTCCACTTTGGCGGGAAATGGGGGGACCCAAAATATTTTACTTTCCTCATAACTCTCTGATTTGAGTAACAGCAGCATAAACAGTGATCAATGCCAATGGGCATTCAGCTCTGAGCCGAGAAACAAGAGGGAATGGTGAGGATTCTGGTGAACCAAAGGGCACGTCTTATCCAGGGAGGGGGTGGGGGGATGGACAGCTCTGCACCAGCCAAACATTCCCAGGCAGGAATGTGAGCCCAGTGCTGCCAGGTTTTCTAATTTCTTAAAGTAACCAGAAATCCCAGCGTGACTTACAAGTGTTAGCAATTCATTTCACTTTGTAAAAATAAACCTATATGGGCAAGCACAGTACAAACCAAAGAGGACATGTATGCAGGCCATGACTGATCCGGAGCAACCAGTTTGGAAACTCTAATTTCAGCAGAACCCATCTGGCAGACTAACAGCTCTCCCCGTCCCACGGTTCGAGGAGAGAAGGCAGTGGTTTCAACCAGGTAGCGTCTGAGGGCCTCCTGGGCTTGGCATGCAGGAATCCCCAGAGCCTCAGGCTGTGATATAAAATGAACTGGTCCTTGTTTCATGTGCCTGGGACACAGGCCTCAGAACACAGGCCCATGGGGTGGGTGGCAAGATTCAGGGTAGCCTCCTAGACCTGGTAGGATTCGGCTGTGAAGGGCCGTTGTCAGTGGGGTTCAGAGTTGCTGACACAGCCCTCCTGACTCTCTTTGAAGCTCCCTACAAATTAAGCCCTTTGAGGTCCGCGTGGACCCATAGGCTCAAAAGCCCAGCAGTGACATTGCACTGACCCTGAATCCCCAAGTTGGGCGGGGGGATTGCCAAGCTCTGGAAGCCTGGTTGAAACCACCATTCTTACACCTCTCCCTTCACAGCCACATGCACAAACAAGAGCACAAGAGAAACCACGCAGCTTCATGCTGCCTGCTGCACTCATTGAAAATAAACACGGGTACGGGCCGTACCCTCAAGGAAAGCAGGGCCAGGGCAGGCCTGGCTCCGGAAACAACTCTGACAAGAGATGGCAGCTTGTTCTAGTCCCCACGTGGTCAGTGACCTCCAGCAAGTCTCCCTGAGCCTTGGTTTCCCCAAAAGGACAATCCGTGTTTTACTCCCTTCCCAGGACTGTTTGGAAGGGGGCCATGAGCCTTTCTAGAAGGTCAGTGCTACAGAAGCAGTCCTGGAAGTTCATCTGGTAACCCTCCTGGTTTTGCATTTAAGGAAACTGAGGCTCAGAAGAAGGGATTTGACCGTGGTTGCCGAGGTTAGTGGCCGAGCCAGGTCTCCGTGAGTCGTGGGCACTCCACTCTGAGCACAGCTCTGGAGAGACCAGTGGGACCCCGACAGGAGGGCCCTTGGGGGAAATGGGTGGTATTACCGAGGAAAAGGAATGGCTGATGTTGAGGGGCAGCTATGGAGCTCTCAGCCCTAATGAGGTATTTTCATTGACATTTCGCTGACATTTCGCCACACTTGGGGCCCCTTGTTCGTTCGGGATGTTCCCTGCTGTGCCTGGTGTCTTCCATCTGCCCTCAGGTCTCATCCGTACCCTGCCCCACCCAGCTCTGGCCCGGAGGCTGGCCGATCTGAGCCCGCCTGTCAGTGAGCAGGATATGGGAGGCAGGGAGAAGGGGAGAGCACAGTGACAGGCCAGGGACTCCCCTCAGTGCCTCTCAGTGAGGTGACCTTGGGTTGACTGTGTCCCTGTATCACTGCTCCTCTCTGGGAAGTCTCTGCATGTCTCCCTCTTTCTGGGTTCCAGCCATTGCTCCCTCCTCTCATCCCTTCAGACCTAGGGATGGTAACCGCTTCACCACTGCTAATCCCGAGCTATTGTGCTCCCCCTTCTGCTTCCCTACAGCCCCCACACCTTTGTAAACAGGCTCTTTATAAAAATAAATAAATAAAAACCCTCCTCAAATTACCATAATTTGAATATGCCGTTTAGGCTGTGGTCTAAGTGTTCGTGTCTCCCCACAATTCATGTATTGAAGTAGTAATCCTCAGGGTGATTGTGTTAGGAGGTGATTAGGTCATGAGGGGGGTGCCCTCATCATGTAGGTTACTGCCCTTAGAAAAGAGGCCCCAGAGAGATCCCTGGTCCCTTCCCCTATGTGAGGACACAGTGAGAAAATGCCTTCTATGAACCAGAAAGCAGGCCCCCTGAATCTGCCAGCACCTTGGTCTTGGACTTCCAGCCTCTAGAACTATAAGAAATAAATTTCTGTTGTTTAAAAACCATGCAGTTTGGGGCTTCCCTGGTGGCGCAGCGGTTGAGAGTCCGCCTGCCGATGCAGGGGACACGGGTTCGTGCCCCGGTCCGGGAAGATCCCACATGCCGCGGAGCGGCTGGGCGTGTGAGCCATGGCCACTGAGCCTGCGCGTCCAGAGCCTGTGCTCCGCGATGGGAGAGGCCACAGCAGTGAGAGGCCCGCGTACCGCAAAAAAAAAACAAGACAAAAAAGAACCACCCAGTTTGGAGTATTTTGTTATAGCAGCCTGAACAGATTAGGACAGCTTCCTATAGGGGTGCTGATGACACGGCACCAGTGAGTCTGCTGAGAAGCAGAGCCACCTCCCCTCAGAAGCTGAAAATGCCCTATTCTTGCTTCTCCAACCTCCCCTGCAACTAGGAAATGACATGTGACTGGACCTGCCAGTCAGATGCAGCTGCCCAGGCATGGGGTCCCTTCAGAAGCTGAGGCTGAGACCAGATTAGAGTACTGGTAATTATGTTGGAAGCGACCCCAGGAAGCTCACTAGGGGAGAGGGGAAGTAGGCCAGGGGAGGGAGGGTGACCCATAAAAGGGGCTTTATCCAGCAAGTCACCATATGGGCAACCAGAGCCAATGAAGAGTTATCCCAGCTGGGATGGAGGGAGCTGGGCGTCCATACAGCACTTCCCATGCGTCACTGGTTAGGGCTGAATTATTTTTCTACTTATTTCATCCAGACTTGGCTTCTATTTCTGGCAACTAATAACGCTGGTGATGACACCATTCCATCTTTCCCCTTGCTGCTTCAACACCCCCATCCCCTTTCCCAACCATCCTCCCACCCCACCCTGGCAGGCCCTGTCCTTAGAGCCACCATTCAATTGCCCCCAGCACTTCCCTGGGGGCATTTGAGCACAGAATGGAGCATGGAGGGTATGGAGCACAGAAGGGCAGGGACCTTTCGTGGGTTCCATCATTCACCGATGGTTACTGATCACCTTCTGTCAACCAGGTCCTGGCGCCAGTGAACAAGCCATGCAGAGCATCTGTCTTCTTGTGGCCTGTGTCTGATGGGAAGATGATGTGGGCCCGGAGGAGATTCAGGGAGCAGGGCGGCACTCAGGCTGCGGGCTGGGCTGGATTGCTTGTTTTTTCCTCTCTCTCTCTCCCCGCCCAAGTGATCTCTTCCAAGACTTCGGGCTGGGGTTGACAACAGCCCGGTTTTTGTTTTTTAAGCAGTTGCCACAGCTCCTTCATCTCCCTTCAAACACACTTCGTGGTCTCCGAGGTGTGGCCCCCAGCTGCTGTGGTGGCGGCGTCAGTGTCTCTGACATGTGTGAGCGTTGGAGGATCTGCTGGAGGACAGCAGTCTGGGGGGGTAGAGAGCCTGGGGGGAGGTGCAGGGGGCCCCTTGCAGCTTTGATAGGCTGTGAGTCCTCTCTGCAGTGATCTTCATTCCCCCACATCTGTCACCAAGGCCAGCCAGTTCAGCCTCTTCTGCTCATAACCACAGCCTCTCTGGCCCAGGCCATCAACATCTCTTGGTTGGACGAGTCTTCCTGTGGCCTCCTCACTGATCACTAGGCTCCTGTCTCCCCCTCACTGTCCCTCCAACTCACAGCCACAGTGGTGCTGGCACCCTCCCCATACCCCCTCAGCCCCGCTCCATGCTGGCCCTCCATCTCTGCCTGAGGGTCCCACGGGGAGGCCAGAAGTACTGGGGAACAGTGTCCATGCCCGACCCAGCCCAGAAGAGCCCTCAACCGGTGGCTAATGGGAAGTGGTGTATAAGTAGCCCAGCTCCCTCTGCCTGGGCGCTGGGGGGTCACTCTGAGGGGCATATTCTGCAATGGCTCCCAGAGTTTCCCAACAGGGTTAAGCCCCAGTACCCACAATGGTGACCTGCTTGACCCCAAGTGCTCTCTTGGCTGTCTCCCTTCCCTGTCTCAATTCCCCACTTCCCTACTGGTATTATCTGGAATCACCTCCCACACAAACTACCTGTTTGCAAATGCCTGTCTTAAGGTCTGTCTCTGGGGAAACCAGCTACGATGCACATCTGACCACATCACTGCCTCGCTTGAAACTCTTCACTGGTTCCTTGTGGCTCTTGGGATACAGTCCAAAGCCCCTAGTGTGATTCACACGCTGACCTCACTCTCAACTCTGCCTTTCCCGCCCCCTACCCCGTCCACCGCCCAAGCCCTGCCTCACTGAGCATGTTCATTCCTCTGTTGGCCACGCTCTCTCTAGCTCTTCACACGTGCTGCCTCCTCTTTCTGCAAGTTTTCTCCTCTACTCGGACTAAGTCCTCCTCAGCTTTCAGGCTTCAGCTTCAAAGGTGGCTTCCTCTGGGAAGTCTTCCCTGGCTTGCAGGTCTAGGTCATGGCCCCCCGTACCCTGCTCCCATAGTCCTCATTATTTCCCCATCACAGTGCTGTGAGGCCAAGGGCCATTTCTATCTTATTCACAGTTGAATCAACTAGTCCAGCACCTAACATAAGTTTGATCCTTGAAAAATATTGGATGGGTGATTAGATGGATAAATGAATGAATGAATAAAACCTACCAAAGAATCTTCCAGCCTCTGCTTGAACTATCCCAGAGACAGAGAACTCATTACCTCCAAAGGTAGCTGTTCTACACAGAAGGAAGAAGGTTCTAACCATGAACCATCATGTGACACAGAAACCGACCTCTTTATAACGTCCAGCCCTGGTCGTGGATCGGGGATTCTGTGTCTAGATCTCTGGTCCCGTCTCTGACTTGGTTGGACTGAAGCACCACCAAGCTGATTCCAGCCCTGGCAACGGCTATCCCTCACTCCTCTTTGTGTGAAGGAGCCACAGAAGGGCCACACACTGCCTGGGTCAAGGTGGACATGGGACTGGGTCAGCCACCCTCCTCTCTGTTACTGACAGTAGAAGCAAGAATCTCTCATGGGACGGAGACCTTCAAGATGGTGGAGGAGTGAGACATGGAGATCGCCTTCCTCCCCACAAGTACATCAGAAATACATGTACATTTGGAACAACTACAGAACACCTACCGAACGCTGGCAGAAGACCTCAGACCTCCCAAAAGGCAAGAAACTCCCCACGTACCTGGGTAGGGCAAAAGAAAGAAGAGAACAAAGAATAGGGACAGGACATGCACCTCTGGAAGGGAGCCGTGAAGGAGGAAAGGTTTCTACACACCAGGAAGCCCCTTCGCGGGTGGAGACGGCGGGTGGCGGGTTAAGTTTCGGAGCCACAGAGGAGAGCGCAGCCACAGGGGTGCAGAGGGCAAAGCAGAGAGATTCCCGCACAGAGGATCGGTGCCGACCGGCACTCACCAGCCCGAGAGGCTTGTCTGCTCACCCGCTGGGGCGGGCGGGGCTGAGAGCTGAGGCTCGGGCTTCGGAGGTCGGATCCCAGGGCGAGGACTGGGGTTGGCTGCGTGAACACAGCCTGAAGGGGGCTCGTGTGCCCCAGCTAGCCAGGAGGGAGTCCGGGAAAAAGTCTGCACCTGCGTAAGAGGCAAGAGACCATTGTTCCGGGTTGCGCGAGGAGAAGGGATTCAAAGCACCACCTAATGGAGCTTCAGAGACGGGCGCGAGCCGCGGCTATCAGCGTGGACCCCAGAGACGGGCAGGAGACGCTAAGGCTGCTGCTGCTGCCACCAAGAAGCCTGTGTGCAATTACAGGTCACGATCCACACCTCTCCTCCCAGGAGCCTGTGCACCCCGACACTGCCAGGGTCCAGTGATCCAGGGACAACTTCCACGGGAGAACACACGGCACACCTCAGGCTGGTGCAACGTCACGCTGGCCTCTGCCACCGAAGGCTCGGCCCGCACTCCACACCCCTCCCTCCCCCCTGCCTGAGTGAGCCAGAGCCCCCGAACCACCTGCTCCTTTAACCCCGCCCTGTCTGGGCGGGAACAGACGCCCTCAGGCGACTTACACGCAGAGGCAGGGTCACATCCAAAGCTGAACCCCAGGAGCTGTGAGAACAAAGAAGAGAAAGGGGAATTGCTCCCAGCAGCCTTGGGAGCAGCGGATTGAATCTCCACAATCAACTTTATGAACCCTGCATCTGTGGAATACCTGAATAGACAACAAATCTTCCCAAAATTGAGGAGGTGGACTTTGGGAGCAACGATATATAAATATTTTTTCCTTTTTCTCTTTTTTTATTTTTTTATTTTATTTTTTTTTTGCGGTACGCGGAACTCTCACTGTTGTGGCCTCTCCGTTGTGCAGCACAGGCTCCGGACGCACAGGCTCAGCGGCCATGGCCCACGGGCCCAGCCGCTCCGCGGCATGTGGGATCCTCCCGGACAAGGGCACGAACCCGCGTCCCCTGCATCGGCAGGCGGACTCTCAACCACTGCGCCACCAGGGAAGCCCCTTTTTCTCTTTTTGTGAGTGTGTATGTGTATGCTTCTTTATGTGATTTTATCTGTATAGCCTTCCTTTGGCCATCTGTCCTAGGGTTCTGTCCGTCCGTTTTCTTTTTGTTGATGTTTTGCTTTTTGGGGTTTTTTAGTATAGTTTTTAGTGCTTGTTATCATTGGTGGATTTGGTTTTTGGTTTGGATGCTCCATTCATTTTTCTTTTTTTTTTATTACTTTTTCATTTTTTTAATAATTGTTTTTTATTTTAATAAATTTATTTTATTTTATTTGTTTATTTATTGTATTTCTCCCTTTTCTTCTGAACCGTGTGGCTGACACAGTCTTGGTGCTCCGGCTGGGTGTCAGGCCTGTGCCTCTGAGGTGGGAGAGCCGAGTTCAGAACACTGGTCCATCAGAGACCTCCCGGCACCATGTAATATTAAACAGCGAGAGCTCTGTCAGAGATCTCCATCTCAACGCAAACACCCAGCTCCACTCAACAACCAGCATATTCCAGTGCTGGACATCCTATGCCAAACAACTAGCAAGACAGGAACACAACCTCACCCATTAGCAGAGAGGCTGCCTAAAATCATAATAAGGTCACAGACACCCCAAAACACACCACCAGACATGAATCTGCCACCAGAAAGACAAGATCCAGCCTCATCCACCACAACACAAGCACCAGTCCCCTCCACCAGGAAGCCTACACAACCCACTGAACCAACCTTAGCCACTGGGGACAGACACCAAAAACAATGGGAACTACGAACCTGCAGCCTGCGAAAAGGAGACCCCAAACACAGTAAGTTAAGCAAAATCAGAAGACAGAGAAACACACAGCAGATGAAGCAGCAAGGCAAAAACCCAACAGACCAAACAAATGAAGAGGAAATAGGCAGTCTACCTGAAAAAGAATTCAGAGTAATGATAGAAAAGATGATCCAAATCTTGGAAATAGAATGGAGAAAATACAAGAAGCATTAAACAAGGACCTAGAAGAACTAAAGAGCAAATAAACAATGACAAACAACACAATAAACGAAATTAAAAATTCTCTAGAAAGAATCAATAGCAGAATAACTGAGGCAGAAGAACGGATAAGTGACCTGGAAGATAAAATAGTGGAAATAACTACTGCAGAGCAGAATAAAGAAAAAAGAATGAAAAGAATTGAGGACAGTCTCAGACACCTCAGGGACAACATTAAACACACCAACATTCAATTATAGGGGCTCCAGAAGAAGAAGAGAAAAAGAAAGGGACTGAGAAAATATTTGAAGAGATTATAGCTGAAAACTTCCCTAATATGGAAAAGGAAATAGTTAATCAAGTCCAGGAAGCACAGAGAGTCCCATACGGATAAATCCAAGGAGAAACACGCCAAGACACATAGTAATCAAACTAACAAAAATTAAATACAAAGAAAAAGTATTAAAAGCAGCAAGGGAAAACAAACAAATAACATAGAAGGGAAACCCCATAAGGTTAACAGCTGATCTTTCAGCAGATACTCTGCAAGCCAGAAGGGAGAGGCAGGACATATTTAAAGTGATGAAAGGGAAAAACCTACAAACAAGATTATGCTACTCAGCAAGGATCTCATTCAGATTCGATGGAGAAATTAAAACCTTTACAGACAAGCAAAAGCTAAGAGAATTCAGCACCACCAAATCAGCTTTACAATAAATGCTAAAGGAACTTCTCTAGGCAGGAAACACAAGAGAAGGAAGAGACCTACAAAAACAAACCCAAAACAATTAAGAAAATGGTTATAGGAGCATACATATCAATAATTACCTTAAATGTAAATGGATTAAATACTCCAACCAAATGACACAGACTGGCTGAATGGATACAAAAACAAGATCCATATATATGCTGTCTACAAGAGACCCACTTCAGACCTAGGGACACACACAGACTAAAAGTGAGGTGATGGAAAAAGATATTCCATGCAAATGGAAATCAAAAGAAAGCTGGAGTAGCAATTCTCATATCAGACAAAATAGACTTTAAAAACTATTACAAGAGGCAAAGAAGGAAACTACATACGGATCAAGGGATGAATCCAAGAACATATACCAATTGTAAATATTTACGCACCCAACATAGGAGCACCTCAATACATAAGGCAAATGGTAACAGCCACAAAAGGGGAAATCGACAGTAACACAAGCATAGTAGGGGACTTTAACACCCCTCTTTCACCAATGCACAGATCATCAAGATGAAAATAAACAGGGAAACACAAGCGTTAACTGACACATTAAACAAGATGGACTTAATTGATAATTATAGGACATTCCATCCGAAAACAACAGAATACACTTTCTTCTCAAGTGCTCATGGAACATTCTCCAGGATAGATCACATGTTGGGTCACAAATCAAGCCTTGGTAAATTTAAGAAAATGAAATCGTATCAAGTATCTTTTCCGACCACAATGCTATGAGACTAAATATCAATTACAGGAAAAAAATCTGTAAAAAATACAAATACATGGAGGTTAAACAATACAATACTTAATAACCAAGAGATCACTGAAGAAATCAAAGAGGAAATCAAAAAATACCTAGAAACAAATGACAACGAAAACATGACGAACCAAAACCTATGGGATGCAGCAAAAGCAGTTCTAAGATGGAAGTTTATAGCAATACAATCCTACCTCAAGAAACAAGAAAAATCTCAAATAAACAACCTAACCTTACACCTAAACCAATTAGAGAAAGTAGAACAAAAAAGCTCCAAAGTTAGCAGAAGGAAAGAAATCATAAAGATCAGATCAGAAATAAATAAAAAGAAATGAAGGAAACAGTAGCAAAGATCAATAAAACTAAAAGCTGGTTCTATGAGAAGATATAAAAATTGATAAGCCATTAGCGAGACTCATCAAGAAAAAAATGGAGAAGACTCAAATCAACAGAGTTAGAAATACAAAAGAGAAGTAACAACTCACACTGCAGAAATACAAACGATCATGAGAGATTACTACAAGCAACTATATGCCAATAAAATGGACAACCTGGAAGAAATGGACACATTCTCAGAGAAGCACAACCTTCTGAGGCTGAAGCAGGAAGAAACAGAAAATATAAACAGACCAATTACAAGCACTGAAATTGAGACTGTGATTAAAAATATCCCAACAGACAAAACCCCAGGACCAGATGGCTTCACAAGCAAATTCTATCAAACATTTAGAGAAGACCTAACACCTATCATTCTCAAACTCTTCCAAAATATAGCAGAGGGAGGACCACTCCCAAACTCATTCTACGAGGCCACCATCACCCTGATACCAAAACCAGACAAAGATGTCACAAAAAAAGAAAACTACAGGCCAATATCACTGATGAAAATACATGCAAAAATCCTCAACAAAATACTAGCAAACAGAATCCAACAGCACATTAAAAGGATCATACACCATGATCAAGTAGGATTTATCCCAGGAATGCAAAGATTCTTCAATATATACAAGTCAGTCAATGTGATACACCGTATTAATAAATTGAAGGGTAAAAACCATATGATCATCTCAATAGATGCAGAAAAAGCTTTTGACAAGATTCAACACCCACTTATGACAAAAACCCTCCAGAAAGTAGGCATAGAGGGAACTTCCCTCAACATAATAAAGGCTATATATGACAATCCCACAGCCAACATTGTTCTCAGTGGTGAAAAACTGAAACCACTTCCACTAAGATCAGGCACAAGACAAGGTTGCCCACTCTCACCACTCTTATTCAACATAGTTTTGGAAGTTTTAGCCACAGCAATCAGAGAAGAAAAAGAAATAAAAGGAATCCAAATCGGAAAAGAAGAAGCAAAGCTGTCACTGTTTGCAGATGACATGATACTATACACAGAGAATCCTAAAGAGGCTACCAGAAAACTACTAGAGCTAATCAATGAATCTGGTAAAGTAGCAGGATACAAAATTAATGCACAGAAATCTCTTGCATTCCTATACACTAATGATGAAAAATCTGAAAGAGAAATTAAGGAACCACTCCCATATACCACTGCAAGAAAAAGAATAAAATACCTAGGAATAAACCTACCTAAGGAGACAAAAGGCCTATATGCAGAGAAGTATAAGACACTGATGAAAGAAATTAAAGATGATACAAACAGATGGACAGATATACCACGTTTTTGGATTGGAAGAATCAATATTGTGAAAAGGACTATACTACCCAAAGCAATCTACAGATTCATGAAGTCCCTATCAAAGTACCAATGGCATTTTTCACAGAACTAGAACAAAAAATTTCACAATTTGTATGGAAACAGAAAAGACCCCGAATAGCCAAAGCAATCTTGAGAAAGAAAGATGGAGCTGGAGAAATCAGGCTCCCGGACTTCAGACTATACTAAAAATCTACAGTAATTAAGACAGTATGGCACTGGCACAAAAACAGAAATATAGATCAATGGAGCAGGATAGATGGCCCAGAGATAAACCCATGCACATACGGTCACCTTATCTTTGATAAAGGAGGCAAGAATTTACAATGGAGAAAAGACAGCCTCTTCAATAAGTGGTACTGGGAAAACTGGACAGCTACATGTAAAAGAATGAAATTAGAACACTCCCTAACACCATACACAAAAATAAACTCAAAATGGATTAAAGACCTAAATGTAAGGCCAGACACTATAAAACCCTTAGAGGAAAACATAGGAAGAACACTCTATGACATAAATCACAGCAAGATTCTTTTGACCCACCTCTTAGAGAAATGGAAATAAAAACAAAAATAAACAAGTGGGACCTAATGAAACTTAAAAGCTTTTGCACAGCAAAGGAAACCATAAACGAGATGAAAAGACAACCCTCATAATGGGAGAAAGTATTTTCAAATGGAGCAACTGACAAAGGATTAATCTCCAAAATATACAAGTAGCTCATGCAGCTCAATATCAAAAAAACAAACAACCCAATCCAAAAATGGGCAGTAGACCTAAACAGACATTTCTCCAAAGAAGATATACAGATTGCCAACAAACACATGAAAGGATGCTCAACATCACTGATCTTTAGAGAAATGCAAACCAAAACTACAATGAGGTATCACCTCACACCAGTCAGAATGGCCATCATCAAAAAATCTACAAACAATAAATGCTGGAGAGGGTGTGGAGAAAAGGGAACCCTCTTGCACTGTTGGTGGGAATGTAAATTGATACAGCCACTATGGAGAACAGTATGGAGGTTCCTTAAAAAACTAAAAATAGAACTACCATACGACCCAGCAATCCCACTACTGGGCATATACCCTAAGAAAACCATAATTCAAAAGGAGTCATGTACCCCAATGTTCACTGCAGCTCTATTTACAATAGCCAGGACATGGAAGCAACCTAGGTGTCCACAGACAGATGAATGGATAAAGAAGATATGGCACATATATACAATGGAATATTACTCAGCCATAAAAAGAAACGAAATTGAGTTATTTGTAGTGAGGTGGATAGACCTAGAGTGTGTCATACAGAGTGAAATAAATCAGAAAGAGAAAAACAAATACCGCATGCTAACACCTATATATGGAATCTAAAAAAAATTTTTAAATGGTTATGAAGAACCTAGGGGCAGGACAGGAAGAAAGACGCAGATGTAGAGAATGGACTTGAGGACACGGGGAGGGGGAAGGGTAAGCTGGGACGAAGTGTGAGAGTGCCATGGACACACATACACTACCAAATGTAAAATAGATAGCTAGTGGGAAGCAGCTGCATAGCACAGGGAGATCAGCTCGGTGCTTTGTGACCACCTAGAGGGGTGGGATAGGGAGGGTGGGAGGGAGACGCAGGAGGGAGGAGATATGGGGATGTATGTATATGTATAGCTAATTCATTTTGCTATAAAGCAGAAACTAACACACCATTGTAAAGCAATTATACTCCAATAAAGATGTTTTTAAAAAAAATACTGGGCTTCCCTGGTGGCGCAGTGGTTGAGAGTCCGCCTGCCAATGCAGGGGACGCAGGTTCGTGCCCTGGTCTGGGAGGATCCCACATGCCGCGGAGCAGCTGGGCCCATGGGCCATGGCTGCTGGGCCTTCACTTCCGGAGCCTGTGCCCCGCAACAGGAGAGGCCACAGCAGTGAGAGGCACGCGTACCGCAAAAAAAAAAAAAAAAATACAATGGGAAAGTAGAATGAACATATGATGTATCTAAAGCTGTATATTCAAACTCAGATAACAAGAAACTACTGAGCTTTATATGGGGATTCAATTTGCAAAATACCAGTAGAACACTTTGAATTGAGGGTCAAACAGTTTCAGTATAATTGAAATCTTCTCAATATGCATTTATGCATAATAATGGATTTCTAAATCCCAAGTATTTCTTACTGTGAAGACTTTAAGTATGTAAATTATAGTCTAATATAATTTAGCAGTTCAATCAAATGAATAAATAATTGATAAATTAACATGTTCAGTTTTCAGGGTTCCAGTGGAATGTCTGTAACTCTTAGTTTTCAAACTGCCTGATTCTTTCTCCCTGACAGTTCCAAATTATTCTGCTGTTGTTCTTTAGTTTGAAGATCTATTTGACCAATTTAAGTAGTATAATTTCAGTTTAAGTGTATACATCTAAAATTATAAACCAGAAACCAAAGATAATTTCTTATAAGAGTTGTTGAAATGTGTTTGTAGCCTGTGCTATGACCACAGCAGAAACTCAATCAAAATCTGTTTGCTATGGGCTTCCCTGGTGGCACAGTGGTTGAGAATCTGCCTGCCAATGCAGGGAACACGGGTTCAAGCCCTGGTCTGGGAAGATCCCACATGCCACGGAGCAACCCGTGAGCCACAACTACTAAGCCTGCGCGCCTGGAGTTTGTGCTCCGCAACAATAGAGGCCGTGACGGTAAGAGGCCCGCGCCACGATGAAGAGTGGCCCCCGCTCGCCGCAACTAGAGAAAGCCCACACACAGAAACGAAGACCCAACACATTCAAAATTAAATAAATAAATAATTTTTTTTAAAAAATCTGTTTGCTAGGGCTTCCCTGGTGGCACAGTGGTTAAGAATCCGCCTGCCAATGCAGGGGACACGGGTTTGAGCCCTGGTCCGGGAAGATTCCCACATGCCGTGGAGCAACTAAGCCTGTGTGCCACAACTACTGAGCCCATGTGCCACAACTACTGAAGCCTGAGAGCCTAGAGCCCATGCTCCGCAACAAGAGAAGCCACGTCAATGAGAAGCCCGTGCACCACAATGAAGAGTAGCCCCCACTCGCTGCAACTAGAGAAAGCCCATGCACAGCAACGAAGACCCAACACAGCCATAAATTAATTAATTAATAAAAATCTGTTTGCTAAATAAATGAATAAATAAATGAGTAAATCTGAAAGCCCTCTTGTTTCACAATGGGCTCAGTCACCAACTGAATCAGTTCCAGCTGGGGCAGCTCTTTCTCTGGGCACAGCTGGTATCCACTTGGCCTAGGCAAGTTGTGACCCCAAAAGGGCCAGGCCTACCACCCTAACCTGCTCATGGGGCTCCCCTCCCCCACCCACCACCTGCCAGACAAGGTCCTTTCCAGCCAAGACTTCACAGCCCAGGCGGCCAAACACCAGGCAGGGGCAGACTGGGCATCTGCCTGGCTTTTATCTTTTAGGGAGGGGGTGATGGGGTGGCAGGTTGGTCTGGTACAGCTAAGACCAGGGTCACTGGTGAGATTCTCATGGGGTGGTTAGGGTTACTGCCACACGGAAAGAGACCAACTTCCGTCACAGACAGGACCCTCAAGAGCAGCTAAGGACTGACAGCCGACCCAGGCAGCAGATGAAATGACCATGGCCACACGCTCACCCCAGACTAGCCACAGAGACTTACCACATGAACCTTGACTTTGATCCAAGACTGAGCTCAAACCCCAACCAGTTCTCTTTCGTACATCCCAATCACATAAAACTCCCTGCAGACCCCGGGCTGTAAAAGGAGGAGCTAGAACAATGACGTCTGCATGCTCTTTCAGCTGAGAGGGACTGGGCCCTGATTCCTCAAGCCGGCTGGTCCCTGACACTCAGTGGATGGACACAGCCAAAGGATTCGACAGCCCTGTCACCCCGAATCTGCTGGGTGGGCAAACCCCAGAAGCACCACCCTCCCAATGCTTGGAAGACGTCCTGCTCCATGAGCCCTTCTCTTCCCAAAAGCCAGATACGCAACGCCGGCTGGCCAGAACTAGAACAGCTGCTATTGCTTTACAGGCTATAACGGCAATTTGTTTACTCTGGGGCTCAACTGCACATCTGGGCTCACAGTTAGTCTCCACAACAGCTGGTTCCCTGCTTCTTCTGAAAAGGGCCATGACGTCAACCTGCTGGCAGGACACTGACTTTTCCCCTGGGAAACCCAAACACCCCATGAGATCAACCAGCATGAAAGGAAAACATCTTTGTCTCCATCTCCTTTTTTTTAAACATCTTTATTGGAGTATAATTGCTTTATAATGTGTTAGTTTCTTCTGTATAACAAAGTGAATCAGCTATATGTATATATATATCCCCTCCCTCTTGCGTCTCCCTCCCACCCTCCCTATCCCACCCCTCTAGGTGGTCACAAAGCACCGAGCTGATCTCCCTGTGCTATGCGGCTGCTTCCACTAGCTAGCTATTTTACATCTGGTAGTGTATGTATGTCCATGCCACTCTCTCACTTCGTCCCAGCTTTCCCTTGCCCCTCCACATGTCCTCAAGTCCATTCTCTACATCTGCATCTTTACTGCTCTCCTGCCCCTAGGTTCTTCAGAACCATTATTATTTTGTTTTAGATTCCATATATATATGTGTTAGCGTACAGTATTTGTTTTTCTCTTTCTGACACACTTCACTCTGTATGACAGACTCTAGGTCCACCAACCTCACTACAAATAACTCAATTTCATTTCTTTTTATGGCTGAGTAATACTCCATTGCATACATGCATACCTTTTTTTTGAAGTTTTGAATTTTATTTTACTTATTTTTTTATACAGCAGGTTCTTATTAGTTATCCCTTTTATACATATTAGTGTGTATATGTCAATCCCAATCTCCCAGTTCATCACACCACCACCCGCCCCCCACCACTTTCCCCTCTTGGTGTCCATGGCATTGTTCTCTACATCTGTGTCTCAATTTCTGCTCTGCAAACAGGTCCATCTGTACCATTTTTCTAGGTTCCACATATATGCGTTAAAATACAATATTTGTTTTTCTCTTTCTGACTTACTTCACTCTGTATGACAGTCTCTAGATTCATCCATGTCTCTACAAATGACCCAATTTCGTTCCTTTTTATGGCTGAGTAATATTCCATTGGTATATATGTACCACATCTTCTTCATCCATTTGTCTGTCTATGGGCATTTAGGTTGCTTCCATGACCTGGCTATTGTAAATAGAGGCACAATGAACATTGTGGTACATGACTCTTTTTGAATTATGGTTTTCTCTGGGTATCTGCCCAGTACTGGGATTGCTGGGTCATATGGTAGTTCTATTTTTAGTTTTTTAAGGAACCTCCAAACTGTTCTCCATAGTGGCTGTATCAATTTACATTCCCACCAACAGTGCAAGAGGGTTCCCTTTTCTCCACACCCTCTCCAGCATTTATTGTTTGTAGATTTTTTGATGATGGCCATTCTGACCGGTGTGAGGTGATACCTCATTGTAGTTTTGGTTTGAATTTCTCTAAAGATCAGTGATGTTGAGCATCCTTTCACGTGTTTGTTGGCCATCTGTATATCTTCTTTGGAGAAATGTCTATTTAGGTCTTCTGCCCATTTTTGGAGTGGGTTGTTTGTTTTTTTCATGGTGAGATGCATGAGCTACTAGTATATTTTATACGTTAAGCCTTTGTCAGTTGCTTCGTTTGCAAATATTTCCTCCCGTTCTGAGGGCTGTGTTTTTGTCTCATTTACGGTTTCCTTTGCTGTGCAAAAGCTTTTAAGTTTCATTAAGTTCCCTTTGTTTACTTTTGTTTCTATTTCCATTTCTCTAGGAGGTGGGTCAAAAAAGCTCTTGCTGTGATTTATGTCATAGAGTGTTCTGCCTATGTTTTCCTCTAAGAGTTTTATAGTGTCTGGCCTTACATTTAGGTCTTTAATCCATTTTGAACTTATTTTTGGGTATGGTGTTAGGGAGTGTTCTAACTTCATTCTTTTCCATGTAGCTGTCCAGTTTTCCCAGCACTACTTATGGAAGAGGCTGTCTTTTCTCCATTGTATATTCTTGCCTCCTTTATCAGGTGACCTCCTTTATAAGGTGACCATATGTGCATGGACTTATCTCTGGGCTTTCTATCCTGTTCTGTTTCTATCCTGTTCCACTGATCTATATTTCTGTTTTTGTGCCAGTACCATATTGCCTTGATTACTGTAGCTTTTTAGCACAGTACAGATTACTTTAGTCTGAAGTCAGGGACCCTGATTCCTCCAGTTCTGTTTTTCTTTCTCTAGATTGCTTTGGCTATTCGGGGTCTTTTCTGTTTCCATACAGATTGTGAAATTTCTTGTTCTAGTTCTGTGAAAAATGCCATTGGTAGTTTGATAGGGATTGCATGATCTGTAGACTGCTTTGGGGAGTATACTCCTTTTCACAATGTTGATTCTTCCAATCCAAAAACGTGGTATATTTCTCCATCTGTTTGTATCATCTTTAATTTCTTTCATCAGTGTCTTATACTTTTCTGCAAATAGGCCTTTTGTCTCCTTAGGTAGGTTTATTCCTAGGTATTTTATTCTTTTTCTTGCAGTGGTATATGGGAGTGGTTCCTTAATTTCTCTTTCAGATTTTTCATCATTAGTGTATAGGAATGCAAGAGATTTCTGTGCATTAATTTCGTATCCTGCTACTTTACCAGATTCATTGATTAGCTCTAGTAGTTTTCTGGTAGCATCTTTAGGATTCTCTATGTATAGTATCATGTCATCTGCAAACAGTGACAGCTTTACTTCTTCTTTTCCAATTTGGATTCCTTTTATTTATTTTTCTTCTCTGATTGCTGTGGCTAAAACTTCCAAAACTATGTTGAATAACAGCGGTGAGAGTGGGTAACCTTGTCTTGTGCCTGATCTTAGTGGAAATGGTTTCAGTTTTTCACCATTGAGAACGATGTTGGTTGTGGGTTTGTCATATACGGCCTTTATTATGTTGAGGTAAGTTCCCTCTATGCCTACTTTCTGGAGGGTTTTTGTCAAAAGTGGGTGTTGAATCTTGTCAAAAGCTTTTTCTGCATCTATTGAGATGATCATATGGTTTTTACCCTTCAATTTATTAATACGGTGTATCACATTGACTGACTTGTATATATTGAAGAATCTTTGCATTCCTGGGATAATCCCCACTTGATCATGGTGTATGATCCTTTTAATGTGCTGTTGGATTCTGTTTGCTAGTATTTTGTTGAGGATTTTTGCATGTATTTTCATCAGTGATATTGGCCTGTAGTTTTCTTTTTTTGTGACATCTTTGTCTGGTTTTGGTATCAGGGTGATGGTGGCCTCGTAGAATGAGTTTGGGAGTGGTCCTCCCTCTGCTATATTTTGGAAGAGTTTGAGAATGATAGGTGTTAGGTCTTCTCTAAATGTTTGATAGAATTTGCCTGTGAAGCCATCTGGTCCTGGGCTTTTGTTTTTTGGAAGATTTTTAAAACAGTCTCAATTTCAATGCTTGTGATTGGTCTGCTTATATTTTCTATTTCTTCCTGCTTAAGTCTCGGAGGTTACGCTTCTCTGAGAATGTGTCCATTTCTTCCAGGTTGTCCATTTTATTGGTACATATTTGCTTGTAGTAATCTCTCATGATCCTCTGTATTTCTGCAGTGTCAGTTGTTACATCTCCTTTTTCATTTCTAATTCTGTTGATTTGAGTCTTCTCCATTTTTTTCTTGATGAGTCTCGCTAAATGTTTATCAATTTTGTTTATCTTCTCAAAGAACCAGCTTTTAGTTTTATTGATCTTTGCTATTGTTTCCTTCATTTCTTTTTATTTATTTCTGATCTGATCTGTATGATTTCTTTCCTTCTGCTAACTTTGGGGCTTTTTTGTCCTTCTTTCTCTAATTGGTTTAGGTGTAAGGTTAGGTTGTTTATTTTTTTCTTGTTTCTTGAGGTAGGATTGTATTGCTATAAACTTCCTTCTTAGAACTGCTTTTGCTGCATCCCGTAGGTTTTGGTTTGTCGTATTTTCGTTGTCATTTGTTTCTAGGTATTTTTTGATTTCCTCTTTGATTTCTTCAGTGATCTCTTGGTTATTATGCAGCTTTTGCTGCATCCCGTAGGTTTGGTTTGTCGTATTTTCGTTGTCATTTGTTTCTAGGTATTTTTTGATTTCCTCTTTGATTTCTTCAGTGATCTCTTGGTTATTAAGTATTGTATTGTTTAACCTCCATGTATTTGTATTTTTTACAGATTTTTTCCTGTAATTGATATCTAGTCTCATAGCATTGTGGTCGGAAAAGATACTTGATAATATTTCATTTCCTTAAATTTACCAAGGCTTGCTTTGTGACCCAACATGTGATCTATCCTGGAGAATGTTCCATCAGCACTTGAGAAGAAATTGTATTCTGTTGTTTTCAGATGGAATGTCCTATAAATATCAATTAAGTCCATCTTGTTTAATGTGTCATTTAATGCTTGTGTTTCCCTGTTTATTTTCATCTTGATGATCTGTGCATTGGTGAAAGAGGGGTGTTAAAGTCCCCTACTATGCTTGTGTTACTGTCGATTTCCCCTTTTGTGGCTGTTACCATTTGCCTTATGTATTGAGGTGCTCCTATGTTGGGTGCGTAAATATTTACAATTGGTATATGTTCTTCTTGGATTGATCCCTTGATCCTTATGTAGTATCCTTCTTTGCCTCTTGTAATAGTCTTCATTTTAAAGTCTATTTTGTCTGATATGAGAATTGCTACTCCAGCTTTCTTTTCATTTCCATTTGCATGGAATATCTTTTTCCATCACCTCACTTTTAATCTGTGTGTGTCCCTAGGTCTGAAGTGGGTCCCTTTAGACAGCATATATATGGATCTTGTTTTTGTATCCATTCAGCCAGTCTGTGTCATTTGGTTGGAGTATTTAATCCATTTACATTTAAGGTAATTATTGATATGTATGCTCCTATTACCATTTTCTTAATTGCTTTGGGTTTGTTTTTGTAGGTCTCTTCCTTCTCTTGTGTTTCCTGCCTAGAGAAGTTCCTTTAGCATTTATTGTAAAGCTGGTTTGGTGGTGCTGAATTCTCTTAGCTTTTGCTTGTCTGTAAAGGTTTTAATTTCTCCATCGAATCTGAATGAGATCCGTGCTGGATAGCATAATCTTCATTGTAGGTTTTTCCCTTTCATCCCTTTAAATGACTCTCCCTTCTGGCTTGCAGAGTATCTGCTGAAAGATCAGCTGTTAACCTTATGGGGTTTCCCTTCTATGTTATTTGTTTGTTTTCCCTTGCTGCTTTTAATACTTTTTCTTTGTATTTAATTTTTGTTAGTTTGATTACTATGTGTCTTGGCGTGTTTCTCCTTGGATTTATCCTGTATGGGACTCTCTGTGCTTCCTGGACTTGATTAACTATTTCCTTTCCCATATTAGGGAAGTTTTCAGCTATAATCTCTTCAAATATTTTCTCAGTCCCTTTCTTTTTGTCTTCTTCTTCTGGGACCCCTATAATTGAATGTTGGTGTGTTTAATGTTGTCCCTGAGGTGTCTGAGACTGTCCTCAATTCTTTTCATTCTTTTTTCTTTATTCTGCTCTGCAGTAGTTATTTCCACTATTTTATCTTCCAGGTCACTTATCCGTTCTTCTGCCTCAGTTATTCTGCTATTGATTCTTTCTAGAGAATTTTTAATTTCATTTATTGTGTTGTTTGTCATTGTTTATTTGCTCTTTATTTCTTCTAGGTCCTTGTTTAATGCTTCTTGTATTTTCTCCATTCTATTTCCAAGATTTGGATCATCTTTTCTATCATTACTCTGAATTCTTTTTCAGGTAGACTGCCTATTTCCTCTTCATTTGTTTGCCTTGCTCCTTCATCTGCTGCGTATTTCTCTGTCTTCTCATTTGGCTTAATTTACTGTGTTTGGGGTCTCCTTTTTGCAGGCTGCAGGTTCATAATTCCCATAGTTTATGGTGTCTGTCACCAGTGGGTAACATTGGTTCAGTGGCTTGTGTAGGCTTCCTGGTGGAGGGGACTGGTGCTTGTGTTGTGGTGGATGAGGCTGGATCTTGTCTTTCTGGTAGGCAGGAATGCGTCCAGTGGTGTGTTTCGGGGTGTCTGTGAACTTAGTATGATTTTAGGCAGCCTCTCTGCTAATGGGTGGGG
The DNA here is from genome assembly GCF_949987515.2 of Delphinus delphis. Classification (NCBI taxonomy): domain Eukaryota; kingdom Metazoa; phylum Chordata; class Mammalia; order Artiodactyla; family Delphinidae; genus Delphinus; species Delphinus delphis. Next base: position 61,737,540 of record NC_082698.1, read on the forward strand.
TTGTGTTCCTGTCTTGCTAGTTGTTTGGCATGGGGTGTCCAGCTCTGGAGCTTTCTGGCTGTTGAGTGGAGCTGGGCCTTAGCGTTGAGACAGAGATCTCTGGGACAGCTCTTGTTGATTGATATTACGTGGGGCCGGGAGGTCACTGGTGGACCAGTGTCCTGAACTGGGCTCTCCCACCTCTGAGGCTCAGGCCTGACACCTGGCTGGAGTACCAAGACCCTGTCAGCCACACAGTTCAGAAGAAAAGGAAGAAAAAATAAAATAAAATGAAATAAAGTTATTAAAATAAAAATTTAAAATATATTATTAAAATAAAAAAATTTAAAAATAAAAAAAAAGAGCAACCAAACCAATAAACAAATCCACCAGTGATAACAAGCACTAAAAACTATACTACGATAAACATAAAAATCAGAAACTAGGGTTTCCCTGGTGGTGCAGTGGTTGAGAGTCTGCCTGCCGATGCAGGGGATACGGGTTCATGCCCTGGTCCGGGAAGATCCCACATGCCGCGGAGCGGCTGGTCCCGTGAGCCATGGCCGCTGAGCCTGCACGGCCAGAGCCTGTGCTCTGCAACGGGAGAGGCTGCAACAGTGAGAGGACTGCATACCACACACACACACAAAAAAATCAGAAACTAGTCCGTCGCAGACAGCGAACTCCAAGTCTACAGTTGCTTCCAAAGTCTACCACCTCAGTTTTGGGATGATTTGTTGTCTATTCAGGTATTCCACAGATGCAGGGTACATCAAGTTGATTGTGGAGATTTAATCCACTGCTCCTGAGGCTGCTGGAAGAAGTTTCCCTTTCTCTTCTTTGTTTGCACAGCTCCCAGGTCCCAGCTTTGGATTTGGCCCCGCCTCTGCATGCAGGTTGCCCTCCGGTGTCTGTTCTTCGCTCAGACAGGAGGGGTTGAAGGAGCAGCTGATTAGGGGGCTCTGGCTCACTCAGGCCAGGGGGCGGGAGGGGTTCGGAATGCGGGGCCAGCCTGTGGTGCGAGAGGCCAGTGTGACATTGCAACAGCCTGAGGCACGCCGTGTGTTCTCCCGGGGAAGTTGTCCCTGGATCACAGGACCCTGTCAGTGGCGGGCTGCACAGGCTCCCAGGAGGGAAGGTGTGGATAGTGACCTGTGCTTACACGCAGGCTTCTTGGCTGAAGCAGCAGCCTTAGCGTTTCATGCCCATCTCTTGTGTCTGCACTGATAGCTGCGGCTCGCGCCTGTCTCTGAAGCTCTTTTAGGCGGTGCTCTGCCTTCTGTGGGCAGACAGGGAAGGAATCACCTCTCCTCGTGCACCCTAAAACCTCTCCTCGTGCACCTCTTAGGCAGGTGCAGACTTTTTCCCAGACTCCCTCCCGGCTAGCTGGGGCGCACTAGCCCCCTTCAGGCTGTGTTCACGTGGCCAACCCCAGGCCCCTCCCTCCTGGGATCTGACCTCCGAAGCCCGAGCCTCAGCTCGCAGCCCCGCCCCCCCCCCCACCCCGGCGGGTGAGCAGACAAGCCTCTCGGGCTGGTGAGTGCTGGTCGGCACCGATCCTCTGTGCAGGAAGCTCTCCACTCTGCCCTCTGCACCACTGTTGCTGTGCTCTCCTCCGCGGCTCCGAAGCTCCCCCCTCCGCCCCCCCACAGTCTCCGCCCGCGAAGGGGCTTCCTAGTGTGTGGAAACTTTTCCTCCTTCACAGCTCCCTCCCACTGGTGCAGGTCCCATCCCTATTCTTTTGTCTCTGTTTTTTCTTTTTTCTTTTGCCCTACCCAGGTACGTGGGGAGTTTCTTGCCTTTTGGGAGGTCTGAGGTCTTCTGCCAGCATTCACTAGGTGTTCTGTAGTTGTTGTTCCACATGTAGACGTATTTCTGATATATCTGTGGGGAGGAAGGCGATCTCCATGCCTCACTCCTCCGCCATCTTGAAGGTCCCCCCATCTCCCTGTCCTTTTTATTCACAGGAGTCATCGCCTGGAGGGCTGGGACCTTCACCCAAGGTCCTGCCTCCACTGGGAGGCAGTCAGTGAGGACGTCATTCCCACCTCCACCAGATCCCTGTCTCTCGGGAATGTGGGGCTTCATGAGACTTCATTTCATAAGGCATTTTTCCAAGTTGCAGTAATTCAGAGACCTCACTGCCTCTCCTTTGTCTCTTCACTCCCCTTACTTTTCTCTCACTAACATCACAAGTGAAATACTAAGAAATAACATTTCTTGAGTGCTTACTGCAGTGTTTGGAAGGCTTTACATGCGTCGTCCCAGCAGCCCTATGTGGGGGATGTACTCATCCCTGCTTTAGAAATGAGGTCTCCCAAAAAGCCGAGGAGCTTGTTTCTCCAGCCGTCCCACGGGGTGACCCCTGAGGTGTCGAGAGTGTATTTTGCACCTTCTCCCCTAGTGTCTTGTCTGCATAGTCTCCCCAGCCATCTCAACACAAAGCCCTCAAGTGGCTGAAGAGGACCCGCTTTAGGGGGGTGTTCTCAGGAAGAGCAATCTCCTCATGTCATCTGCCACTCGCCTTTTTTTAATTTGATAAAAACATACAGAGCATAATATTTATCATTTTAACCATTTGAAAGCATACAGCTCAGTAATATTAAATACATTCACAGTGTTGTGTAAGCATCACCCCTAACTACACCTGAATCTTTTTCATCTTCTCCAACAAAAACTCTGTACCCATTAACAATAAACACCCCCCACCCAGCCTCTGGTAACCTCTATTCTATTTTCTGTCTCTGAATTTGCCTACTCTAGGTAGGAGAGTGGAATCGTAACAGTATTTGTCCTATGTGTCTCGCTTCTTTCACTCCACATAATGTTTTCACGGTCCATTCATGTTGTCGGATGTGTCAGGACTTTATTCATTCTATGGCTGAATAATATTCCACTGTATGGATATATCACTTTGTTTATCCATTCGTCCATAGATGGACACTTGCATTGTTTCTACCTTTTGACTATGGTAAATGCTGCTGCTATGAACATTGGGGCACACGTTTCTGCTTGAGTCCCTGCTTGCACTTCTTTTAGATAAACACCAAGGAGTGGAATTTCTGGGTCATACGGTAGTTCTATGTATAACCTCTTGAGAAACCACTAAATTGTTTCCTGCAGCCTGCCACTGGCTTCTAGGCTAGCCTCTGCCTTGACCTTCCTGTGCCTATCTTCCTACCTGTCAAATCAGGACTTAAACAAGATGCAGCCCAGCTCTCCAGAACTGGAGAGACCAACCTCACACTTATGACAGGGCCATGGCGACTCCAAGCCCTCTAGGCCCCAAGGAACTAGCCCTGCCCACCACTCCGCCCTCCCCCTAGAGCTCCCCGCTACAGCAGTGGCCCTGGGGTGGGGTGGGGGGCAGTGAAGAAAGCCAAATAGGTGGGCACCGTCACTAGGCCTCAGGATTCTCTTGCCTGGAACTGTCCCATTCTGTCTTGATCATCACGGCCTCCATGCCCCTAGCAAGACCTGGCACGTAGCAGGTGCTCCAGAAACACTGTTGAATGAATGAATGTTGGCATGCATTTCTCCCTGCCTCACAGGACGATGAGCTTGTTGGGTGAGGGGGAGACAAGGAGACTGGGGACGGTGGGAGAGCAAGCACTGGAGCTGGGAAGAAGAGCCGAGGCTAGGCTGCAGGGAAGGCCTCAGCTCCTGCCTCCCCACTGCCCCCCACGGCCCTGCCCCCACCCAGAAAGGCCAACTCTTCCCCCTTTCACCTTGAAACAGTTTGAGACCCAGTGTGGGGAGCCACTATTTGGGAGGAAGGGACTTCCAACCAGAGCCAACCAAGGTGGCCCTGCCCTCAGGCACAGGTGCACAAACTCATGATAGATGCCAAAAGGAGGATGAGATCTCAAGGTTTCTAGTTTGTTTTTACCTTTATCACCCATTTCTTAAGTGCCTACTGTGAGACATGCCCTGTGTAAATATGCATGATTTCATTTACTTTTCCTAAGAGCCCTACTTTGTAAGTGAGGAAACTGAGGCTAAGAAAGGTTTGATGACTAGTCCAAAGTCTCCCAGTTACTCAGTGCTGGGAAAGGTAAGATTCGAACCAGGGGTTCTGCTGCCAATGGCCCCGGGTATGTCCTGCTCCTGCCTCCAGTCCACACCCCACCCCACCTGTCTTCCCTGGGCATCCACCCTTCAGCTACTGCAGAACTGGGGCGGTGCCCAGGCGCCCTCAGTCACTCTTCCTGTCCTGGCCAGGCCACAGGGCTCTCACTAGGGCTCCCTCCCCTCTGGTTCCTCGCTCCTCCACTCTGGTCCACCTTGCACTGGAGGCTCCTAGCCCACCCTGGCTGTCCCGCTCTGTCCTCCTCAACATTGGGAAATGACTCCTGCAGGTTGTACATCGTTCTCCAGGGACTAGAACGAGGGGTGCACTTGGGACACTCACTGAGCCCAGCTCCCATGCCCACCCTCTGGACCAGAAGAGGGTGGGGAAGGCTGGCTGGGAATTCCAGGGAGCCTGAAGGGAAAGTAGAGGGCACACATTTACTGGGCATCCCTGACACATTTACTGGTGTCAGGCAGCACGCTTCTCTGTCACTCTAACCCCCTCAGCTGCCAGGCAAGGACCCCACAGGCAGGACAGGAGGGGCACTGGCTCAAGGCCATGCAGACTGGCCCCGAAGGACCCACTCCTTAGCAGCCGCTCCCTTCCGTCCCCAAGGGCCCTCTCCTCTCTCAGGAGGCTGGCTGCTAAGGGAGCAGCCCGTTGCTGGAGGCAGCTCAGGGGAGGGGCCCGGGGACAGGACTCCAGCCTGGCCAGAACCCCTCCCTGCCCCTTAAAGAGCAAACTGGGAAGAGGAGAGACAGAAAGCCTGTGTTTAAGCTGGAGCCGGCAGCCTAAACAAAAACATCTGTTTCTCATTTCAAAAACAAAACAGAAGTATGGTTTGCTGAACCAGTTCACAGGGCAAATGACATGGCAGGGGATTCTATAACTTTGTGAAGAACCCAAACTGCTTTCAAGTCCTTTGGAAACCATTAAGACCACGCAAATGTGCTTATTAAGCAAACCGTGCAAATTAGCTTATAAACCATGAGCAATCCCTCATGCTTCTGATCTGGTATGTAAGCAGGTGCTGCAGGCGCCGCCACTGGGCCCAGAAGGTGCCTTACTCCTGGTTTTCATCTATAGTGTATCTGAAAATAATACTAGGGCTTTCCTTGAAAAGGTTCAGTGATGTAGACGTTCTGGTCAATTCTTCCATAATTATGTCCCCCAACTGTTTCCAAAAAGCAGTTGTTTGTTTATTGTTTTGTTGTATCAACAAACTGAGCAAAAGGGCCTTTATTGGTACCATCTGGAGTGAAGAGCATTCCCACAGCCCTCCCAGACCAGATGTGTGCAGTGGGCTATGCCCTTGTTTGCTACGTGACCTAGAGCAAATGGGTCCCCTCCGAGTCCTCTGTTCCTCACATCGCCTGGACACACTAACACCTCAGAGTTTAAGATCACACGTGGGCTCCTCTGTGGTAAAGGACCGGATGCGGAAGCACCTACAAACACGCCAGGTGTAACGGCATCGGGAAGGGGCCCCACTTAATGGGTTGATGCCTGTCCTGCCCCAGATCCTGTAGACAGCTGGGGAATCCTGCCTGCACTGCAGGATGGGGTCTGGGGCGGGAGAGCATTGTCAGCTCCTTTTAGAGATGTAGAAACTGGGGCTGGGAGAGTTGCAGCAATTTGTCAGGTACATGTTAGATGCTCAGAAGTACTTGTCACTCAAGAAACACTCAAGGAGATGTTACTGTGTGCAGAACCACAAAGACACGCCAGCCACAGCCTGCTGTGCTGGTCTGCTGCTCTCACCTCCCTACCCAGAGACCCACTCCCTGCTGGGGCCAACGCCCCTCCTCAGCAAACCTTCCCTGGCAAACCTCTTTACAGAGCTGCGATCCTCCTGTCCTCAGGCAAGGAGAGGGTGGGTCTAGCCAGAGAGGATGCCAGCCAGTGCCCTGACGGGGGAAGCCAAGGCAGGAAGGACAAGGGCCTGTCTCCTGCATTGGCAGGAGAGAGGGACGCAGGGATCCGGGCAACCCAAAGGGAGTGGGGTCATCTCACACGGCCACAGCTCCCCTCCACCCAGTGCCTTCATGGTCCCCACAGCCCTGCACCCCCAGGGCTCCCACAGACGCCCACCACGCAGTGCTTCCTTTCCATGGGAGTTGGGGACGGCAGGCTGCTTTGGCCACTCAGAGCCTGGATTCTTCAGATTCTCGCCCAAAACCCTCGTGAGGAAACTTAAGCCAATGGACAATGGTATAACCTCCCCATGTGACCAAAGTTCATGCCCAGTTACTGGCAGCCACCCTGGTGGAAATGGCACCCAGGGATCCAACAGAACCCACGCGCAGCCACCTCCACAGGGGGCACCTTTCAAGAGCGCTCTCCACAGAGAGTTCTCACACAGGACACAGCTCTAAGCAGAAGCTTCTCCGTGGAGAGCAAGGCTCCCAAGGGCTGGTCCACACTAACATTTTCAGTCGAGAGCAAAGTGAGCAAAATAAGGACCGTGTAGCATGTTAAAGCTATTTCACCTAACTGGAAAGCCTGTCACTTTTATCCCCCAGAGAATTTGTCCTTCTTGTTTGGAGGGGTTAAAAATATCCTTTTATGATACGATAGCATTGTAAGGGGGGTTCATTTCTTTTTAATGGGCCAACTTCGCAAAAATCTGCATCCTAATATTCTTTTAAAAATTCTGCTTGTGGGCTTCCCTGGTGGTGCAGTGGTTGAGAGTCCACCTGCCGACGCAGGGGACACGGATTCGTGCCCCGGTCCGGGAGGATCCCACATGCCGCGGAGCGGCTGGGCCTGTGAGCCACGGCCGCTGAGCCTACGCGTCCGGAGCCTGTGCTCCGCAGTGGGAGAGGCCACAGCAGTGAGAGGCCCGCGTACCACCAAAAAAAAAAAAAAAAAAAAAAAAAAGAAATTCTGTCTGTCTGCACAATCAAGAATTTGGGGAACCACTGGAGAGAACACGTAAAGGAGCCCTCACCCGCTTTGGGGGGGGGGTCACAGATTTTCTATTTGTTTTGAGAGCCTGATGCAAACACTGGATGCTCTCCTGAGCAGAGTATATAAACACAATTTCACACACAACTTCAAGCGTCTGAAGCCCATGGCACCCTCAGTGAAGAAGAAGGAAGACGGGCACCACGAGCTAGTGCCTGGGCAGGCACCCACCCACACAGCCTTAGGAAACGCGGTTTGTGTGGGTCTCCAGGCTCTGGGTTAGTGACTGGTACCAATCCGGATGCTCGGATGGATCTGAAGAGGAAGGGAAAAGAAAGAGCACTGGGCAGGAAGTCAGCACACGGAGTCTGCCCTTGGCTCCCTGCACGACCTTGGATGTCACTGCCCTTCCAGCCTCAGATCCCTCCTTTGCTTAGTGCAGAGGTGTACGAGCTCCCTTCGGGTATCATATGCCCGTAGTGAATGAATTTCCAGCAGTGAATGCCATATTCCAGTAGTATGGAAATACTCACTAAAGGCTCATTCATTCATTCTTGCCAAAAATATTTACTGTACCTGCTAGTTGCGAGATCCTGGGACATTCAGAAATGCATAAAGCACAGTCCCCAGCACCCAGTAGCCTCCAGTCTACAGAGAAGGCACTGGGTCACCAGCATGGGTTTGAGGGCAGCTTGACGATCTGAATCCCAGATCCCTTAGGGATACAATGTGAGCCTTGAGTAAATTGTGAAACTTCTCTTGGTCTTGTAAAAGAGAGATCATAATCCCAGCCTCATCTGACTTGCAAGGCTTTGGTGAAATAATGAACGCAACGCCCCACACAATGTACGAAAACCACCCACAGGCACTCAAGAAATCAAACTCTCCTTCCCCTCTCCTGGGAAACACCAAATGCCTTGTGAATTATCAAGTCATCAAACATTTACTGACTGCATTCTGTGTGCCAGGCCACCACAGACCCTGAGATGCAAAGACTGATCACTGGTAGCCCTTCCTTTAAGGAATTACAAGTTAGTGGAGGTCTAGAGAAGTCGATGGACAACAGTGTGAAAGTGTTTTTGAGAAGTGGACCCCGGAGTATGGGGCTGTTCTTCATACAATACTTCCAACCTTCCTGTAGTTTTGAAATTTTCATAATGAAATGCTGGAGGACATGTGGGCACAGCATCTTGAGAAGTCAGAACCCTTTCTCTAAGTATCTTCAGGACACTTAGATCGCAGTGGTGAGGAGACCTGAATCAAGCTGAACTTGAAGCACAGGAGCAGTGGGCTAGGAAGGGAGGGAAGGCACGCCAGGCAGAGGGAGGAACAGAGGGAAATTCTGGAGGTGTCACTGGATCAAGGTACCTGGGCTTCCTCCTTTGTAAAATAAGAACAGGCCTACCTCGTCGGGCTGTCGTGGAACTACTGGAGGTGATGGCATCCGTGCAGCGCCTGGGAGAAGGCTGTGCTGGTTATCCCGTCTGTCCCTCTCTCCGTTCCCCATCTCCAGAGGCGGACCCACCCCGTGGACCATGTTGCTGGCACCTCCTGCAATCAAAGGGAGGCACTGACGGGAGATCAGAGGACAAGACGAGGGAGGAGTCAAGGCATTTGCTCCTCCTCCCTCAGCCCCAGGCTCAGTGATGCTGCTCTGGCCACAGTTACCCCCTTCTCAACTCAAGTTTCTGCTGGATGGTCCCCAGAGTCCCCTGAAGATACCTGTGGCAGGCTCAGGTAACACTGTGCTGTCCCCTTGCCCCCTCAAATCTAGGGGAGGTTACTGCTTCCCCCTGTAACTAGTTCCTGAGTGCCTCTCACCATTCCAAGCTGGTTCCCTTAACCCTGCCCACACATCTGCAAATGGTCCTTTCATTAAATTGTCTTTGAACTTGGAGCTAAGGCTGCCATCCATTCTTTGCCAGGATCCTAACTGCTACAGGGCCTAGTGCATAGTATGAGCTATTTTCATATACAAATTATGATTAAGCATATGCTCTAGTTTCCCCTTCCCAACCCACAGCCCTCAAAATGTCATTAAAAGTATTTATTTTTTAAATTCTATGCCAGAGCTAGAAAAACAAGAGGTCAGAAATTGTGCGGAATCCCTGAAAGACAGAGACTGATGGAACTGGATGGACAGGGGAAATGACAGCCCACAAGCCACGCAGCTGAAAGCCTCTGAGAGAGGAGGGACCAGCTTTAAGGAAGCTTTCAGCTCACAGATGCCAAGCCAGGAGGCAGGAGGAAGCCTGGACCCCTATCAGGACAAGGCTGGAGAATTCCAGCAGAAGCAGCTGGAGAATTTGGCTCTCCCCGTGCCCCCCTCAGCAGCACAGGTCAAGTCTGGGTAGCAGTGGAGTCTGCCAGGTAGTAGCAGCGAGTGGGGCACTCGGGGCAGCATCCTAGGGCTGCTATCCACCTAGCGGCGAGGGGGCACCCTCATCCAGAAGGGCAGCCACCGGCACACGCTGTCGCCAGCAGGTCCCATCCCTTCCCAGGAGTCACCAGTCCAGGCTATGTGCAATAGTCACAAGCCTTACCAACAGGATAACCTGAAATCTCAAGACAAAGTTGAGCGCACAACCAAATCCACCAACCACTGAGGAGAACCAGCAACATGAAAAACAAACACCAAACTCAGTAAAGAGAAGAACTAAACTAACATCCACGGAAACAGAACTGAATAAGCCCTCAAATAATTAATATCTTCAAAGAGATGAGCCTTCTAACACTTTTAGGCTTGCCCTAAAAAATATTGAATTGGAAATCTTATCAATTAAAAATGTGACCTGGGAGGGTTGGTGGTAGGAAATACATCCACTACACACCAATTAGAATGGCTAAAGTCAAAAAAGATCGACAATTCCAAGGCTGGTTAAGAATGTGGAGGGACTAGAACTCCCGTAAGCTGCTGGTGGGGATGAAACCATCTGGAAAATAGTTGGGCAGTTTCTTAAAATTTTAAACACACACATACCACACTGTGCAGCCATTCTCCTCCTAGGTATTTATCCAAAAGAAATGAAAACATATGTCCATATGAAGACTTGTACATGTTCATAACAGTTCTGTTTGGAATAGCCAAAACTTGGAAACAACCCAAATATCCAGTAACAATTTGGATTAACCAACGGAGGGTACAGCCGTACGATGGAATACCACTCAGCAATACAAAGGAATGACCAACTGATGTACGTTAAACATGGATGACCTGGAAATAAATATGCTGAGTGAAAGAAGCCAGAAAATAAAGAGTACACACTGATGGTTCCATTTATATAAAACCCTAGAAAATGCAAACGAATCTAGGATGACAAAAAGCAGATCAAAGTGTCCCTGCGGAGAGGGATGGGGGAGGGAAGGTCAGGAAGGAGCAATTATAAAGCGATATAAGCAAACTTTCAGAGATGATGGATATGGTCATTATCTTGATTACGATAATTTCACAGGTGTATACCTATGTCAAAACTTAACAAATTATACACTTCAAATATGTACAGTTTATTGTATATCAATTATACCTCAATAAAGTTGTTTTTAAAAAACTTTTTGGAACTGTAAAAAAAAAGAAAAGTTTGTATTGGAAAAGGAGAGTTAAAATGAACAATATTTTCCTCATCTATTTTTGTGCATGTTAGTTTTTACAGGGTACCTCTGAGTGAAAGAGTAAGAGATATAATTAGTAGTCACTTGACAAATCTTAACAAACATTTGGGGGCATATTTTCCAGAAAGTGAGAGAGTTAATGACTCCAATATCCAGGTAATACATCCTTTTGCAATTCCAGTGTTTTCCAATTCTCAAAGCTTATAACAAAATTACACGAGTACCCATTTGACTGACAGCTAATAGAAAAAAAACTTTTTAATGCTTTGATGAGAGATCATGATGTGATTTTTGGCATATTACTCAGAAGCGGTTCATAGAATCAAACAGCAGTACTATAGCAAAAAGTCACCTCTACTAGTTTATGTGATCACAGATTCTCAATGTTTACATTTATAAGAACAAAAATAGGTTATCTGAAGATAACAAACAGAAAAACTTGCAAATGTGACCAAGGAAAACATGTAAGATATTCATTAAGATTGAGAAAGAAGACAGGCACAGATGCACAGGAACCTTCTACATACTTAAGAGAATATTACAAGGTTTTCCCTGGAGTCCCAGTGGTTAGGACTCCGCCTTTCCAATGCAGCGGGTGTGTGGGTTTGATCCCTGGTCGGGGAACTAAGATCCTGCATGCCGCTGGGTGCGGCCAAAAGAAAAGAGAGAATATTACATATGATTTTACATTAATAAATTTGAAAATCTTGACAGATGCCCATGTGTTATCCTGGGAAAATGTTGGTATTTTACCAAAATTGACCCAAGGAAAACTAAAAGTCCAGAAAAGAGTAATAAAGATTTAAAAAATTAAAAATCCACTCGAGAGTTTTTAAACTTAGGATGGAAAGTCAGAGATGGTTGTTGGAAGATGAATGGATGCTAGAGGCAATGGCAATCACATGTCTACTGTACGGACCCATGTACACACAGGGACCTAACATATGACAAGGGTTGCAGTTCAAGAAGTAGAGAAACTTGGCTACTCGATAAATAACATAGGCCAACTGGATCCACATTTGGAAAAAAATAAATTATATTCTCTACCACATGTCATTCACAAACATTTATTCCAGGTGAATTAAAGAAAGAAACATAAAGGACAATACTGTACAAGCAATCAAAAAAAACCAGGAAGTAGATAAGTAACCTTGGGTAGAGAAGGTCTGCTGACACAAGACACAAAATATAAAAGGCAAAAATCTGACAAAATAAACTCCAAAACAATTACGGATAAACTGGAAGAAAGAACTGGCTGTATATCTATCTACCTACAAATGAAACAGACTGTATTAAAATTTTTACACCTATTAGTTTGAAAGAGAACCCAGTAGAAAAATAAGCAAACATATAAGAGAGCAAATCCAAATGGCCAATAAACCTATAAAAAGATGTTTCATCTCATTAGTAATTGGGAAAATCATATTAAAATAAAAACAAAAGACTCTTTCCTAATCAGATGGGCAAAAATTAAAAGACTGGTGACTTAAATGTTGGAGTGGGAATGGGGAAATGTGTGTTTTCATAAACTATTGATGTTTTAATTCAGGGTGAGGTGGGCAGATGGTAGGAAAAGAAAGAATATACTAAGGGGAGGCGCAAAATGAAACTCAAAAGCCCCCATCATAGATAATCTACCAGAGTGATGCATAGGAAACACGTACTTCTTGTGGGTGTTGAGGGGAACCTCTTGAAAGAACACAGGGGTTTGAAAAGCGCTGAGTGTAAGAACCACAAGACCTTGTAGGAGGGTTTTCAAAGTAATCATGCTTTCCCCTCACCCTGCTCCCAACCCACCCCAGCAAAGGCACACTTCCAGAAGGACTGACATCTCTCTCCCCATCACTGAAAATGTCAGAGGATTCCAGTACCCAGAGCTGGCACCGACATCCACCTTTGAAATGAGCACGGGCTTGGAGTCAGACACTCTCTTGGCACATAGATCAATGGAACAGAATAGAGAGCCCAGAAATAAACCCATGCACTTATGGTCAATTAATCTTTGACAACGGAGGCAAGAATATACAACAGAGAAAAGACAGTCTCTTCAATAACAGTTTGGAGGGTCCTCAAAAAACTAGAAAGAGAACTGTCCTATGATCCAGCAATTCCACTCCGGTATATCCAGAAAAAAACAAAAACACTAATTCAAAAGATGCACCCCAATGTTCACAGCAGCACTATTTACAATAGCCAAGACATGGAAGCAACCCATTGCCCATCAGCAGACACACAGATAAAGAAGATGTGGTATTATATATGTGTGTGTGTGTGTGTGTGTGTGTGTGTGTATACACACACACACACACACACACACACACACACACACATATTACTCAGCCTTAAAAAAAGAATGAAATTCTGCCATTTGCAGAAACAAGAATGGACCTAGAGAATATCATGCTTTGTGAAATAAGTCAGAGAAAGACAAATACTATAGGATATCACTTATATGTGGACTCTGAAAAATACAACCAACCAGTGAATACAACCAAAAAGAAGCGGACTCACAGATACAGAGAACAAGTTATTGGTTACCAGTGGGGAGAGGGAAGGGGGGATGGGTAATACAGGGGTAGGGAAGTAAAAGGTACAAACTATTAGGTGTAAAATAAGCTACAAGGATATACTGTACAACATGGAGAATATAGCTAATATTTTATAAGAACTATAAATGGAGTATTACCTTTAAAAATTGTGAATCACTATATTACATACCTGTAACATATACTGTACAGCAACTATACTTCAATAAAAAATAAGTAAATAAAATTAAACACATATGAGATTCTATTGTGAGCCACAAAAGTAGCGAGAAGTTTTTAAAAAGTGGACTAGGCGGCGCTGGCCAGGCATGATAAACAGTGAGCTCATTAATTGCTATTTGAGACTATCCAGTAGGACATTTCTGGAGAACAAACTGAAAACCTTTATAACGGTTTACTTAGGAAATATTCCCTTTATTTAGGAAATAATCAGAGGTTGGCACTGCCATTCGCAGATTTAAGGGTGTCCACCCAGATAACTCCAAGCGCCTCAGCCCTGCCTTCCCCACCCCACCCCATCCACAGAGAAGGTGGGCAACGATTTCCTTCCACACGGGCCCCAGTCCACAGGCCCCGCAGCCCCACACTCGAGATGGAAGGGCAGGGCGGTGCGAGAGAGAGAAAGACAACTGAGTCTGGCTGGAACTGTAACATATGAAGCTGGAAACCGGGCTGATGGTGTCCCTACGCAGTGCCAGAGAAGGCCGCCTTAACCAGCAAGAGGGACAAGGAAGCTGCCCAGAGAGGCCAAGGAGAGGGTGAGGGTGTGTCATTCAGGTCCTCAGAGTGGCAGACACCACGATGGGATCAGATGTGCAAGAGATTTGTGGAAACCCGTGAAGGATAAAGGAGGAGGTGGCAGAAGGCAGGAAGACCACGATGCGGGTCTGACGCCCGTGAAAGGAGAGAGGGAGCGAGAGCCCCACGCTGCAGGGTGGGTCTGGGGAACCCCCAGCCAGACCAATGGGGAGGCCCCGGGCAAGGCTGCCACGGGTAGAAACAGCGTGGCTAGTGGCTCGAGAGCCCTGCCGGCCTCAGTCATCGTCTGGGAGAGCCCGAGCGGGGAAAGGGCTGGAGACAGAGCGCGGCCTTGGTGTGTGTTGGATCGAAGCTGCAGTGGCTGGAGTTGTGCCATCTGCTCTTGCAGCGGGTTCTCCTGAGGGGGGATTGGAGCGGCGCACCCCCGGTGATGCTGCAGAGGGCATCCAGGGCTCGCTGGACAGTATTCCAGTTTCCAGTCCTGGTCGTCCCAAGACCCTGCCGCACCTCCATCAGGGTCCCAGGAGATCCTTCTACTGATCATAGTTTTACAATCCCCTCATCCCTGGCAGAGAAGTGCTGAACCACCGCACATACGGACACACGTGCACACTGGTGTATACACCACTGCACTCACATCCAGAAGCCACACAGAGCATGCCTGGACTCTGCTGTGCTGGGAAATAACCCCAGGAGGCCTCCCCTCCAAGGCTGGGGAGGTCACCAACCCTATGCGGTCGGAGCTCTGGGTTCCATTCTCACCACCCCCAGCTGACCTTGGAACTACAACCCAGAGGGTCTGATTCCCCTAATCCTGGAAGAGCTTAGAGAGAAGGCTCAGGTCAGCACTCTCTCTGCCTCACTCTCCCTACTGCCTCTTTACACGCCAATTTCTCAACACAAGTGTGTTCAAGCCTTCAGGGGCCTAAAGGGACCAAGGGGAGCCTGCAGGGATAAGAAAAGGAAATAGAGGTGGAGGACCACCCTCCTTCATAGCCCTTGAAATTCCATTTTGTTCCATTTCCCTGGATATAACAGTCCTTCACACTTTAGCGTGAATTAGTCTGTTATGTTGCCTTCTTCAAGAAGGGGCTCAGCACGTCAGCCGTGGGCATCCAGAGTGAGATGGTCAAACATAGTTGGGGATGTGAAGGAAGAAGAGAGACATCCAGGAAAATCCACCTTCTCTGAGAATCCGGTGCACTACGGGCAGGTGCTCTTGGCTCTCCCTGCCCTCCCACCCTTACTCTGAAGTAGCAGGGACCCCAGCTTGCAACAGTTCTGTAACACCTGACCCACGCTGAAGACATAGGTAGCCAAGCGCACTTCACATTTAGCCACTTTTAATGCTCAAAAGCTCTGTACAAAAAAAAAAAAAAAAAAAAATCACAAATGAATCCTCACAACACCCCTGTGAGGTACGTAGGCAAGTATTATTCTCCCATTTTACAGATAGGGAAACTGAGGCAGAGAGGTGATGTGACCAGCCAGTAGTCCCAGCACAGCTGAAAGGCAGGGCCAACCGTGAGAATGCAAAGGATCCCTCCCAGTTCAGCCCTGATCTCTGACCCCTCATCTAGACCTTGTCTGCAACAAAATTAACACTTTTTACTACATGCAAAAATAAAACCAAAAACAACAACAAATCTGGAAAGGTAGTGAACAGACATACAGTAGATTTGCAAAAGAATTCAGCCAAAATGGTCATAAATTTTCCAACACTAGGTAGATGTGAACAACTCTGGCCTCTTCCCCCTTTTCAAAACACCATGACCGGTGACACATCACCTGTTTCTCTGCACAAGTGCCGGTGTCCAACCAAGAGAGACCTCCCTGGCCCCAACGAGCCAGGCCAGGAGGACAGCGTCCACACCACTCAGCCCCTGTGCTTCGGGGGACACCAGCCCCAAGAGGGAGAGCCGCAGACTCAGCTCAACACCGCCTGCCTCTCCGAGCAACCCTCCCACTGTCTGCACAGAGCTGGTCCCGGCAGCTGCTAACTCAGCAGCACTTGGCCCCTTCTGCCCCCACTGGAAGGATGCTCAGCAATGATGGCCTGGAATCCACGTGCCCCCTCACGCCATCCTTGGCCCACTCTCACATGCCCCACTGCTCACTCAGGGCCACCCGGCAGTCTCCGGGGCTCCTGCCACAGCAGGTCGGGGCACAGGCCACTCTGGATGGCGGGGCAGGGAGGCAGTGCTTCCCTAGACCTCCCGCCCATGGTTCCAGAGAAATGGAGCTGGCCTCTTCCACAGGGCTGCATGCACCTTCTGGAAGCTCTTTCTTCCCCCGAGAGGGACTCCATTTCATTTTCAGCTCCCTGGAAACCTCCAAAGTCCTGCCAGCCCAGAGGAGGGGAGAGGGCAAAGGAAGGAGAGGCAGAGGCCCCTGCGGGACACACCGGGCACGTGGTTGTCCTTCAAGTCTCCAGGTTGAGACAAGGCATGAGAGGCAAGAAAACTGGGTAAAGCTGCCCTTAAGCTAACAAATCAGCCCGCACACAGTCCACTCCCCAGGGAGCCCGGGGCCCCCAGGGCGGTGCTCAGGCAGCAAAACGGGAGAAGCTGCGTGGGAGAGCCACGAGAGAGGGCAAGAGGGAAGCCAACACTGGCCAGGGCCGCTCCGCCAGGGCCCGTCGGAGCCGCTTGGGGGAGAGGGGAGGGCGAAGCGGCGAGGGGCTTCGCTTGGCAACTTGGGGAGTGAGCTCCTTGCAGACGTGATGCCACGCCGGCCTTCCTGCAGACCCTCCCCGCCCTGCCATTCACGAAGCATCACTGTGCACCAACTGTCCTATAAAAGCTCTTCCAGAGAAGGGGCCCCAGCCATGCCGGTCTCGCTGCTAAGCTGAGGAATCATTTCTCAGGGCCGCTGTCAGTGAGCAGCACCGGCACCCCCAGCCTGCGAGGGTAGGAGGTGGCCCCATGGGAGGCGACGGTAGCAGGGGCAGGGGGAGCGCGTCCTACAGGAAGTCCCATTCCTACAGGACGTCCCCTGCAGAGGAGGGCTCAGGGCTGTGGCTCTGCTCCTGCCACCGGCAGCGCAGCCTCGAGAAGGGCTGGTCCTCCATGCTCTCAAGCTCGGGGAAGCCCAGCTGGTTGAGGATCTCGTAGATGCCGGCCTTTGCTGCCACCTGGGGAGGACAGCAGAGATGGGGGCAGAGCTCCAGGGAAGGGGGGTAATCATTCAGGTCCCCCATCCCCCTCTGTCACACCATCCTCCCCTCACTGGGCTCCACAGATACAGGCGAGTCTGGGGCCCAGCGCTGCCTCCCCCCAGCTCAGTGACCTGCACAAGTTTGCGTCTCGATTACTATTAACTGCTCTGTGCTTCCACTCCCTTATAATAGGACTGCACAGTGTGGAGGGCGGCACTGCACAGAAAGCGCCCGGCAGGTAGTGAACAAGCGGAGAGCAGCACGGGAGGCCAAGCACGCCCCACGCCTGCGTAGCCCCGACGCTCCCATGGGGACCTCGGGAGCAGAGGCCAGCTGCTCCCGGTATTACAGCCAGGCCCTCAGGGCGCGCTGGGGAAGGCAGTGTGGGTGCAGCAGCCAGCAGGGGCCCTTTGGCCGTGAGTTCCAGCTGTGGAGCAGGCAGGCCCACCAAGGGCCTCAGCTCAGGCGGGTTAACTGGGGCCTCCCTGGACACTCTCCACACAGCCCTATGACCCAGACCCTGGCACTAGACTCAAACCACTCAACGACCAGCCTCCTTCTCTCCCCACCGCCCCGGGGGATGGAGAGGATGCAGGCTCCACTCCAAACAGAGGCCCCTGCCCTCTGTTCATCCCGAGGCTGGAACCCACGCTAGGGGCTGGACCAGCAGTTCTCGCCCTCCTTGATGTCCCCAAACACCCACTACCCAGGTTCAGCCAGCGAGCTCCCCAGCCCCTGGTCCCCCCGATTTCAGCTCTCTGAGCAGAACCCAAGCAGAAGTGTCCTAGGTTCCCCACCACCTTCATCTCCACCTCCAAGAGGAAGCTGAGCCCAAGGCCTGCTCAAGAGGGTAGCCCCAAGGTGGCCTTGGTGTGACCCATGCCCTATCAGGACCACCCGGAAGGCTCACCTTCAGCAGAAACGCCCGGCAGCCACCACTCCCGCCACCAGGCCCCGTGGTGGCCTCCCTGCCTCTGTTCCCTCACAGCTCTGACCCCACGTGCACACAGACCTAAGCCCCCCTACCCTTCCTATACCCAGCACAGCCTCCCATCCTCCTGCACACCTGCCCCACGGGAGCTAATTCCAGCCCTGAGTCCAGATTAGAACTGCCAGGACAGTCTGGTGAGGTCAGTAGGGGCCAGTGTCCCGGTGGAGAGGTAATTACAGGCCCCTCTGCCAAGGAGGGAAGGAGGCCTTTCTCCTGCCCTAGAGGTGCCGAGGCAGCGGCTCTTCCTCTAAAAGCAGCCGAGCTGGGGGAAGAAACAGGAAGAGGCAAGCAGAGAGGGAGGGTGGAGGCGGCAAGAGAGGGCAGCGTCTTAGGCCAGACATGGTGGGCTTTGGCGCCAAACAACCTGCTCTAACGCTGACCGTCAACACGGCACCTAACCTCTCTGCGCTCAGTCTCCTCCTCTGTAGAATGGGAGCATACAGTCGCCACGTAAGGCAGACCCGCTCACACGAGCTCTGGCAGATGGCACTGTATGCATCTCACGGAATCCCCACCACAGCCTCCTGAGGTGGTGCTGACGCTGTAACGCCGAGGACAGCAGCTCAGAGGGGCTAACTAACTTGTCCGAGGTCACGGTTGCAAGGCAGCAGGGGCCGAGCCACAGCGGGAAGCCAGTAGGGCACAACAGTGGGCAGGCGTGTAGCACCCAGGTGACGCTGGCCTGGGGGACGCAGGCAGGGAGCAGGGGCTCAGCCCAGCACCCGCCCTGCTGTGTCCCCAGGCGCCTCGTCTCCTCCCTCCCCCGCCTCACCCATCCACTCACTGCCTGCTGAGCGCGGAGGCCGTGCTGGGAACCCAGAGCTGAACGAGACACGATCTCAGGCACAGGGAAGCGTCCTGTACAGTGAGATGAGAACTCTGCCCGCTCAACCCTGCCCGCCTGTCCCTGGGCCCGGGGAAGACGCACAGGGCGGTCCCGGCCCCCGCCCCCGCCCTCACCTCCCGCATCCAGGTGCTGAAGGGCCTCTGCCAGGAGCCAGCCTTCTCCAGGTGGAGGTACGCGTTGAAGAGCACCAGGCAGACGTAGCGTTCCAGGTACTGCAGGCTCCGCAGCTGCAGCCTCCGGGCCTCCCGCTCTGACTTGGCCGCTTTCGCCTAGAGGACAGACGGCACGGGGCGGGAGTCAGAGTGGGTGCTCACCCCCAGCCGGGGATACTCCACACACGCTCTACACACATACACCCGACTCACACACTCACAGACTCTCACAATCGTACACAGCCCCCCCACACACACACATATACACACTCACACACACCTCACACACATGCCCTCGGTCACACACACCCCACACACAACACAGTCACATACACACACACACACTGCATACACACACTCCACACTCACACACAAACCATACACACACACGCCGACATACTTACACACATACAGACACACTCCCACACAACACACACACTCTCCAAGGCTGGGGACAGACACAGAAAGACCACAGAAGCAGGGTCAGCAACAGGGACGGGAGCTCAGGGAGGGACAGGCTGGGATGGAGGGTGGGGCATCGGTCTTTTGAACGGCAATCCTGAGCACCTTCTAGGAGAACAGGCCATGCTAGGGAGGGAAGGAACAGCCGAGTGACTAAAGGTAGCTTCCCAGAGAGCACAGGATGCAGCTGGGCCTTGAGGGCCTGCGTGGACTCGGATAAAGACAGTGAACACCAGACGGGGCGGCCAGAGGTGAGGATGGTGCCCAGCAGGTAGGGGGACCGGGAAGGGGCTGGCCTGGCTGGAACAAGGGTGTGAAGGGACAAGACGGGAACTGGGTTGGCCCCCAACTGTGGAAGCCACCCTGGCGCCAAGAAGTCTACCCTCTAAGCCAGCTTCCCAACCCTGGCGTGCAGATGCCTGGGCCCCACCCCAGACCAATCAGACGGGAACCTCCAGGGGGTGGGCCTGGGCACAGGGACAGTGAAAAGTCCCCGGGGCCATTCTAGGGAGCCAGGGTTGAGCTCTGTGGCTTTCGCACCGGGGAGCCACTGAAGCTTTGAGAATAGGAGGGACCTGTTAACGGAAGACTCGCGGGAGACTAACGCTCAGAAGGAAGAGGCCTTACATGGGGTCCCCTCCAGGTCCTCCTCCGTGTCGGGCCCAGTGGGAAGGCGGGGGGACAAGGCCCAGGACACACAGAGCCAGCTCTCCCCCTGCCGGGTGGCTGCCACCATATCTGAGCGTGCTCCTCCAACCCACCGCAGAGGGACCGTCACCCTAGCGGGGAGCCCGGGGAACTGAACGCCACACCTCACCTTGCACTTGCACCCTCCCCCTGCTCACCCACACCACCCCCACCCTGGCCTCCAGCCAGAGCCCACGGCAGCTCTCTCTGCTCCAAGAAGAGGATGTGGCACAGCGGCCATACCTTCAGGCAGCGGGAACACCCGGGGGAGGGACAGCCAGCCCCCGGGCCTCTGGGAACCAGGAAGGGCAGCCTCCCAACAACTGGGCCACAGCTGGAAGCCCTCCCACGTAGGCACACGTCAGCCTACACGAGTCTCCTCCAGGCCGCTTCAGGAAGGTTCCTGGGTAGGCCCCCGCCCCAGACACGACACGACCCACAGCCCTAAGAACCGCGAGCTGGAGCCGGCTTGCTTGTGGGACCTGGAGTCCCGCACCTCCCACTTCTGCCTCGGGTGACTCAGCCTCTGAGGCCTCTGCCGTCTTTGCCCCCAGGGTCGTGGGAGTGGGCGGTTGGCCCACCACCCCGTCCAGAAGGAGCTCTGGAACCTTGGGGACAGCGAACAGGGCCCAGCTGGGGCAAGGGGACCGCAGCCAGGGCCTTACTCCCTGGGAGACAAGACTGGGCTCTGGTCCCAGCTCTGCCATTTAAACTCTCAGCCCCACGTTGCTGGAGGTCACATCGCTCAGTAAAGTATGGCATGAGGAAGCACCTATAAACCCTGGGGGGCCACACGGGTCCAGCCATTCACAGAACGGGGGCCACAGCCATGGCACAAAGGTGGGGCACACACAGGCCCTGCCCGCAGACACTCGTGGTCTGGGGGAGACAGGGGACAACTGCCAAGCACCCAGTGCAGCCGGACCACGGGATCGAGGCAAGGCAGGTAGTGGACGAGGGAGGGCCTCCAAGACGAGGAGGATTTGAGGTGCCCTGAGAGGGGGAGGAAAGGGTCAAAGAGTGAGGCAGAGGGGGAGGGGTTTGTAGCAGCAGGGGGCCCAGAGCCAGGCAAGCCCTGACCCTACAGACAAAGGGGCCAGCGAGGGCTTCTAGATGTGAGGGTAGGAATGGCCCCAAGGCCACGGGTGCGGGAAGTTGACTGGGGCCGGTAGGGGCAGGACGTCTACTGTTTTAAGGATGGCTCAACCAACCAACTGCTCAAAGAAAAGCAGTTTTGCTTAGAAATTAGGCAGTGGACCAAAAAAAAAAAAAGAAGATTTTACCTAAATACAAACTGCGGCCAATACAGCATGACTCTGCCTGTCTCTAAGGGTGACTATTTCATGCCGCGCGGCGCTGGGCATTCACCACCCGATCCCTTACGCTGCTCCCCAGTCTCCATCCAAAGGCTGGGAGCCTAGTTAAACACATTTTCTTAGAAAGAAGGAAAGGAATTCACCCACAGTGCCACCAGGCAGAGTCATTTTAAACTACTTTCAAGAGCTCAGAAGTAACTTCCTGTTGGGTGTGAAGAGGCCTCAGCTCGGGACTTGGCCCCGGGCGCAGAGCCGCGGCGGCTCTATCCTCTTGGTGCCCCTGCTCCAGAGGGGACAGAAGCCTGCTGCCCCCAGAGATTCCAGCAAGGATTCTGAGGAACACCTTGGGTGGAGAGGTCAAGTGATTCCTTCCGAGACCCTACTGGCAAGGTAGGGTGGAATTATCTCTAAATTCAGACCACTGGGTCAAGGTGACGCCGGACACCCACCGGAAGGTTCCGTGGGCGCTTCCTGCCCGACCGTAGTCCATGATTTGAGACAATGACCCATCTTCCTAGCAAAGCCCTGGTTTCCTTAAAGTCACCCCAGGTTGGCACTGTCTGGGGAAGAGGACAGGCCAGCCACCTCCAGTAGATAAAAATAGTGGAGCTGTTTTTAGATGGCCTGGCAGGCCAGGCTGTCATTAGCTGTGGTGGAGCGGACAGGGCTTCCTCGTCCACTGGGGGCTAAGCGCTAAAACAGACGGGGCCCAGGGAAAGTGGCCAGGGCCCTGGGTTCATCAGGCCTCTCAAGCTTCCTGTCTGCCCAGCATCAACGCGGGCCCCGAGGTGCGCTGCTCCTTGCTGGGCCACATGGGAGAGGCCCGTGGAGGCAGGGCTGGAAAGCCTCCCCGGGTGTGCCCAGGCCCCCTGCATGCAGGTGCCAGGCCGAGCACAACGCACGCAGATCTGATGAGGAGATTCTAATATGCCCTCCAGCAAACCCATGAAGCAAGAGGGACACTTCATGGTGCAGACGGGGCTCAGCAAGGTCACAGAGCTCCAAGCTGGGACATGAACTCCAAAACCCCAGCTCTCCTAACACCCTAGGCCTTTCCACCACAGTCAAGTCCAAGTGCTCCCTGCCTCACTCTTGCTTCCGTACCTTTACCCTCTCTCTTCCTCCTGCCTGGAATGCCCTCCCCTCCGCCGGGGCTGGCCGCATTCAGCTGTCCCTCCAGGCCCTGGACAAGCCACTGCCTCCCGAGGCTCTGAAGCATCCAGCCCCACCGCGCGCTTCCCAGCCTCCTCTGCTCTGCACCAGTTCACTAACTACTGCATTACGTTCCATCGCGAAGGCTTCTAATTGCTTCTCCAAGGCATGACTGGCCTCCTCAAGACAGCGATATGCCGGGGCGGCAGGCACCAGATTACAGCCAGGTTTCCATCTCCACCTCCCTCCCGCTGCCCTGAGCGTCTGACTAGGACCCAGCGTGCAGAGGGTGCTCAGCTGGTCAACGGGCACTCACTCCCTGGGTCATGTCGCCCTTTCAGTGTCATACTCTCAGTGTCATCTAGGACTGAGCTTCCAGATTCCCTGGGGACCCCCACGTGTGCACCTGTGCCGGGGGCTCCGGACTCAGACGTGTAACCACTGCTCAAGAGCTCCACGTGGACAAGGTTCGGGCTCCTCAAATTCCACAGCACACTCCACACGGGCCTCGGGACCGCTCCCCAAACCTGCCCTGCCCACAAGCTCGCCATCTCACAGGCGACTCCTGCTGCTAAGGCCCAAACCGACATCCCTCCTCCACTTCTCCCTTTCTCAGCCCCACATCCAGCCAATCAGGGAATCCTGTCAACTCTATGTCAACACACCCCCAGAAGCTGCCCCCTCTCACGCCCCAGTCAAGCCACCTCATCTCAGTGACGGCATCTGACTGGCCTCCCTGCCACCGCCCTCAACCCCGCCCCTGCTGTCTATTCCCCGTGCGGCACCAGAGTGACCCTGCAGTCATTACTGGAACCTCCCTGCTGCCCTCTCCCCACCCGCTCCCCAGGAACAAGCATGGCCTGGCGACCACCGCCCTCCAGCTGAGGCGGGGTCCAGACTGGGCGGGCGGCCCAAAGCCCTCAAAGATGGTCAGTTTCTAAGGGGCAGGGCCCCAGAGCTCAGACCCCACCCTTCTTCTCAAAATTGAACGCCACCCCTCTCCTTGGGGGCTTTGCATGAGTCCCTGCAGACTCCATCCTCAGGCCTGCGTGGGCTTGAAGGGCCTCACGCCCAAGGATGCTTTCCACGCCTAGTCTCCAGAAGGGAGAAAGAGGCCCTTGCCCCAGAGGCGGGTAACTGATTTTCCAAAGATGTCATATTTTGATCAGCACTTTCAAAGCATGAAGGGGCTAAACCTGGCACCATGTGCTTCTCTGATGTTCGTTCAACAAACACCAGTCACCCTTAGACCAGGTTCTGGGATTCAGTGCTGACCAGACACGGTCCTGGCCTCAGGATCCCACTGTCCCTACACATAACCAAGGTAGTCAGCCTGGTGTCCCGGCCACTGTACACCCCACTCCCACCTCACCGGTACCCAGGCAGGTGCTCACCGCCACCCCTCAAGGCAGGTGGGGCAGCAGTAGTGACCCCGGGTGACAGATGGAAAAGCAGAGGCCCAGGCAGGTCAAAGTGATTTGCCCAAGGTTGTGCCAGAAGTTACTAGCAGAGCCTGGGCTAGAACCAGGGTTTCCGACCCCCTCCCAGGGCTCTTCTGGTTGCTTGGAGAAGAGCGCCCTCTCCTGGAGACCAACGATGTGGACAAAGAACCAAAAGATACAGTGGTGGTAGAAGGGGCGGCCTTCCTATTTAATCACACAATGACTTACGCAACTGTCCGCTTTCCATCCGCTCACAGGCAGACATCTGTGAAGCCCTACTTGTGCCAGGCAGGGTCTGAGTCAGGGTTTCAGGGATGAGCCCTTGTACGTGGAACAGAGATGAGCAGCAGAAAGAGGCACCTTTAGTGACAACCACGAACTTGACAATGACAGCAATGAGCACAGAGGCAGGGTCTCAGGAGACGGAGAGGGTGCGGGGGAGAGGGGGGAGGCAGGGAGGGGTGGGGTTGAGATCTGAACCCCTCCCAAACCACTGAAAATCCCAAGCCTGATGGCGCACATTCAGAAACCACGCCTGGCACCCTGTCAGTGTTCCCCTGACGGATGCCGTTGAACAAACCAGCATAGTCACCCGGAGGGTGGAAGTGGTTCCAGCTCAGCCGTCTGATGGGAACGAAGGGAAAGCAAGGGAGGTCTCAACTACTGAGAACATGAGCCTACTCACACACTCACACACTCTCACACTCACACTTACACACACAGACCCACACCCACACACTCCATCTGAATGAAAGCTGCTCACCAATCCACTGGCTCTATTTTGGCCTGGTGTGAAAGAGCCTTGGGAAGCAACCCTTTCCTTCCATCATATTTTACGCGACAGTTCACAGCATTCCAGGGTTGCTCTAATTGCAGGGCCTGAGACACTTTACCTACCAGGATGAGGTCTCCAGGGAACAACTTTGGCCATGCCGGAGTCTTGGAGAGACAGAGAGAGACCGACTTGGGGCTCAGGGCCAGAGCTCTCTCTCTCTACATTTCTCTTAAGAAATACTCTTCGGGACTTCCCTGGTGGTGCAGTGGTTAAGAATCTACCTCCCAATGCAGGGGACACGTGTTCAATCCCTGCACCGGGAAGATCCCACATGCCGCAGAGCAACTAAGCCCGTGCGCCACAACTACTGAGCCTGTGCTCTAGAGCCCGCGAGCCACAACTACTGAGACTGCGTGCCACAACTACTGAAGCCCGTGCTCCTAGCGGGAGCACCTAGAGCCCGTGCTCCACAACAAGAGAAGCCACCACGGTGAGAAGCCCGCGCACTGCAATGAAGAGTAGCCCCCACTCGCTGCAACTAGAGAAAGCCCGCACAGCAAAGAAGACCCAATGCAGCCAAAAATAAATAAATAAATAAATTTATTTTAAAAGAAGAAATAATCTTCGCCCTTGCGGTGCTGAGCTGGATCTCTCTGACCTCTTAGCAACTCTGCACCAACCCAGGGCAGTGCAACCAGGAAGGGCTGGTGGCTTCCTTGCCAGCCCTTTTTTTTCTGCCACAAGAGAACTGTCCCCTGGGTCATGGCCATCACAGTGAAGGAAAGGAATGCAGGCCAAGGAGTTAGGAGACTGGTGCTAACCCTGCCTCCAGCTGGTCACAAAACTTCATTAGGCCTCAGTGTCTTCCTCAGGAAAATGGGTCTAATAAAACACACCCTCACCTCCTCACCAGCTGCTCTGAGGATCAGAGGAAAGAGAGGGAAGTTCTTAGAAAACTCAAAAAGCGCGGCTCAAAGTTAAAGCATCACAGTCTATAAAATAAATCTCGATTTGAGACCAAAGGACGTTTTACTTCTCTCCGTGTGGTACCTTCACCTCAGATTTTCCTCAAACTCCTCCGAAGGGACAGACGGGAGACACATCAGACTGTCTCAAACACAGAACTAACACAGAATTAATGTCACTAGCCAAGGCTAAGGAAAAATGCCCTTGGCATTAATGATTCTAACAGGACTTCCTTCAGGAGCCCTGACCTTGGTTTCTGTCACAAATATTTTCCCTTTCCAGGCCCAGCAAGAAACACACTCATTCACCCGATGGTGTCACCCCTGTGGGCTGGGGGCCCCCTGGATTCTCCTCAGTCGGGGGCCCAGTCTTCTCACCTCTATTCCAAACTCATGGAGTGGCTTAGTTCAAAGGATTTTCTCTTTCTTTTTTCCTATTGAGGCATTTTTAAAAATACCCTGAGCACTGTGGCCCCCTCACACACATGGGGTGATCAGGCCCTGAGCCAAACTCACTGCCTCTATAGGAATGGAGGAGGCATCATGGGCTGCAGCCCCCAGAGGCCAGGCGGCCTGAGACAGGCCTCGGCAAAGAGAGGCGTCCAGACTGCTACACCGGGGAAGGTCTGTCTCCACGGAAAATGTGTGCGCAGGTTTGGCCCCATGCCCTTCTACAGCCAAGACCCAAGTGTGGGATGTCTTCTTGTCCGCTGGGCTCCTCCCCTTACTTAGGCGGGGAATACAAGGACAAGGACCATGGCTTCCAGGCCTTATGCTTTCCCCCAGTGGGGCTGCAGATGGGCAAGGGAGGTGAAACTGCCCCCTCTTCCCTGGGCGGCAGTGTGGTACAGTGGAGAGGGTCTGATCTGGGAGTCGGGGGCTGGAGTCGTGCTCTCCTCCTGCCATCATCTACCAGCTGTGTGCCCTCGGACAAGCCCAGGGCCTCCCTTCCTCAAATGGAGGCAACGTTACAAGCTGACTTGGTCAGGCACAGGCACACAGGGAGGACCGAGCCAGACTGTGGATGTGAAAATGTATACAGTCGGCCTGGCGTGGGCCCCTCCCAGGCTGGTTCTGAGCCTGGCGTGGACACCACCCAGGCCCCATGTGTCCTTGGCCCCCTGGCCTCCAGCGACTCCCAGCCTCCCCTCATGAGCCCCTCCCTCTGCCCTCTCCCGGCCCACCCCACCCAGTCACCCCCAGGCCCTCACCACAGACTCCAGTGCCATCCGAGTCTGGAGGAACGTTAGGGCTTACTGAGTACCTCCACTCGGCTACAGAGAAGTGTCTCCCAAACCTCCCCTGGGGACGGGTAAATCCAAGGGCCTGCCTTCCTGCCCTCACTGCATCTCGGGGACGGCTCTTTCTGGAAGTACAGCAGTTAATTAATGCAGAGGGAACGAGGGAGCCGGTGTATCAGCATTTTGCAAACCCCCAAGGAAATAAGGAATCCAGGGGATGACCGCCAGCAGCCGCCAGGTCACAGCAGAGGCCACAGGACCTTCCAGGCCCCCGCGGCAGCACACGGCACCACCCGCGACTGTACCGGCCAAATACCCAGCCAAGTCCGATCACGCCTCTGCGCTACCCATTGACAGGAAGCACGGGAACTGCGACACAGGCTCAACTAAACCCACAGGTGCAATCGGCAAGCTCCAGACTGTGGGACGCCCGGGAAGATAACCTGGTTACCTCGTCACGCTCACTTCAGGGGAGGAAAGGAGGAGAAATGTTCTAGATTCATTGAGACGTAAGGGCCTCATGAGCCAAATGCCACCCGTGGATCTTGTTTGGGCCCTGCTCCAACTGCAGAAATACATCGTGAGATCAGTAAGAAAATCTAACACTGACTAGGTATTGGAGGATGAGAAATCACAGTCGTTTTAGGTGTGATAATGGCGTTATGATGGTCTTTTTTTTTTTTTTTTTTTTTGGCCACGCCGCAGCTTGCGGGATCTTAGTTGCCCAACCAGGGATCGAACCCGTGACCCCTGCAGTGGAAGCACAGCGTCCTAACTCCTGGACCACCAGGGAAGTCCCTATGATGGTCTTTTTTAAAAGATCCCTTCTTTGATGGATATGCTGAAATATTTATAGAGGAAGTAATATGAGGTCTGGGACTTGTTTCAAAATAATCCAGTTGGGGTAGTGGGTGGCACTGGTAGGGCTTCAGATGAAATAAGACTGGCCCTGATTCCTGAAGCTGGGAGGTGGCCACACAAGGGTCTGTGAAAATTATTCTCCCTACTTTGAATTGTTCTGTTTGAAATTTTCCAAAATAATTTAAAAAAATAAGTTCCTATTTTTCAACTCAGTCAATAATCCTACTTCTAAGAATCAGCCTCAGAAACAAGCCACATGGATGGCAGAGCAGCATGTGCTGTGAGGCTCACGGTACCATCACCAGCCCAGAGAACAACAGGAAGTAATCTCACGGGCCACCTCCACAGGAAGAGCAGGCGATGCCGCAGTACATCCACTCAACCAGGTATCATGCCGACATTACACAGGATGATGTAGAGGCTCTTCAACAGACAGGCTAAAGGGTCCACGAGCTCAAGCCATGTATTAATGAGCCTCTCCTCATTCTACTAGGATCTAAGCTCAGTGAAGCTTCACTCACGGCTCCATCCCCAGACACAGGACAGGCGCTCAGCAAGCATGTGCTGACGGAGCACATGCTTAAGTGGAAGAACGTCATCCAGGTGAATGAGCAGGCCAGCTTGTGTACACAGCGTGATCACCCCGTGAGAGGAAGTGAGCGCACAGGCACAAAGACCAGAAAGAGCAGCATGTGCTGTGAGGCTCACGGTACCATCACCGGCCCAGAGAACAACAGGAAGAGAAGGCAAAACTGAAACCGTCCCTGGGAGGCTGGGTAATGGGCTACTATCATTTCCAAAACCACAAACAAGCTGCAAAGAGTCCTCGTCGCTGTTGTGTGACTTCGCCGTGCAGACGGAGACTTACACACACTCTGAGCCCTCCTTTCTGCTCCACGACAGAGCAGCAACCCCCACGTTCTCCCGCTCTTCTCCACCAAGGGCCCTGAAATAGGTTTACAGCTGGCAGAAGTCACTCGCCAGGTTCCAGGAGCCGTTTTCTTAATTGCTTGTGATTAAGGTGTAAGCTGACTGCTGGACCTGGCGGGGCCAGGGAAGGGAAAGGCACTGTTTGGGGGATCTGGGGTGCAGGGCAGGAAGCTGAGGAGTGCGTGCTGCTGACAGTCTCAGAACCCCAAGGCTGTGGGATCCTGGGAGGAAAGCTTCTGATGGGCAGAATGTGGACAGGACCTGGAATGTTCCCAGGCAAATGGAGCCCACGTAGGCGATACACCCCCAACCTGAGCCTGGGCTGAGGTCCATTTCCATTCAGAGGTCCTGGGTGTCCAACCAGGCGAACGAGAGTCACTGCACATGCAGCACCTGGCCTGCTCTGAGCAGACAACTGCAGGCTCCACCGGAGAGCAGCCAGGGGCTTCCGGCTTGAAACCAGAGGGCAGGGGTCTAAATAAACAGCCAGGTACCAGGGGTGAGACATGGCTGCCAATTTCCAGAGGAGTCAGTCCGTCAGAGGGAAAGGGTAGAGGAAGCAGCTGCCTCTGGAGCCTCAGCAAGCCCACCACAGCCCACCAGGGCAACGTGGACTGAGACCTGGGGTCAAGGGCATCGTGGTCAGGGGAGGGGCTCGGGGCTGGGAGTGAGGATCTTTGCCTCTCATCCCTGATCTGCCATCAACTCACGTGGGGCCCTGGGCAGTCCGCTCTCCTGCTCATCTGTAAACAGAAAGGTCACATGCTCTCTAAGTCCCCTTGGCACTAAAATCTGAGAGTCTGTTCAGGGGGTTTGCAGCTAGGAAGAACATCACAGGGCACTGTGCCCTACAATGATCCTTGGGACCTCCCATTTTCGAACATTTACTGTGTCCTTCCCACACACAGCGCTGCGAGGAAGCACCATTAATCCAGCCTGTAGGCGCGGGGACAAAGGTAGTCGGAGAGGATGAAGATGGCCCTGTAGGAACCCAGCGCCTTCCAGCGCCCATATCCTCGTTCCTTCCACCAGTCAACCCAGGACAATCTAACCTGCTTCCTTCCCATCCACACGGGGATTGACAGTCATAATTAAATCCATTCCAGGGTCCACACACACACACCTAGCTGGCCAGATGCCCCTTCAAATCTGGAGGCAGCTGGGACCGCTCAGATCACCCTGACCTCAGGCAGGACAGGGGCTCTGGGTCCAGTCAGGCCTGGGCGAGTGTAGGGTGACCCTGAAGGAGGCATTCTGCCTTTCTGACTAAAGTAAACAGTGGCCTCGTCGCAATTCCCAAATCTAGGTCTATGACCAGTCTCACAACTCCGCAGGAATTTAGAAATATAAATCTTTTCAAGGACTGTCCTCTATTCTGAGAACACCCACCCTACTTTTCTGGTACTAAAATAACCTTTCTTTTCTAAAATGCCAACCATGTTAGATGGTAGTTGGGTTTTTTAAATTTTTGCTTCTTTACTTCCTTCCTTCCTTTAAAATGAACACATTTAACAAGGCTACATGTTGGCAACCCTTGAAAGATCCTTCCCTTTGTTAACACTGGTCTGTGAAACCTGGGCTAGGAATACGCTCTTTGGATTCTTTCTTTGTTCTCTAACAGCACCTCCAGGCTGGAAGGCGTCTATGATTAGACGACCTCTGAGATTAGTGTCCTTATAAGAAGAAATACCAGAGAGCCCCCTCCCTCCCTTCCCTTCTCTCCGTACACACAAAACACACACACACACACACACACACACAGAGGCCATGAGAGGACACAGTGAGAAGGCGGCTGTATATAAGCCAGGATGAGAGCCCTCACTAGAAACTCAATCAGCCAGAACCTTGATCTTGGACTTGCCAGCCTCCAGAACTGTGAGAAAATAAATTTCTGTTGGTTAAGCCACGCAGTCTGTGGTGGTCTGGTATGCCAGCCCAAGCTGACTAACACACTTGTGATACCCTCTCTCCCTCCCTAGGTTTTTGTCTCCCCGTGACAGGGTAACACTGTATGAGGCCAATATTACCCTGATGCCAAACCAAACACATCATAAGAAAAGAACTCTACAGATCAATAGCTTTTATGAATTTGATGCAAAAATCCTCCACAAACCAAACGTAGCAACATGTAAAGAAGATCGTACACCAAGACCAAGTAGGATTTATCCCAGGGATGCAAGCTTGGTTTAATTTCCAAAAATCAATTCCAACAATATACTATACCAACAGAATAAAGGGCAAAAACCAGAGAATCATCTCAATGGATAGAGAAAAAGCATTTGACAATATTTAACATCTCTTCATTAAAAAACACAATAAACCAAGAATGGAAGAGAACTTCCTCAAAGGATATCTGTGACAAACCCACAGCTGATATCACACTTAATGGTGAGAGACTGAAAGCTTTCCTCTTAAGATCAGGAACAAGACAAAGATGTCTGCTCTTGCCACTTCTAGTCGACATTGTACAGGAAGATTTTGCCAGGGCAATCAGACAAGAAAATCAAATAAAAGACATGCATATTGGAAAGACAAAAATAAAATATCTCTACTTGCAGATGACATGACCTTGTATACAGAAAATTCTACGGAATTCACTAAAAAAGTAAAAGTATTAGAACTAATAAACGAGTTCTACAAGGTTGCAAGATAGAAGACCCACATACAAATATCAGTTGTATTTCTATACAGTAGCAATGAACAAACTAAAAAAATAAAACTAAGAAATCAATTCCATTTATAATAGCATAAAAATAACAAAATACTTAGGAATAAATTTAATAAGACAAGTACAAAACTTACACTCCAGAAACTACAAAACATCATGTAAGAAATTAAAGAAGACCAATATAAATGGAAACATACCTCATTTCTTCATGGATCAGAAGAGTGACTATTGTTAAGATGGCAATCCCTGGGACCTCCCTGGTGGCAGAGTGGTTAAGAACCCTCCTGCCAATGCAGGGGACATGGGTTCGAGCCCTGGTCCGGGAAGATCCCACATGCCACGGAGCAACTAAGCCCATGCGCCACAACTACTGAGCCTGAGCTCTAGAGCCCACAAGCCACAACTACTGAAGCCCGCGTGCCTAGAGCCTGTGCTCCGCAACAAGAGAAGCCACTGCACCCAGACACGACCTCCTAGAAGGGCAGAAAGATGCACAGTCTCCCATGCAGGGAGTGAGGACTCCAGGCCCCATTTCACCCACAAAAGTTCTCAGTGACCAGCTAAGAAGCCACAGAATCATCTGGGCTACAGCTATAATGGATGGCTAAAGTCAAAAAGGACAACCACCAGGGACTTCCCTGGTGGTCCAGTGGTTAGGACTCTGCACTTTCACTGCCGAGGGTGTGGGTTCAATCCCTGGTCAGGGACCTAAGATCCCACAAGCCACGCAGCCTGGCCAAAAAAATAAATAAAAATTTTTAAAAAGGACAATCACCAGTGTTAGCGAGGATGTGGAGAAATTGGAATCTTCACACACTGCTGATGGGAATATAAAATGGCGCGGCCACTTTGGAAAACGGTCTGGCAGTTCCCCAAAAGATTAAACCTAAAGTTATAATATGACCCAGCAATTCCACTCCTGTGTATATTGAAAACACGTCCACACAAATACTTATACATGAATGCTCATAGCAGCTCTATATTCAAAATAGCGAGAAAACGGAAACAACCCAATGTCCGTTAACTGATGAAGAGATAAGCAAAATGTGATCTATCCACACAACAGAACAGTATTCAGTCATAAAAAGGAGTGAAATACTGATACACGCTACAATATAGATAAACCTCAAAAATACTATGCTAAGTAAAAGAAGCCAGTCACAAAGGTCCAAATATCGTATAATGCCATTTATATGAAACGTCCAGAATAGGCGAATCCCCAGAGACAGGAAGTAGGTCGGCGGTTGCCCAGGGCTTGGGGAGGGGGAAATGGGGAGCAACTACTAGTGGGTACAAGAGGTTTCTTTTTGGGATGATGAAAATGTTCTAAAGTTGATGTGGTAACGATGGTTACACAACTCTGTGAATATACTAAAAACCATTGCCTTGCACACTTTAAATAAGTGACTTGTGTGGTGTGTGAGTTACATCTCAATAAAGCTGCTATAAAAGGAGCGAGCAAGACGGCCAGACACTCCAGCGGCAGAACCCGCAGTGCGGGCCCCGCCCAGGGGCACCAGCATCATGTAGGAGCTTGCTAGACGCCCAGACCTACAGAATCAAAAGCCGGGGGGTGGGCCCAGCAATATGCGTTTTAACAAGTCCTCCAGGTGATCCTGAACCTCACTAAAGTTGGGGACCCCTGCTTAGAGTACGTGGTACTTAACCTTGACTGTACTTTGGAATCACCTAAGTTACTTTAAGGAAAACTCCATGCCCCGGCCCCCATAACAGACCAACTAAATCAGATTCTCTGCGGATGGAGCTCAGGCATGGCCTGTTTTAAAGCTCCGAGGTGAATTGACTGCGCAGTCAGGGTGAGAAGAACTGGATTAGAGGGTGTCTCAGGCCCCCCTCCTCTTCAGCTCTTTTGAGAGTTTGACCCTAGCTCGCTGGTGCCACCTGGTGGCCACATTGGGGAATGACTTTACATCTTGCTTCTGCCCCGGACCCTTATCCCTCCATCACCAACACCAGGAAGCCCAGGAATGGGGCTCAGGGATTCCCCTCCTCCCACTGCAGAGGTTAGCACCATCCTAGCCTTTGGAACGGAGATGAGGGGGCTGGCCTGGCGGGGAGGGGGCGAGAGTCCTCCGCTGGCTCTGCTTCCATTAAAACACCCCACACCCCAAAGGCAGCCAGAGCATCTACTGCTGAACATAGCCCCAACCACACCACCCTTCCCTCCCGCTGCCAGCAGAGTACAGCTAACTCACCCACCCAGCCTCATCTCTGACAACTTCCAACACAACTGTGTTCGCGGGCACCGAAGCACCTTCACTGCTTCTGAACTCGCTTCGCACCTTTCAGCCTCCTGGTCTTCGCCCAGGCGCTCCCTCCCGCCTGAAGTGCCTTCGCCTGGCTCTCATTACCTCGGGATTGTTCAAGGCCAGCTCTGTGGGACCCCTCCTCTCTTCCCAAGGCTCACGTCCCCATGATGCTCCCTGCTGCACCCTCGGTGTGCCCCACAGTGAACATCCACGGCTGCAGAGCTCAGAGGAGGGGAGGGCCTATCACCTTTGGCGGGGGCGGTCCCTAAATTGCCTAAAGGCAGTGAAGGGCTAGCAGGGCCGGAAGGAAGGGGCCGTGGAGAAGGGGACTCTGACAGAGTGTGGTCAGTGTGGGGAGAGGGCCTATGGGTGCTCTGAAGCAGGGCTAGGCATCCTTTTTCAACTACTTGGGTCTCCAGCTACAGAGAGAAATGGAAGCGTCAGTTCTCCGCCCTCTCAGGGTGTCCTGAAAGGAGGAGCTCAGGCTCTCAGTTCACTGCTGCCACCTGGTGGCAGAATACGAGACCACCATGAGTGACACCCACAGGCAACTCCAAAGGGGATATACAATGGAGCTGCTGGCCCTGGGGAAAATGAGCCCATCTTCCAAAGCTCAGCAAAGTCCATTTTCTGAAACTCCTTAACCCCTTTCCCCACCCCAAATTCGGCGGCCCTTCCAAGTGACCTCTGACCTTGGGCACAGCCTGACCCCAGATGGCCTGTCTCTAGCCCAACACCCTTTTTCCCAACCATGGTCTGATCGATGACCCTAAGCAAAGGTTGGCCTGGATCAGCCATTCACATGTGCCAGATGCAGGCTGCGCGTGGGGCTGGATTGGAGCTGCCTCTTCCCTGCAGGGGCCACAGGCAGAAGCTGACCTTGGGGACTGCTGCCCACAGCAGAGAGCACAAGGTCGGCACCCAGAGGGGTGCTCCCTCACTTCAGGCTCAGTCTCCTCGGCTTCCCCCACAGCTGCTCCCTCCCACTCCAGCACCCTCTTCTTCTCCAGCAGCCAAGCAAGTTCACTGGGCCAGAGAAGAACAAGAACAGGTCAGCGTGCTCCACACAGAGGCCAGAGGCCACAGAGTCTGATGCCCAGAGCGGCCCGGCGGGTTACATGGCCGCA
This sequence comes from Delphinus delphis, assembly GCF_949987515.2. Classification (NCBI taxonomy): domain Eukaryota; kingdom Metazoa; phylum Chordata; class Mammalia; order Artiodactyla; family Delphinidae; genus Delphinus; species Delphinus delphis. The sequence goes on from NC_082698.1 coordinate 61,772,455, forward strand.
CCAGCTGGGCCCCATGTGACAGAGCACGGGGAACCACAGCCGACTGGAGGGCACATTTTTTCTAGATAGGCTAAAAATCTGAATGTTTATATGAAATCTGGACTTCTTTAGAAAACTTTGGGTTTGTATTATTGAATGCCCAGTCCCTCAGGCAGCATCAGCTGTGAAAACACTGAACGGCTTCCCCGTCGGATATTAAACAGCCACTCTCCAGGACCCATCTACCAACCTGCCTCTTGCCCAGGGTCCCCAGGGCCCCCAGGGCCCAGAAGCCGGAGAGTGAATGCCTGGCACCACAGGGATCTAGGACAGGGTGCTCCTCTGACCGGTCACATCCTTGACGGGTCCCAGAGCCGCAGCAGCTGCTAAATACCCTGAACCTCACCCCCCCACACACCCCACCGAGCGCTCTAGAGCGCAGCCGGGACGAGCCGGGGCTGGCCGTACTTCCATGTCAGGGATCACCTCCGCTTCCAGAAGGTAAAGAAGCGACCGAGAGCCCCTGCGGGTCCCGTGGGGCCCCCAGCCCTCACACCCACGGTGGCCGCCTCCTGGGCTGTGCACGTGGGGACGGCACCCGGGCCAGGGCCGAGGCTCACCTGGCGGTAGGTGCAGATGATGATCTCCCGCAGGTGGTAGTGCATGGGCGTCATGGTCTCACTGACCGTGTCCAGGGCCGCGTCCACCTCCTTCTTCACGCGGTGCCCATCAGGCAGCAGCTGCACCACCTTCATCACCACCTGGGACCAGAGGAGGGGAATGAGCAGAGAGAAGACCAAGGTGGGGGGGGGCCCCTCTAGCCCCGGCAACAGGTTCACCCACACCAAGGGCCGTACTGGGCTCAAGGCCCAGGCCCTGACCACTCCTTGCTTCTCAGATGGGGGCGGGGAACAAGGGCATTCCTCCGTATCTCGGAGGCCAGAGCTCCAGAGGTGCTTATTTTTTAAGCAGCAGGAACCTTGCTTCAAACGAAGCCTTATCCAGGACTCTAACCCATAAAACAGATAGCTGTCATGTAACTGGGGCTGGCGGGGCGAGGCGGGGATACAGGACAGGCCTAAGCTGGGGCCTCGCTGGCTCTCCCTCCACCTGGCAGCAGCCCCCAGACACCTCGGAAACACCCAGCTCTGGGGAACCCAGTGTGGACACCGCTCATCTGAAGTAAGCCCCCCTTTACTTGGGGAAACTGAGGCCCGTTAAGATCACTCCGCAGGGCAGGGCTTCTCCTCATAGTCACCCTCCCGACCATGCCCCTGCGGACCCCCCTCTGGATGTGCCTACCCTGCAACCCCTGCGCCAGCACCAACCCAAGCCTCCAGCACCTCCCACCCCCACTGCAGCAGGCCCTCCTTCTCCTCGCTGGCAGCCAGAGAGGCCATAGGAAAGTGTAAGTGTGAGCATGTCCTGTTTGTGTAATTCCTGGGATTCAGTCTCTTCCTGGCTCCCTGGCACTCAACATAAAAACCGAAAGCTTCCCCACGTCTACAAGGTCCCCCAGTGCCTGACCCCACCTGCCTCCCAGCCTCCCTCATAACCCACCCCCCCCAGGGCTCCAACGCCTTCCTGGAGCCTCCTCAGTCACCCCAACAGCCCGCTCGGTCCTTTCACAGCCCCGAAGTCGACGTCTACCTACTCATCCATCCCATCCGTGTCCCCACTTGTTCACGTCTGCTCCCCACCAGACAAGAAGCTCCCTAATCCCCGAGAGCAATAGCTTTTCCACCTAGGAGGTGCCCCGCAGACGATGCTAAAAGAAGAAGAGACCAAAACCCTACCCAGCTCAGCTCTTCTCTCAATCTGACCCATCTCCACAACTGGGCCCTAGCGGGATCGTGGCAGGCAGGGTGCTCCCTCACCCCTGCGTTTCTCAGAAGGAACTGGCCCAGGGCCAGCACGCCGGCAGCGGTGGAGCTACAGCCCAGTGGGAAAAGAGGAGCCATCACCTGGGAGGACCCTCGGCTAATCCGGCTCAGGCCACACCCAGATCCCAAGCTCTGGGTCGGACATCTCATTTGAGAGGAGTGTGGACCACAGGTAGGTCCCCAGGATGGCCCAGGGGCAGTTCCCCAGGCAGAGGGCTACAGCTTTTTCAAATGCAACAAACCAAACTCCTAGCCTCTCCCCCTAAATTGCTCCTCCCCTTGAATTCTTCATCTCCTCAGCTGTCACCAGCGCCAGCCAGAAACCTGAGGTCATCCTGGGTGTCTTCCCTCTTTGCCTCACAACCAATGGCCCCCAAGACCAGCCAATAGTGACTGGACTCCTGTTCACCAGGCGGCCCCCGCCTCACTCAGGCCCCAGGCTCTCCTCTCCACACCCTCCTCCACACACTGGCCTCCAGAATGAGAATCTGATCACGACCTCCCCTACTTCTCTGCTGGCCCCAAGGTTAAGGTCAAACACACAGTGTGGTCTTCCAGGGTCCTCACAGTCAGGGCCCCCACCTCAGCCCTGCCTCCTTCCATTCTGGCCAACTGCAGCCTTCCACAGGTCCTGCCCCTTCCAGACTCCCTCCTTTGCACGTTTGATCCCCTCTGCACACTATCCCTCCCCCCAGCCCCAGGAGACTCACTCATCTTTCTAAAATGCACTCAAATGTCACCTCCTCCACGAAGCCCTCTTGGGCTCCCCCAGCTGCACCTTTGGCGCTCAGAACCAATGTCTATTTCAGCACTCTTCACAGTCTATTGAATGTTCCCCACTGGACTGTGGGCTCCACAGGCCTGAATTACTTACAAAGGAAGCTGGTCTAGACATGAGCATGTCTTGGGGTGGCTAAGGATGGGGATACAGGGGCATCCTTGGGTCACATGATGTAACTTTAGAACACAGATTCAGAGGTCAACTACCTGGCTTGTGCCCTGACCCCATCACCTCTCTGACGTGGTTCTGGGGTGATGAGCTTGGCTCCCAGCACCTCAGTTTCCTCATCTATCAACTGGGAGTAGTAAGGGCACCTAACCTGTGAAGGGTGAAGAAGGGAGCACACACAGAGCTCCTGGCACAGGACTGGGTGTGAGTAGAGAGAGTTCTAACTATCACATCTGAGGGACCGACGTGTAGACTTGGAAATAAACCCTCGTGTATACGGTCAAATGATTTTTGCAAAACCATTCGATGGGGAAGGGACATTCTTTTCAACAAATGGTGCTGGGAAAACTGGATATCCACATGCAAAAGAATGAACTTGGACCCTTACCTTATACCATATACAAAAATTAATTCAGACAGAAAGATAGACAAGAACAAAAGGCAGAGGGCTGCGTTCCAGATGAAGGAACAAGATAAAACCCCAGAAAAACAACTAAATGAAGTAGAGATAGGCAACCTTCCAGAAAAAGTATTCAGAACAATGATAGTGAAGATGATCCAGGACCTCGGAAAAAGAACGGAGGCAAAGATCAAGAAGATGCAAGAAATGTTTAACAAAGACCTAGAAGAATTAAAGAACAAACAAACAGAGATGAAAATACAATAACTGAAATGAAAAATACACTAGAAGGAATCAATAGCAGAATAACTGAGGCAGAAGAACGGACAAGTGACCTGGAAGACAGAATGGTGGAATTCACTGCCGTGGAACAGAATAATGAAAAAAGAATCAAAAGAAATGAAGACAGCCTAAGAGACCTCTGGGACAACATTAAACGCAACAACATTCGCATTATAGGGGTCCCAGGAGGAGAAGAGAGAGAGAAAGGACCCGAGAAAATATCTGAAGAAATTATAGTCAAAAACATGGCTAACATGGGAAAGGAAATAGCCACCCAAATCCACAAAGCGCAGAGAGTCCCAGGCAGGATAAACCCAAGGAGAAACACACCGAGACACACAGTAGTAATCAAACTGACAAAAATTAAAGACAAAGAAAAATTATTGAAAGGAGCAAGGGAAAAAAGACAAATAACATACAAGGGAACTCCCATAAGGTTAACAGCTGATTTCTCAGCAGAAACTCTACAAGCCAGAAGGGAGTGGCATGACACATTTAAAGGGATGAAAGGGAAGAACCTACAACCAAGATTACTCTACCGGGCAAGGATCTCATTCAGATTCAATGGAGAAATCAAAAACTTTACAGATAAGCAAAAGCTAAGAGAATTCAGCACCACCACACCAGCTCTACAACAAATGCTAAAGGAACTTCTCTAAGTGGGAAACACGGAGAAGAAAAGGACCTACAAAAACAAACCCAATGGGCTTCCCTGGTGGCGCAGTGGTTGAGTGTCCGCCTGCTGATGCAGGGGACACGGGTTCGTGCCCCGGTCTGGGAGGATCCCACATGCCGCGGAGCGGCTGGGCCCGTGAGCCATGGCCGCTGAGCCTGCGCGTCCGGAGCCTGTGCCCCGCAACAGGAGAGGCCACAGAGGTGAGAGGCCCACGTACCACCAAAAAAAAAAAAAAAAAAAACCCAAAACAATTAAGAAAATGGTAATAGGAACATACGTATCGATAATTACCTTAAACGTGAATGGATAAAATGTCCAACCAAAAGACACAGGCTCACAGAATGGATACAAAAACATGACCCATATATATGCTGTCTACAAGAGACCCACTTCAAACCTAGGGACACATACAGACTGAAAGTGAGAGGATGGAAAAAGATATTCCTTCAAATGGAAATCAAAAGAGAGCTGGAGTAGCAATACTCATATCAGATAAAAGACTTTAAAAAAAAGAACGTTACAAGAGGCAAGGAAGGACACTACATAATGATCAAGGGATCAATCCAAGAAGAAGATATAACAATTATAAATATATATGCACCCAACATAGGAGCACCTCAATACATAAGGTAACTGCTAACAGCTCTAAAAGAGGAAATCTACAGTAACACAATAATAGTGGGGGACTTTAACACCTCACTTACACCAATGGACAGATCATCCAAACAGAAAATTAATAAGGAAACACAAGCTTTAAATGACACAACAGACCAGATAGATTTAACTGATATCTATAGGACATTCCATCCAAAAACAGATTACACTTTCTTCTCAAGTGTACACGGAACATTCTCCAAGACAGATCACATCTTGGGTCACAAATCAAGCCTCAGTAAATTTAAGATAATTGAAATCATATCAAGCATCTTTTCTGACCACAATGCTATGAGATTAGAAATCAATTACAGGGAAAAAAACATAAAAAACACAAACACATGGAGGCTAAACAATACGTTACTAAATAGAATCACTGAAGAAATCAAACAGGAAATCAAAAAATACCTAGAGACAAATTACAACGAAAACATGATGATCCAAAACCTACGGGACCTATGGGATGCAGCAAAAGCAGTTCTAAGAGGGAAAAAGAAACAAGAAAAATCTCAAATAAACAATCTAACCTTACACCTAAAGGAACTAGAGAAAGAAGAACAAATAAAACTCAAAGTTAGTAGAAGGAAAGAAATCATAAAGATCAGAACAGAAATAAATGAAATAGAAACAAAGAAAACAATAGCAAAGATCAATAAAACTAAAAGCTGGTTCTTTGAGAAGATAAACAAAATTGATAAACCATTAGCCAGACTCATCAAGAAAAGGAGGGAGAGGACTCAAATCAATAAAATTAGAAATGAAATAGGAGAAGTTAAAACAGACACAAGAGAAATACAAAGCATCCTACTACAAGCGACTCTATGCCAACAAAATGGACAACCTGGAAGAAATGGACAAATTCTTAGAAAAGCACAACGTTCTGAGACTGAACCAGGAAGAGACAGAAAATATGAACAGGCCAATCACAAACACTGAAATTGAAACTGTGATTAAAAATCTTCCAACAAACAAGAGCCCAGGACCAGATAGCTTCACAGGCGAATTCTGTCAAACATTTAGAGAAGCGCTAACACCCGTCCTTCTCAAACTCTTTCAAAACATTGCAGAGGAAGGAACACTCCCAAACTCATTCTATGAGGCCACCATCACCCTGATACCAAAACCAGACAAAGATAATACAAAAAAATTACAGACCAATATCACTGATGAATATAGATGCAAAAATCCTCAACAAAATACTAGCAAACAGAATCCAACAACATATTAAAAGGATCATACACCATGATCAAGTGGGATTTATCCCAGGGATGCAAGGACTCTTCAATATATGCAAATCAATCAATGTGATACACCATATTAACAAACTGAAGAATAAAAACCATATGATCATCTCAGTAGATGCAGAAAAAGCTTTTAACAAAATTCAACACTCATTTACGATAAAAGCTGTCCAGAAAGTGGGCATAGAGGGAACCTACCTCAACATAATAAAGGCCATATACGACAAACCCACAGCAAACATCATTCTCAATGGTGAAAACCTGAAAGCATCTCCTCTAAGATCAGGAACAAGACAAGGATGTCCATTCTCGCTGCTATTACTCAACATAGTTTTAGAAATCCTAGCCATGGCAATCAGAGAAGAAAAAGAAACAAAGGGAATACAAGTGGAAAAGAAGAAGTAAAACTGTCACTGTTTGCAGATGACATGATACTATACATAGAGAATCCTAAAGATGCCACCAGAAAACTACTAGACCCAATCAATGAATTTGGTAAGGTTGCAGGATACAAAATTAACGCACAGAAATCTCGTGCATTCCTGTACACTAATGATGAAAAATCTGAAAGAGAAATTAAGGAAACACTCTCATATACCATTGCAGCAAAAGGAAAAAAATACCTAGGAGTAAACCTACCTAAGGAGACAAAAGACCTGTATGCAGAAAACTATAAGACACTGATGAAAGAAATTAAAGATGATACCATGTTTTTGGATTGGAAGAGTCAATATTGTGAAAATGACTATACTACCCAAAGCAATCTATAGATTCAATGCAATCCCTGTCAAATTACCAATGGCATTTTTTTACAGAACTAGAACAAAAAATCTTAAAATCTGTATGGAGACACAAAAGACCCCAAATAGCCAAAGCAGTCTTGAGGGAAAAAAACGGAGCTGGAGGAATCAGACTCCCTGACTTCAGACTATACTACAAAGCTACACTAATCAAGACAATAATGGTATGGCACAAAAACAGAACTATAGATCAATGGAACTGGATAGAAAGCCCAGAGATAAATCCATGCACCTATGGTCAACTAATCTATGACAAAGGAGGCAAGGACATACAATGGAGAAAAGACAGTCTCTTCAATAACTGGTGCTGGGAAAACTGGACAGCTACATGTAAAAGAATGAAATTAGAACACTCCCTAATACCATACACAAAAATAAACTCAAAATGGACCTAAATGTTAAGACTGGACACTATAAAAGTCTTAGAGGAAAACATAGTAAGAACACTCTGTGACGTAAATCACAGCAAGATCTTTTTTGATCCACCTCGTAGAGTAATGGAAATAAAAACAAAAATAAACAAATGGGACCTAATGAAACTTAAAAGCTTTTGCAAAGCAACGGAAACTGCAAACAAGATGAAAAGACAACCCTCAGAATGGGAGAAAATATTTGCAAACGAATCAACAGACAAAGGATTAATCTCCAAAATATATAAATAGCTCACGCAGCTCAATATTAAGAAAACAAACAACCTAATCCAAAAATGGGCAGAAGACCTAAATAGACATTTCTCCAAAGAAGACATACAGGTGGCCAAGAAGCACATGAAAAGCTGCTCAACATCACTAATTATTAGAGAAATGCAAATCAAAACTACAATGAGGTATCACCTCACACCAGTTAGAATGGGCAACATCAGAAAATCTACAAACAACAAATGCTGGAGAGGGTGTGGACAAAAGGGAACCCTCTTGCACTGTTGGTGGGAATGTAAATTGATACCGCCGCTATGGAGAACAGTATGGAGGTTCCTTAAAAAACTAAAAATAGAATTAACATATGACCTAGCAATCCCACTACTGGGCATATACCCAGAGAAAACCATAATTCAAAAAGACACATGGGGGCTTCCCTGGTGGCGCAGTGGCTGAGAGTCCGCCTGCCGATGCAGGGGACACGGGTTCGTGCCCCGGTCCGGGAAGATCCCACATGCCGCGGAGCGGCTGGGCCCATGAGCCATGGCCGCTGAGCCTGCACGTCCGGAGCCTGTGCTCCACAACAGGACAGGCCACAACAGTGAGAGGCCCGCGTACTACAAATAAAAAATGAAAAAAAGACACATGCACCCCAATGTTCACTGCAGCACTATTTACAATAGCCAGGCCATGGAAGCAACCTAAATGCCCACCGACAGACAAATGGATAAAGAAGATGTGGTACATATATTCAATGAAATATTACTCAACCATAAAAAGGACCGAAATTGGGTCATTTGTAGAGACGTGGATGGATCTAGAGACTGTCATACAGAGTGAAGTAAGTCAGAAAGAGAAAAACAAATATTGTAATATTAACACATATATGTGGACCTAGAAAAATGGCACAGATGAACCGGTTTGCAGGGCAGACATAGAGACACAGATGGAGAGAACAAACGTATGGACACCAAGGAGGGAAAGTGGTGGCGGTGGGGTGGTGGTGTGATGAATTGGGAGATTGGGATTGACATATATACACTAATATGTATAAAATGGATAACTAATAAGAACCTGCTATATAAAAAAATAAAATTAAACTAAAGAAATAAAATTAATTCAAAATGGATCAAAGACCTCAATGTAAGAGCTAAAACCATAAAATTCTTAGCAGAAAAGCTTCATAACGTTGCATTTAGCAATGACTTCTTGGATATGACACCAAAAGCACAGGAAACAAGAAAAAACAGACAAATTGATTTTCATCAAAATTAAAAATTTTTGCATGAAAGGACACTATCAATAGAGTAAAAAGGCAACCCACCGAACTATCACGTATCTAACAAGGGATTGATATCCAGAATATATAAAGAGTTCCTACAACTCAACAATAACAAAACAACCCAAATCAAAAATGGGCAAAGAATTCAGATAGGAATTTCTCCAAGAAAGATACAAAAATGGCCATAAAACAAATGAAACAATGTTCAACATCACTAGTCGGTGGGGAAATTCAAATCAACACCACAGTGAGATGTCACTTCATACCTACTAGGAAGGCTATTATCAAAAAAAAAACAGAAAACAACAAGTGTTGGCAAGAATGTGGAGGAATTGGAACCCTTGTGCTTTGCTGGCAGGAATGTATATGGTGCAGCTGCTGTGGAAAACAATATGGCAGTTCCTCAAAATTTAAACAGTGAATTACCAGTTGATCCAGTGATTCCACTTCTGGAATTGAAAGCAAAGACTCAAACAGATATGTGTACACCCATGTTCACAGCAGCGCGATTCACAGTAGCCCAAAGGTGAAGACAACGTAAGTGCCCACGGACAGATGAATGGATAAACAAAATGTGGTCGATACTTACAATGGAATGCTACTCAGCCTTTTAAAAATGCAAATTGTGACACATGCTACACTACGGATGAAACTGGATGCTATTATGCTAAGTGCAATAAGCCAGTCACAAAAGGACAAATACTGTATGATTCTCCTCACATGAGGTATATAAAATAGTCAAATTCATAGAGATAGAAAGTGGAATGGTGGCTGCCAGGGGCTGGGGGAGGGGAGATGGGCAGTTAGTGTTTAATGGATAGGGTCAATTTGGCCTAAGGAAAAAGTTCTGGAGATGGTGGTGATGGTTGCACAATAATGTGAATGTACTTAATGCCACAGAGCTGTACACTGCAAAATGGTTAAAATGGTAAATTTTGTGTTATGTACGTTTTACCACAATAAGAAATTAAAAAGAAAAGAATCAGTGAATCAGCCAGAAGAAGGAAGAGAGAAGTGGTCCAGGGCAAGGGAAAAGCACATGCAAAGGCCCAGAAGCTGAAAGCGCTTGGTGAGTTTGAGGAGCTGCATGGAGGCCAGGGTGTCAGGACAGTAGGGAGGGCAGGGAAGGGGCACTGGCCAGGCCGGCCAGGTAGGCAGGAGCCGACCACAACACCGACACCGGGCAGCCACGTGCCAACTCTGAGTTCCACTTGCCCCATGTGTAAGACGGAGACACTGCCACCTACTTACAGGGTGTCAGGGAACATGACATGAGGCACATGAGGTGCAATACATGGATGGCTAAATGTGAGATGTTAGCACTGTCCATCCAGTGCCCTGAGTTGAAATGGGGGTGGGGCGGGGTGGTCCGGGGCCCGGCACCAGGGTCACCAACCGCAGCTGGGTCCCAGGTGCCCGTGAGGTGGTCGTCAGTGTTACCCAGACAAGATGGTGGCCAGGAGCCCAGCAGCAGGGCCAGGAGGAGTGGGGGGGATCCGCCCCCTCTTCTCCAAACACCATCTGCCGGGGCCCAGAGCCAAGCTACCCTGTGCCCTGTTTGCTCATCTGTGAAATGGGGACAGGGAAGGACTGATACGATGAGGTAGAATAAGGTAATGGCCTTAGGAGGAGCTTTGAAGATCTCCCCTCAACCTGCCAGCAAGACTCACCCCTCCCCTCCCCCAGGTGTCCCCTGGAGACCCCACGGGGCATGCTCACCTCAAACTCGCCCTTGGTGAACTTGGCATCGGGCACGCTCACGAGCTCCTCCTCGCCCACCTCAGGGAAGCCCTAAGGGAGGACAGCTGCTGGGACCGGAAGCATGGCTACCAGACCACACCCTCCCCCAGCTCTGCCCACAGCTGGAGCCCGTGCCGGGGGTCTGCCAGCCCACGCGCCGTCTGCCCAGGGCTGATGAGAGGGGGCTCTGGGACCACACCTTCCTGCCACAGCCAGGGTCCCCAGGGACCAAATGCCCACCCTGCCTGGGCAGAGCCCTGTCCTCACACAGGAGGCCACACATACTCGGATGTGCCAGAAGGCTAGCACGGCCACCACCATGGCGGTCGTGGTCCGGCCCTGGCCGCTGAGGCAGCTGAACACGAAGCCGGAACCCGGGTCCTTGGCGAGGGCAGCCTGCAGGGTCCCCAGCAGCCGGTCGAAATCCTGCACAGGGAGACCAAGGTCTGAGTCAGTGGGTACTCCCAGCTGCACAGACTCCCAAGATGGCCCATCCCTCCAAATGGCAACCATGGCAGCTGTCCTGGGAGTGTCTGCCCGGAGCCTGGCTGTGTCAGGCTCACAACCTTGTATGCACATACGCTCAGCTCACTGCAGTACACACAAGACCACGTGCACGTAAACAGCCACACTCCCATGTAACCAGGCACTGGACGTATGAGCAGACACGGGCACACACCTGAGGTTCCTGGTGCCCACCATCTGCCAGGTAGAACAAGCACATTCCTATGTGCTGCGCCCCCGGGGCTGCACGTGGACCCCCCCCCCCCGCCCTACTGCCCACCTGAGGTGGACCCAACCCAGATCCCAGTTTGAGGGCAGTCCCAACCTCAGCCAATCACTGCAGCGTGAGACCACCAGAGGGCAACAAACTACGGGCAGCCAGACCCACAGAGCAAAGTGAGGGGGCCATACAAGCCCCGTCACCACCCGTCTCACAGACAGACAGACACAGGCGCATCACCCAAAGAACTGACACATCACACAGGCACACAGCGACCCCCACACAACACACGCCAGGCACACACACCACACAAACCTTAAAGACCCACAGACCGTACAGACATTCACAGGCATAAACCTACAGATATCACATGCAGACAGAACTCCCTCAGTCACACACAGCATTCCCCAGCACCCTCCTCCACAAACCCCCTACACACACACCACACAGCTCCCCACCAGACACGCTCTCCACGCGTCCCCCAGTAAAGACAAGTGGCACAGCACAGCCTCCATAGACACAAACACACCACACACACTCTCCACAACCACACCCACTCTGAACACAGACATGCTCACCCACCCCACACACACCTACAACACATAATACACACAAACAGGCACGCGCGCACACGCAAACACGAAGCTTGGCAGGCATGTGAATAAACCGCCTAGGCCGACCTGAAACCCTGCAGAACAAGCTCTTAGTCCCTCTGGGGAGCTGTGCCCACAGCCAAGGCCCAGGCCCGAGGGAGGCAGGGGGGGCATCCTCTCCCTCCCCAGAGGCCTCAGCCACGCAGCCCCCTCACCTCCTCGCGGGGGGCACAGAAGTCTGGCATGGGGACGCGGTGGTAGGTAAGGCCGGGGCAGGCCCCGCGGTGCTGGCTGAAGACCTCCTGCGTCGTGAGGCATGTCTGGAACCTGCGGGTCCGTGGGCCCTGGGTGCCTGCGGGAGGCATGCTCAGGTGGGCCTTCAGCTGGGTCTCCAGGTTCTAGGGGAGGGTGGGACGGAGGGCTCAGGCCACGCGGCAGCCCCCAGGCCAGCCCTGAAAGACCAGCACCTCTGCGGCCAGGATAGTCCTGGCTTCCGGGCCCATCCCTCCCCCTTCTCAAGCCTCAAGGTTTATAACCAGACCCGGGGCTGCAAGGGAGTCCTGAGTCAGCCACTCCCTGAGACCGCTCCTCTCGGGGCCTCAGTTTCTTCATCTGTACAAAAGGAGCACAGAAGCTTCTGAAGACCCTTTCAGGCCAAGTCCCCAGAATGCCTCCAAGGCAGGGGTGCGTACAAGGCAGGAGGGCCTCACCTCCACCTGGCTAGGGGCCGTGGGGGGCCCAGGCCATCGCAGGCTGTGGGTGCGCCCGTCACACTCCAGCACAGCCTCCTCTCTCAGGTTGACCCACACGACCTGCTGCAGCTTCCTCTTAGTGTCGGTCAAGTAGGCCAAGATACTCCCCAGGGCCTGGGGGGACAGATGGCCGTCAGTGCAAGAGCTCAAACCCCCTTCTCCTCACCCCGCAAGTGGGCCCCCTGGCTGGTCACCTTGGCACTGGGCTGGGCCGTGCCATAGATGGGCAAACGGGGCACCCGCCGAAAGTTGGCCACGTCCATCTCTCTGACGGTGCTGAGTGCATCCGGGGAGACGAGGTCATCTGCCCCCTGTTGGGAGAGAAGCAAGCCTGGGACCCTCAGCGGCCGACTGAGGTTCAGAACCTGGCCCCAGGTGGGCATGGGGAGTGGGGGGTGAGACCAGCACTTGACAGTTTAGAAAGCACTTTTGCACACTTGGAGCCTCAGAACCACCCTGGCAAGGGCAAGTGCAATGGTGCCCACTCTCCAGATTAGGAAGCTGAGGCTCAAAGATGAGAGGCTGGTGGCAAAGATACCAGAACCAGGTCTCCTGACTCCCAGCCCAGAGTGCTTGGCGTTGAGAATGAGGAGTGGGTACTGGAACGTAGCCAGAGCTGCAAATGCTTCTTAGGGCCTGAGAATGGCCCCATTTTGTTCACAGGAGGATCCCATCACCGCACGGACCATCCACCCTTTGCTTCCTGTGAGGGAAATGCTTAGCCCAACCCCACAGGAACCAAGGCTGTAATCAACCCCGGGGCCAGCCCACACCCACGCCCACTTCCCCAGCCAGCCAGGCACACTCACCAGGGAGCCGGTGGTGATGAGGTCCCCAGGGGCCACAGGCCCCGCTGAGCTTAGTGTCACAGGCAGGCGGTACAGTTCGGGACGGGCACACAGCCAGCGGCTGAAACTGAGGGCAAAAGCCAACGGGTACTGCAGCCCGAGGCAGGGAGAGACGGGAGTTCAGGGTCACATGGCCATCCCAAACTCTCCCTGCCTGCCCTCTGGTCGGGGGACCCCAAGAGATACCCATCACGGCCCAGGGCAGGGATGAGGGGCTGGGGAGAGAGGACCAGCATATCCGAAGCGAGATCCCTCCAGGCCCCGATGCCCTGGCTAAGGGTACAGAGATGGGCCCAGAGGAAAGAGAAGTGGGGCCTCCCTTTGCCTGACCTGCTCGGGGACCATTCCTCTATCTGGGTCTCTCCTTGCCTCTCCCAAACCCGCCTTCCTCTGGAACCAACACACATGTCCCCACTCCCCTCCCCGGCTCCACAGGGGTCCCCATCAACCCCATGCCAGTCACTGGGTGGGGAGTCTGGAGGGGCCCCAGGAGAAAGGGGGATGGGTCCGCTCATCCCCCTACCCCACCTGCTCATGGAGATAGTAGTTAAACAGGACCAGGTAGAAGTATCGCTCCAGGCTCCGCAGCGCCCTCTGCCGGACACCGCGCTGGCTGCCGCTTTCCTGAGAGGAAGGGACCAGGAAGGAGGGCGGGCAGTAAAGATGGGGCTGCTAAGCCACCCATCCCCACACCAGAAGGCAGGAGTTAAGCCTCAGAAATTCCCATTAGACAATCTACCCCCACCCTTCATAACCCTGTTTCGCCAGGTTGGAAGTTCTTCCAACCCTATCCCATTTGCTGTGGTTTATCCATGGCGCAGGAAGAGCTACTGGTGACCCCAGGAGGCACTCCAGCTCTCGGTGAGGCTCTGTGCCCAGAGACAGGCTGGGCCTCGCCGCTTTGCTCCAATGCCACCCACCATGCAGGGTCGCCCACAATCCGTGTTGAAGCAGCAAGTGTATAAACACCCTTCCCTGAACCAGAGGCCCTCGCTTAAGAGCAGCGACCCTCCCCACCCCAGCGTCCTCTGGGCAGGGGGCTGTCACAGAAAATTCCAAGGGTCCCTCTCTTCACCTTCGGATCTCAGGCTTCTCCTGCTAAGTCAGCACCACCTTCTGGAGGGCAAGTGAGATTCGTACAGGCCCGAAAAAAAGGTCATGCCCTTGGATGAAATTTAACCCCATCTTTGGGAATCCAGGCCAGAGGTCAGCAAACTTTTACTTCTATAAAAGGCCAGACAGTAAATTTTCTAGGCTTGTGGGCTACACGATCTGCCTTGCAACAGCTGGACTCTGCCACGGCAGCATAAGAGAGCCAGAGACGGTACATAAATGGATGGGCAAGACCTCGTTCCAACAAAACTTATTTATCAAAACAGGTGGTGGGTTGGATTTGGCCCGTGGGCCATCGTCTGTCAACCCCTAATCTAGACCTTATAAGGGGAAAAATCCTAAATACACAAAAGCCTCATCTTCACGAAGTAGTTCAGTGCGAAGTACTTACTTTGACCCCACTGCGCAACTAGATGGGGCCTGACGATCACAGCAGGTGACGGCCAGGAGGAACACCTGCTCTGCCAGGTGCCCTTCTGAGGCCTTATGACCTGAGCTCACCTAATCGTCACAACAACCCTATGGGGTAGTTATTGTGAGTGGCCTCATTTTACGAGTGGGGAAACTGAGGCACAGAGCAGTGAAGCAGGTTGCCCAGGTCCACACGCCTCTAGGTGGCAGAGCCAGGAACAGAAAGAACTCAGGCAATCGGGCCAGAGCTCTGCTCCTAACCTATCGGGCCAATGATGGCTGAGCCTCACGATGGCTTTGGTTCCACAGCCAGTAAACCTCAACAACGATAAGCAGGTATGACATGGAAGGGACGGGGTTACATGAAATAAGCAGGACATAGACGTGCCCTAGGCAACCTACAAAAGAACATCAGAGATACGAAAACTGAAGGAAGGCAGCCAAAATGCTCACGGCAGCTGGGCTTGGATGACAGGCAGTTTTATTCCTTCTCTGATTTCTCAATTTTCTATGATATAAAATTGCTTTTAAAACACTTTTTTAAGTGTTAAAGAAGAAAAAGACTCTGCGGGCTTTAGATTCTTTCCACGCGCTGTGTGCGAACAAGCCAACCTCCTCTCCCCAGAGCACAGGGACAGGCCCGCTGAGACAGCCCAGAGCCCGTCACTCTTGCAGAATCAGCGGCTGGACCAAACCTTGGCCTTCCCAAAGAACAGCGAGGGTTTTTATTTGCAGGGGGAGCCGGGAGCAGCCTGGGAAGTATCTGGAGCCAGAGGCCCCCAGCACCTTGCCAGCAGCCCCTTCCTCCATCCTGTTTATTCTGCAGCAAGGGGTCCTGGTCAGGGAAAGTAAACTTCCTCTCTTCCTGCAGGCCCAGCTCCCCATCTCCCCTTCCTCTGAAAACTGCTCTGCTCATGGGAGAAGCAGCAATTAGGAAAAGCCAGTCTGAAGGGGGCCAGTCAACAGGCCCAACCAAACAAGGCTGCCGGGCTCAGGCAAAAGCAGCGGCTCTCGGTGCCTCACCTGAGCCGGGGTCTCCGGCGGGCTGCCTTCCAGCTCCCTCCGGTGTTCCAAGACTACTTCCTTCAGGTCATGCAACTCTGCACAGGCGGTGATGGCTCTGTCCACCTGGTGCCAGAGACCAGGGCAGGGAAGAGGGGACGGCAGCAGGGATGGAGCAGGGCCATGGAAAGATGGCAGGAGGTAGAAGAGAAGAGAGGGGGAAGGAGAATGACTGGCCGGGAAGGGAAGGAGCGGGCAGGGGAGGAAGAGGCCCCCCCGTGAGGGGAACGAGTGCCCCTCCACGGCCCCGCCCCCAGCTCCTTGCCCAGCCCCCTCGCTCACCTCCTCCACCATCCTCCTCCCCTGGGGCACCACGTGGAGAAAGCTCTGGACCACCTGGAGCTGCTCCATGGGCAGTGGCTTGGTCTTCGTAGGGGCAGCCCTGACAGGGAGGGGCAGTACCCTCATCAGCACTCCCACAGGCCTGGAGGACACCCCGCTGTCGACACCCTCCCATTCACCTGGCCGATGAGAGGCACCGGACTACATGCTCCAAGTTTTCCTTCCAAATCAGTTGGGGAGACAAGAGGCGTTTGTTCCACTGGGGAAACTGGGGCCCAGAAAGGCCAAGTGACTTTCTCCAGGTCAGCCAGTGAAGTTTGCAGCAAACTGGGAAGTGAACCCCAGCTGCCCAACTTCCAGCTGTAGCTCTGGGCTTCTGACGTGTCCCCGGCAACGTGGGGCAGCCCTGCCCTCCCCTCTCCTTATCCCCACAGTCCCCTGGGGCACTGGGTCCCACGAGCCACTCACTCCGGCCTCGAGGCAGTCCCACTGTGGTGAAGCAGGATGAGGGTGCCCAGAACCATGCCCAGGTTGGTCCTGCCCACGCCCGTCTGGCAGCTGAAGAGGAGAGCAGGGGGAGGCCCGTGGGCCTCTCGGAGCAGCAGCAGGCTGGGGGTCTCCTGGGGAAGGGCCACGAAGAGCAGGTAACAGCGTGACCAGAAGGCCCGCGGCTGAGGACCAAATCGGGGCTGGGGGATCATGACATGGGCCGCCCAGCCCCACGGCCCGATCTGCTCCACCTGCCCCAGGAGCACAGGCCCTGCCTCCTTCCCAGGGCCCTGGAGCTGAGAACTACTCAGAGGGGACAGGGCCACAGTTACTCTGCTGTGAGAGGCAAATTAAATAAGGTGACCTCCCAAGGGGGTTGGGACAGAAACACCGGTACTCAGGAGATATCAGCTGAAGCCTGGAAGGTAAGAATTTTTAGTTCCAATATAGAAATGAGGAACTTGAGGCCTAGAAGTTAGGAGATCTGTCCAGGATCACACAGCAAGTTAGCAGCCAAGCCACAGCCAGAGTCCAGTCCTCCAGATGGTCAGCGCTGGGCTCTGTCATTAGAGAATGTACAAATACACACCCACACCAGACACACACACAGCCCACACACTCACGCCCTCAGCCTTCCTCCAGAAGCCACACCCACCAGGGCATCTCCATGGAGACGGAGCCTTGACACAGACCCACTCTCCAAGCACCTGCCCACCCTCCATGCTCCCAGCACCCCTCTTGCCCCCACTTACCCGGAGGACACTGATAAAGGCATCAAACTGGGCTTCCAGGGGGGCTCCTTGCTCTGGCAGGGGCAGACGGTGGTACCTGCCGGGTGAGGGGGAGCGGCCCATCAGGCAGGCCACACACGCCGGACATCCCCTCACCCCCATATTCCCATGGGAGACACAGGCGTGGGGAACTCAGCCCAACCTGCAGATGGTGAGACTGAGGCCGCAGCTGGAGAGCAGGCCCAGAGAGCACCCACACCCAGCACACTGGGGGCCTGTGCAGGCCCTCGGTACCTGTAGGTGGGCCGCAGGAAGAGAGGCCGCTTGTACACCTCCTGGGTCACGTGCACATCGTCCTCGCCCTTGACGGCCACGGCGTGGGGCTCCCCCCGCAGGTCTTCAGTGTTGTGGTACACGTAGTACTTGTTCTCGCTCAGCTGGGCAAAGTCGTGGATCTAGAGGAGGTCGGGGGTCAGAGGGCCATGATGGACTTTCCTGGCTGAGCTCTGGAGTGCCTAGGCCACACCGAGGCCATGGACAAGCTGCTTTCCCTCCAGGGAGAACTACACACCAGAGGTCCTCTCTGTGCCCTGGGAGCCCTGACGGGACCAGGGTGGCCGCTGGCCCGAGGGCAGCCACCCATGCCTGAGTTGACATGGCCCACACTGGGGCCAGGCTGGAAGGGCTTGGCCCGGTGGGCAGCAGGAATTGGCTAAACCGCCAGACTGAAGGACAGGAGGAAGGTCGGTCAGCTGGGAGCTAGAGGGGAGAAAGCCTGAGCTGCGGCCTCCGTTCCGCCCGGGATGTCCCAGGGGAGGTAGGGGATGCCATGACCCCCACACACTCTTTACACACCTCTGGGCGCATCAACAGCCTCAGAGACCCTGACAAACCTCCCAGCTGTGAAGGAGGAGGACAGAAGAACCTCAGAAACAGAGGTGCATGGAGAGAAGTGACCCAGCCCAGGCCTCACAGCTCACAGGAGGCTGAACTTGTCCTGGGGCTTTCAGTCTAGTGCTCTTTCCCCTCCACCAGACCCTTTTCTAAATAATGGTGCTGAGTTTGGAGGAGAAAAGCAGGGTGGGAAAGGGGCAGAGGCAAGCAGAGCCGAGAAGAGAAGTCCTTCCCCAGGCTGCCCGGGGCCAGCGTTGCAGCAGCCATTCACCCAAGCAGGGCAGAAAAGTGAGCGCGTGTGTGCCAGTGAGAGCAAAGCGGGGCTGGGGCTCAACCCAGCTGTCCAAAGCCTACCAGGGGGGCGGCCTCCCACCTGCACCGCTGGCCCTCACCTCCTTCCGGATGGCCAGCTCCAAGCGCTCCACCTGGACCCCGGGTCCGAGGCCCTGGAGGTTCTCATGAAGACTCTGCTTGTCTCGAGGCGTGTAGGGCACAAAGTCCTCATCAGCACGCAGAAACAGCACGGGCTCCTCCCGCACGCAGAAGATGACGCACTCCTGCCGGGAACCCAAGAAGGAAGGAAGCGTCACCGCTCCCCCACCTCGGGGCCTCCGAGCTAGCCGCTCCCCCTCATCCCGGGCCCATCGCCCCACTCTGCCCCTGCAACCTGAATCCTACCCCAGAAGCAAACCTCAGTCCCAAGGCCACCGGCTCCTGACCCCCCTCCTCTCAGGGCCAAGAGCCCTTGATCTGAATCTCGTGGTGTTAACTCCTGCCCTGGATTAACGTTATCAGTGAATACATCTTTCTCCCTTTGTGGACTACAGGTTCCTTGCGGGTAGAATCGTGTCCTTGTCATTGTCGTGTCCCCACAATTCCTAGCGCAGAGCCCTAGGTAAATCAAGCGCTTGATAAACATCAGCTGAAGAAGCCAATGCCCACCACCACCACGTAATCATGCATTCATTGAGCACCGTACAGACAGAGGGAGATGTGTGGGCAGGCCCCGCCCTGCAGAACTTGCTGGGAAGGTGGGATCCGTGCTCAGCTAACACCCCCTCCCCACTCTGGTTCACTAAGGACTCTCCATCTTAACCCAGGTCAAATCACACTCGGCTGCCTGCCGTAAGCCTGCAATCACAGTGGACACTCATCCTCTGTCCTGGAGACACTCAAAACCCCACCTCCACATCAGGCAGGAGAGAGGAGGCATGTAAAGCAGGCGCGTGGAGTCCAGGGGTCTAGGTTTGTGTCGTGGGACACCACTCAGGGGCTGTGTCACTTATCCTCTCTGGGCCTCAGTTTCCTCCTCTGTAAAATGGGAGAATAACTGCCTCATAGGACTGACATGGGGACGTAAGTGTTAGCTGTGATCATCATCCTGTGGGGTGTATAAGGGGCTTCTGACCTTGGGACTCCCATGTCCACACAGGACACTGCAATAAACATTCACCCAGAATTTCCCAGTCATGCTGACCACAGTGACCATAATGGCACTGAAGGCCTGGCAGGGCCTGGTCCTGGTCACCAGTCACCCTCCTTATGATATGGCCAGGCCCCTCCAGAGCCTCTGAAGTTGCCCCTCCTGGAACCCCTTTCCCCAGATTTGGGGGCTAGCCCCTGCATGGGAAATGGCCATGCTTACCCTGTGTCCGTCCTTCTGGAGTTTCTGAAGCACCCGCCTGAATCCTGAGAGGCTGGGCTGCCCCATGCCGAACACGGTGAGCCCGCCCCGCACCTGCCGGAAGTTGGGGGCCCCACAGCTCTGCAAAGTGCCCAGCACGTCCATCTTCTCTGCAACATCCCGCACCAGGAAGTAGCGGCCCTGGCAGGGGGAGAGCCACAGGGGGTCACTCAGATGACTCAGGGATGTCTTCTACAAACAGGGCTCTGTCCCAGGCCCCAGGGGATAGGGAGCAGGGAGAGGGGGCGGGGGACATGGTCCTCGAGTTGTCTGCTGACTCGTGGAAAAAGTAGACAAAATACATGACTATCCGTGATGCCAGGAGGAGTGTCGTACAGTGTGGGAAAAGGAAAGGCAACTCCTCCTGAGGGGGAATCCAAAAAGGCTTCATGCAGGAAGTGGCATCTGAGCCTGGCCTTGAAGAAGGAGAGCAGGGAGAGGTACTCCAGGGACAAGAAACAGAAGACCAAAGCTGCCTCTAGGGTGGGCCTGCAGCTCCCCGGGCACACAGCAAACATCTCTCCTACCCAGAGGAAGCTCATGGAAAAGGGGCTCGAGTAGGGAGTCACAGCTGGGGCACCAAGAACCAACCAGGAGAAAACTGCTAGCCACTTCCTAGAGGCCTGCGGCTCTGGGAATGGGCAGGTTTCTCCCCTCCCCAGCTGGGGAGGCAGTGACTACAGAGAAAAGAGGAAAACACTACTCAGGGATCAGGTGAAAGCAGGAGGAACCAGAAGACACATTCCTGGGCAAAAAGGAACCATGAGGTCATCTCATCCACCTGTTCACCCATCTACCCGTCCACTGCCACCTCCTACCCGGACCCTCTCTCAACAAATACAGTTTAATCATCATGATTATCATTCATTCATTCATTCACTATTTATTGAGCACCTACATTATACCCAAGCACTGTTCTAGGGCCTGGGGCTACAGCAGTGAACAAGACACATGAAAAGTCATCTGCCCTTGTAGACTTTACTTTCCAGGGGATATTTAAGGCAAAAAAAAAAAAAAGATACAAAGACAGATAGATAGATGTACATGTACATGTACATCTCTCTACATTCCAGAGAAGTCCTGAAACTTCAAAAGAGAATGGGATGGAGAGCCTGCAGGGAGCCGTCTGGGGTCCCAGGTCCTTCAGGCTCCCTTCTCTGTTCTCCCTGGTGCTCCGAGAGAGAGGTGTGGGCAGGCTGGGGGCCAGGCAGGGGACAGATGGGGACAGAAGAGCAGGGGGCTCCACAGGGCAGGAGGAACGGGGCCCAGGAAACCAGGGGGTGAGAGGAAGTGGGATCAGGACCCCAGAGGGTGGGGTGAGGCAGTGAAGCAGAGAAGGGGGACAGTGTGGAAAGCAGGAGGAGATTAGGGAGGGAGCCTGTGAGGAAGGAGGGCAAGAGGGTGGGAGAGGCCGCAAGGGGGAGAGAGGGGCAGGCCCAACCTCACCTGCACCAGGTAGTGCTCTGGGGTGGCATCTGAGAGCCGGCCCAGCGTGTAATGGGCTTTGAGCAGCTCATCGTGGATCTGGAACTCCTCCTTGCAGTTGTACCTGCCAGGGGCAGAATGGAGACTGAGTCAGGCAACCTCCGCGGCCAGTATCCGCTCCACCCTCACCAGGCCTACGGCAGGGCCACCCCGTCCCACCCACGCATTTATGATAGAGGCTGCCCACTGTCCCCCAATAGCCACTCTCTCCTTCTTCCTCAGCTACAGTACCCTGGAATTGTGACTGGGACATCCAGCTGAAGACTACATGTTCCAGCCTCCCTTGCAGCTAGTGTGATCATGTGATTCAGTTTGGGCCAATGGGATGTGAGGAGAAGTGATGTGTGCAACTTCTGGGCCATCCCCTTAAAGAGAAGATGTGTGCCCTCTACCCTTCCCTCCTTCTCCCTGTCTAGCATGCAGAAATGATGGCAGGAAGTAGATGCTGATGATGGTGGGGCAACAAGAGAAGAGGAGCCTGACTGATCATGGAGCAGCCACGTCAGCCTGGAGCACCTCCTGGACTTTTGTGTAGACAGAAGCTTCTGTCTTGTTTAAGACCTCCTTAAACAAGGCTTAACAAGGACCATCCCAGACGGTCCCTCCATCAGATTGTCTCTGAGAACAACCCCACACTGACAACCCCCTAGCACAGTGCAGTGGTTCAGGACCCAGGCTTTGGGGCCACGTGGCCTGGGTATGACTCCAACTCCACCGCTCAGTAACTCCATGGCTTTGGAATTACTTGCTCTATAGCTCCGCTTCCAGTAATTGCAACCTCCTAAGGGCTGCTGTGAGAAGACAATGCGCTAATGAAGTAAGTGCTTAGCCCAGTGCCTCAAAGACTGTGATCATTTAGTAATCTAACTACAATTACTAGCAGTAGTTCTGCCTCCACACAGGGCCATTTCAAACAAAACCCACAGCTTTCTGTAGATGCTAAACCAGGCGGAGCGCTGTGCACTCAAGACCCAACAAGGTTCTGTGCTGATTATAACAATGAATAAGACACAGCCTCCCAGAGCTCATGATCTGGGGTCTGAGCCTCTTTACAAAAGGAAAGGCAGGGTGGGGGAATGACTGGGGTGGGGAGCACTAGACAGGAGTCCACAGACCTGGGCTCCCCGGCCAGCTCTGCCTCCATCACACGGGACCCGTGGCGAGCAAACCCTTCTGCCTCCTGAGACTCAGTTTCTGTGTCAGGATCAGTTTTCACATCTGATCTAATAGCTATCAGATCAGGAGTGAGCAAACCTTTCCTATAAAGGACCAGATAGTAAATACTTTAGGCTTTGTGGGCCACGCAGTCAGCTGCAACTACTCAACTCTGCCGTTGCAGCCTTAAGCGTCTGCTGACAATACGCAAATGAGCGGGAATGGCAGTGTCCCGACGAACACTTATTGAACTCTTATTTACCGAAACAGGAGATGGGCCTGAAGGATATGGTTTGCCAGCCGCTGTACTGGATGATCTTCTAAGGTCCCTTGAACCTCAAACAAGCTACAACCCAAGGATCACTGGGTCACGGCTGGCTCCAGGGAGCACACAGTCTCACTACAGAGGAGTTTTGCAGCAGACCGGTGACTGTCCTGAGCCACACCACGCTTAAATATTTTGAATGTCATCCCCACATATCCTGATAAGGAAACTGAGGCCCCGAGAGGGAAAAGTATCTGCCCACGGTCACGGAGCAGGACAGAGGCAGAGCCAGGCCCAGGACACGAGGTTCCAACACTGTGCTCAAGACCCGAACCTAGTTTTGTCATCTGCTAGTCAAAAGACTATATATCAAGTCCCTTTTTTCTTTTTTTAATAAATTTATTTTCTTTTTTTTTATTGCTGGCTGTGTTGGGTCTTCATTGCTTCGTGCAGACTTTCTCTCCTTGTGGCGAGCGGGGGCTGCTCTTTGTTGTGGTCCGCGGGCTTCTCATTGCGGTGGCTTCTCTTGTTGTGGAGCACAGGCTCCAGGTGCACGGGCTTCAGTAGTTGTGGTACATGGGCTTCAGTACTTGTGGCTCGTGGGCTCTAGAGCGCAGGCTCAGTAGCTGTGGCGCACGGGCTTAGTTGCTCCGCGGCATGTGGGATCTTCCCGGACCAGGACTCGAACCCATGTCCCCTGCATTGGCAGGCAGATTCTTAACCACTGAGCCACCAGGAAAGCCCTCAAGTCCCTTTTATTTAACATCTCTTTTCCTCCCCTTATCATGAGCACAGTAACGTATTATGCCTACAATTTTCCTGTCAGGCCCCAAAGGCAACAGGCCGGATTTATCATTCCCACTCCTCAGGTTTCCTTATACAGAAGGCCCCATCTGCGAACTCTCTGCCAAACATCTCTGCGTGGAACACATTTAATTCTTAGCTCGTCATGTCCCACTTCCTCCATCCTGGAGGGGTCCAGAGGCAGGGAAGCTCGGTGGGCAGATATGATGTAAGACAAGGCTTCCTGACTCACCAGGAGACGCATCCAATGCCCCTTCTGTCTCCCTGGCCTCAGGCTCCCAGCACCCACTCCTTCCCTGGGCCCACATGACGCATGCAGTGTGTCCAGGTCTCTCAAAATATGGGGCCAGAACAAACCCTCAGCCCCCTCTGGGAATGTCCTTGAAGGGCCTAATTAGGAGAGTTGACCAACAGCTTCCAGCTTTTTCAGCCCAAGGCCCTTTAATGGCCCGGTGTTAACCTCAGTTTCGAACCATAATTACAGGTTGTGGGGGGTGAAAAGAATCGACATTTTATGCATCTAAGAATATAAACTTCCTTTGAAAATATCAGCCAAAAATTACTCTCAAAAGGGTGTCCCCCCCTCCCCCAGCCACTCTTCCCTCTCCACACTCCCTGGCACTGTGACATGGCAAGTAATATGGGCTAAGAGACCCGCGACAGACGCTGGCTCTGCCACCCACTTCCTGTGTGACTCCAGACAAACTGCTTAACCTCTCTGGGCCTCAGTATCTTCATCTACGAAAGCAGTTTGGAGACTCTGAAGTGCTGTATGCCACCACCCCTCCAGGCAGCTCCCCCCAGACATGTCTTCCGGGGACACGGTCACACTCGTCCTGCCACTCACGTGATCACGACGGGGGCCACCTTGTTGGGGATGATGGACTTGGCCTTACTGTTGTGCAAGCCCGTGGTCTGGAAGGAGTGGACACTGAGCGAGTGCCGACCATCCATCGTGCCACCGTTCTGGAGGCCCTCAAAGGGGGCGCTGGCTGAGACTGTCTGCTGGGCTGTGCTGGCCGTTGTACCCATAGTCTGCCGGCAGCCTCAGGACCCAAGACCTGTGGGGTAAGAGGTCACGGAGGGGGTAGGAAAAGCCACAGCAGGAAGGGACCCAGCCCACCCACCATCCCTACCCTGTGAACAGATACACAGTCTGAGGCCCATGAGAGGGCCAGCTCACCGTGCAGCTGGAGACAGAGGGTGGGTTTGCTGCCTCCAAGCCGGTGCCCAGCAAAGCACAGGTTCGCGGAGCACCTACTGTGTGCCTGGCCCCCTGCTGCTGCCTTGGGGGAGTTATGGACATGGAGAGTCAAGAAGATGTAGCCCCCTGACCCCTTACAGCTTATACTCCCCTAGTGAAGATAAGACAGTTAGGAAGGGGTTAACCATCTCCATCAGGGCAGGACCTAGGGCTCCAAGTAATTGAGTCAGGCCACATGGAGGCCACGCCCTGTAGACTGGGAGAGGGAGGAGGCCTTCACCAGAGGGACAATCAGAACCAGAACCAGAACCAGAGGCAGAGGGAAGTCTGGAGACAGATTTGAAGGATTTGGATGGGAACAGGACGCAGGAGGATATTCTAGCCGTGAATGTCACAAAACGAGGCCAGGGAAGTCCAGATTGGGTGAGTTCTCAGAAGATCAAGGGTTCAACAAAAGCACCAGGCCCCTGAACTCTCCATCAATAACCTCAACACCATCAACATCTCAACAGCCGAAGCTTTTGCCCAGCATCCGGCATGCCAGGCATCCTCGAGGACTCCCAATTCCTCTCACAGGCCTCTCTCCTAGGGAAATATTGATAGTTAAGGATGCACATAACTGAGTGGGCTACAAGGGTGTTTTGTTGATCGCAATGTTACTTATAGTAACAAAACACTGGGAACAGCCTGCAACGGGATTTGCTGAATAAATTACGGGGTATCTCTAAGGTGGAATGTTAAACAGCCTTAAAAATACCTTACTGACTGCTGTGGAAAGATATCTAGCAACCAGGAATAGAAGAAGCAGGCTGCAAAGCAAGTACAGGCTATAATCTCATTTTAATGCATGAACATGTAGCAGGAGAAAAATCCGGGAGGAGGCACATGAAGATGCTAACCGAGTCAACACCTGGTGATGAGATTATAGACAATTTTTATTTTCTCCTTTTTCCTTATCTGCGTTTTCTGATTTTTCTCCTCTGAACACTGGGTAATAACATCTATTTAAAACAAATAAAAAGAATGGCTGGGGAAGCAGGCCAGGAGAGCTGCTAAGAGCTGGTAGAGGGTGTGGGGAGGACTGGCTCAGGCATCCAAGAACCAGGCCCGCTGGGAAGGGAAGGGGCTGGGAATTCCACACAGACCCAAGAGAGGGGGTGAGAGACGTGGGAGACAGAGGCTCAAAGAACTTTCTGAGAGCCCAGCAGCAGCTGGCCTCATGTGGCGCTGACGGACCAGGATCTGGAGGGGGAGGGAGCGACCTGCCCGGCCAGCCCCCACCCCCGACCCGCACCCTGAGATACTTCCCCTCTGAAGACACAGAGGCCATAAGCAGTCTTTAGAACCTGACGACTCCCCTCCGCTCCCCAAGCTGCCCTCAGCCTGGCATGGGCTGTCCCCCCTCAGGCAGCGGGGACTACCTGTCCCCCACCATCCACGCTCCGCCCACGCCCTCTCATAAGCAGCAGCGGCACCTCAGGCAGTGGATGGTGGGGTCAGGGGTCAGCATGAAACCGGGGCAGCAGGTCAGTCTGAAGGCTGAGCTCACTGCGCCCTCTCCCCTCCCAGATCCCGAGTCAGAGCTCCTGGTCCCAAGGAGGGCGCTCCCAGGGCCTCCCCCGGCTGTGCCCTCAGGCTCCGCCTTCCCAGAGCCACCTAGACAGAATGGCTACTCATTCCATCCCTCGCAGCACGCCAAACCACCCCCTCTCCCTCTCCAGTCTGGAAAGGGTTCCCCACCTCTCTACGGCCCAGCCGTGTCACCCTTGACAACTCCCAGCAGCTGTGTGACAGCTCTGCTAACACGCTAACCGAACGTTTTTGTAAGAGCCTCATCATGACTCTCCACACCCGGTCCAATCTCTCACTCTCTTTTTTTTTTTTCTTGGTAGAAGGTGGAAGGAATGAGCCTCTGTTTCCAAACAGAAACAGAGGCGCTCAGAGCGGGTGAGGGGCTCCACAGCGGACCCCCAGCTGACCATCAGCAGAGCCAGAACCTTCTCTCCGCTTCGCCTGCCACAGCAGGCCCCCAACATGGCTCACCAACTTTCCCTAGACCCCTCTTCAGCAGCCTGGGCCAAGGAGGCATGGGTGGGAAGAGCCTCCTCCAAGAACAGGGAGGCTGTCCCAAAGGAGGGAGTGACGGACAGGACATGGGAAGGGCCTGCAGGAGGCAACAGCTGCCTACAGCTGCCAGGCCAAGGCCGGGCCCTGCTCCCACGGGGCTGGGCCAGGACTGGCACCTCCATCGCGCCTGCCCCTCGCCTCCCCCAAAGCTCCAGCTCCTGCCTTCTTCCTCTCTCGAGGGCTCCACAGGCGGTGACAGGCCCCAGCCAGCCCCTATAAGGACAGCCTGGAGACAATACAGATGTGCACAGCTGCAGGCTTGGGGGAAAGACCGTATCGTCTGAAAGTTGACCTGTCTCCAAAATGTCTAGAGGAGGGGGAAACCCTGGGATTCCCAGGCTTCTCACTCTGCAACTCTCCCCCTGAAGCCTCTCCACCCCACCTAGAGTGAGCCTCGCCAGCAAAGGACCCTTCATCCTGTTAGCCACGTGCTGTGGGGCCTTGGGCACCTTACTTCTCCCGTCTGGGCCTCAGCAGCCCCAGCCATAGAGTGACGGCGAAGGATGGAACAGTCGGAAGGCCCCTTCCACATGGATCTAGGCAGTCCTAGTGGTGATACCACTGCTGTCCACTGCCAGGGCCAGGGGTCAGCAAGGGCACACATGTAGGTGGGATCCCTAGTGCTCAAACCTCCACTGGGGGGAGAATCGGGGTAGACCAGGATGAGGCTAGATAGTAAGATGGTGGGGGAGTGTCTATGAGCCTGGATGGTTTTGCAAACAATTAGGCCTTATTTTCCTAACTTCTAACTAAAAGCTAACATCTCCTTAACCACACGTGAAGGCCACTCCTGCTGTGTCGCAAAGCCCAGGACATACTCATCACTAAGCTCAGAGACGTGTTCACATCACACAGCAGCCGTGCAGGTATCTGGAAACGTGGCTTGCGCTCATCACTCCCTTCACACCACTGTAATTATCAGACCTGGGTCCCCTGCCCCCCAGGTCTCGGGTGACAGGACCGGCCAACTCTGGGCAACTCTGCGCCTCGTGGTCTTGATCCCCCAGAGCGGGATCCAGATTCTCACAACCGCCTTTCTCTCAACAAGCGTGGAGAATGTGACGATCCCAGCGAGAAGCCTAGCCTCACCTTACGAAGCCAGCTGGAAAGAAGCTGCCGTGCCATTTGCAAAACGGGGTTCTCCACACTTGGGACCATCGAACCAATCGCAAATGCCTGCATGTCCATCATGCTGGCCACATGCCCTCAAAGGCACACCCCAGATGAATGTCCCCATCAAAGCCAAGCAACAGCAGCCTTGACGCTGGTGTGTCTTTAAAAAAATAAAATTTAACCTTAACTCACTTAATGGATTATCTGGTTAACGCAAGAGTATCTAAGGACACGTATTACTACATCACAAGTTTGTGTTTTAGTATTTTGATAGCACTCTCAATAAAATTTACTCCCTCTGTAATCCCAACTATTTAATTTGTGCATTTAAAAACATCATTCCAAGAAGGGATCTGTGAGCTTCTGCCATCCTGCTACAGGGGCTCTTGGCAAATAAAAAAGGGAACCACTGCTTTAAGGGAACACCAAGCCCCACCAAATACAGGCCCCTTCCACGTCTCTCCTTTGCCTCTGTGTGTGTTAACATTTCAAAGCACCTACTAAGTGCCAGGCACCATGCTGGGTGCTTTACAACATATGGTGCCCCCTGCACACAACCCTATAAGGTTCAGGCCTCACTGTGTCCATTTCAGGTGAGGACGGCTGGCCTTTGCTAAGTGGCAGCATAAGCTTGCCTCCCTGCCTCTTCACAGCTGACCCTGACAGCAAGAACACCCCACACACTCTCCCCTCCCTCTTGGACCTGCTTGACCGCCACTCAGGGACCTTAGGGACCCCCATCCACTCCACTCTCTGCCAGGGCACCCAGACATGACCTCCTAGAGGGGAAGAGAGACGCACAGTCTCCCATGCAGGGAGCGAGGACTGCAGACTCCATTTCACCCACAAAAGGCCTCAGTGACCAGCTAAGAAGCCACAGAATCATCTGGGCTGCAGTTACAACAGCATTTGAGAAAGTTCCACACATGGACATGCCACCCTCCTGCCTCTGGGCAACCACACAGCAGTCAGTCCCGAGAGAAAAGCAACCACCCTACGGAATCTTTCACAGAGAGGTGACCTCATTTCTCCAAGAAGAACCAAACTTCAGGAGCTGGAATCTTAGCTCCAAGTCATCAACTAACTGCCCGATGCTACAGCACAAACATCCAGCTTGCCGGAGCAGTGAGCCTCTCGTCAACGGCTGTATTCAAGCCAAGGGGATGCTGCAGACAACCATCCTGGGTCCTAGATTGGGGATGACAGACAAGAGGTTCAACAGCTGACTCCTAAGGCCCTGGACCTAAACATCACAGGAACCCAAGTCCATTTCTTTTCACATGATTCTTGGTAGAAGTGAGTGATGATTCCATCACCATGCTGGTGTCAGTTTCCCCATCTCTGATCCAAAGCTCACAGTCCCCCGTCTCCCACGTCTTCTGTCCTGGTCATGGAACAGCAGCCATGGCCTCCAGCTTGTCAAACCCTATGGACTTGGAAACGATGAATGGTGGCTTTTCCAAAGCAGAGTCTGGCTCCTCCAACTGAAGCAGAAAGCTGGACATCTGCTCCTGACCCAGCCACCACCCTGCCCCATCCCTTTCTCCAGCCATTCCTGCCTGCCAGACCCTCTTGCAAAATCCCAAGTCCTGCCTTAGGGAATGCTGTGATCACAGGAACTTCCACAAATGGCTGTCACCAAGGCCCCCAAAAGCAGAGATTCAGAGCTGGCTACACCCCTGGAGGTCACCTAGTCCAACCTTCTCTTTCTACAGATGAGGAAACTGAGGTCCAGAGAGGGAAAGTGATTGAGCTCCAAGTCATAAGGGAAGAGGTCATAAGGACGAAACTGGGACGCAGGGCTCCTGCCTCCCAACTCCAGGCCCCCTGGCTAGGCCATGCTGACTCTGGCCTGAGGCAAGGGGAAGCTTTTGCTGAGAGTGCAGGAAGATTGATTTGAGCAGACATTGTACCGCTGGCCAAATCAGGGGGTGTTGGTCAAGTATGTGATTCCTATGCCTACCTTGGGTGAGCAGGAAGGGGAGGGTCTAAACAGGATGCCTGAGATAGCCAGTGACCCTGAGTGTTGACCCAGAGGGACGCCAGGAGGGCCAGTGGGTGCACCTCTGATTGCAAAGCATTTGACGTATATTATCTCATTTAATCCCGACCAAAAAAAGAGATGCCAACTCTTACAACTCAATATTAAGTTAACCAAAAATCCAATTTACAATGGCAAAAGATTTAAAGGTACATACGGATGCCAAATAAGCATATAAAAGATGTTCAGCATCTTATGTCATCAGCAAAATGCACTAGAATGACAATTTTGTTTTTCTCTTTCTGGCTGCACCGCGCAGCATATGGGATCTTAGTTCCCTGACCAGGGATTGAACCCGTACCCCCTGCAGTAGAAGCACGGAGTCTTAATCACTAGACTGCCAGGAAAGTCCCATAGAATGACAAATTTTAAAAGACCAACAACATCAAGTGTTGGTAAGGTTGTGGAGGAACTGGAGACCCGGTGCTTACGTGTAACATCGCACAGCCACTTTGGAAGACAGCTTTGTGGTTTCTTACAAATTTAAACACACAATTACCATATGACTCAGCAATTCTACTCTCAGGCAACTAACTACCCAAGAGAAATGAAACCATGTCCAGAAAAAGGTTTGTACACAGCAGCATTATTCACTGTAGCCCCAAACTGAAATCAACTCACATGTCCATCAACTGGTGAACAGATGAAAACAATGTGAAAAACGTGCACATTTATACAATGAAATACTACTCGGCAATAAAAAAGGAACAAGTTACTGATATACACATGACATGGGATGAACCTCAGAAACATCATAGTAAGAGAAACAAGCAGGCCCTGGACACTTCAAACTGTATGGTTCCATTTATACGACATCTGAGAAAAGGCAAAACTACAGGGGCAGAAAACAGATCAATCGCTGTCAGGGACAGGGGAGTCGACCGCACAGGGGCTCGAGGGCACCTTTAGGGGACAGAATTGCTCTATGTATTGAATGTGGTGATTACACAACTACATACATTTGCCAGTGGTGAACCGTACACTTAAAATGGGTGAATTCTGGGCTTCCCTGGTGGCGCAGTGGTTGAGAGTCCCCCTGCCAATGCAGAGGACACGGGTTCGTGCCCCGATCCGGGAGGATCCCACATGTCGCAGAGCGGCTGGGCCCATGAGCCATGGCCGCTGAGTCTGTGCGTCCGGAGCTTGTGCTCCGCAACGGGAGAGGCCACAGCAGTGAGAGGCCCGCGTACCGCAAAAAAAAAAAAAAAAAAAGGGTGAATTCTGTCTATGAAGTTGGCCTAAATAAATCTGTTAAAAACAAAAGGAGCTCGCCCCCCTCGTCACACCTTCCTCCTTAGCTCCACAACTCACCCACTGTGCAACCTCAGCCAAGCTACCTCGCTGGACTTCAGTTGCCACATCAATGAAATGGGGACAACAGGAGTACCTCCCCTGAGGGCTTGCTATGAAGGTTCAACAACACAGCTGACCCTTCAACAACACGGGGGTTAGGGGCGTTGACCCTCCGGGGAGTCTAAGATCCGTACCCGCAGTTCCGTGTACCTGGATCCAACCAACCACAGATCATGCAGTAGCTATCTATTGAAAAACAATCACGTATAAGTGGACCCGCACAGTTCAAACCTGTGTTGTTCAAGGGTCCACTGTGTAACTATAAAAGTCCTCAGAACAGGGCCTGATCAGTGAGTCCTCCTTAAAAATCAGCTGTTATCATGCACTGCAGAGGTGGGGGCAGGGATCAATCAGACTCTGGAGCTGGGCTGTGCGATACAGTAACCACCACTGCACTGGCTGCTGAGCCCGTGCAACGTGGCTGATCCACACTGGGGTGTGCTGCAAGTGTAAAACACACACTGGATTCAAAGACGCAGTACAAAACAAAGTGAAATATCTCATTAACAATTTATTATGTTGATTATATGTCAAAATGATCATATTTTGATATACTGGGATTAAATAATACATGTTACTAAAATTAAGTTCACCTATTTCTTTTTTACTTTTTTATGTGGCCAGTTAAAATGACACGTGGTGAAACTAACACAACATTGCAAACCAACTATACTTCAATTAAAAAAACACGTGGCTCACTTTATACAGGCATCCCCCATTTTTTGAAAGTTTGCTTTATGCCACTTTGCTTTTATGAAAGACCTACATTAGTAACTGTTTCTGCTCACCAAGAGAAATCTGAAGAGGATTTTGCTTTTACCACAAAAAAAAAAGGGGGGAAAGAAAACTAGTGTTGAGCGTTTGTTTTGCAGGAGCCGTTACAGGGGCCACGCACCCCTCGCCAAGCTCCTTCCCAGGAACCACTCTCAACATCTCAGCGGCAAGCCCAGAGGTTTGAACTGCGTCGGTGAGCATCTGTGCTTTATCCAACTTATTTTGTGCATTGTTAGCCAGTGCACTTGTCCTAAGGTAACTGTTTCTCCGCTGGATGCCATTTCAGCTAACAAAGCTTCCACAGGAACGCTCTACCTTCGGATAGCGGGGAAACCTGTACTCCTGTCAGACAGTGATGCTGAGTGTCAAGTCCTCCGTGGTCCTTGAGGGCCGCCCTCGGCAGCTCAGGGTCCTCAGAGCTGAGCCCAATACTTAAAACCCTCTGTTTGAGGAGTGAGGAAACCCCAGGAAGGCAGTGGCAGCATTTCCATTTAACAGATAGAAAGTGAGAACTCCCCAACACCCTCACACCTAGCTGGGGGATCCAGTGGTTTCATGGACTCTGGGGCCGAAATCTGGCTGATCCCGATCTTCTCATCTCTACCACGTATTAGTCCTGTGGCACATGCTTAACTTCTCTGAGTCTCGGTTTCCCCAACTATAAACTGGGGACCATAAATCTACCTCCCTAATTGGATCGTACAGGAATGAAACAAGTGAATGTGTGTTTAAGGCAACACCCACCCAGCCCAAACACAGCGAGGGCGCGACTCACCAGCAGCCCTTCATATCCCCCCAGGCCCCACTCTGCCTGCACTCTCTCCCCACCTTCTCCACATCCCCCCTCTGCAACCACTGACTGGTACCAGATCTAAACCTCCCAGACACTCCCAGGCCAGGGCCAGGGCCGTGCCCAGACACTGCCTATAAAAGGAATGGTCTGAGGGAATAAGTGGGCTCAGCAATCCCCTGGCTCTCATCCCGGGCAAACAACAGGGCCGAGTGGGGCTGGGCCGCAGCAGCTGTCCTACTGTAGTAACACAGAATTCCAAGTCCCTCCGTTTCACTCTGCCCGGTGAGCCACCTAGGAAGATTTCCGTCTGCTTCTGGTCTTAATCAAGAACCAATAGAGCCTAGCTCTGCTCTGGGGCCTTGGGCAAGTCCTCTGCCTGCTCTGAAAGCCCACCCACAGATGAACGGGTTCGCACCCCTAGTCGGTCCAACTGCTCTGCCACCACTGGTCACTGGCCCCTGCCTAGAGTGACTGCAGCAGCCTCCAGGAGTCTCTCTCCTTCCCTCCGGAAGGATGGATGACCCCTGCAATCCATCCTCCATGCAGCAGCCAGAAGCATCTCTGAAGTCCTAAATCACATCGTTGGCCCTGCTTAGCTGTTTCCTCTTCTGCAAAGTGGGAGCCATAAACCCTGTGTCGCCTCCCTCGAGGGCTGTTGTCAGTTGCAGAGACGGAAAAACCACAAAGACACAAAAAGCCCCACCAGACTGTAGGAATGGAAGGATTATCACGGGAACACGGACGATCACGGGCAGAGGGCGCTCGGGTGGAGGTCATGTCATTTCCTTCCATCACACTGTAACATGCAAGCCCCTCAGCCCGGCGGACAGGCCCCCATCCCTCCCTTTGCTATGATGCCCCAGTCACTGGCCACGTCCTCCTCCTCCTTCCAACGCCCCAGACCCTCTCCTACTCATGAAAGCTTCTTACCCACTACCCCTCCCCCTGGAGCACTCTGCAGCTTGCTCACGTGGCTGCCCCTTCCCCTAGTCTTGGCTCAAACGTCCTTCCCCAGAAGCCTCTCTGAGGTCCTGGCGATGCAGTCTGTCCACACACACCCCTCAATTCTTCTCCAGCTTATGACCTCCTTTTATTTTTCAGCTGCCTCATTGATGGGATTATGTCTGTAGCAGCAGCCTCCCCGACTCCCCAAGAGCAGGACGGCGCCTAATTTGTCCACGCCATGGCCCCAGCACCAGAACAGTGACCGGGTCCCAGTAGATGCTCAGGAAATATTTCTGAGATGAACAGATGACAACCTGGGGGCATCTGCAGCTTTCAGGACTGACAGAAGAGCAAGCACCCGGCATCAAGGAGCAGGTCTCAGTGCACACGAGAGGGTGGGGGGAAGATGCTCCCACCCCGCACTTTCTCACCTGGACTGCCCTCCTCCCCCACATTCTACCCGCCCTTGGAAGTTAAAGCCCAGCTCCTCCAGGAAGCTCTCCCTGACTGACTACACACCCACCCCCATCCCTCAACTCCCACAGCACATTGTAAGCATCACAAAATGGGACATTCCACTGCATGCTGTTCCCAGCAGGGGCCATGCTGTGTCCTTCCTGGCTCTGTCCCACTGAGGGAGCCAGACACACAATTGCTGATGGAACAAATCAGCTCCATCACTTCACCTTCCCACCCTGCCCGGCTCCTTTTTGATGGGACCAAGGATGGCACCCAACAACAAGCAGGTACAAAAGGGGGAAGATGTTTAAACATAATGGTACTCATTCCTGACTGGGGGACTGAGTACGGTATTTATTTTCTTTTTTGCTTATCCATCACTTCTAAACTTCCTACAACGAACATGATTATTTTGGGAATGTTTTTAAGTGCGGTTATGTGTAATAGTTTCAAAGCTGGACAAAGATCACAGCTCTTCACCCAGTGCATCCCCCACCTTACCCTCCCCCAAGTCCCCCTGTGCTCCCTCGGCTCAGTGCCTTGGCCACCCTCTGCCTGTGGTCATCCATGTTCCCATGATAATCATTCCATTCCTGCAGCCTGGTGGAGCTTTTTGTGTCTTTGTGGTTTCTCTGTCTTTGCTGCTGACAACCACCTTCAAGGGGGGCGAGACAGGGTTTACGGCTCCCACTTTGCAGAGAGGAAACAGCTAAGCAGGGTCAGTGACGTGAATTTCCCCAGGCTACCTGGCTTAGTAGAAGCAGAGTTCTGGTTTCTGCGCGTAGCCCCTCACCTCATGTCTCTGGTGGTCACCCAGACCAATCCCTTTGCAACCGCTGCCCCTTAGCCTCCTTCTTTTTAAAATTAGGACAAGATCCATTTTTTAAAAATAAAGCTGTCTGGGGTCTGAGATTGCAGGAGACCTTCACGAGCTACATTATATGTTTCTGAAGTGTTTTTAGATTTTCTAAACCAAAAAAAAAAAAAAGGTTAAAAATTAAAAACAGAAGGTGGATGAATGTTTGGAAATAGTGCCATGTGTTCATCAGGTGGGCTGCCTCCGTGAGCTGGGCCTGTGTTCCGGGCTTCAGCCTGCAAACCAGGGGGAGCCTCTGGAGGTGGGACGAAGGTGGGCAGAGTGACTGGGCGGCCAGCCGAGGAGCTGTGGAGAGTGGGGGCCAGTGTGGGGCAGCAGCAGAGCCAGGGGATCACCCTGCAGATGGACCCCTGGGCTGGGAGAAGCTGCAGGTGGCGCAGCAGGCCCCGCCCTCAGTGAAGGGGCAACAAGCCTCCCTCTCGGCTCACCTGACAGGCGGAGGGCAGAGAGGGGGCTCCTGCCTGCTCCGCGGCCAGCAAAGACCCTGGAACTTGTTACCAGGTGCTCCAGTGGGGCTGGGGGTTCCTGGAATTCAGGACCCTCGGGAAATAAAAGGGCCCTTTCCAGCACCCCTAGTTACCTGCTTCCAGGCCTGGGGAACCCCCCCATCTCTGGAGCTCCCCATGGTGGATCAGCTGTGCCTGATAGGAAGCTCTGCTTATATGGGATCTTGGACTGGGGACAGCACTTTCTCAGCACACCCCGACCCTCTGAGAAGAGGGAGGCCCACTTCCCTCATTCTGACCATGCCACGGGGCTGGCTCCAGCCCCCTGAAAGCCTTTCTCCCTCAGGCTCAGCCCCTGCTTCCCTTCCTGGCCTGAGGCGTGTGGCTTTCTGGTCCCAAGGCAGGACTGGTCTCCTCCTGAGCAATCTCCCTGGGTGAGACTCTGCTGCCCCCGAACCGCTGGCCCAGTTTCTCAGCCTGGTAACATCCTCAGGTTTGATCAAAATGCCCACAATGCCTTCATCCCCTCCCTCCCTCCGTCTCCACTAAACAAACCAGAGGAGGGACAGGGCAGCTAGCTGAGCACATGGCTGCCCACGGCCAGGACCACACTCCTTATCTCCCTTGCAGCTACCTGGGGCCAGGTGACTAATTCTAGCCGATGGGACATAAGGGGCAGTACGTGCCCTTGGCAAATTCCAGATCCTTCCTTATGAGCCCCCTTTGCCCCCTTCCTCCATCCCGCTGCCTGGAACATCGGCGTGATGGCTGACGGTTCAGAGCCGTCTTGAACTGCCAGCATGTGAAGCCACACCCCGGGAATCTGTGGAGCCGAACCACCACACCAGGCCTGGACCGCGAGACTCTGGGCTCGGACAGGACAGAGGAATGAACTTGCATCTCGTGTAAACCACTGTTATTTGGCTCTTCCTATTATTCACAGGCAAATCTAATCCTGACTAATGCACTCCGTCATATTTAGGGTTGGCCCTCAATGACCATACACCGCAAGGCACAACCTCCTTCTTTCCCCTTTCACAGCAGAACTGCTGGTCATGCTCGAGCAGCTCGATGCCAGGATCCAGTGAGCCCAGCCCTTGCTGGGGCCACGGCAGCTCACGAATACAGAAGACGCTATCCCTGGCCACCAGGGCCCACGGGTGCGGCTGAGGAGACGCCCACGCATCACAGGATCATCAACTGACGGGCCGTGTGGTGCGGGAGCTTTCCCCGAGTCAGCTGTATAAATCTAGAAGGTTCCAAGCTGCTAAATGTTTGTTCTCCAGTGTAGGTAGACCCTTGGGCTCCATTCCTCCAAAAAGGTAGAGAGAAATCGCAGGAGTCTCCCCATCTGGAGTCTCTCTGTGTCCCTCTCGGGGGCCTTTCTGAGCAGGGGAACTCCCTAGAAAACAAGAAGGCATTATCTGGCTCGGAGGGACCCTGCCTGTAGGTTCTTTCAAGGATGAGCAGGAGGGGATTGTAGAAACCCCCAGGGAGGCGCCAGTCAACTCTGGGCAGGACATTCATCCTGCGCCTGCAAGAGCCTAAAGCCCGTGTCCATCTCAGATTGGGAGTAGGCGGAGGGCCCTGGGGAGAGCAGGGTTCAAAGTATATGGACATGCTCACGTGCTCAGTGATGGTGCTCAAAGAAGCTGGGCATTTGGGCATTTTCAAGGTCAGCAGAAACCTAGCGCCTCCTGACACCACGCCCAGGACCCTGACCCTGCTGACACTCTCCTGGCTGCTTCCAGGGACTGGGCCCCAAAAGGCCAGTGGGAACTTGCGCTTGAACCCCAATTCTGACCTCCAGCAACGCCACAGGGACCCAAAGTATCATTTTAAGGAGCTGGGAAGAACCATGACCCAATTCTGGGATTTGTCCCCATCCCTCCCACCCCTGCGGCCTCCAGTCCAGACTCCCTTGCCTGGCCTTCAAGACCCCCGTTCCCACCCTCATCATCCCCTATTTACCCTGCACACCTCTGACATTCCAGGCAAAGCCAGGTCGCAGCTGCCCTACGGTGTGGAGTAGGAAAAGCCCCAGGAGATGTTTCCCTCCACACAGGCTCTCTGAGAGGCCCCAAGTTCAACACAGCCCTCTCTGGGCCACACTTGATATTTCCACCTGGAAAGTGAGGGAGCTGGACAAGATGGGTAGGACAACATTTGAGCAGCTCAATCCTTCGCACAAAATCAATCCTTCATGGAAGCCCAGTGTGTAAAACAGCCAGAAGCAGAGCTGCTGTGCTGCCAGCTCAGGAAGGGGGTTGCTGGGCTTCTTGCCCCCAGACCCACCGTGGGGCCCCTTCCTAGGGGAGCAGCTCCAGAGCTGCCGGCCAGAAACGCTCAAGGCCCTTTACTGCTTGGATCTCCCAGGACACATCCGGCCCTTCCCTGCCTCCATGTCTCTGCCCTCCTGGTCCAACAACCAGGAACACCATCCCCACCCTCACCCCATCCATCAACGTCCAGTGGAAATGTCCCCGTCCCCTCCAAACCTTCCAAAACGCAGCCTGTACCCCGCACAACCCTGACCTTGCGCCCACTGGCCCAGTGTTTGGAAAGTACATGCCTCATCTCCCCACTCTGGATCTGATGCTCCCTCGGGGCCTCCACAGGGTTGAACCCACAATAGTTGTATGTTCCTAATGTCATTTTACTAAACAAATTTCACATCCACTATCTCATTTCAGCTTCAGAACGACCCGATGAGAAAGGCAGAAGTGCAAGCTATTATGCCATTTAGCAGATGGAAAAACTGAGGCATGGAGAGTTTATTACATGACATAACAACACAGCCAGGGCTCTGGTTCGCAGCCTGGGCCCTGTGTACTGCATCATCCACGCATCCATCTACTCTTCCATTTTTCCCGTAGCCACCCTCACGTTCCCAAGAGACACCGGGAAGCTTAACCCAGGGACCCAGCAGAAGGCAGAGAACAAGCCGAACCCAGGGAAGAGTGCCCCTTCCAGGGCCACAGCCTCTCACACACCCCTGGCAGCCAGATGCCTGGGGTGGGTAACAATGGAGCTAAAAATAGGGCAGGAGGCTGAGTGGCCAGCTGCAGGAAACATCTGCCTCAGCTGCAGAACAAACACAGAGGAAGTCACCATGCTCCAGGGCTCCCCTGCCCCAGGGCCAGGGGAGAGCTGGGGGAGGAGGTTAGAGAGGAAGGGGGCATCACACTTTCAGTCTGTACCCAGGGTAGGGGCTCAGACCAGCCCACTGCCAGCCCTGGGCCTCATCCCCCAACACCCAACACACACACACACACACACACACACACACACTCGCAAACACACACACACTCGCAAACACAAGACGGGGTCTAAATTCCCCTTAGGCACCAACGTGTATCTTAGAGTCAAAGCCACCTCTGAGACCCTAGTCTGTCCCTCTCATTCTATAGAAGAGGAAACTAAGGTACAGAGTAGGCCAGAGACCTGCCCAGTCACAGAGACAGTGGCCAGCAGGGCCAGGAC
Organism: Delphinus delphis; assembly: GCF_949987515.2. Classification (NCBI taxonomy): domain Eukaryota; kingdom Metazoa; phylum Chordata; class Mammalia; order Artiodactyla; family Delphinidae; genus Delphinus; species Delphinus delphis. Next base: position 61,811,886 of record NC_082698.1, read on the forward strand.
CGGGGGCCTCCTACCCCTCTCCCTGCACCTCCCTGCTGTTCTGCTTCACTTTACTGAGCAGGGAAGACCCTGACCAGGAAGAGCTCTCTTGCTCCAGAGAACGAAGCACAAGGTCAAAGTGTTCTCAGGACAGTAAGAAGACATCGTTGCCTTTCTCAACATGAGGAGCAAAGGCCACGGTGGTTGAAACTGCTAGAGGCTCAGCAGGAGGCCCAGCAGCAGCCCGGAACTGGGCTGGTCATCACTTGCGGTGACAAAATACACCAGTGTCACTTAAGAATGTCCTTGATGGAGCTGTGAAACCGATTAATTTCACTGACTCTCAGCCCTTGAGTACATGTCTCTTCAATATTCTGTGTGCTGACCTGGGAAGAGCACGTGGGCTAGTTGCTGGCATACGACAGATGTCTGCAGGACAAGCCCTTGAGAGCTGCTCTGCGCTGTCCGCAGAACCAGCCTCTGTCCGTGCAGCACCACTTTCATGTGAAAGAATGGCTGACAAACAAATGATGGTTATTCACAATTGGATATTTGGTAGACGTTTTCTCAAAAATGAACAAAGTGAGCCTGTCCCTTCAAGGAAAACAACTGAGAGCATTTATTGTCAGTGATAAAAGTTTGAACTTTTAAGGAAAAATTAGAATTCTCGAAAACTTGCATCAGCCACCAGGAATTTAAAAGCTTCGTAAAACACAAACATTTTGCAATGATATGGTTAACACATGTAATTTTTGGATATGATGAAATCAACTGTGCCATATCTGGAACATCTGAACAACTCAGTGAACCAATATTTTCCCAATGACTGATATATGGTGTTACAAAATCACACCTGGTCAAAGAGCCATTCATAGGAGAATAGAGTCCAATGAATTTTAATGTAACAAAATATGAAAAGTTCCTTAATATGTTTTCAGAGTCTACATTCCCTTTAAGAAACTGTCACTTGTTGAACTTTTATGTAGTATCAAAGGAAAATACCCACAGGCTAACAAAATACTCCTCCCTTTTCCAAAAACCTACCTGTGTGAAGCTGGATTTTCTTCCTATACTTCAATTGAAACAACATATCACAACAGATTGAACGCAGGAACAGATATGAGAATCTAGCTGTCTTCTATTAAACCAGACATTAAAGAGATTTGCAAAATGGCAAAACAATGCTACTCTTCCTACCGTATTTAAAACATAGTTATTTTTCAGGAAAAAATTTATTTATTTTAACATGTAATGGGTCTGCTATCATTATTTTTTAAATGAATGTATAAATATATGCTTTTAAATATACTGTTTTAATTTCTAATATTGTAAATATCAAGTTATAAATATATCACCCACATAAACAAGAGCTCTTTGGGGTCTTCAATTTTTAAGAGTGTAAAGGAAGGAGTATTGAGACTAAAAAGTTGGCAAATAGCCGTGATTTAACCCCCACCATAAGCCCTTGGTTATTGTGTCCTAGCATTATTCCCATTTTGCAGCTACAGACACTGAGGCACAGAGGGTCTCTGTAATCTGCTCAAGGGTACACTGGTGGCTGAAAGCCTCTGAGTGCATGCTCTAAACCTCTAAGCTGTCCCTCACCTAACAACATGCTCCCAAGGTAAGTACAGAAGGATGAACAATGACACACTACAATGGGAACCAGAGAAGCGAAAGAACATAAGTAAATATTTATATAATCTTGGGGCATAACAGAACTTTCTATGCAAATGCTAGAGGAGACATAAAGTTATATATCAATAGACCAGACTACATTAAAAAATGGTCAGCTTTTAACCAACACAGAAAAACCACAAAGTTATAAGGCAAATGACAAATTGGATAAAAATATTTTCAACAGGGCTTCCCTGGTGGCGCAGTGGTTGAGAGTCCGCCTGCCAATGCAGGGGACACGGGTTCGTGCCCTGGTCTGGGAAGATCCCACATGCCACGGAGCAGCTAGGCCCGTGAGCCATGGCCGCTGAGCCTTCGCGTCCGGAGCCTGTGCTCCGCAACAGGAGAGGCCACAACAGTGAGAGGCCCGCGTAACGCAAAAAAAAAAAAAAAAAAAAAAAAAAAAAAAATTCAACCTATTTTTATTATTTATCATATTTAATATAGAGAAGTTTTTTTAAATGAGAAAACAAGTATGTCTTAAAAGTAAAGCATACCAGGGACTTCCCTGGCAGTCCAGTGGTTAAGACTCCGAGCTTCCAATGCAGGGGGCGCGGGTTCGATCCCTGGTCAGGGAACTAAGATCTCGCATGCCATGCAGCATGGACAAAAACTTTAAAAAGAAATTTTTTTAAAGTAAAGCATACCAAAAAAACAAAACCAAAAACTCAACAAAGAAGAAATACAAATGACCATGACTGTGAGAAAAGATATTCACCTAATTTAAAAATTGGGAACAAGGAGCTGCCATGTGTTGCCTTTCGTGGCATCATAAGCACAGCAGGATGAAAACAACAGGTCTCTGCATGGGTGCCAGGGATGCGCTCCCTCCTAAGCACCTGGCAGGATGTAAACTGGCACAGCTCCCTGGAGGACAATCTGGCAATGCTCCTAAAATATCTTAACAATTTACAACACTTTGATCCAGCAATTCATCAGCTGAGTCAAAGGAAATAATCAAAGATACAGCCACGAAGGTGTTGGGTACAGCTTTGTTTATATTAGTCAAAGACTGGAAACATCTTTCACATCAACAGTGCTCAAAGTTGAACGTATCATGAACATCATCACATCGTCATTAAAATGGACAGAGCATCAGATGACCGTCCCTAACAGAATGTGGAGCCAAAGACGCCAACATAAGCAAGCACTATATGATAGCATTTATCTAAAACTCAAAATCAGGCCAAAGTAGTGTATGGTGTTGGAAATCAGGGACAAAGTCACGTCTAGAGCAGGAAGGAGGTAGGGACAGTGATGGGGTACAGGGTCGAGGTGCTGGAGGAATTCTGTTTCTTGACTTGGTGAGGCTCCGAAGGCTGTGCTCACTTCGTACAATCATCGAGCTGTATACTTGTGATGTGTGTTAAATTTCAACTTAAAAGTTTCCAAAAAAAGTTTCCTTCAAAAGAAGCAAGGAGCAGTTTATTTACTGACATAGGAAAATATCTATTGTATGTTGAGTTTGAAAAAAAAAAAAAAAAGACACTAAACAGTAATTTACAGCTTCATCCCATTGAAAAGGAGAGAGGGTTCCTGTACACAAGCACAAACACTCACACACAATCACACACACACACCACAAAAAATGTCTGGAAGGACAAATCTCAAAACATTAATGATAAACTTGATTATCACTGAGAAGTGGGATCACAGATGATTTTTCTAATCTTCCTGCATATCTTTATTTACTCTGATTTTCCCATATAAATACATACTATTTATAGAAAAAAGAAGGGGGAAAAAGGAACTACACAGTATGCACACTACACTGATGCCAGGGACCAGGGTTCTACATCAACTTTACAGCCCAAGGAGACCCTGATCCCAGAGGAAAAGAGCAGAGGAGTGGGGATGTTCCTGAGTTGCCACTGAGGAAAAGCTAAATACCTTCCGGGGGAATAAACCAGGACATTGGGGTCAGAGAGGCCTGGGTAGGCTCCCAGCACCATCCCCCACCAGAGACCCAGGTCAGTTCCTGAGCTTCTATGAGCCTCAGGGTCCCTGCAGTGAAGTGAGGATTCAATGAGGTCAAGAATGTCCTGGGCTGACCAGCTCAGTTCTTGAGGCAGACCTGACACACAGGCTCCCCCAGGTTCCACAGAAGAAGAAAAGGAGGCCCAGGGAGGCTGAATGACCTCCTCACCTTACCCTACAGGCCTGCGACCCCAGAGGACACCCACAGAAGCCCCACAATTGCAGTGTGGTCCAGAGGCCTGACCTCGAGAAGCGCCCTGCCCTCCCTGGGCCCCAGTGCCCCCAGAATAAAAGGTGTCAGCTGGGCATTGAACTTGACCTCGGGACGCCTCCCTTGGACCCCACACCCATGATTCCCATGAAACCCGCATGTGGAAGGCTGTGGCAGGAAAGGTGGCCAGCTTATCCAGACAGGAAGTGACCTCGCCGGATGAACGACAGGCCAACATTCCATGGGGAGCCCCACCTGCTGGTGACCTTCAGGGTCATGGGAGCCAGGAGTGGGTGGGCACACAGTGGCCAAGGAGGAAACAGGATTTACTGCAGAAGGCCAGGCACATGGCAGACCCCCAGGCAGGGAAGTGACTTCATTTCACACTCTGTCCTCCTCACTTCCGCCCCTGGCATTGCAGGGAGTTAACCCTGAAGGGGCCAAGCTTCACCAGCCCTGGCGAAGTCTACACAGGCCAGGGCCTGAGAATCCAGGCTTTCTCCTCTCCCTCGTCCAATGATCCCCAATCCACAGATGAGGAAACTGAGGCTTAGAGAGGCTGACAACACGGCAGGAACTCCAGGACTTTTCCCATTACCCTGAGCTGCAGAGAGGACGTAGATGCTAATTCAGGGTTGGGAACTCCAAGAAGGCTTCCTGGAAGAGGAGGCCACTGAACTTTTCCTGGAAGAGGAGGCCACTGAGCTGGGCCTTGTATGATGAGCAACATTTGACAGACAAGAAAGTCATTCTGGGGGCTTCCCTAGTGGCGCAGTGGTTAAGAATCTGCCTGCCAATGCAGGGGACACGGGTTCGAGCCCTGGTCCAGGAAGATCCCACATGCCGCGAGGCAACCAAGCCCGTGTACCACAACTACTGAGTCTGCGCTCTAGAGCCCACGTGCTACAACCACTGAAGCCCATGCGCCCTAGAGTCCGTGCTCTGCAACAAGAGAAGCCACTGCAATGAGAAGCCTGCGCACCACAACGAAGAGTAGCCCCCGCTCACCGCAACAAGAGAAAGCCGTGCGCAGCAACAAAGACCCAACACAGCCAATAAATAAATAAAGTAAATAAAATAAATTAAAAAAAAAAGAAAGAAAGTCATTCTGAACAGAGGGAACAGCATAGAGAGAGAGAGAGATGCTTGGTACTGTGCAAAGCCTCCTAGGAAGTATTATTATTATGGCATTGTGAGGCTAGAATACAGGATGGGGTAAGGTTGGTTTAAGCCCCAAGTGCCTTGGGGACCATGTCAGAGAGTTAGGATGTTGCTCTGTGGGGTGAGATGTGCTGTCCAGGCCGGGGCAATTGGAGAGAGTCATGACAACACCCTGTGTCAACCTAAGATGGCTGCATGGAGGAGGCAGCCTGTGGGAAGCCAACTCAGAAAGGGCTAAATATTGCTCTGGGACTGCTGGGGCCCAGAGCTCAGCAGGCCTCACCCCACCATGACATTATCCCCAACTAAACTTGGTTTCTCTGTAAAAAAGAAGGGAAAGGAATTAAGAGTACCAACAGTCCAGTGTGCCAAGGTCTCTGCCAGATGCCAAACTGATAAAATAGAAGGGCACTAAGTACACAGCTGCCTAGGTTCAAGCCCAAGTTCCACCACCACCAGCTGTGTGACCTTGACAGAAACACTTAACCTCTCTGTGTTTCAACAGCTGTCAAATAAAGACAAAAACCCTGCCCACCTTTGAGGGCTGTGAGGATTAACTGACATGATAATCCTTGTATATGCCCACTTGAGCACCCACAGCCAGTATTCAATGAATATTCACTACGTTATTTCTCCATTCTGACCCACACTGAGGCTGAATTAATTAGTTTAGATCACACGGCAAAGAAACAGCGGAGCCAAGATTCAAACTGGAGCCTCTGTGGCCCCAGCGCCCAGGCTTATCCCAGCCCATCAGGCAAAACAAAGCCTGAAACCCTAAAACCTAAAACTCGCCAGCCACGGCTCCCCAGGCCTCAGGGCGGTTTCTGACAGGCAAAGCGCTCCACCACCTCAAACCTCCAGTGGCCAAGGGGAGAGCAGGGAGAAATCTCCAGGGCACAGGAGGGAAAGAAAAATATTTCTAACTTCTCCCTCTTCCTGTTTATCTATCCTCTCAATCCCAAAACTCCTGGTAGTTATTTGTTCAGAGAAAGTTCTGCCAAGAGTGACATCCTGCTGCTGCCCGCCCTGCCAGCCTGTGCTGGTGGGGGTAGGGGGGCACTGAGGCCCACATCCCTGCAGACCCCTGCCCGGCCCAAGGAGGCTGCTTCACAAAGGGGCTTTCAACAGAAACCACGGCCCAGGAAGGGGGACCTGGGCCAGGGAGGAGGAGCCACTGCCCTTGTCTCCTCGGAGCCAGCTGGCACCCATCGGCTCCACACTCAGCTCCAATCAGCTGATGAGAAGAATTCGAGGAAATGACTCTCAGCCTGAGCGGGGCACTGCCCTGGGTGGCAGTGGCGACTCGGATCACAGGCTGTGCAGGCAGGCAGACCCAGCGTCCAATCCTGGCTGACCAATGACTTGCTGTGTGACCTTGGCCAAGTTACTGAGCCTAGTACCCTTATCGGTAAAATGAGGGTAATATTAGTACCTACTTCATAAGGAGGTGGTGAGGATTACATGAGACAACATAGGGGAAGGGCTGGCACCTAGGAGATGTGACTAAATGTTATTTATTTCCCACTCCCACAGACAAGTTGATCCCCTCACTCAATCCTGTAGATTTGAGGTTCCTTTAAAATGTACTCCAAAGAACAATTACAGCCTTCAAAAGCAATGAAATTCTGACACATGCTACGACCTAGATGAACCTTGAAGACATTATGCTAAGTGTTTACATAAGCCAGACACAAAAGGACAATCACAATGATTCCACTTATATGAGGTACCTAGAGTAGTCAAATTCACGGAGACAGAAAGAAGAAGGGGGATTACCAGGGGCTGGGGGTGATGGGGAGTTAGCATTTAATAAGCACAACGTTTCCGTTTGGGAAAATTTTAAAGTTCTGGAGCTGGATGGTGGTGATGGTTGCACAACAATGTGAATGTACTTAATGCCACTTAGTTGTACAATTTAAAATGGTTGGGCTTCCCTGGTGGCGCAGTGGTTGAGAGTCCGCCTGCCGATGCAGGGGACACGGGTTCGTGCCCCGGTCCGGGAAGATCCCACATGCCACGGAGCGGATGGGCCCGTGAGCCATGGCCGCTGAGCCTGCGCGTCCGGAGCCTGTGCTCCGCAACGGGAGAGGCCTGTTACAACAGTGAGAGGCCCGCGTACCGCAAAAAAAAAAAAAAAAAAAAAATGGTTAAAAGGGTAAATTGTATGGTATGTATATTTTACCTCAATAAGCACAGGGAGCTCAGCTCAGTGCTCTGTGATGACCTAGATGGGGGGAGGGAGGGAGATCCAAGAGGGAGGAGATATAGGTATACATATAGTTGATTCACTTCATTGTACAGAAACTAACACAACACTGTAAAGCAATCTTACTCCAATAAAAAAAAAAACGCCCATATTCCTTTCTGTCCCCACCCTTGGAGAGTTCAGGGTGGAGAGGTGGGACAGGTATGTAAATAGCTAAACGCACCACCTCCCGAGGAGCTGGTGCCACAGAACTGAGTGGAGGGAGCTGAGGAAAGAGACACGAGGCTGCCTCTGCGGCCTGGGAGGGCTTGCTAGAGAAGGTGGTCCCAGCCAGGCATGCGCCAGCCCCAGACAAAGCCGCTCGGTGAGGCTCTTTCGGGTACGAGGAGGGGTCTGACCCTCCACAAGGCTGGGGTGAGAAGAAGCAGGCCAGGGATGGAAAGTGTTGGTAAGAGCAGGGTGAGAGGGCTTGGGGGTGGGGTAGATAGGCTGATTTCGCCCATGAGTCATCATGTGACCTTGAGCAAGTACTTCCCCTTCTGGATCTACATTGGATCTACTCCTGGGTTCTATCCCAGCACCCAGCAAGCACCCCTGGATCTACATCCTAGAGAAGTTAGTGTTTGTGTCCACAGGCAAGAGTGTTCAGCAGCTTTTCTCATAATACCCCCAAAACTGGAAACTAGGCAAAAGTCCATCTATAGGGAGAAAAATAAATAAATAAATATATATATATATATATACACACACACACACATACACACACACACACACACACACAGTGATACATCCACACAATGGAATACCACACAGCAATGAAAAAGACAGGCTGTAGCATCACATATGAATCACAGAGTTCATGTTGAGAGGAAGAAGCCAGAAGAAGCCAGATAAAAATAGCTCATACCATATGGTTCCAATCACATCCAATCAAGAACAGGCAAGACTCATCCTTGAAAGGCACTCAGCAGCACAGCCACTTGAGAGGATGGGGGAGTCTGGTAACTGACTGGGAAAAGACCCCAGGGAATCTCCCAGCCCACTGATAATGTTCTATATCTTGACCTGGGTATGGGTTACACAGCTGATATACCTGTAACAATTCATCAAACCACGCCCTGGTTTACTGTCTGAAAATTCTACCTCAATTTACAAAATAAAATACAAACAGCTAATAACTCATACTCTGTCCTCCTCTGAGGGCTGCAGTGAGGCGACACTGCGAAGCTGGATGTGGAAAGGTTATGGAAGGTGTTGGGTGGTGGGTAAGAACACAGGCTGGGAGTCACAAGGACCAGGGTTCAAGTCCTCATGCTCCCTCTGACTGGATATGATCTTTTCTTCTGTGATTTTTTTTGTTGCTGTTGGCCACATTTTTTATTACGAAATTTGTACTTAATGCCACAAGTCAAACAAGGATGTATAAAGAAAAAGTTTATGCCTGTTCCATCCCCCTCCAAGCCCACCTGTTAAGCTTCCTTCTACAACAAGCTTTTTTTCCTTAGCAAGACAACACAAACAGCCCCTCCCAGTTAATTACATATAACTCCAACCCTGTTAAATGGTGGTGTGTCATTTCATTGTATCACTACTCATTCAACAAAGAGCTACTAAGTATTAACCATGTCAACCAGATAGGAACCTGGGAGCAGACGTTCCCACAACAGAGAGGAAGAGAGGGAGGGAGTCAACAAACAAATACAATAGTGGGGCTTCCCTGGTGGTGCAGTGGTTAAGAATCCGCCTGCCAATGCAGGGGACACGGGTTTAAGCCCTGGTCCGGGAAGATCCCACATGCCATGGAGCAACTAAGCCCGTGCACCACAGCTACTAAGCCTGCACTCTAGAGCCCGTGAGCTCCAACTACTGAGCCCACGTGCCACAACTACTGAAGCCCGCCTGCCTAGAGCCCGTGCTCCACAACGAGAAGCCACAGCAATGAGAAACCCATGCACCACAACGAAGAGTAGCCCCTGCTCGCCACAACTAGAGAAAGCCCACACGCAGCAACAAAGACCCAAGGCAGCCAAAAATAAAATGAATAAAATAAATAAATTTATTTTTTAAAAAAAGAAATACAATAGTGACACATTGCATACACTGTGATGAGGGCCCCAAGGGCTGAGATGCTGAGATAGAAAATGAGGAAGGTAGGAAAAGGACATACAGATCTTCAACTTATGACGGGGTTACCTCCTAATAAACCCATCATAAATTGAACATATCACAAGTCAAAAATGCATTTAACACACCTCACCTACTGAACAACTTAGCTAGCCCACCTTAAACATTCTCAGAACACTTACATTAGCCTACGGTTGGGCAAAATCATCTAACAAGAAGCCTATTTTATAATACAGTGTTGAATCCCTCATGTAATTTATTGAATACTATACCAAAAGTGAAAAGAACGGTTGTAATGGATGCAGAATGGTTATACGTGTATCGGTTGTTTACCCTTGTGACCGCGTTGCTGACAGAGCTGTGGCTACTGCTGCCCAGCATCACGGGAGAGGAGCGCACCGCACATCACTAGCCCAAAAAACGATCCAAATGCAAAATTCCAAGTACGGTTCCTACTGACTGCATGTCTCTTTCACGCCATCTTAAAATCAAAAAGTCATAAGTCGAACCACTGTAAGTTGGGGACCGTCTATATTGTAGATATGATGGTCACGGAAGGCCTACGCTGACATCTAAAGAACAGGAAGGTTTGGGCCACGTGAAAAGCAGGCCAGGAAGAGGAACACAGCCCGTGCCAGGGTCCTGCGTGGGGAGAAGGCAGAAGTGAAAGGAGACAGTGTGGTCTCTGGGGCACGGCCACTCAATCCCGGTGCACAAAGCCTTACGTCCTGATAGCCTGACTTCTTTAGGACAGGCCCCCAAAATTTGGACTGCTTAGATGAAAAGGCACGTGCATTTTAAAAACTAGAGTGACTAAGTGCCATGTTACTTTTCCAAACGGTTGTAGCACATCCTACAGCAACCAGAATTGCTTAAGACACATCCTCATCGGTTTAAGAAGTTATGGATCCTTTCCATTTTTGCCCACATGAAAGCTCTCTGTTTCCACACAAAAGCTCTCCACACCCAATTCACAGAATGGGGTAAATGACAGCTCTTCCTCCTCAGGATGCGGCGAGGTTTAACTGAGAAACGAATCCATCTAAGCTGCTGAGCCCAGCGCCTAGCACAGAGTGAGCGCTCAACAAACGGGGCAGGCTGTCCCATCACCTGCATGAACGCCAACTCCGTAGTTACCATTTTAACAAAGGGAGCTTCCTAAGGGGAGCTGGGAAGCCTCACACCCACGAGGTTTAGCATGGCTGTCCCTAGACACAGGGCCATAGGGAGAAGGAGGTGGAACTATGGCTCAGCAAAAGGGCACTGGGAGTCAAGAGACTAGGTTCAAGTGAACCTTTCTGAGACTCAGCTTCCTCATCTATAAAATGGCCCAATTCACTCCCTCTTGATGCAGCCATTCTACAAACGTTTCTGGGGCATCTACTATGTGCAGGGCATTGTTCTAGGAGCTAACAGTACAGAATAAAAATTCCTGCCTCATACATGCTAGCTGGAGACACAGAAATAAACTAGATAAATTAGTAAAATATATGGTATATCAGGAGGTGATAACTGATATGAAAGAAAAGGGTTATGGAGACGAGGCACGGAATTGTAGGGTATCCAAGGGAGGCTTCACATTTGAGTAAAGACCTGAAGGAAGTTACACGGCAAGCTATGTGGCTCTGGGGAGGAAAAGCATCCCTGGTCAAGGGACCAGTTGTGCAAATGCCCTGAGGTGGGGTGTTCCCAATGTTTTGCAGGAGCCGTGAGGCAGCCGGTTTGGCTGGAGCAGGGTGAGAGCGAGCGGGTGGGTACTAGATGGAGGCCACAGTAAGGACACTGGCCTTCTCTGTAGGTAAATGTGGAACTACTAGCGGGGGCTTGGGCAGAGAAGTGCCCTGGGCTGACTTTCACATTCCAACAAGGTCACCCTGCTGCTGTGCTAGAAGAGGCTGTCGGGGGCCGAGCACGAAAGCCAACAGCCTGTTAGGAGTCTTCCGCAACCGCGCAAGTGATGCTAGCGGCTTGGGCCCGCAGCATGGCTCGTCCTGGACCCATTTTGAAGGTAAGCCAAGAGGACCTGCTGACGCGTTTCTGAGGTGTGAGAGACACAGAGGAACTACAGATGACTTCAGGTTTGGCCTGAACAACTAAGGGACGGGGCTGCCACTGAGATGGGACAAAGGGGGAAGCATGTGCAGTGAGGGCTGAGCAGACAGACAGGGCAGCCATGGTCTCCATTCCATGCAAGCTCAGAAGGAAGCAGCAGGCCCTGGAGACCTGAAAAGAAAGAGGAGCCGGTCCTGAGGCCTGTGCGGCTCCCTCTGGAAAGCAATACGAAAGCCAGAGAGGGGAAGGTGGCATCGGAGGTCTGACCTGCCACACGTCTGACCCACTACGGGCCTTGCTGCCCACAGAGCCCGGGCCACGGCCACGGCTGGCTGCTCACGGGCCCACATCACAGGTGGAGAAACTGAGGGCACTGAGTTCTACAGTGAGCACCTCTCATTTAGAAGCCAGAAAGGGCCAGGGCGATTTAAGGCTGGGAGGCAGACAGCTCCCACCTACCACCCCAAACAGGGACAATGGGGCTGAAGCCCAGTGTCCTCACCACCCAGGAAGCCCACAGGATCCCAAGAGGTGACGAGGACTCTGGGTTGCCCAGAGCTGAGAATATGACTCGATCCAGACTCCAAGGATGTCTGCTTCGGGATCCGTGAGCTCTCCCCTGTCCCCCTCACCACTGGGATTTAATTCACATAACCATGAAGTTCACCCTTATAAAATACACAATTCGGTGGCATTTAATACATTCACATTGTTGTACAACCATCACTATTACCTAATTCCAGAATATCAAACCCAAACAGTTAACCATGGAATTATCATATGACCCGGCAATTCCATTCCTAGGTACATACCCAAGAGAACTGAAAACAGGTACATGAATGTTCTAGTCACAACAGCCAAAAGGTAGGAACAATCCAAATGTCCGTCAAATGATAAATGGATAAACAGAACGTGGTATATTCACACAGTGGATTATTATTCAGCCACAAAAAGAAATGAAGCACCGATACACACTACAATGTAGTCGAACTTCGCTAACATTACACCAAGTGAAAGAAGCCCAGACACAAAAAGTCACGTATCGTATGATTCCATTTCTATGAAATACCCAAAAGAGGTAAATCCACAGAGACAAGAGCGTAGATTAGTGGTGCCAGGGGCTGGGGAGAGGGGGAATCAGGAGTGACGGCTTTAGAGATACAGAGTTTCCTTTGGGGTGATGAGTATGTTTTGGATACTGAACGTTACTAATCATCAAGGAAATGCAGATCAAAAGCACAATGAGATATCACCTCACACCTGTCAGGATGGCTATTATCAAAAAAACAAAAGACAAGTGTTGGCAAGGATGTGGAGAAATTGGAACCCTTGCACGCTGTTGGTGGGAACGTAGTATGGTGCAGCCACTGTGGAAAACTGCACACAGGTTCCTAAAAATTAAAAATAGAACTTCCAGATGATCCAGCAGTCCCACTTCTGGGTATTTATCCAAAAGAACTGAAATCAGGATCTCAAAAGAGGTATTAGCGTACCCACGTTCACTACAGCATGAGACACAACAGCCAAGAGGTGGAAGCAACCCAAACGTCCATCGATGGATGAATGGTACATACACACGATGGAATATTATTCAGTTTTTAAAAAGAAGGAAATTCTGCAGTATGCGAGCACATGGACAAACCTTGAGGACATTACGCTAAGTGAAATAAGCCAGTCACAGAAAGACAAATACTGCGTGCTTCCACTTACATGAGGGATCTAAAGTAGTCAAATTCATAAATGGAATGGTGGTTGCCAGGGGCTGGGCGAAGGGAGAAATGGGGAGTTCCTAATCAACAGGCACAAAGTTTCGGTTAAGCAAGGTGAATCAGCTCTAGAGATCTGCTGTACAGCATTGTCCTTATAGTCAAAAGTAAGATATTATGGGCTTCCCTGGTGGCGCAGTGGTTGAGAGTCCGCCTGCCGATGCAGGGGACACGGGTTCATGCCCTGGTCTGGGAAGATCCCACGTGCCGCGGAGCGGCTGGGCCTGTGAGCCATGGCCGCTGAGCCTGCGCGTTGGAGCCTGTGTTCCGCAACGGGAGAGGCCACAACAGTGTGAGGCCCGCGTACCGCAAAAAAAAAAAAAAATTTGTTAAGAGGGTAGTTCTCATGTTAAGTGTTCTTACCACAATAAAATAAAAATTTTTTCCATGTTTTGGAATTAGGTAGACGTGATGGTTGCACAATTTTGTGAATGTGCTAAATACCACTGAATTGCACACTTTGAAACAGTTAATTTTATGTTATATGAATTTCACCTCAATTTTAAAAAGTCTCCAATAAAAATGTTAAAAAATAAAAAATAATAATAAAAAAATTTTTTAAAATAATGAGAGCATGCCCTGGGACATCCAAATGACCATCTCACAAGCAAGTGCTGCTGTGCAATTTGGGGCTCCGGCCTGCTCCTGTGTTTATGATTCAGTTCCTTCTTTGTGAAGGCCAAATGACATCACTGCGCACAACACAAACAAAGGTTGTGCTTCAAAGAAGAGAAGGGGGTGGGGTGGAGAACTGAGCCACCCTGTAGCCCATGGCAGCCTGGATGTGCCCAGTTCAAAGGCCCAATCTCTTAGCAGTCAGGACTGTGTTCATGTTGAGAGCATCCACGTGAATAGAGCAAAGCCCATCTCTGTGCCAAATTCCGGATTCCCACGAGAAGTGGGCTTAACAGCCACTATATGTAGATTTCAATAACGCCATGAGTACACCCGTATCTTTGATCAAATGAGCCAGCTTTCCAGGTTATCAAGTGTACTATTAAAACAGCCATTTGGGGATTACTCATTGGCAGTTCAGGCTCAAAGGTGGGTATAGTCGGCCAGCCACATCTTTGGGTTCTGTAATCCTTGGATTCAACCAACCTCAGATTGAAAAAATTTGGGAAAAAAAAAAAAAATTCCAGAAAGTTCCAAAAAGCAAAACTTGAATTTGCTGTGTGCTGGCAACTATTTACATAGCATTTACATTGTATTTACAACGATCAACATAACATTTACATTATACTAGGTATTATAAGTAATCTAGAGATGATTTAAAAGATAGGGGAGGATGTGTATAGGTTATATGCAAATACTGTGCCGTTTTTATACAAGGGACTTGAGCATCTTGACTTTGGAATCCGTGAGGGTCCTGAAACCAATTCCCCCACCCAGGATGCTGCCGAGGGACAACTGTAATCAGAATCACCCCAAACCAGCCAGCCAGCCCAGCAGGCACAAGTGACAGAAGCAGGGGAAACAGAAGGGGCCAGCTCTCTGCTATCAACCCAACGACGGCAATTTCATTTCAGTTCACGTCCTTCCAATTAAATTAACATTGCTCATTTGAAATGGGCCGGCTTTCTGGTTTTATTAGTTTTTTTCTGGCTTTATTTCATGTTTGCTTTATACTTATGTAAAAACTATGTAAGTCTGAGGCACTTACACCTAGTTTTATATTTGTACATTTAAGTTATATTCTAATATGAAAATTTAAATCAACAGGTGAGGCTTTTTCTTTCCTTGAAAAGGGAGTCCAGACATATTTATGATTCCATTCATATGAAATGTCCAGAACAAGCAAATCTATAGAGACAGAAAGCAGACTTGTGGGGTGGGGACTGATGACTAATGAGTACAGGGTATTTTTCTGGTTTAATGAAAATGTTGTAAAATTAGACTATAGGGACAGATGTACAACTCTTTGAATACACTAAAAGCTATTGAACTGTACACTTTACATCACTGAACTGTATGGCTTGTGAGTTAAATCTCAATAAAGCTATTTTTAAAAGCGGGGGATGGGTCGACCTATTACCCAGGTTTGAGCTGCACTACGCTGGAAAAATCACAGGGAAATCAACAAACCCACCTATTCACCACTTCCCTTTCAGGCCTACTCTACTCTTCCTCCCCCTACACTGTGGCCAAGGGCTCAGGAGACAGAGGCTAAGATGAAATCCTAAGTCACAAGCCAAGCCCACCCTGGGTGAGCAGGTGGCTGCCCTCAGACACCACAACACAGGATTCCTATCTCTTGGAATCCACTTCATACAACAGCATTAAGGCACTATTTGAATTATTAAATTCGGAAAAACTTAAAAACAATGGAAACAACCAATGTCAGTAAGTATGCAGGGAATGTGATTCAGTATACATCAGAGGCAGCCTCAAGGAAAGAAGCATGACAATAAAGATTCAGCACCTCAGTGACCCAGCTGGCTGGGGATGGCGTAGAGCCAGGAGCCAGCACATCTGAGCACAGGCAGTCCCCATACAGGGGAGGCAGCCAACATCCCCACCCTTCACCCACACTCACCCAGCACAGCCTGCCCGCAGGACAGGGTCCCTATCCAAGCACGCTGCTTGCCTCCAGCCTCAGCAAGGGGCAACTCCGCGGCAACAAGAAGGGAGGCCTCAAGGGCCCATCTTCTGTCGACCCAGCAAATCTCCCTCTCCTTGGGCCTATTCCTTCCAGCGGCACTTTACAGAGACAGGAAGAGGAAGCCCCTGCCGGCAGCTGCTGGGTGGGAGGCGCTGCTGAAGCCAGCAGGAGTGCACGTCCACCCCTGACAGACGGACCCCTTTTGTCCCAATGCCTCCCTCCCTCCACAAACCTCTTGGAACTGACCACCTCCAGGAAGCCGCCTTCTGTCTCCCCAAAGGTTCACTGAGCCCCAGCTCGGAGCCGGAGGAGGGGGAGGGAGTGGACACCTGTTCATCTGGCCCAGGCCCCCACCTCTGGGCCCTCAGCTCAGGGCTGGCTCCCAGGGAACACGGAGAACTCAGACGGCTGTGCTGGGAACACCCCCAAGACCAAGGGCTAAGTGAAGAAGCGGGCCCCAGAACCGTGGCCCAAGTGCCATCCCATCTATATCCCCAAATCGAAACTATACAAACTCACACAGAGGCACAGAAAAGAAGATGGTGGGATATTCACAAATTGCTGAGAGGGATGCCTCGGGGGAAGAGAGTCAGTCAGGAGGGGGAAGTGGCTTTCAGATTTTACTCTCTCTCTCTCTCTCTGAAGCTACTACCTGAATCCTTCATAAAGATAACTACTTAATTTTCTTTTAACTGAAAACATTTTCAAAAGCAGGGTAGACATCCATCAACTGGAAACTCGGTAAACAAGCTATGCTCCCCGCACACATTGGGATGAAAAAGGAAGGCACTCCTGGAACACAGGACAACGTGGACGAGACTCGAGAACATTACGCTTAGTTGAATAGGCAGAAATAAAATATACCTATTATCTGCCTGAGTCTACTTATGTGAAAATCTAGAAAAAAGCAAAACCAGAGTGACAGGAGATAAGCGGCCTGGGACCAGGCGTGGGAGTGGCTACTGACGGCAGGGGAGCCCCAGGAAAGCTTCTGGGTGATGGAAGCGTTCACACACTCGACTGGAGTGGGGCTGCACGCCCATGACCTTCACCGACACTCAGCCAGCTGCCCCCTAGGCTGGGTGACTGTTATGGTATGTGTACCTCAATAAAACTTCCTTTCTAAGTGAGGTAGAAGGAATGGAGTCAGTGCTTAATGAGAAAGGGGTCTTCCTTTGGGGTGATGAAAATGTTTTGGAACTTGATGGAAGTGGTGGTCCCACAACACTGCGAATGTACTCGATGCCACTCGACTGTGTACTTCAACATGGTCAATTTTACGTCAAGCGACTTTCACCTCAATTTTTTTTTTTTAATTTTAAGTAGACGTAAAAATTTATTACGCCCATTTTGCAGATGAGAAAACTGGGCTCAGAGGAAGCAGTCAACTGCTGGTCCCGGGCTTATCCACCGATGCCTCAGACCCAGTTCAGAGCATCTACACCCAGCAGAAGAGAGAGACCTGCTCTGCACTTCCCCGGAAGGCTCTGCGGCACCGGGGCCGATCTCCAGAGAGGCCCTTGGCTCTGGGGCATTTGAAAACCAGAGCTTCCCGACAGGCCTCGGAGCAAGCCAGCACAGCACCTGCAGGAGACTCCCAAAGTCTGCGAGCTCCACCAACAGACGGGGCTGCCACGGGGGCAGGGAGTGAGCACCACCAAGCGGGTGGTCTAACGAAGGCTAAAGCAAGGATGGGGGTAGGGAGGGTTCCGATCAGATCCAGGGTGGATGAGGTCTTCTAGGTCCTGCCAGTCAGGGCCCTGGGGAGTTGAGGGGTCGGCACCAACGTCAGGGACCCAGGAGAAGGACTCAGTAACTAGAGGGCAGCAGTCAAAGTGGACACGTCCACCAGCCACTTTGTGACGGGCAGGAGAGGGGTGAACTCCTTTCTGGGGTCTGCAGTTCCAAGAAAAGGAAAAGGAAAAGGGGAGAAGTTCCCCTCTGTGCTTTCTAAACAGAATCTTCAAAAATGCCCAGTGTCCCGGTCCTCCACTCTGGGGAGGGCCAGGACAGAAGACACACCGCCTGCAGATAGGCAGAGCCTGGGGCTCAGCAGGATGCAGAGTCCGGCAAAGCCCAAGGTCACCTGAGGGCACTCACTTCTCTCCTCCCCCGCCCCCCGACATGCCCCCGACCCAGCCTCTTGGCAGTGGGGCTGTTTCTCATGGGCGAGGGAGAGAAGCCAAGCCGTGCACCCACAGCTGTCCCAGCACCACACCCTCCCTCCTCCTGGAATTTCTGAAAGCCCAGCTCCCTGGGAGCCCGCAGGGTCAGGAGCGGCACACCCAGTTCCAAGATGCTTTCTACTGCCTGCCATGGGCATGGAGGTAACCCCAGATGCCCCATGTCTCTCCCTCATCAGTGTGCCCCAGCTCCAGCCCAAGCAGGGGCATCCTTCAGAGCTAAAGCCAGTCCACATGTCAGTTACAGGAAATAAAACACCTTCTAATTCTACTATTAGACATTCACTCCTTAGGAGAGGTTTCAAAGGCTTCAGTTCATTCCTGAGGAAGGGGACCTGTTAACCTATAGGCATCTCAGCTAAGAGCAAAAACAGGCATGTTGATGCTGGGGTGAGAGCAGTCTGGAGTCCCCAGCTCAATAATGAGGGGTCCCAGGAAGGGCTGGCAGGCATTTATAAGAGGGTGGGAAGGTCCCCTGGAGAATGGGGGGGACAGTGAATGTGATTCTTTAAAGGAAAGGGGGAGGTCAGAATTCCGGGGGACCTCTAGCTTATGTCCTAAGAGGCACACCAGGGCTACCTCTGAGCCCAGTGTGGGAGGGACAGCAGGTCGCAGAAAGGTCTCTCCTGACAGGCCAGGAGTGCTGAGCATGGGTCCCATCCCAGGTCCGTGGATCTTCTCACGTTCCCTAAACACGCCAAGGTGTCACATCTCTGCATGGGCTGCTCATTCTGCTTGGGAAGCCTTTCTCATCCTTGCAAACTCTTGGCCATCCTTCAAAGCCCACCTGAAGCACGACCCCATCCCCAGGCAAGCCCTTCCCTCCCTCTGGCTCCAATCACAGCTGGCACAGGCCCTGGGAAGGTACCAGTGGGAGAAGGTAGACATGTGCCTCTCTCATCTGGCAGCGACTGAGTCTCACTCACCTTTGGTCCCCTGCACCTCATACTGAACCTGGGGGCAGGAAAGCCCAGGAATTGGAACCACGAAGCCATCCTGTTGCCTTTCCACCATGAGGCACTGTGCAAACAGCCTGGCCTCTGGGGCCTCACAGGTCTCTCCCTCTGCTGAGATTAACTGGAACCACGGTAATAGAAGCACCTAATGTTTACTGAGCACCTACTATGAGCCACACACTACCCCAAGGGCTCTCCATGTGCCACCTCCTTTCACCCTTGTGACATTCTCTTAAGGGAGTTACTATTATTAATCCTGCTACACAAGGGAATCAGGCACAGAGAGGTTAAGTGAATTGTCTGGTGCCATACAGCTAGCAAGAGAGGAAGCCGAAATTCAGACCATAGTGGTCTGGTTCCGGGCCCGGTATTCGTTTTTTTTGCGGTATGCGGGCCTCTCACTGTTGTGGCCTCTCCTGTTGCGGAGCACAGGCTCCAGACGCGCAGGCTCAGCGGCCATGGCTCACGGGCCCAGCCGCTCCGCGGCATGTGGGATCTTCCCGGACCAGGGCACGAACCCGTGTCCCCTGCATCGGCAGGCGGACTCTCAACCACTGCGCCACCAGGGAAGCCTCCGGTATTCTTAATCGCTACAGGTCTGTTGAGGGGTAGGAAGATGGGTCACTTGTCAGGACAAGCTCTAAGTGTAAGAGGAACTCAGAGATTTTAAAGACTAGTTCTCCCCGGACCTTCTCTTTCCCCAGGTCCCAGCCAAACACCTAGGAAGAACAGCAGGGCCTCCTCCCAGATCCGGCCTGCTGCTCCCAAGCTCATCCCGGTGCTGAGCACCAGTTCCAGGAAACACAAAAGGCCCATCTGCAAGCCCCCTGGCCCAGGCTGGGAAGATGCACGGCTGCCCGCTGGGAGGCAGAGCCATAATTTGGGGCTATTCTTAGCAAACCACTGGCTCCCCTCCCAGAGGCCCAGCAGGAGGCAGACCCAAGCTTCATACATCCTGCTTGCAGGCGTGCAGAGGTCCCACAGGGCTAAGGAGCGACTGGTGGGCAGGAGGTGAGGACAAAGCCCTCCATGTTTCAAACCAGAGGTGCCTGGCCTGCTAGCCTTCCTTCCCAGGGCCAGGCACCTGGCTGCTGAAGCAGCTCTGGAGAGTCCTGGCCACAGAGGAAGGCTGGTCACCAAGGCTCCACTGACAGTGCTCGCTCTGTGCCAGACCCTGGGCCACACACTTTCCACTGATTATCTCACATTTAACCCTCACCACACCCCAAGGGCAAGGGGTTACTGGCACCATTTTAAAGACGAGACGTTTCACTTTAAAGATGAGTTAGTTAAGACATTAAGTAACTTGCCCAGGTAACAGGGTGAGTTAGTGTCGAGCTGTATCTCTCAATCTCCAGGTTGAGCCATAGCCAGATTGGGGGCAGGAGGGCCTTCCCTGTCCAAGGGTTAGGGGGAGGGGCAGTCCATACCAGAAAGCAAAGGTCTCATCAAAGACCCAACTGCATATCTACTCTTTCTCTTTCCCAGGGGTTGTCCCTTCCCTGCCAAAAACCCTCAGGCTTGGGCTCAGAAGGAGAGTCCCCAGCCAGGTACCTCCCCTACCCTGACCACACGACCTCACTTCAGGAAGCTCTGGAGACCCAGGGGAGATGAGCCTCAAAGTTCAAGAAGTCCCTGATGGTGTTTAAGGCATGCACCCAGCCCTGTAACTTAGGGAGGAGGGAGGTCAAAGAACTCTCAGGGTGAAACAGAGGATACTGAGCCCTTTGGGGTCTTCAAACTCCAAAGCGGGAGTCCAGAAATGAAGCCACACCACACAGCACCTGTACCACCTCCACCCCAAACAGGTCAGCTTTCAGGCACTGCTGCCACGCAGAGTCACAGGGATAACTGAGCACCACTTGCCTCGGACTATATCTTGGTACCTACCTCCGACTGTGTTCTGCCCTCTGCTGTCGGAAGATTCAGCAGGTATAAGTGTCTGTGTGTGTCCCAGGTGCCCAGAGCCAACTCCATGTCTGCCCAGGATTCAAGGCACGTCCATGTGGCTCCATGTCTCGCGTTGGTGAATGTCAGCTCACATCCCTGTCTGTGCTTCCGTGAGCCCACCATATGTCTGTCCACTTCCATCAGCCAAATCTCCATGATAGCGTAGGTCCATCTATAGAGTATCTGCGGCCTGTGCGTGGTCCACACTTGTGTGTTCACACTGTCTGCCCCTGCACGTGCGTGTGCCTTGGGTTGCTTGCCCACCTCCACTGCCTTCGTGTCCATCTGTATCCAGTTCCTCACTGCCCTTGCCCACACAGTTATAAACCTGAGCACGCACGCACATCTCTCCTCATGCCAGCATTCCCCACCTGTGCCCAGGTGACCCTGTGTGTGCCACCTGTTTGGAGGCAGGTGGGTGTGTTCACCCAAGTACTCACAGTGCCGGCCAAGGGCTAAAGGGTGAGTTCAGCAACACCCACACCCAGAACAGCTCCCAAGGCCACAGGCACGAGCACACTGCCACCTCTGCAAAGTGTTCCAGAAAACAGAAACTTGCCAGGGATGATGCGGGAGAGGACAGAGCCCTAGACAAAGTAGAACCTCAGAAGTGAGGTCAGGATGCCCCAGGTACCACTCACCTCAAACCAGCCCTGCCAGGCCTGCCTACCTCCAACACCCCAACTCCAACCCCCGATGGCCAGCGAGGGGAAGATTGTCTGTCTGCACTCACAGGAAACAGTGTCTGGCTCAGGGCCTCCAGCCTGACAAACTCATCCCCAGCCCCCAGCGATAGAGGCTCTTCCGAAAGGAAGAGAGGACTTCCTCCTGTAAGGCTGGATCTAGACCCTAAACCTCAACAGCCCCAAGGAGGCTGGGAGAGTCCTATGGTTAGCCTGACCCCAGAAACCAAATGTGCTTCTTCAGAAATCCACCAGCAGAAAAACAAAAAACACCTGGGAGTGGGGCTGGGGCACGCTCCAGCTGCGCCCTGTCCATGGAAGTGGTGAGAGGGCCTAACCACTAGCACGGTAATCACAAAGGGTGGGTATGGAGACAGAACATTTTAAACATATTTGCACGGCTGCCTGAGAACTGCATCCCAGCTCCCCTAGCAACTGCAGACCGTATCACTCACTCAGCAATTAATCATGTGTATGCTCTTGGTATTTCCACTAGTATTACTATTAGTCCGGGACTGGGATTGAAACCCTGCCTTAGTGAACTTTCTTTGTGTTTATGTCTTGTCTCCCCCCGTGGGGCTGAGCCACCTAAGGGGAGAACCCTCCAACACCTTGCACCACTCCTACCCTCCCTGGCTTTTAAGAAATGCTCAGTCACGGGTCCAGGTTGCTCTGCAGGAAGCCAAGGAGTCGGTGCCTGGAATTCTGGTCGAGAGAGTAGGGAAGCTGAGAAGCTTCCCTAAGTCAGGGAGCTTTCCTTCCATTTCTGACTCCCCAAGAGATAAGAACAGGTTCCAACCACCCTGGCCACTTTCGAAAGTCCAGGGCAACAGTCTCCCGCACACTGCACTCTGCTTTCTGACAGGCCTCTTGCCCCTTCAGGAAAAACCACTGAAGATGAAAAGGGGGCTCCCCTCGGAGACCCAGGCCTACAGAAGAAAAGGACCAGATGAGGCCCAGCATCAAAGCTTGCACCCACTGGGTTCTCTGGACTCTTCCCGGTGCCATGGGCCTCAAGCCCCTAAAGACGAGCCCAGGGACCCCAGGTGTGGATCATGAAGCGTCCTGCCTCGCCGCAGCTGCACAGGAAGCCCAGCACTTGGGCCTTGCCCCAGGCCTAGCCATTACGAGTGGAGGTGTCGCCAGCTCACATCTACCCCAGTCCGAGGGAAACCTCCTCGAGGAAGTCGGTAGCCCAGAGCCGGACAGACAAAACGACTCAGTAACTCCTCACTGTTTAATATGTGAGGTTCCGCTTCTCTCCCAGGCAATGATCCCGCGCGGGTCTGGGTGGGGGCCCAGGACCTCTCTTCTCCGCGGAGCCCAGGGAGGCGTGCGAGCTGGGGGATGGGGAGTGGGTGGTCGGAGAAGCCCCGGCCCGGGAGTGCCCAGAGAACTCCTGAATCAGTCCTCCCTCGCCAGCCCGGGTCCGGACGCATCGGTACCTGTCAGCCCGCGACTCCGGGGCATCCGCGCTCCTGCGGCTGGCGCGCTGCGCCCGAACGGCGGGCGCCGAGTCAGGCAGCGGCGGGTCGCGCCCGGCGCGGGCTCCGGCTGGCTCCTCCCAACTTCCCCAGCCCATCCGTGGGCAGAGGCAGTTCCGGAGGCTGGCAGGGCGGGCGCGACGAGGCGAGGCCACGAGAGAAGGAGCCCCGCTCGCCGGCGAAGAGAGCTGCCCGCCCCAGCCCGAGCGCGCCGCGCCGCTCCGCTCCTCGTGCCCCACGACCCCCAAGCCGAGGGGCGGATCCGGCCAGGCCGCCAATCACCGAGCCCGCCGCCGCCCTGCCAGCCCGAGCCCCGGCCCCAGCCGCCAAGGGGGCGGGGGTCTCGGATTTAAAGACACACTCACCAAGCAGCGTCCCGATTGGCATTCCAGAGCCGCGGCAGCCTGGCGGGGAGGGAACGGCTGGCCCCACCTTTCCCGGCCCCGCTTCCTCCCTTCGCCCATCCACCCTCCGCCTGCGAGGAAAAGTTTGGGACAGGGGAGACGGCCTGGGAAGCCAGCTTCTCTTCCCTTGTCGTTAGTTCGTCTAGTTCTGGAAGAAGCCCAAAGCCTACATCCAGCCTCCCTGGCAGGAGAAAGAAGCAAAAGCTCTCGGCGCCACACCCCCTCCCAGACTCCAGCTCCCCGGGAAATCGGCTGGCCCTCGCCAGTCTCTGCTTTTTAAAGCCAGGCCAAGCCTCGGCGGGACCGAGACAAGCAGCTGGGCACCGGAAGAATCCTCGCTGTGCTGTGCAACCTGAGATAGGCGATTGCCCTCTCTGGACCTCAGCCACCACAGGAGTCAACGGTTGAGCCCTTAAAAAGCAGACTGTCCGGGCTTCCCTGGTGGCACAGTGGTTGAGAGTCCGCCTGCCGACGCAGAGAACGCGGGTTCGTGCCCCAGTCCGGGAAGATCCCACATGCCGCGGAGCGGCTGGGCCCGTGAGCCATGGCCGCTGAGCCTGCGCGTCCGGAGCCTGTGCTCCGCAACGGGAGAGGCCTGTTACAACAGTGAGAGGCCCGCGTACCGTAAAAAAAAAAAAAAAAAAAAAAAGCAGACTGTCCACTCAATCGTGGGCTTCTCCCAAGCCCTAGACACCCTCAGTCCCCAGAGGCGAAAAGGGAAGAATGAGGCAGAAACTTTGGAAGGGGAGGGGTCCCTCTGCCCCCACCCCATGGCTCCCTACAGTGATACGTACAATCCCCACCCCCAAGGGGCCCTATCCCCGCCTCCCACTGATCCCACTGACCGGGCACGGTAGCCCAACCAGGCGCACCCCGATGCCCCAGCAGCCCATGCCAGCCCTCCGCTGGCGCGTGCCCCCAAACTCACCCAAGTGCATTCGCTCTCTCGCCACTGTTTCCTCTGGGGGAGATGGGCTTTGCTGTGGTTGGTGAGTCACTTCTTCCTTCACTCTGCTCCACACTGGGGAAATCGGTCTTCCTCACCTGTCACTACCGGCCTCACCCACAATCAGGGCTGCAGCAGGAGTCGGTGAAGTCCGAGTCTCCCCAGGATGAAGGCAGCGCAGGCCTCGCCTCTCTCCAAAGTCAGGCCAGAGGCGCTGGGCTAGGAGCGGGGCAGGCAGGCCCTGCAGTCCATGGGAGCCCTAAGGACAAATAAAGACAAGCGGAATGGCTGTTGTCTGTGGTGCTCTTACCAAGTCTCCAGCACCCAGGTCTCAAGTGCTTCACTGGATGATTCTATGAGATAACTACTTTTATTATCCCTCTTTTAGTGGATGAGGAAACTGAGGCCCAGGGAACACTCGCCCTCAGCTCCAGGCCTCCTCCTGTAACAACCAAGATGTGCGAGGAGGAGAGGAGCGGAGAAGACCCAGGAGTGGCCTTGGGAAGCAGACCTGACCTTCAGAGACCAGTAGAGCTAGGCTCAAGTTGGCTCGTAGTTTACTGCCTGTGTGGTCTCTGACATAACCTGCCTGATATTCAAGTGCCTCAGCCAGAATATGGCCTGTCCTCCTTCAAAGAGGTGTTGACAAGCCAGGAAGCTGGGGCATGGGATGCCTTGGCGGGGCATGTGGCACATGGTAGGCACCATCTTTGGGTACTGCTCCCTTCCGTCCTCCTCTTTGTACAACCTCATAAACCACTCCACCCCGTGTCAGATTCCCCAGCTGAAGCCCCTGCCATACTGAGGATACTGAGAATGCATCCTCGTTATCCTGCATTACCCAGGATAATGCCCCCTTGCAGCCAGGACTAAGGTGGGGGTACGTATGTGCACTGAGACTGTGCTCGAGCACACACATATACACATATACAAACATGCACACATACACACATGCACACACACACTACTCTTCCTCCCTGGGATCTGTGGCTAGCTGCCTCTCTAGACTGAGCTCCTGGAGGACAAAAGTCCGTGTCTGACCTGTCTTTTGGTCCCCAGCACAGTGTCTGGTACATTGGTCATTCATGCATTCATTCATGTTCACCATGCACACAGTAGGTGTTCTTGTTGAATCAAGCAGAAAAGCCCAGGGCAGAGATGTCCCCAGAAGAACCAGAATCACTGCCCTTCTGGCTCCAACAGACAGCCTCGGGGCTCAGCTGGTAGACCCCAGAAGTAGAGGGTTGGGGGTTTAGAGGTATCTCAGAGACAGGGTACAGATGGCATCCAGATCACAGCGTCCGGCCTCACCAGCCCGCCCCCAGCCCCTGAAGTTCTGCCAAGTCCTTGCTCAGAGCAGCAAATGCTGGGGGTTCCCCCCACCACAAGAAAACCTGCAGGACCAGATCCTGCCCCCCACCGGACCCAGCGGCCTGGAAGGGGGAAGGGGACTGAATGTTGAGGAAGAGACGAAGGAAGGGACACAGCAGCCCTAGGTATACCCCAAAGAAGGCACTCTGCCCTCTCTCTCCAACCCCAGGCAGAACGGAAGAATCAATTGGGCCAACTCTCTCAGCGCAAACTGCCGCAGAAGCTCCCCAAGAAGTCTGTAAGCTCAGAGCAGAAGCCCAAAAGCCACTGAGAAAGGATCAGCGGTCCCCGAACAGGATCTCAGAAACTAGAGGGCTCAGGACCCACCCCTACTGACCCAGCACCTCCACCAGAACTACCGCCACCACCCCACATCCCAGTTGCACAAGCACCCGAGATGCCACCTTATCATCTAGAGAATGCCAGGGCCCCGCGGGTGGCCCTGCAGTACAACTGTGTGCTCGTGTGTGAACACGTGTAAGTACACATATGTGCTTGTGTTGCTCATGTACGTTTGCAGAGGTGAATGAGAGTGTGCATGTTTGTGCGAGTGTCTAGTGGGTGTGAGTGTGGATGTAGGAGTGAGCATGTGTGTATATGTGGGCATGTGTAGCACACACACAAACTAACCCACCAACCACCGTCCAAAATCAGGCGAGCCGCTACTGCAAAGGGTAGTGAACCACCCCATTACTCACGCTTCCAAGAGAATTGCCAGTGGCCATCCACAGCCCCCTCTGCCCAGGCAAGCAAGTCCCAAGTTCAATCCCTGCGAAGAACCATAAGCTGTGTGAATCCCCGGTTCCCTCGTGGGAACGCTCAGGCCAAGAATTATTTCCTGACAGGTGGAAACGACTCGCCGGAAGGCAGAGGAGCTGGGCTCAAACCAGCAAAGATGAGACTTGACAAAAGATGGGAAACAGCCTCCACTGCTCTTCTCTGCTCCTCGTTGCACGCCAAGCCCACCACAGGCTGGGGGACACTGAGCCCGGGGAATAGACATCAGGGCAGGAAGCCGATCTGGCGCTGCTTCCCGTGGCCACGTTATTGCCAAGACTGGGACCCACGTGGGCCCTCCATGGTGGGTGTCTTGGAGCCTGCAGTCTTCCCTGTGAGCCAGGTGGTCTCTGAGGCCCAACACAGACCCGTCCCCACCTGCCCCAGCTGCCTCAGGGTCCTGTTCTGGCTGTCTGCCCCTCCAGGCCCACCACCCCACCACCAGGACCCAGCAGCCCTCGCTTGTCGGGCCTTGCTGTGTGCAGCCCAGGGCTGAAAGACACGGGCTCTGAGTAGGGCCAACTTGCCCTGGATCTAACCTCAGTAATTTTACCACTATGTGACCCTTACCCTAAAAGTCACCACATTTCTCCAAGTCTTTTTTTCCTCATTCGTAAAATGGTATGAAGAGCAGTTTATGCCTCCAGGAAATGTCTGGAGGATTAAAGGAGTGCCTGGCACTTGGCCAGAGCTCACTGACCGAAGCTATCGTTATTGTTACTATTATTGCCACCTGAGCTCACACCCTCACCCAGCCCTGAACCTGCCGGGGCAGAGGGGTTCTTCGAGGCTGAGTTCAGTTCAGGCTCTACCGCCTCTAGGCAGTCTGCCCTGCTCAAAGGATCTCTGTCTGCCCTCGACTCCTTCCCCCTCACCTCTGTGCAGGGCCCTAGTACTTGAGCACTCCTGCCTGGCACAGAATACATGTTCAATAACTGACGTTATAATTATCAGCTGGATCATTAATTTCATTGGTTGGCCCTCCTTTGGGTCTAGGTCTAAGGATAGCATCTCCCACCTCCCAAATTCACACACTAGGTTCAAACTTTTTTGACGAAACTCAAAGTAAAAAATACATTTTAGGAACTTCCCTGGTGGTGCAGGGGATAAGACTCCATGCTTCCTAATGCCGAGGGCCCGGGTTCGATCCCTGGTCAGAGAACTAGATCCCACATGCATGCCACAACTAAGACTTTGCATGCCACAACTAAGGAGCTCGCAAGCTGCAACTAAGGAGCACGCCTGCTGCGACAAAGACCCCACACAACCAAATAAATAAATAAATAAAATTTTTAGTCATTTTATTTATTTATGTATTTATTTTTTGGCTGAGTTGGGTCTTCATTGCTGTGTGTGGGATTTTTCTCTAGTTGCGGCGTGCATGGGCTTCTCGTTGTGGTGGCTTCTCATGTTGTGGAGCACAGTCTCTAGGCGCTTGGGCTTCAGTAGTTGCAGCGCATGGGCTCAGTGGTTGTGGCTCGCAGGCTCTAGAGCACAGGCTCAGTAGTGGCGTGTGGGCTTAGCTGCTCCGCGGCATGTGGGATCTTCTCAGACCAGGGATCAAACCCATGTCCCCTGTGTTGGCAGGCAGATTCTTAACCACTGCGCCACCAGGGAAGTCCCATAACTAAATATTTTAAAAAAAAGAAATATATTTTAGGGTATATATCTGGAAAAATTAAAATTCTAATTCAAAAAGATACATACACCCCAATGTGCACAACTGCACTATTTACAATAGCCAAGACGTGGAAACCACCAAAGTGCCTATTAACAGACATTTGGCTTAAGAAGATGTGGTATATTTATACAATGGAATGTTACTCAGCCATAAAAAAAGAAATATTGCCACTTGCAGCAACATGAATGGACCTCGAGAATATTATACTTAGTGAAGTCAGACAGAGAAAGACAAATACTGTATGATATCTCTTATATGTGGAATCTGAAATAGGATTCAAATGAATCTATATAAGAAACAGAATCACAGACATAGAAAACAAACTTACGGTTACCAAAGGGGGAGGGAGGGAGAGACAAATCAAGAACATGGGTTTAACAGATTCAAACTACTATACATAAAATAGACAAGCAATAAGGATTTACTGCATAGCACAGAGAACTATATTCAACATCTTATAACCTATAATGGAATAGAATCTGCAAACTATATATTAGCTGAATCACTTGGCTGTATTAACACAATATTATCACGGCCTGAAACTAACACAATATTGTAAATCAACTATATTATATATATATATATATATATATATTTTACTTTGGGACAGCCAGCTACACAGAGACATAAATATACAAAAAAAAAAATGCTTAGCCTTACTGCATGTGATGCACTCTGATACTTTCTAATCTGTCCTATCCTACTTCTTTCTTTTTTTTAATAAATTTATTTTTATATTTTTTAAATTTTTATTCTTTTGGCTGTGTTGGGTCTTCGTTGCTGCACGTGGGCTTTCTCTAGTTGCGGTGCCTACTTTTTGTTGTGGTGTGCGGGCTTCTCATCATGGTGGCTTCTCTTGTTGTGGAGCACGGGCTCTAGGCGCACAGGCTCAGTAGTTGTGGCACACGGGCTTAGTTGCTCCACGGCATGTGGAATCTTCCTGGACCAGGGCTCGAACCCATGTCCCCTGCATTGGCGGGCGGATTCTTAACCACTGCACCACCAGGGAAGCCCCTATCCTATTTCTTTCTGTTTTTACTGATTGCAGTGCACAGAACTGACTTTACCTGTGACCTGCAGTTTGAAAATGCCTTGAAGAACAATGAAGTC
Source organism: Delphinus delphis (assembly GCF_949987515.2). Taxonomy (NCBI): domain Eukaryota; kingdom Metazoa; phylum Chordata; class Mammalia; order Artiodactyla; family Delphinidae; genus Delphinus; species Delphinus delphis. The sequence goes on from NC_082698.1 coordinate 61,841,189, forward strand.
CCCGAGGGCAAGGGGACGTCCCACCTACCCGTCCCCCAGCACTTCTCAATGCCTGACTGAAGAATGCCCAGGACATGTGGGAGGAGGGTGATTCTATCTCCAGAACATTCCTCAAGTACTACAAGGAGAGCCCTCCATCAGAAGAAGAAGAGAGAAAAGGGAGAAGGAATCCTGGTTCATTCAGTCAACAGATATTTCATTCATTCATTGTCAGTCAGTCAATCAACAAACATTTACAGAGCCCCTTCTATCTTCCAAGCCCTGTTCTAGGCCTTGAGCAGTGAATGAGGCAGACAAGTTCCCTCATGGGGCAATGTCCCTTTATGGGGCTGACATTTTAGTAGGGTGGGGCAAAGGATACAATAAACAAGTAAATAATAACAGAGGCAACATCATTCCTGAGTGACTCATGCAATGAAGAAAATAATAGAATGGTAAAGAAAAGTGGGGATACTTTAGAAACAGTGGAGGTCTCTGAGCCTCAGGTAACTCAAGACACTTACCTCACTTACCTGAGCTGGTGGTTGTGGGACTTAAATGGGGTGATGACTTCAAAGTATGTAGCGCAGAGTGGCCTTTACCGTCATCGCTATTGGATGGATAAGCGTGACTGAAGGCAGGTCGTGATAAAGTTCCGCAAAGTGTAAGGTTTTACTGGGGTTCAGAGGATGATGAGGGGACACGCTGATTACAGCACAAGCCCAGGATCCACGCACGTATTGGTTTCTTCCTCTGCACAGCTCACCTGGCATGTCTCTCCCCATTTCCCAAGCCACAGCTCCCTACTCCCACCCCACCCTACAATTCAGCCCAGCCCAGTTTGACCAGTCCTCTCTAAGAGCTGGGCCACTGAAGAGTTAAATTCCTTCTGGTGGGTGTCCTGAGCTGCACAGGGACAGATACCAGCAGCCTTCACCACCCCACCTGCGCCTCTGTGGACTCCCGCTGATCAGACGACACCTGCCCGGGAACATGGGTGCTGACTCCCAGCAAGATAGCAAGAGGGTGGAGATCTGGAGCCCAGCCCCAGGAAATGCTGAAGGGTCTGGGTCTGTTCAGTTAGAGCAGAGAAGGCTCAGAGGCAGGACACTGTCTTCTGGTCCCCGCAGGGCTGCCGGGAAGTGAGTGAGGATCCCTGTCTCAGGTGAGCTGCTCAAGCATCTGAGCTCCAAGCAGCAACGTTAAGTACCTACTGTGTGCCTGACCCAGGTCTCAGGGTGCAGACCCCACCCTGCCCTAGATGCTCCCAGACCTGTGAGGCAGGCAGAGCAGTAAATTTTCAGAGAGACGTGTTTCCTGCAGGGTGGAGTGGGGACCAGGGCGCTGGGAGGGCAGTGACGAGGACGCCAACACCACCTCCCAGGTCAGCTCAGAGTGGAAATGGATGTCCTGTGAGGGCCCTACCAGCTCAGGGATGTACATCGATTTGTTTCGGCTTTGGCATCAGACAGACCTGAGTTTGAATTCAGTTTCTGCCACTTCTTAGCTACATGACCTCAGGCAAGTTTCTGAGCTTCTCTGAGCCTCTGTTTCCGCATCTATAAAACGAGGATTAGCACCTCCCTGGCAGTCCAGTGATTGAGATTCTGCGCTTCCACTGCAAGGGGCGTGGGTTCAATTCCTAGTCTGGGGACTAAGATCCCACATGCCACGCAGCCTGGCCAAAAAATAAATTAAATTAAATTTTTAAAAAGTGCTTATAAAATGAGGACAGTCACACATACTTTGACAGGATTTTGAGATTAAATGAACTAACAAATTTAAAGCCCTTAACAAACAGCTGTCCAAGAAGATGCTCAATAACATAATAGTAGTTGTGGCCGCTAGCATCATCAGAAGGTCCCCTCCTAGGGGTCCCTGTCTGCCCTCACCTCCTCCCTCCTCTCCCTCCCCTCTCATAACGTGCAGAGAATCCCCTGCCCCCACTGCTATGAGAAAGGAGCTCCAAGTGGCCTTCTGCTGGGTCTCACTGAAGAACCCCAGGCCCTGGACATTGAAAATAATGAGGCGGGGTGGGATGGGGGGTGTTGAGAGGGGGTCTGCCAAGCCCTGCAGCAGGAAGACCATCCGTCCCTGAATAAACAGGCTGTCACCCCTTCCCTCCCACTATCCTTCTCCCTTAAATAACCCAGATCTGTTGCCCAGTTGTATCTAAGCAACACTACTCAGGCGCCCAAGGATGTCTCACTCTGACAGCGCCATTTATGAAGATGCTGCAAGGGAAAAGGGGGTGGGGTGGGGATCAAGGGAGCTACAGAGGCCTGACAGCTCCTTCCCAAAGCCTTCAGATGGCAAGTTCCTGGTCCCCAGGAACAGAGCTCCTGGGCTGACCCCTCACCAGAGGGGTGGGCAGCGAGGAGTGCTTGCTTACCAACAACATTCCAGCAGAGGCCAAGACCTCCCAGACTTACAGGGAAGATCCCAGACTCCCCGAAGCTTGGGACACACAGGAGCCAACGAAGTGCCTTGGAAAGATCACTGGCACAGGCTCAGCCTCCTGAGCTCTAGTCTCGGTGCCAAAACTCACTGGCTGTGTTATCCCAGCCAGGTCACCCACCTCTTTGAGCCTCAAAGAACCTTAGTGCCAGAAGAGGGATAGGAAAAAAAAGGAAGAGGGATAGGAAAGGGGCGGTCTCACACTTTTTGACAGTATCTATCCACATGACAAATGCCGACTCTTCGCCTCAGCAATTCCATTTCTAGGAAGTTAGCCTAGAGGTGTGCCTGCACACGGACAGATTGACAACTGTGCAACGTTATTCCTCGTTTGCAATGGTGAAAGATTGGAAACAGCCGAAAAGTCTGTGGACAGAGAGATGATTGGCTAGATAAACTCTGGAACATCTAGAAACTGGAAATGCCATACAGCTATTTTAAAACACGAGGCAGATGTATGTGGGCTGATGGAAAATGATCTCTAGAGCTGGGAGCAAACTCCAGGAGTGGACATGGACAGAGACGGTCAGGGCAGTGTAGTCTGTGACAGTGGGCACTGGAGCCAGCCTTGGCATCTGTCTCTAGGGGAATAGATAAGTCACATGGATTCCAACCACAGAATCCCATCCAACAGGTACACCCAACAGTCCAGGTGCACGTGCAAAGATGTGGAGCGAGCTTGAAAACACAGTATCCTGTGATAAACTAATAGAGCTGGATTAGCCATACAACACCATTGATGTAAAGTAACAACACTCATACACAGAAAAATAACCATAGTTTTTAAAAATGAGGATATGTGCGTTATGCAAGAACACTGATCAAACACACTACCATGGGTGCCTATGAGAAAAAGGAATGCGATGAAGGGGAAATGAAACAAAGAGAACAATGCAAGAGAAAGGCCTCACATACATTGATGATGATGGAGGAAAATTATTTACTCAACTGCAGCTGAGGTAAAAAAGAAGGAGGGAAGGTGGGAGGGAGGAGAGGAAATTCCAGGACAGTCTCTAATATTCTAGCACTTTAGGAGCTGTATAGATATAGTCCCTCAATATCCACTGGGGGATTGGTTCCAGGACGCCCATGGATACCAAAATCTGCAGATGCTCCAGTCCCTTACATAATAGTACAGCTGTATCAGCTGTACGTACAGTGGGTATCAGCTGATGTGGAAACTGGATGTGGAAGGTTGCTTATATATACATACATGCACAGAATACAGTTGACCCTTGAATAACACAGGTTTGAACTGCAGGGGGCGACTTATACGCAATTTTTTTTACTACAATACTACAAGATTCACGGTTGGTTGAATCTGGGGATGCAGAAATGGGAGATACCACCAGGGGCCAGCTATAAATTAAATTACATGCAGATTTTTGACTGCACGGAGGTGGGCACCCCTAACCCCCGCGATGTTCAAGGGTAAACTGTACATTAAATGTCTCTGAAAAACAGGGAAGAAACCAGTGATTTTAGTTGCCTCCAGGAAATGAAGTTATGCAGTGACTGCATACCTTCTTGTGCATTTGAATTTTGTTCCATGTGGATGTGTTATCTACTTTTAAATAATAATAATCAACTAATAGGCTTGTATACACACGGTCAGTCTCTGGAAGGCTACAGAAGATGCTGGGAAGAGGGCTTAGCCCTCAGAGGATAAATGAGGCCTGGGGAGGGGAAGCAGGAAGCTTGGGGAGGGGAATTGGGCTTGCCCTCCACTCACCATCCTTTTGTACAGTTGGCTTTTTTTACCCTATGCATCTATGATATATTCGAATAACTGTCTCTTTTTTTTCTTTTTTTCCGCCATGCCACGAGGCATGTGGGATCTTAGTTGCCAGACCAGGGACTGAACCCTGGCCCTTGGCAGTGAGAGCGAAGGGTCCTAAGCACTGGACTGCCAGGGAATTTCCTAATAACTGTCATTTTTAATTTTTATTTTGAACATTTTATATATGCACAAAAGTAGAGAATAGCTTAATCGATGCTATATACCCATTATCAGATATGACAATTATCAAGATTTTGCCACTCTTGCTTCATCTACTGTTATCTTTTTTTTCTCTTTTGGTTTTCTTTCTGGAGTATTTTAAAGCAACCCGCAGACATTACACAATTTCACCCCAACCTCCATCAGAATGTGATGGATGCAGTAAACACATCTTAAAGAAATGAAGTCTAAGAGGCCAGACAGAGCACCCTGGCAGACCTAGAGGGATTCCCTGTATGAAATCTCTGAGGGGTAGTGGTCCCTGCCTCTGCTTGACTGTTCCCAGAGACGAGGAACTCACTCCTGGCCCAGTCTCCTTCTTTGTCCTAATGGCCTAGAGCTAGGCTTCTCAGAAGGGACAGACACCACCCCCCATTCCCTTTGTTGTCTTGGAGGCACCCAGCCATGGACAGAAGCAGCTCAAAGCCACAGAGAAACAGCCCAGCTCATTAGAGTCCCTTCCTTTCCAAAACAAACTCAGAAGCATAATGGCACGCCAGGCACGTTCACGTAAACTGCAGGCCGCTAAAGACCTGCTGGCTGGGAAGGCCTCTCCCGGCGCCTCCCCTCCCCAGGCCGTCTGAGACAGGCATTCACTGTCCTGGCAGTCAGGGGTAAACCTGGGGCCGGGACTGGACAACTGTTCCCAGCTGGCCTATGTGTGCATTTGAATCACCAGCAGGAGGGATTCGACCACAGATTCCCAGGCTCCACTCCAGCCCTCCTAAGCCGGAATCTCCAGGGCTGGAGCCTGGGAAAGCCCCCTGGGTGGTTCTAAGGCAATAGTCAAGTATCTGGTGTTTGGGAACCACTGGTCCAAGTGACTCCAAGGCCCTCTTCTGCAAAGGGCCAATGCGACTCTTAGCAGCCTGCTTCTGTACCAAGATTCTGGCCTGCCCCCAGCCCAGCCCAGGGTGTAGTGTTCCCACCTGCGGCTGGCAGGGGACCAGGTGATGCCAACTCCTCTTAAGAGTGTGTTGGCCAAGACTCAGAAGGGCACAGACAGCCCCCCAAATCCAGGGTGCTTTCTGAGGCCAGAGGCACAGATTCAGAGATGGCATCTCGTCCCCTCCCCTGCAAGGTCTTCCCTCCTACAGGGGAAGGGAGACACTGAGTGTCTACTCTGTGCCACAGTTCACATGCATTAACTCACTGAAGCCTCACCCCTGCCCCATGAGGCAGGAGCCGTCTTATCCTCCTTAGCAGATGAGGAAAATGAGGCTCAGGGAGATGCACTAACCCACCCCAGGGCACACAGCTGGTAAGGGGCCAAGCTGGGATTCACACCAGGCAGACTGACTTCAAAGATCTGCTTTTCTACCCACAACAAAAGCTCAGCCTGCCCCTGTGCTCCAGCGACCGAGCAAGACATCTGTCATCTAAAGTGTGGTCAGCGAGACGATGCTCTGCATAACCAGGCCTGGGTCAGGGTATGTGTCCCTCCACTGTGCGTGTCAGTTATGTTCTCTGGAAAGGCAAAGTTAGCAGTGCAGTTGGTTTATTGGGGGAAATGCCAGTGAAAGACAAGGGGCGAGGAGGTAGGAATGAGTGGGGAGAGCCTTCACACCATGTTGCAGGTCTGACACCTGTGCAAGGATGGGGAAGGAAGGAGGGTTGAGAGGAAGAGCCCCAGGCCCAGGGCAGCCCTGAGAACATCTCAGCCAGGCCAAGCGGAAAACCCGAAGAAAGAATGCCCACTAGAGGAGTCCTGCGTCTGGCAGATGTGGCCCAGCTCTAGTACCTGCGCTGGGCTCAGCCACTGGCCAGGAGCCCAGAGAGGTGGTGGCCTCCGTGTGAACGCAGCAGTGGATCCCAAAGGTGGGGCAGCTGAGGGCAGTCAGCTAACTGCATCCCGCCACAAGTTCTCTGCAAGGGAGCTCAGAATAGCATACCTCAAGGCTGCCACCCCTGGCATGATCCATTGGCTTGAGTGTCCCTCCACCACTAGGCAGGGAAATATGTACTGTTACCTCTGAGCTCCCGGAGGGCAGGGAAATATGTACTGTTCACTGCTGTGCTCCAGCCGAGGGCACAGCATATACTAGGAGCTTAATAAATGCCTGTATAATTGGCCAGGCCAAACCTCCAGATGCTGCAGGACAGCCGCTTCCACCGTAAGAGGTGGTCTCGGGCAGAGGAAACAAGGAAGAAATTCAAGTCCTGAGTACCTACATACACCAAGCTCGGACTCAAGGCCTGCTTTTGGATTACAAAGGGCTTTCTCCAAATTACTGTGCTGGCTATCTTCAGCCAACCTGAGAAGCAGGTGCCACTCCCACATCCCAGAGCACTGAGGCTTGGAGTGGTGATGTCACTCCTCTGCGGAAGGCTCTCCTGACGCCAAAGCCTGCTGTGCCCTGCTCACTGTAGCAGGTCCACAAGAAGCCCTGGGCATGGACCCCTCCTGGGGCAAAAGCAGGGAAAGGGGGTACACATTTAGGCCCTGGGGAAAAGAAGCTTCCTTAACCTTGCCTGGTACCCCTCATCCCACCTTTTTTCCATCAAGACAGTCAGGCAACCCCTCTAACTGAGCAGAAAACCAGGAGGCCATGGGCTTGATAAAGGCCATGACCAGACGGATTGTTTGGACAGAGCCCCTGACCAGGCTTCTGGAGATTCAAGCCCTAATCTAGAGCCTGCCTCACCATGTCTACACTGAGCAATTAAAGGAAACTCTCTGGGCCTCAGTCTCCCCATCTGTAAAATGAGATAAATAACTCTTGCCTTGCACATAAACACAGGTACCCCATCTATGGTGGATAGGTGGACAGATTGCCCATTTGGCGGTAAGTGACAAACTTCAGACAAGTCTGGTGCACTGTCAGAACGAACCCCATGGTTCTCCTTCCATGGAACCTCAGGGCCGAGGGGCTCTTTGCGGGAATTTAACCCAACTCCCCACCTCACCCAAGAATGCTCCTCACTGTAGTCCGATCTTTACTGGGTGCTTTGTAAGTGCCAGGGACTGTATTAGACTTCAGATCCATAATCCCATTCCTCAGTTTTGAAAAGCATATTCTGCTACTATCCTCACTTTTTGAATGAAGAAACCGAGGCACAGAGAGGTTGAGGAACTTGCCCCACGTCCCTCAGCCACCTCTGACCTCAGAGCCCTTGAGTGCAGCCAAAGTGCCACCTGACTTTAATCCCCCCGGGATGGGAGCTCACCCCCTAGGGAGACTTTTCTGCAGAACTGTCTTCCTCCTCCTAACATGAATCTGACCTCCACTTCCCAGCCACTCTCCTCAGTCCCCAGCTGGTCCTGTCCCCACCACCCTGGGACCACCAGCGCACAGGTACATACTTCTTCCTTTCAAATATTTGAGAAATACCGTCTCCTACCCTGCCTGCAGACTTCTCCAGCTAAACAACCCCTGGGCTTTCAAAGCCCCGTGGGAGCTTCCAAGACCCGTGAGAACTTCCAAGACCGGAAAAGGCCTTAACTGTTATTCCACCTCCAGGTCCCCCAGGGAGCTCTTTCCCAAGGGGGTCGAGAAGAGAATGAAACCCTTCTCTCTCACCACTCAGCACCTCCCCACCCCCAGGGATCTGGTCTCCCGGCTCTGACTTCACACCTATCTGACATGTGACATTCAGAAACCTGCAGACAAGTCTCCTTCTGCAGCCTGCGCGCACCTCCCAGCCTGTCGCCGCCCCCCTTCAAATCTCTAGCTGCTGCTGGCAGTGAAGCAGTGAAGCGGTTAAAAATGCTCACTATTCTGTAGGGAGAGAGAGGGAGAGGCCAGGACGGGGCTGGGGCAGGCAGCCAGAGGCCCGTGGGAAGGAAATACAGAGCCCGGAGCAGGGGATCAGGACAGCCCAGGACAGGGTCTTGGAGGGGAGCGGGCTAAGTCTCCCTGCTCAGGGGCCCCAGTTTCTGCCACAAATCCCTGCCTTCCTTCACTAGTTTGTTCCACATTCTCTTACTTCCTCTCACAGCTTCCCCCTGGTCACTCAGGGACAGCAACCTCCTACCCCCGCCTCCAAAAACCACTATTCAAAAAGTTAGTGTTTAATGGCTATGGCGTTTCATTTGGGGAAGATGACAAAGTCCTAGAGCTGGATGGCGGCGATGGCTGCACAACAGTGTGAATGCACCGAATGCCACTGAACTGTACACTTAAAAGTGGTTAAAATGGTCAGTTCTTTGTTATGTATATTTTACCACAATAATAATAAAAAAAAACCCAACCTAAATGGGAGGGAAATCCAAAAAGGAGGGGTTGTATGTATGTGCGTGGCTGATTCATTCTACTGTGCAGTAGACACTAACACAACATTGTAAAGCAACTATACTCCAATAAAAATTAATTTTAAAAAACACCCCACAGAAGGGAGAAAATAATTGCCCCTCCCCCCGACACAAAAGACCTCACCAAGAAGTCCCAAGTGGCCAAAGTGCCAGCCCTGAGTAGGAAGACCACTGTCTGGGAGGTGGAGACCTCACACTAGCCCCATGGAGCGGTCCTGGGAGTTCCAAAGCCGCCTCTCCCCGCCAGCCTCCCCAGTGGCAGCCCTGGAGCAAAGGGCACCTGCCAGGCCAGTGAAGGCCTGGAGACCCCCAGTCCCAACCCCAGGTCAGAGCTAGAAGGTACCGGAGGCACCGAGAGGCAGTGCCTAGCCCAAGGTCACAGAGCAAGTTAACCACAAGGCCCACTGAGCAGACCCAACCCTGAGCTGTCCTCAGAAGGGAAATGCAGGCCAGTTGGGGTCTGGCAGCAGTTTAAAACAGAATACCTAGGCTATTTCTCCCAGCTGCTTCCCATCCTGCCTGGGGACCTGCTAAGGTGAGGAGCCTCTCAAGTTTCTCATTTCCCCACAGGTTCTACCCTCGGTCTTTGCAGCCCTGGCACATGGAGCCTTCACTCCCCTGGGTGGCAGCATGTCATGGAGGGGTCAGGCTTTAGAATCAGACAGGCCTGCCTGAGTCCTGATTCCGTCTCTATAAATATGCTTCTTAGACTAGGCCCCCCATCTGTAAAATGGGCACAATAATGCCTAATTGGTGGTATTCTTTGAGGATTAGCACAAATGATGTAATACCTGTGAAGGGCCTGAAATATAGTAGGTGCTCAAAAAATTTCTTTTCTTTCCTCTTCCCTCCTAGGGACCCAGGGCCTTCTGCTTAGCACAAGTGGTGCAAAAATGGTCAGCAGCATCCCCCCTCACCCACTCATTGCCTGGGTAACCTGGGGGCAAGTCCATTCCCTTCTCTGGGCCTGTTTCTCCACCTGCAGAAGGAAAGGGTAGAGCTTGCTGATCCTTCACTGGTGTATATAACATACCTAAAAGCGCATGTATAATACCTTTTCGAGCATGCTGTCTACAAGAATGTTCCTAGCAGCATTATTCAGAATAGCCCAAAATATGTAAACAACTCAAAGGTCCATCAAGAGAAGAATGGATAAACAAACTGTGGTACAGGGGACTTCGCTGGTGGCGCAGTGGTTAAGAATCTGCCTGCCAATGCAGGGGACATGGGTTCAATCCCTGGTCCGGGAAGATCCCACATGCCGCGGAGCAACTAAGCCCGCGAGCCACAACTACTGAGTCCGCGTGCCACAACTACTGAAGTCCGCATGCCTAGAGCCCGTGCTCCGCAACAAGAGAAGCCACCGCAATGAGAAGCCCACGCACCGCAACTAGAGAAAGCCCGCGCACAGCAACGAAGACCCAACGCAGCCAAAAATAAATAAATAAAAAAAATCTATTAAAAAATTATTACAAAAAAACAAAAACAAATTGTGGTGTAGTGTCTTAATGAAATACTTCCTAGCAACTAAAATGAATGAACTACCAATTCACCAACATCATGGACAAAAAGAGCTAGATCCAAATGAAAATTTAGTGTAAGATTCCATCATTTAGACAAACTCCTAGGACAGGTAAAACTAGCCTATGAGGATTGAGGGCAGAATGGTAGTCACCTCCGGGTGAGGGGGGACATTGACTGGGAGGGGGCCTGAGGGAAACTTCTGGGGCACTGGGGATGTTCTATATCTTGATCTGGTTATGTTACATAGACGAATACAGCTGTGAAAATTCATCAGATTATGACTTTAAAATCAGTGCACTTTATGCATTATTTTCATCAGCCCGTTTGCCCACTAAGTTCCAGCCTAACTTCTTTCAGTTCCTCAAACTTGCCAGGTGTGGTCCCTCCTTGGGGTGTTTGCACTTGCTGATCCCTCTTCCTAAGATGCTCTTCCTCCAGATCTTCCTTCCTTCCACTTAGGTCTTTGCTTACCTGCCACCTCCTCGGAGAGGGCTTCCCTGCTGCCTCCACCTGAAGCAGTCCCTCATTCTCTCACTATTCCGTCACCCTAATTCTCTACACAGCACCCATCACTATCTGATACTTTCTTTGTTCTGGCTGTTTGTTTGTTTATTTTCTTTCTCCCCCTACTAGGATGTCAGTTCCCTGAGAGCAGGAAGGTGTCTAGCTGGGTTCAAATCTTGGCTCCACCTAGAGCAATGGCTGGTACACAGTAGGTACTAAATAAATATTTGTGGGATGAGCAGGCCATTTCTAGAGAAGGTCAGATTATGTCTCAAAATTTTACTCTTCAAAGTGGTGAGAGGGAATTCATTTTTTGTCCTTTCATTCACCCCAAAAACAAACAAGACAGGCCTACGAGGTGCCAGGCCCAATCTGAACTCACCAGGGCTTCTGAGGGAACGCCCAGAGTAAGTGGCTGGCTCAGCCTCCCGGTTCCCAGGGTAGGGAGACTGGTGGGCTCTGGGTGTGGCCAAGGCTGCCCATGCCAGCTAAATGTCTGGGCAGCAGGAGGGCCTGTGCCTTGGCAGGAAACCACCCCTTCTAAAGAGACAGAGAGCTCAGCAAAAGCCAGCCACTGTCCCTGTCTGCAGGCCTGGTCACTTGCTGCCATGGCAACTGTCCTGCCAAGCCACTGGCACTGAATGCAGGAGACACAGTGCCAGGAAGGCAATTGGGCATCTGCTGGCCTCCCTTGTCCTGGCAAAGGAGGCACCTTGGCCTGCCTGAGCCCACAGCTGGGAGAGGTACGTGTTGTTCCTGCGTTTTTCCGTGTGTGTGTGTGTGTGTGTGTGTGTGTGTGTGTGTGCGCGCCATGCACAAGCACGGACAGTCTCTCCCACATCTGGAATGGGGATTCCCATAGGGGGTAAAGAATTGTTCAGTAGTAAAAGCTGTCATTCACTGAGTATTTACTACACACAGGTACCATGCTAGATACTTGTGTATTTCCTCATTCTAGTCTCACAACAACCCTATGAGACAGGAACTATTCCCACTTTTACAGAGGAGGAAAATGAGGCACACAGTGGTTATGTAACTTGCCCAGAGGCTCACAACGAGTAAGCAGTAGAGTGAGGATTAGAACCCAAGCAATCAGGCACCAAAGCCTTAATGATAAGGAGCAGAGCCTCTCCACGGGACTGAGTCATTTGGTTTTCCCACTGGTCATTCAGTTTTCTGAGCTCTGCACAGGCACCAAGGAAAAAGAAACAGGTGTGATCTGGCCTCCGGCTTCAAGTTGCCTCTAGTCCCCTGCAGGAGATGCCGGTACACGTAACCACGATGCGGAGCCCCAAGTCTCAAAGAGTAGAGCGGAGCACAGAGGGCTCTGTGGGGCAGGAAGACGTGAGAGGGGAGCCTGACTCCTGCACCTGCTGCTTGGATCTCCAACTGGGGGCTGTGGGGTCGCAGTGGGAGCTGTCCTGGAGTCAGAGGACCGATGAAGTTCTGCCCTGGGAGGCCACCTGCTGGACAGATGGCAGCAGGAGAGCCCGGGCAGCCGGGCACTCCTCTCCTTCACAACAGGTGTTTCCCAGGTGCTCTCCGTGTGCCTAGCACCGCGCTCAGTGCAGGGGTGCAGAGCAACACAGACAGTAAACCCAACAGGCTTTGTGGCACTTACAGTCTGCTGGGGGTGGGGGGCAAACATGAACCAACAGCCCCCGAGCAAAGATGTAACCACAGCTGACAATACATGCTCTGAGGGACTGTGAGGGGGTCCCCTTCCAACAGCGTGCTGGGGGAAGGTCTCTCCAAGGAGGTTATATGTAAGCAAAGACTTGAAGGCTAGTAGGTGTTTGCCAGGCAGAGTGGGAGAAAGGGCATTTGGGCAGAGGGGACGGCAAGGGCAAAGGCCCTGAGGTGGGAACAAGCTCACCAGATTCCAGGAACTGAAAGAAGGTGGAAGCCTGCTGCAGGTGGAGGGCAGTGAGGCATGAGGCACAGGGCCCGGGCTTCCGGAGCTTGCATTTGATCCCGAGGCAAGGGGAGCTCTGAGGGTTTCAACGAGGGAAATGCTGCAATCCCACCCACGGCTGCCGCTCCTGGGAGGAATGGATTGTGGGGACCAGCCAGGAGGCCAGTGCAGAGCAAATGGTGGCTGGGACCAGGGTGATGACAGAGGAGATGGAGAGGGACAGATGGATTCTAGAGAATGATTTTAAAAGCAGGATCGGTGGGGCTAGTGTTGGATTGGATGTTGGGATGTCGGGGAGAGGAGGGAATCAGGGTGTCTGGCTTGAGTAGAGGTAGGGACTTGAGTGAAGTGGGAGCACTGCGTGAGGAGCACATGAAGAGCTCAGTCCTGGATGGGAAGGGAGCTGGAGAAGCCCATGAGGGAGCCCAAGGGAGATGCCCAGGTGGGTGGTGGATGTGGGTCCTGGACTCAGACATAGAGAAAGGCAGGGCACCATCTGCATCGGGTGGGGTTTAAGCCTTAGGAGGGCAAGACCCTCCAGAAGAAGGATGTAGAGGGAGGGGAGGGAGCCATCAGTGCTGAGTGGGTGGGGGGCACTAGAGAACGGGAAGGAGGCCAAGAGGACAGAGGACTGAGCAGGCGTGGCCAGGGGGTGGGGTGGGAGGGAAGCTTGGTGGCATCAAAGTCAAGGGGTAGGAGAGTGTTTCAACTGTGTCAAAAGCTGCCTTGAGGTCAGGCAGGACTAAAGCAATTTGGCAACATGAGTGTCCCACAACCCAAGCCAGGGCAGTGTCCATGGTGGGTGGGGGGGAGACGCTCTCAGAAGTGAAGAGTGACCAGGAGGCAGGGAGTGTGGGAAGGCAGCACCATCGATGACAATTCGAGAAGATGAGCAGCTGGAAGGGGACTGGGGTGTGTGGCTGTAAAGACGGGCTGTCTTTACAGGGCGTGGTGGGAGTGCTCTGATGGGAACTGGTCCGGAGCATGGGGGGTGGGAGAGCACGGAGGACACAGGCAGGGCTGCAGGACCCCGCAGCTTTCCAGAGCCTCTTTCTTCTGCTGCCCTTCCACTTTCACCCTGGCTTCTGTAGTCACCCCTGTAACAACCACCCCTTTCTCTGATGAGGGAAACTGAGCCCCAGAGCGGGGCCCAAGGTTACACTAGGGCTCTGCCCAAGTGGCTCCCTAGGGGGGCGGGGAGCCGGGTGGTTGGCAGGCTGTTTGGAGTCATGGGAAGCCAAGAATGGTGCAGAGGTCATGTGGGCCCCGGACGGGTGTGCACGCCCTTCCCTCCCTGCCAGGCCTGCACTGCCCGGCTCCGGCAATCCCCCACCCTGGGCAGTGTGTCAGGGGACAGCAGACGAGGCCAGGTACCCAGGAAAGATCACATGTTATGGGGCCCGAGCCTCATACTGTTGGAACAGGGGGGTTGAAGGAAAGAACACAAAAATACAAATACAAATTAGAGCTGGGGACCTTGGAGGGGCGTGAAACTTACCCTTCATTAGCCTCAAGGTAACGAACTCCACCTGTGGCTGCCCTCGCCTGAAGCAACTGACATCAGCTCTCAGCACCCACCGTGCAGAGCTGCGAGCACTAAATGAGATAACCGTGCAAAGGGTCGCGCGTGAGCTCTGACAAACTGTGACAGTCGCTATTGCGGACTGGGCTCCCCTGGGGGTAGGGGTGGGGGGCTCTGCCCTCTGTAAGTCCAGGGGCAGAAGCGCTGGGGAGCAAAATAAGGTGGTGGTCACCCACCCCACCTATCCCACCTGCACCCCAGAGCCAGCCTGGCACCAAGTCGGGGCTCTGCAGATGGCCCTGCGCCATAACATCCTCCTGAGGCCCCAGCTTACAGAGTAGGCCCAGGGTGGGGACAGGATAGACGGGAGGGGAACACATCCAGCTGACCCAGATCCCTGACCGCTACGTCCAGGTCGGGTGCTCACTCCAGAGGGTCCCTCTTTCTCGGGGCTCCAGTCCGGGACCAAGTGGCAAGACCCCCAGGGCGGGGGAGCTGCCCGAGGTGCAGCACCAAGTCGTGGGCACAGCGACACATGGGCAAGACCTGCAGCGCTGACACCCACCGGGGCCTGGGGAGGAGACACCCCGCCGCCGCCGTGCTGGGGACCCACGACGGGGCTCCAGGCCACTCACCGCCGCCTCCAGTTTCTTCTGGCGCCACAGCCAACTCTGCTCCTTCTGCGTGCTGGCGGCCGAGTCGCCCGGGTCGCCCTCCGAGCGCTTTCCCAAGAAGGCGGGCGCAGCGGCCTGACGCGGCTGGCGGGACTGGGCACCGCCCTGCATACATCCCTTTAGGACTCCTCTCCACAAACAAGAGAGCAAAGCCAGAGGCAGGCATGCACGCTGAAGGGCACAGCTTCCATGAGTGTTCCTTTCCTTTGCCTCCGTCACCTCCCGCTGACAACAATCAACCTGCCTGGGGAAAGCAAGCTCTATAAGAAACGTACTTTTTCATCCCCCTTAATTAGCACCTATTGTACACATGGCACTGAGTGCAGGGGTGCAGAGGAGACTTCTGTCCCCTAAAAGCTCATAGTCTAAGAGGAGGTGGGTAATAGGGGGCATGATATAAGGGTCCTGAGAGAGGGCTGATTGGACTGCAGAAATCTCAGTTGGCTTCCTGGAGGAGGTGGTCTCTTAAAATAAGCAACATTTATTCTTAGATAGTGGTGAAGGGTGCTTATTGGCCTGGAAAGATGTTCAGGTTACATGAAAGAAGCAGTTTACAGAACAGTTCACACAGTGTGATTGTTCTAAGTAAAAGATGCAAATGCACATAAATGCCCCGGGGGAAGGGGGATAGGAAGGACATACTCCAAAATGCTAACCACGGTTACATATGGATTGCAGAATTAGAGGGGATTTTTCTTTTCCTCTATGTACAGTTATGCAGTAAATTTTCTACAGTGAATATACATTAATTCTGTACACAGAAAAGCACAATACAAGGAACTAAGTGGAAAAATTTTGTTAACATTTCAGCAACTGGTTGGGATGAACAGAGGAGGAAGAAGCTGCAAAGCCCACATGTGCAGGACCTGAATGCTAGGAAACACCTCCACTCACTGGTCTCAGATCTCCACCAAGTCCAGGATAGCCAAGTTGGGGACAGAGCTGGGGACAATCCCAGATGCAGAAACTGAGTCTCAACGAGGCCATGTGGCTTGGCCAAGGTCACATGCTGGTCTGGGTTGAGCTGAGAGGAGGCCCTAGATGTCCTCGCCCCCTTCCCTCCCGCATGCCAATCTAACTGGTACTAATTCAGACCAATACCCTCTCCTCCTCCCCACCCTGCTCTTTGCGAATTTCCTTGACTGGACTCCCCAGCAGGGCAGCACCCTCTTACCAGTGGGGGAGGAACACGGTTCTTAGGGGTGTAGTCCACAGGGAGGATGGAAAAGGGGAGCTGAGGGCTGGGGTGGGAGTGGGGAGGGCAAGAATGAAGAGAGCCAGGAGTAGGCTGGGAAGGGGGCTGGGCCCGGGGTCTCCGGGGGAGGGAAGCCAGTGTGGCCAAGACTGGAGCTGAGGAAGCACAGCCTCCTGCAAGCCTCAAAACCCTGATCCTCTGGCTCTGAAACAGCAGAGGAGACAGTCAGAATGATTAGGGTCGAAACAGACTTGGACTCCAATCCAGCTTAGCTGTTTAGCACCAGCTTGACCCTGGGCAAGTGTTTAAGCAATCCAGCCCTCAGTTTTCTCATCGGTAAAACGGGAATCATTGTACCTATAGAATACGTGTGAAAGGAGCTCCTTAGAGCTGTGCATAAGGCATGTGTCCAAAGCGCTCAGCACTATGCCCGGCACAAAGGTAACAGCTGGCTTTCAACATGTTTTTCCATCTATGAAATGGACACAGGTTTGGCTCAGCCCTCCCCTCACCCCCAATTCCCAGGTGTCTGGAGGTTCTGCCAGTAGCCATAGAATGAAAGGCTCTGAGGGTGAATGGTGGGTGAGAATGGATTCAAACTGCTTCCACTGAGTTATCTGCTTCATGAAAACTCTTCCTGCCCCACTGGGTCTCTGGTTAATCATATTAGCTCTCCAGGGCTTCCCTGCATACCCAGCCAGGTATGTGCATCTCCCTTCAAGCTGCCTTTGAAGTCTGGGGTTCTTTGATGTGAATGGGGGATGCACCAGCCTGGGATCCCTCTAGCCCTGAGGTCAATGACTAACAGGGCACAGGGCTTGCGCCGGGGTGGGGGTGGGAGAGTTGGAAATACAAGTCCCCCGAGTGACTTACCCCACGTGTAGGCTTTGGAGTCAGACTGCCTGGCCCCAAATCCCAGCCCTGCTATCAATTAACTGCATGACCTTCGGCAAGTTGCCCAGCCTCTCCGAGCCTCAGACTCCTCAGCTGTAGAAAGAAGCCAGCAGAAGCATCTACCTTGTGTGTCTGTGGAAAGACAGAAGAGAGGGAAGAAAAGAGAAAGAGATGATGCTGTGTTTTCCATCTTACCTGACAAGGCTGTCTAGAAGGGCAGGGATTCCTGGGTCCCATTCCAGGCCTACTGAGCCCATAGACCTATGAGACTTTGGTGTCCTTAAAGTTTAGTGCATTCTTAAGCTGTAGTAGAAGTACAGAAGAATATACTATTTATTAGAATATACTTAATATTTAGTCGAATATACTTAATATTCTATTAAATATAGTTCTATTTCAGAAGTATAAATGCTACAAACTTACAAAGAACACAAAGTTTATCTAAATTTCTTTTGTTAAATGGTAAGAAATTTGGGAAAATAAAAAAAATAAAAAATATAAATAATAAATAAATTTCTTTTGTTTATTTAGTTATATGAATT
Source organism: Delphinus delphis (assembly GCF_949987515.2). Lineage (NCBI taxonomy): Eukaryota > Metazoa > Chordata > Mammalia > Artiodactyla > Delphinidae > Delphinus > Delphinus delphis. Next base: position 61,858,646 of record NC_082698.1, read on the forward strand.
TTTGACAGTAATTCTTATATTTTAAAAGTTTATTGTATTTATGTTCATTTTTACAGCTTTAGTAAAGTATAACTGACACACAACAGCTGCAAATAAAGTGTGCATTTTGGTAAGCTTTGACACATGTATACAACTGCCACTACAATCAAGATAATGAACATAGGGCTTCCCTGGTGGCGCAGTGGTTGAGAGTCCGCCTGCCGATGCAGGGGACGTGGGTTCGTGCCCCGGTCCAGGAGGATCCCACGTGCCGCGGAGCGGCTGGGCCATGGCCACTGGGCCTGCGCGTCCGGAGCCTGTGCTCCGCAACGGGAGAGGCCACAGCAGTGAGAGGCCCGCGTACTGCAAAAAAAAAAAAAAAAAAGATAATGAACATATTTCTCACCCCCCAAATTCTCCTGCTGAATCCTCCCTCTCCCCTCTCCTCCCAGACAACCACTGATCCACATTCTGCAACTGATGTGCTTGTCTGCAAACATTAGTTTGCATTTTCTAGAATTTTATATGATTGGAATCATAGAGTATATACTGTCTTTTGTCTGCTTGTTTATCTCAGCATCATTATTTAAGATTCATCCTTGCTATATTTATCAATAGTGCATTCCTTTTTATTGTCAGGTAGTACTCCAATGTACAGATATATGCCATTATTTGTTTATACAATCATCCACTGTTTTGAATTTTGCATAATGAAATTTTAATTTTAATGTTTTTTAAAAATAGCAAATGTTTACTAAAACAAAAAATTTTAATTAAAAATGTATTATTAAAAATTCACAAAACTAGGGACTTCCCTGGTGGCGCAGTGGTTAAGAATCCGCCTGCCAATGCAGGGGACACGGGTTCGAGCCCTTGTGCAGAAAGATTCCACATGTCATGGAGCAACTAAGCCCATGCACCACAACTACTGAGCCTGCACTCTAGAGCCCATGAGCCACAACTACTGAAGCCTATGTGCCTAGAGCCCATGCTCCACAACAAAAGAAACCACCGCAGTGAGAAGATTGCACATCGCAATGAAGAGTAGCCCCTGCTGGCCGCAACTAGAGAAAGACAGCGCACAGCAATGAAATCCCAACGCAGCCAAAAATTAATTAATTATTTATTTAAAATTCACAAAACTAAATAGGTGTAAAAGGAATTTTAAAAATTAAACTATCAAAGGATGGTTTTTGTAAGTTTCTATCATTTATATTTTTGAGGTTATTAGAGCTTAAAAGAGCACTAAAAATAGTACACTATGAGTTTTGGGACTCCCTTTACTTTTTTTTTTTTTTTTTTTTTTTTTTTTTTTTTTGCAGTACGCAGGCCTCTCACTGCTGTGGCCTCTCCCGTTGCGGAGCACAGGCCCCGGACGTGCAGGCTCAGCGGCCATGGCTCATGGGCTCAGCCGCTCCGAGGCATGTGGGATCTTCCCGGACTGGGGCACGAACCCGTGTCCCCTGCATCGGCAGGCGGACTCTCAACCACTGCACCACCAGGGAAGCCCTCCCTTTACTTTTAATAAGTGCCCCAGGGGATTATTGTGGTCAAGCAGTTTGGGGAGACACTGAGCTAATAGTGCACATAAACCTCTTAGCATAGTCAGTGCCTGGTCCACTGTAAGCGCTCCCCAAGCACTCCTTACCCCCACAGGAAGCACTCCCCTAAGGGTTTGTTCTTAGTAGTGATTCTTTTCCTTGCCCTCCACACACACACACACACACACACACACACACAGCACGCATGCGTGCACGCATGTACACAGGCACAGAGCTTTCTCCCAGTCCCAGACTCAGCTGGGTCATCAAACTCCCCCTCAACTCCAGGACCAGTGACTCTCTGTGGAAGGGAAATTGTGGGGGGCGGTGTGGGAAGGCGAAGGCAGGGGTGGCAGGCTGCGCTGCGGGAATCTCTGAGAAGCTTCTGGGTGGGAAGAGAGGGACCCTCCTGGTGGTCTCTCTGTTTGTTTCCCAGGGCAGGCTGAGCCTTCACCTCCTGACCCTGTGGGAAGCACAAGTCGAGCCTCGGCTCCACCCAGGAGGGGCTGGGACGAGAGTCTGGCCATGGGAGCTGGAGGGAGCAAGAGATTTAGAGTCAGACAGGCCTGGCCCTTACCAGTTCTACCGTCTCGGGCCAGTCGCTCTCTGGGAGGGAGAGACCAGTCCTGCTCAGGTCCCTCAGCTCCTGCAAGGATCAGGGGAGAGGATGGAGGCGAGAGGGCAGCGTGAGCGATGCACGCAGAAGGTGCAATAACGTGAATCTTGTTCACGAGGAGCCACAAGGGCCAGGAAGGCGTTTCCTTGCTGGTGTCGAGACATCCGCAAGCCAAAGCAGGTGTACCGAGCGCTTACTGGCACCTACTATGTATCCCACATGTGCGCAGGAGAGTGAAGAACTTGAAACCGGAGGAAGCTGGTGACCTGCGGGGCTCATACCCTTTTGGTGGCCACTGGAGGAGAAGGGACTCCCCTATCCCCGCCTTCTTACCTCTGTGTCCCCCAGTCCAGGGACTGGGTTAAATGTATTCCTTCAACATATACGTACTGAGTCCTAGAATTGAGAACTGTGCTAAGCAATGGGGGTTCAGTGGTGAACTGAACAGACAGGAGTCTGGCTGACAGCCCAGTGCTGGGGAAGGGGAACAGACAAAAAATAAACAAACAGTACCAAAGTAAACAACTTAATTTCCAACCAGGGAAGTGCTGTGGGGGAAATGAACAGGGTGACCTGATGGAGGGCAGGAGGTCCATTTAGGCAGGGGAAAGGCCCCTCGTGTAAGGGAGGTAATAAACGACCATGTGGGGACATGGCAATATCCAGTCTGGCTTCCAGAGTCAGAATGACTGAGTATCCAACGCAGCCTTACCGTTTGCAAGCATTCCATCCTGGACAAGGGGCTTAACTCCACAGAGCCTCAGTTTTCACACCTGTAAAATGGAAGTAAATATCCAGTCTGCTTCATGGGAGTGATAGGAAGGGTAACTTAGATAATTCAAGCACATTATGGTAAGTACTTATTAATAACTGACTTTTTAAATTTTATTTATTTTTAACTGGGTTGGGTCTGCGCACAGGCTTTCTTTAGTTGAGGTGAGTGGGGGCTACTCTTCGTTGTGGTGCACGGGCTTCTCACTGCAGTGGCTTCTCTGCACGGCCTCTAGGCGCACGGGCTTCAGTAGTTGTGGCACGTGGGCTCAGTAGTTGTGGCTCGTGGGCTTAGTTGCTTCACGGCATGTGGGATCTTCCCAGACCAGGGCTGGAACCTGTGTCCCCTGAATTGGCAGGCAGATTCTTAACCACTGCATCACCAAGGAAGCCCAATAAGTGACTTGAACTATTTATTTATTTAGGCTGTGCTGGGTCTTAGTTGCAGCACATGGGATCTTCTTTTTAGTTGTGGCATGAGGACTCTTAGCTGTGGCATGCATGCGGGATCTAGTTCTCTGACCAGGGATCGATCCCGGGTCCCCTGCATCAGGAGCGCAGAGTCTTACCCACTGGACCACCAGGGAACTCCCATGGTAAGTTCTTATTAAATAATAGATTATTTCTATTTCATCCAGCCTGGGCCAGGTACCCACAATCCATGGGTTAGTTGGAGAAGGACAACGGGGTGGGCTAATCTCGAGCCTGCACTTCCAAACTGATTCCAGAGTGTCTTACTCTCATCCAATATACAGCAAGTGTCTCAAACTCATTTGTCTTTAGGGCCAGGCACATGGGTGCAGTAAGTTAAGGAGTGGTGGGGACTGCGCCGCTCCTTAGAGAACAGACCCTGCCTAAAGGAAGCAGATCCTATTCAGCTTAAGGGAATGCTCGCTTTGTTAAAATGAGGGCCTAGCCCTTTCCATTTCTTAAATGATGAAAACAAACTATTTTCTGCAAAATCTTATGAACTTTCAGTATTGGTGATTTAAATAAAAACCTTTCAAAACGCTGTTGGGAGCAGACAAAGCACTGTGGATCAGTCAAGGTGGTCTGCAGGCAGATTTGCAAGCTCTACCTACCAAGGCCAGGCCCTTTGCTGAACACTGCGGAATACAGAGCCAGCCAGCAGCAGGCTCCTGGTGGAAAACTCCCAGGGGCTCCAGGGACCAGAGCCTGAAGGGGGAAGGAGACCACGTGGAAGAGGAGACCCTTGAGCTGGATTCTGTGGGATAAATAGTGTATTTTGTGTGAATGAAGAGGAGGTAAAAATCATTCTGGGCAGAGCCAGAACAGCTCTGAACTTTGCAGAAGGGTGAGTGTTTCCATGGGGCCAGAGTGCTTTTGGGGTACAAGGGGATTGTAGTGGAAGGCTGAGGTCTCTATCTCCAGATCACAGAGAGAGCCACGTGTGCCCGGTAGAGGCACCTAGATGGGGCCTCCAAGACCAGCAGTGAGGGGTACAGGAAGGGCACCAAGTACTGGAGGTGGAAGCCAGAAGCCTGTGCTTAGTCCCGCCTCTGCCACTTGCGGGACTGCATCAAGCTGAGGATCACAGCAAGCAATGGTCAGCTAGGAAGCGGGGGCTGGGGCTTCGGAGACAGGAGTCGTCCGCACTTCTAGGGAGCTCACAGTCTGACGGCAGTTACTCATGAGGGCTGGGACAACTGCTCCTCGGCACTCTGCTTAGAAGAGGACTCTGCCAAATTGCTAGGGAGCTAGTGACAGGTTTGTAGAGGAAGCGGCAGTGTTTAAGCTGTGTCTTGATAGGTGAGAAGGAGTTTACCAGGGAGATTAAGAGGAAACAGCAGGAGGCTGCATGGAGAAGTGGCATGTGAAAGGCAGAGGTGTGCTGGGAACCTGTTCAGGAATATGGACTTCATTCAATCACCTGACAAATCCTTACTGAGTTCCTGTGTGCCAGGAGCTGTGCCAGGCATGGGAGGAGCGTGATAAAGCAGACACCCTCCACCTTCAAAATAATGATGCTATTTAATTCCTCTGTTCCTCAGTTTCCCCATCTCTAAAATGCCTTTCATACCTTACAGAGCTTCAGGGAGGGATGAACAGGATTACATAGGCTTCTATAGGCTAACATATACGCGAAGACAGTCAGTGTTACACTGATATAGGAAATGCTCATTAAATATGTGCGGAACTGAAATGCCTTCCTGCCCTGACTTCCTGAGAATCTAGCACTTGCCAGTAACCTGCCTTAGACTCCTAGATAAGCAGGTTTGTTCGATGAATGAATAAACAAATGACCAAGCACTACTTTACACACATTTACTGCTTACAGCATTCTTGTCAAGTAGATACTATTCTGTTTTTTTTTTTTTTTTTTGCGGTACGCGGGCCTCTCACTGTTGTGGCCTCTCCCGTTGCAGAGCACAGGCTCCGGTCGCGCAGGCCCAGCGGCCATGGCTCACGGGCCCAGCCGCTCCGCGCCATGTGGGATCTTCCCGGACCGGGGCACGAACCCGTGTCCCCTGCATCGGCAGGCAGACTCTCAACCACTGCGCCACCAGGGAAGCCCGATACTATTCTTTATCTCCATTTTACAGCTGAGGGAGCAAATGCTTCAAGATGGTAAGTGATCTAATATGCCCAGGTATCGACAGAGAAGGATCCAGAGTCTGCCTTCCGGCAGCCTGACCTCAGAGCCCCAGCACTTAACCCTGCATATCGTTGCTCACGTGGAGGACGGGTCCAGATCGGCCCAATGGAAAGCATTCGAGAACTTCGAGGGACTTTGCTCCCCACTCTCCAGCCAGCTGGGTTGGCGCTGAAAGGTTATCTCCCAGGTCAGGTAATCCGACGGTCAGTCTGTCTGGGGCAGGGGAAGCGAGAAGGTGTCATTCCCCTCCTGGGAAGAGGCACTTCTGGTCCTTCTTGCAGGAAACAGATCCTGTATGAACAAGTACCTTTTAAAAATGAGAAGAATGACTGTTAGCCTCTGTCCTGAAGAGTGCCACAGCTGGAGAAAGTTCAGTGATGAATGGGCTTTGACAGAGTCCCTCTTGCTGGTCAGAGAGCAGGTCCCCACAGGGCTTTGGGCCAATACACATCAGAAATGAGTTGTGTCTGCTGCTCCTGGACCCTGGGAAAAGCAAGACTTTGAGAGTTGTTTTTTTTTTTAAGTCTTAGGACAAGGCCCATGTCGACCCTCTCATCTACGGGGAAGCCACAAGGCTATAGGCATGGGTTTGGGTAACAAGCAGTATCCTTCACATACTGGCTGTTTTCACTTGTAAATGTGTGGCCTTGAGCAAGTTACCAGGTTCCCTCTGAGCCTCTGTTTTCTCATCCCCGAAGTGGGGATGATAATAAAATCAATGCAGTGATTACCAGAATGCCTACTGCATTAGGTGCTCAATAAGCATTATTATGTCATTTTAATTGCAATATTTACTGAGCTCCTACTATATGCCACATAGTACGAGGGACACAGAATGAATAAAGCTGAATTTCAAGAAGCTTCTGGTCCAGCACGGAAAGGAGATCATCTGTTTTGTTCTTTCCCCAATCCTGGTGGATAAGACTACTACGTTCTGAATGCCCCTGTTTAAACAGGGACCCCCTGGATTCTAGGACCTGTAGGTTTGGGGGAAGGCTGACCCCTATACCTCTGTCTGACCACAATCTCTCATTGTTTTTTACTTATATATTCATAACCTGGGTGAGGGCACCTTCTGCCTCTGGGGAGGGGTCTGATGCAGAGGGCCGGGGACTGACAAGCCCCAGGCTGCAAGCCCCCAGGCTAGGGAAGTTGAATGACAACCACGGAGCACCCATAATAATCTGTATGCTTAAGGCTTTACAAAAACAGCAGGTTTTAAGCGCTTGCAAAGCATTTTAGCATTTGTTTTATTTAATCTTCATGGAAGGAAGTATCTCCAGTCATGGTTTACAGATGAGGAAACTGAACGCAGAGAGGTGGGTTCCAAACTGCAACTAGACCCTAGCTCACCCAGGTTCTCAAAGTTGTCTGATAAGAATCACAGGGGTACTGGTTAAATATGTAGATTACCAAGGTCTCTCTCCAAATTCGAATGCTAAAGGCCTGGATTGGGACTCAGGAATCAGTAGTTTAACATACACCCCAGGTGATACTTATCTTCAGGCAAGTCCAGACACAGTACCATTCATTGATTAATTTACTCAGCTAAGATACTTTGGGTCCCAACCATGATATGTACTGGAGGGAGAGCACGATGAACAAGACAGTCCCCAGCTTTAGAAGGAACTAACAGTCGTCTGGCTGAGCATATTGTCCCGGTCCCGTGGTCAGCACAGGTCTACAACCCACATCTCTCCTAGGCAAGGCCCCTTCCTGCTGGCTGGGCCGGCTTCCACCTGGACACGGGTTTGGAGCTCCTAGCTGAGCCTGCTGGGCCTCCTTCCACTAACACCTGCTCAGGGCTGAGCGTGTGGTTCTCTGGAGCTGGAGGCATCCTGTGGAAGAAGCCTAGGTGTGCAGGGCACGTAGTGTTTCGGTAAAGGCTGGCCAGCTGCTAATGTTTATGTCAGGGCTAGGAAAGGACCAGGGGGCGAGGGCGGGGGCATAAAGAGCCCTCCAGTGTTGCAGAAAATAGCTGGGGCCTGAACAAGGGGCAGAGATTTACATTTCTTTAAAGGTAATTTCAGCTTCAACCTGACTTTGCACCTGAAGAGAGCCCAGACAAGGACCACTCTTGTGTAGGTGAGGAAAGCAGGGCCCAGAGAGAGGAAAGTGAGAGGTCCTGAGCTGAAACCCAGGTCTCCAGGGTAACTGCCAGGGGAGGCAGGGACTGCAGGACATGGATGACACAGGCAACACCTTTTTCCTGAAACCCCTGGGGTGATGTGAACCTGTGAAGGAAGACCCTGATACCACCACAGGCGCTCCACTCACCCCGTGAGCTATGCCCTCGGCTCCAGCTTCTGAGCACTTTCTTTTCGGGTGGAGAAGTCTGTCATTCCTCCTGGCCGCTCCTGTCCTCTGCTTTCTCCAGGAGAGAGCTTCAATATTTGAAGCAGGTCCCCATGGACCTTTGTCTGGCACTCATCTTTTTCGTTCCAGCAATTCCCAGTACCCAGTCTTTTTTCAGAGGCTAGCTCTCCAGACAGGCCCTGCCGTATAAGGCAGGGGTTGCTCCCAGAGGCCATCTGTACAGTGTCCTGGAAGGCTGCACGGTGCCAGGCTGGGCTGAAGCCTCCCAGGCCAGTGTGGAGCTGCACCCTGCCCGAGAGCCTCCAGGAGACACAGCTTTCATTCTCTATCTGTTCCTGGTTGAGCCAGACATCTATTTGGAACCTGGAGGAAGAGGAAAGGGCAGGGACCCCAGGTGGGGGAGAGTAAGGAAGCCATCCTTCTGACCTGGGAGTTTGCCTGCGACAAGCCAGCTGTGTCTTGGAAAAAAAGCCTGGAGTAGCAGAGTGCCAGGGTGGGCAAACTAGACGGTCCCTGGACCTAACAGCTCCTCCAGTTTTTCAGGTCTCCTCCCTACCAGGCTCAGGTCTCACTCGCCCCCAGCAGGTGGTCCCTCTGGGGGCCACCCCCGGTGACGGGGGCTGGGCTGGGGGGTGTTATCCGACCTGAAAGCTTCCCCTAGGGAGGAAGGGCAGGGGCGGGGCGCCCGCGAAGGCCCAGGATATAAGGGACGGAGGCTGGCCTTGGGCCCCCGCCACCCCACCATGCACGCGCACAGCCTGCTCTTGTTCCTTCTGCAAGTCTGGTGGGCTCTCCTCCAGGCGGGCGCCACGATGGTAGCCCCGGTGCCCCTTCGAACGTGGGGGCAGCCCTCGTCGCCATCCCCTCTTGCTTATATGCTGAGCCTGTACCGCGAGCCGCTGCTCCGGGCGGACATCATACGTAGCCTGCAGGCGCAAGGTAGGCTGCCCCGCCCCGCCCCGCCCCGCTCGGCTGGACCCCCGGCGCGCCTTGGGCGCTCCCGCCCGGGACTCCAGGAGAGGGCTGGAGGGGCAGGGGCTGCGGCACCATGCCGGAGACGTGCCACTGAAAACGTATCCGCACGCTTGAAGGGCACGTTCAGGGGCTGGGGCTGACGGTGTCTCGGCGTCTGCCTTGGCTCGGGAGACAGGGTTGGTGGCACCCGGCGTGTGTCCCGGACTGAGACCTCTGCGTTCCGGTCTTGTTTAGGGTGGGTAAAGCGCGGGACTATAGGGTGGAAGACTGATTGTGCCACTGCTTATCTGTGCCGTCTTAAACTACTGTAATCTCCGGGCGCCTCGGTTTGCACATCTGTAGCATAGGGATAATAGTGCCTCCCTTATTGGACTGGCGAGGGCTACGGACAACGCACATAGAACGCTTAGCACAAAACCAGGCATAGTAATGTATGGTCGTTATTATTGCTACAATTATTTTGTCTTGTCAAAAAAAATTTTTTTTTTCCTTTTCGCGAGTGAGGGTGAAGGCGTTCCGGGGTCTGGCGTTGGGAGTGTCTCTGGCTGAGACTGAGGTTCGAAATAGGGTGTCAAGCATGTAACATCAGGGATTAGGTTTCAGAAATTATGGATTAGAGATGAAATGCCCCGAAGTCGAGAACTGCGGCAGGCTTGGGTCATCCAGCCCAGGCTGGGTAGGTGTCAGTGTCCCGGACGACACCGGGCTCGGGGCCTAGATTTGGAGCGGGCGAGGTCCCTCCCATGGTGACCTTGAGAGTATCAGCCGCGAGGATGGGGCAGCGTGCGTTCTGGGCACTGGGCGCAGGTAGATGTTGAGAAAAGGGAGCCCTTCCCGCGGGGCTCCTCTACTCCCGGCAATCCACATCCCAGCGCCCGGGGTGGCCCCTGCCTGCCTGCACCTCTCTCTGCCTGCCGGGGCCAGACGGCCCTCCCCGGAGTTCGGGCGAAATCCACATCCGATAATCTGATTTGACGGCCACCCGCCGGCCCCTTGTGATCTGGGGGTGGGGGCTCCTAGCTCCCTGGCCAGCCGCGTCTGGGGTCAGACGGCCAGTGACCGTCTCCGGAAGGGTCATATGGGGACTAGTCAGACTAGGGACACACGGGGGGCGGAGCAATTTGAAAATTACTGGGGTGCTCTGCCCTGCCAGAAAGTTGGGGTTGGGGGGTAGGTGGATAAGCAAAGAGTGGGAGGCGCACTTTTCCAATTCACTCCCTCCTTCCAGAGAGTTCTGGAAGGTTTGTGGTGATTTGACAGTCTTGGAAACTGGGTCTGGTCCCTCAAACCCTGCTTCCCAATTCCCCATGTGTCCCTGGCACATCTGCTGACTTTTCTAGTCTCCTCCCCGTCTGTAAAAATTAAGTGCCCGGCTTTCTTTCTACCTCATTTGGGTGAGTGTGGTACCTTTCCATCTCAGGTTTATTTGTAAGCTGCACAGGATAAGGGGAAATGGGTGTTGGAATCTAACCAAATCAGGTGTGCATCCGTGTCTTGTGTCTTTCACTGTTTAACCATCTTCACCTTGGACCTTAGTTTCTTCATCTGCAAAATGGTGATAAAGGTAGGAAGGATTTAAGGAGACAAGGCTTATAAAACACTTGGCATGAGGGAAGCAGTTAATGGTAATCACCCTCATAATTTATAATAATGTAGGGTGGGAACTCGGTGTCATACTCAGCCTCTTTTTCTACAGAGTCCGTGACTCTAACTCAACACCCTGTTTGAGGGGCAAGGAACCCAAGATCATGAGCCCTTCCTTCTTTAGAATTGGAAGTGGGTCGAGATTTCACTGGGGCCCGTGTGGCCAAGTCTGCATTCAGTCTGTGGATGGGTTTCAGGGTGTCCATGAACCCCTTTCTTATAACCACCCCCAAATCACATTTATTGTGTTAGTAGGAAATGCAGTTTTTCTGGGGAGAGCATTCTTGGCTTTTATCAGGCATTGGTGACCCTCAAAGATTAGACCTCCCCATTATTCTAAGATAAACCAGAGCCAGATCTAAGAAAACCTTTTAGCACTGTGTCCTGGGGAGCCCTTGGCTGCAGGTAGGCTAGTGGGGTCTCAGACTCTTCCAGCAGGAAGGAGTATCCTCCTCCCTGCCCCTGCATCCACACAGCCATCCTAGCAGCAGATGACTTTGTTCCCCTGTCCAGGTCCCTCACTGCCTGGACATCTGCATTTCTAACTTTGACTTGGGTAATAATAAGGAGGCAGTTGATGATGGCCGTTTATTGCACTTTGGTGGTTGTGCTGGGCAAAGCACTTTACACACATTATCTCAGTAAATCTCAACACCCCTGTGAGGTGGATACTGTTACCATCTCCCTTTTACCCAGAGGGAAACTGAGGCCCAGAGAAAGCTGGCTGCCCAGTGTGGCAGCAAGTGGCAGAACTTGATCCATCACCAGAGACACCGGGTCCCTCCTCTTAAACACTGAGCTGGAATGCCTTTAAAAAGCCATTTGTGGATACTTGAGATAGTGTGTTTTAAGTCCTGGTGTAGGCGGAGCTGTAGCAGAGTTGCTACATGTCACGGGGCGGTGCTGCGAAGGGCAGTGGGTGGTGTCAGCCTCCTCCCCACACCTCTGGGGAGTTGCTAGTCAGGGGCCGGTTATTGCCTCCTGCAGGTGCTAATGAGAAGGGAAGTGGAAATTAAGTGAAAAAGAACATCTAGGGATGGGCTGGGAGAAGCTTCAGGATGCTGAAGCTGGGAATTACCCCCTTCTAATGCAAGCTGGACTTCCCAGAGAAATCCACTGACTATCTGACCAAAGATGTTCTATGAGACAAAGAACCAAAGGGTTACTGTTTTTATTTCTAATGAATAACCTCTGCCTTTTATTTAGCAATAGACCTTGGAACATCTTCATTTCCCTGGGTCCTCATGACAATGCAGGGAAGGGTAGGGCATTACTATTCCCACTGCAAAGATGAAACTGGGCTTGAAAAAAGTTAAAGAGCACTTTTAGCTGACCTGAAACATCCACCAATATGTGCTATTCCCAGACATCAGACCACATTAGTCCAGAACTAAAATGAATGGAATGTGCTTCCCCATTCCTTTTCATTCAGGATGGGTTTAATTGTCTTGGGTGTGTGCTTGCTGTGTCTGCCCTGGTGTGTGGATGACCTGGAGTGGGAAAGGGTGAGCGCCCTGCAGGTAGGTAGGAGAGACTACTGGGTGGAAAAGTGCAAGGTCAGCGCACAGTCAAGCTTAGGATGTCTTTAGAAACCTATTTGTAAGGTTGCCAAGAACTCTTGAAGTGTCTGCCTCTGTCTTTAGGAATTGGTGGGGGAAAGGGTGACCAGTCTTTGGCTTCCGTTGCCTATGCCTCCCTGGGAGCTCCAACCCTTATGATCTGTGAATCGACCTCATTGTGCTGTAAAACAGGCCACCCTTTCCAATGAGAAGACAAAGCCTGGCAAACGGGCCACAGGGTGGGTGGAAGTCCAGGATTTCTGTCAGAAAGCTCAGGGCTTGTCCTTAGATTGCATGTGTGAGGGGAGAAGGGAGAAGGAGATGCACTCATCCAATTTTTACCAATTGTTCTCTGGAGTGTCTTGAGGGGGGAGCAGCAGAACAGTGATTTGGAGGTTGGGCTTTGCAGTTGGGCTTATTCTTGGCTTTGCCACCTTCCAAGAATGACACCTCACGCAGGTAATTTAACTTCTCTGAGCCTCAATTTTCCTCATTTCTAAAATGGGTTCAATAACATGCCCAGCTCATAGGGTTAGGGTGACGATTCATATAAGGTAAGGGCTCAGTCATGAGCTATGGTGGTTGTTACACCAACTGAGGCTGCAGGAGGCCCCCACTCACCTGCTTCCTTCTGTTTTTTTCTCACCCAGATGTGGAGGTGGACGGGCAGAACTGGACCTTTGCTTTCGACTTCTCCTTCCTGGGCCAAGAAGAGGATCTGGCATGGGCCGAGCTCCGGCTGCAGCTGTCCAGCCCTGTGGCCCTTACTCCTGATGTCCCACTCTCAATTGAGATTTTCCACCAGCCAAAGCTGAATGAAGATAAGGACCCACCCAACTGCCCAGAACGTCTTCGAATGGACCTGTTCACTGTCACTCTGTCCCAGGTTACCTTTTCCTCAGGCAGCATGGTCCTAGAGGTGACCAGGCCACTCTCCAAGTGGCTGAAGCACCCTGGGGAGCTGAGGGAGCAGATGTCCAGTTTGGCTGGAGAGTGCTGGCGGCGGCCCCCCACATCACCTGTCACCAATGTGCTCCTCATGCTCTATTCCAACCTCTCCCTGGAGCGGAAGCGGCTGGGTGGCTCCACCCTATTGTGGGAAGCTGAGAGCTCCTGGCGGGTCCAGGAGGGACAGCTCTCCCGGGAGAGGGCCAGGAGGCACCGTCGATATCACTTGCAGGACAGAAACCAACTGTGTCGGAAGGTCAAGTTCCAGGTGGACTTCAACCTGATCGGATGGGGCTCCTGGATCATCTACCCCAAGCAGTACAATGCCTATCGCTGTGAGGGCGAGTGTCCTAACCCCGTGGGGGAAGAGTTCCATCCAACCAACCACGCATACATCCAGGTGTGATGCCAAGGCCTGGGGAGGGGAGGTGGTAAGCTGTGGGGGAGAATTGTCCTTACTACCAGATCAGGACACTGGCTTTGCTGTTAGGTTAGTGTGTTCATTCATGCACAGTTATTTGAGCACCTACAATGTGCCAGGTTCTGTGACAGGTGTTAAGGATATAGAGATGACCAATGATAACACCCTCAGAGAGCCTACATGGAGTCATGCCTTGTCAGGTGACCCTGAACACACTGCTTTCCTGGTACTTTTTCCTTCTGTCATAAAATTAGGGGTGGAAAAAAAATAAATAAATAAAATAAATTAAAAAAAATTAGGGGTGGAGTGTGTAGACTGGAGGGTCTCAGTTCCTCCCACTGCCCTGACATTCTAGGAAAGGAAGTTCAGAATTTGGAGTTTGGGAATAGACAGGCCTGGGTTTGAATCCTACTCATTAGCTATGTGATATTGATCAAGTTGCTTACTCTCTCTGAGCCTCAGTCTCCTCATCTGTAAAATGGGGATAGCAATGCCTTACTTCTAGGGTTACATGAGATGATATGCATACCACATGTGTAGTATCAATAGTTAGCAGGTAACAGGTATAATGTTGTCTTACCATTACTAGAAGTCTGTAACTCATTAATGCAATGGGGGCCGCGTTTATGAGGCCAAGGTAGAGATATTACTGTTCCAGCCACTGTACTTCTGCTGCCTAAAAACAGGAGTTGGACACTCATTTTGCAGAAGTAATAAAGCCAGAGGCTACCACCAGGTGCCACTAATCAGCCTATGGTCTAGAAGGTGGTGGAGGGAGAGGAATGGAAGGAAAATGAGGTGGAGAAAGCAGAGAAGAGAGCTTATATATGGTGGTCCTGACCTGCTCTCAAAGGTCACACGGGATCAAAGTGTTTTTATTTTCACTCTATGAGGCCTAGACTGAGAATCTCTTGGACCTGTAGTACATCCTCCATGCCAAGCCTCAGGCAGGGTCCAGAGGCTCTGGGGAGAATGTGAGCTGAGCTCGTGAGAGGGAGGCAGTGGTGGGGGCTGGTATCCTAGAGGAACTGTCCTGGGCACAGGCCCTCCTGAGTCTCTCCCAGGCCCCACTTCTGTCCACCAGCCTACCTGCAGCACGATCAGAGGGAACCAGAGACCCAGATAGTCCCAGTCACCAAATCTAACACTGACCCGAAAAGCCACCACTGGACCACAGGGACAGGGCCCAGTTCCAGAATGCCAAGGGCTTGTTACCTTTTCTCCCGTTGACTCTGTTTGCCCTTCTCTGGGAAACAAAGCAAATCCCACAAGAATTTCCGCATGACTCTCTTCTTCATATTTCTGGAACTAAACCAGGAGTTTCTTGGAAGATTTTTAAAGTTGGTATTCACTCTAGACTAGAACAATAGGAGAACATATGTTACCTACTGCTCTACCCAGATACAGCTTTTAGAATCTTCTGTTTAAAGGCTGTTTAAAAAAATTTATTTTAGGGCTTCCCTGGTGGCGTAGTGGTTGAGAGTCTGCCTGCCGATGCAGGAGACACGGGTTAGTGCCCTGGTCTGGGAAGATCCCACATGCCGCGGAGCGGCTGGGCCCGTAAGCCATGGCCGCTGAGCCTGCGCGTCCGGAGCCTTGCTCCGCAACGGGAGAGGCCGCAGCGGTGAGAGGCCCGTGTACCTTTAGATATTAGAGTTGATGATGTATTGGCATTCTGATTCCTTTATGAAAAGAATTTTCTATTTTTGCCCCCAGAAACTGATTTTAACTCTCTGTAACTTTTTCACCCTTTACCCAGAAATGACACCATTCTGACCTCACCACTGGGATGTGAATTGACACCCCTGTCCTCCCTTTCACAGAGTCTGCTGAAACGGTACCAACCCCACCGAGTCCCTTCCACCTGCTGTGCCCCAGTGAAGACCAAGCCCTTGAGTATGCTGTACGTGGACAATGGCCGAGTCCTTCTAGACCATCATAAAGACATGATTGTGGAAGAATGTGGGTGCCTTTGAGGAGCTCCTGCAGGTGTGTTGGATTTGCCTGTACCCTGGAAGGTTGGGAAGCTCCTAGAAGACAAGATAACCATCTAATCCAATGAGGAGAAACAAAGAGGGGGAAAAGTCCCTCTGTCCACCAGACCTAAGGAGGAAGGGCTGCCACCCTGTCCTTGAAGGCTCTGTGGGGTCTGGTTGAGCACAGAGGAGAGGGAGGAGGAAGCCTGTGAAGCAGGCTTGCTGGGTTTTCTCTTTGCTGAACAGACAGTAGCACGTGAAAGCACTAGTGGCAAGAGTCCTTTAGCTGACTTTTTTCAACCCATGATCCCCCGGAAATTGTATGCAAGAGCTGGAGCATATGTGCA
Source organism: Delphinus delphis (assembly GCF_949987515.2). Lineage (NCBI taxonomy): Eukaryota > Metazoa > Chordata > Mammalia > Artiodactyla > Delphinidae > Delphinus > Delphinus delphis. The sequence continues at coordinate 61,874,356 of NC_082698.1, forward strand.
TTTATTTTTGAGGTGGGACAAGGTTGTATTTAACTTTTGTGTATTCTCAAAAGTGGCCTTTGACATACACTCACCCACACCCTTGCCGCCTGAAGATTAAGTATCACTATGTAAAATTAAAAAAGTCCACTGGCTTTGGTTGCCTCAGGCTGGGTCAGGGAGCCCCCGCAGAGTGGATCTCTGCTAATGAGTTGTACATACAATAAAGCCATTGTATAGTTCTCCTAGGCCAGCTGGTGCCTTTGAAGGGCGAGGCAGGAACTCGTCCAAGAGAACTGGCCACGTTGGACTACAGAAGCTGGAGCCCTGGGGCGTCCCCAAGTCAGTCTGCTTTGGCGGGCACAATCCATCCAAGTCTAAAGCTCTCTCGACAGTTCACCTCAGTCTGTCAATGCGTGCTATTGAGGCCCCTGGGCTTCCTATCCATAGCGGTGAAGACACTGCCCTGGGTGGCAGACTTGCGTTATGGTCGCAGCTCAGCCACTTGAGAAGCTGTGTGACCTCCGGTGAGTAATTCACTGCTCAACCTCATCTTGTGAAATTAAAGCAGGCGGATCCTAGTGCCTTTCTGTGATTCTTCTTTTCTCTCGCCAGCTGGCCTCATTGAGCACTGCCAAAACAGGGGCTGTACTTTTTTTGTTTGGCAAGGCGAGGGGACCATTTTATTGGGAATGTCAGTCCACAGTAAACTTACCCTGCTTTCCTAAGAAGCCCATAGACTAATGCTCCAACCTTAGGAAAAATGATTCCAATCTATGGGAATACTTGTTTAGAGGGGACTCAAACTTGACTTGGTTGAGTCAAGGTAGTAATCCTGGCCCAGGAAGGGGTTGGCTAGGCTAGAGCCAGGCCTGGGCCTGAGAAACCTCAATGCCCCGATTCAGCAACAAAACTGATCCAGTTGCTCATTCCCTGGAGCGGAAATAACCTGCCCTCCCCACAATTCAGAATCGCAATAGGATTCTGCATTTGACTCTACTTAGGAAACAGTAGAGGTGGGGAGGCCTTGTGAGGTCAATTTTTGTACCATCCTCTTTCTTAAATGAGACCCCAGTGAGGCCTAGCGGCCTGATGCTACAGCTAGGAGTGGCAGGGCCAAGAGCTGAGCTCTGGTCTCTGGAGCCCCAGGGGCACCATCCTTCATACCATCTAGGGGTCTTTGCGCTCTTAGCTTTGGGTCAAGGCCTTAGCCTTTGGAACCAGACATTTGAAACCCCACTTCCACTACCAAACTTAAGTTCTTGGGAGTAAAAATCCTATCCCAGGGCTTTAGAGCATCCTCTGTACTAAATGGGTGCCCAACTGTTCTTCTATGGCTGGGGCCAGGAAAGCGAAAGGTCAAGCTATTTGTGGCTATAGCTTGTGGGAGTGTTTACAGTTAGCAGCTCTACCAACTCACAGAACAAACCCCACTGATGACAGGACACCACCTCGTATCAAGCAGAAGACGCAGGCACAAAGGAGTGAAAGGACGTTTTGCTGACCCCTGCTAAAAGCTCACTGTGCAGTGTGTCAGCGGCAGGGGCCTTCTGCTGCCTGGCCAGAGGTATTTGGGGCTGAGCCTACAACACAGCTCCGTGCTCTGGAACCTACCTGCTAGTGCAGGCTGTGTTAAGTCTGAGGAAATGCTGCCTGCGGGAACTGAGTCCTGCCCTACCCTGAGGGCCAGGAAGGGGCTTTCAGTCAGAGGTATTTTAACTTGCTCTGAAGGCAAAGGTCTCCTTCCGCTGTTCCTGTAGCAGTGCCAAGTCAGTAGCCGATTGGGGGAAACTGGATGCATTACTCTCCTTGGCTGGGGAAGTGGGCGGGCCTGGTACAGGGAGGAGTAGAGAAAAGATAAAAGCAGAAACTGGGAAGGGGCTGTGACTCTCACACAGCAACACAGTTGGGTTAATCTCCATCATGTAGTCTCCCCTTTTACTAGCAGTAAAAGCCTTATCCCTCTATCCTAAATTGCCTTTCAAGTCGATACCCTATTTGCCTTTGGGGCAAAGTAAAGGATATATGAAATGGCTTTCAAGATTATCTTCCCTTGAAGAGATTATTTCATCCTTCTAGGGATCACACAAGCCTGCTCCACTCCCAAACTTGCACATTCTGGGGAAGAGCAGACCCAGTTGACCCACCTCTACTGGTCACACCAACTGAGCTGCAATTGCGCTCTTGACATACCAGCCACTGGGCTAAGTGCCTGCCATGATCCCACCTGAGCCCACAGTCACCCAGGTAAGACCTACTTCTTAACTTAACCCTATTTTAGAGAAGGACACCAAAGGTTACAGAGACTGGGAATCCTGTCGGAGAGAATGTGGCTGCTACTAAGTGGTACAGAAGGAATTCAAGCCTGTCTCACTCCAAAGCCTGTGCTCTAAACCTCTATGCTGTTTTGTTCTGTGGACCTGTTTACATGGTCCACAGGATTCTTGAAAGGACAGGATTCTTGCTCTCAATACTAATATGTGAGCCTCACTGGATTAATAATAGCAAGGAATGTGATGCTCACGCAGCAGAGTCTAGTTTATTTTCAGACATCAGATATGATGGATTTCTAACAAGTGCTCCTGAGAGGCAGAGGCAGCCCTCGTCAGGAAAGCTGTTGTCTGGGCTTCCTCCAGGCTGGTACCTAAAGAAGGGCCTTCTTGGGTACATCCAGCCCCAGCATGTACGTGTTCACCTCCAAGCTCCTTAGGGAAGGGACACATCACCTCCTGGCACATACAGGGCCAGATGGACAAAGTGCTCCGTAAATGTTGAGAGGAACTGACACATGAAGTGGCCAACTGCCTTTGCCCATCTTCCTCACCAGGCAAGATGCCCAAAATGTGTCAACAGGATTTCACCTGAAATTTAAAAAAAAAAAAAAATTAAAAACACCAAGGTGATACTCAAGATCTTTATTGATTCAAGTGTAACAGCAACCGTTGGTGAGAATTTAACTTTCCCCCTAATTTCCAAACACTAGCTGGTTTGGAAGGACAGTTAGAAAAACAAGAAACAAAAACCTGATCACGGAGTCACACAGGACTGCCTCAGGACTGCGTGGTGCCCTCTGTTCTCCATCCACGACAGTGAAATGGACAGGCCGGGTAAGGGGATACCCACATTAAGGGAGACGAAGGGAAGACTAAGGAAAGTACTGGCAGTCTCTGTTTTTCCATTCAGAATGGATGGAACTGGGCCACTGGTGGCACAACGACAGGGAAGAACATTTTTTTTTTTAATATATATAAAACATTTTAAAGATGCTTAAAATGGACATCTGAAAAACGTGAGTGTCCTCTGGGCTCTCCAAGACACCCTCTTTAAGGTTCGCCCCTGGGTAGCAGAGGGTCTCCTCACCCAGGTGGCAAGAGATGGGCTCCATCTCCAGGCGAAGGAAAGGCACTGGCTCACAGTCCTCAGTGATTGGAACACACACCAGGAGCAGGATGCCTCACCACACAGCTTGCCCCTCATCTCTCGTGTTACTCCCCTACTCTCCTGGTTTCAAGTAAAAATGACCCTTGGCCTGGGCTTGGGTTTTTTGTTTTGTTTTAAAGATTAAGATGGAGACGAAGGGGGTACATTGGGGCAAGAATGGATATTCTGTGCTAGATTCATGCAATCTCAGGTGTTCAGGAATTTGGGGTTTAAGCACCGGCAAGAGCTCCCTTTGGAAATTTCAACGTGGCCAAATGATTATCAAGCACTGCAGCATCTCTCTGCCAGCCTCCCACTCTTAGAAAGGTGGCAGAGAGAGAGTTTAAATACCCCAGGAATGTGTTTCATCTCAGTACTATTTTCCATTGGGGATCCAGACAGTATGGTCTGCCAGGGCTGCAGGCAGAGGAAGCAAAGAGAAACCACAGATCATCTGAACAGGGACTTGAAATACTTCTCCTAAATCTAAGCTTTGCCAAAAGGTGTCAACTTCCAGGACCAGCCCAGAGAAAGAAATGTAAATTACAGAGGGTGGGAAAGGTGACAGTAATGACTGTATCAACCATCCTTAGTCTTCAATCAGACATGTCCGTGAGCAAGCCTCAGGGAAACGCCAATACTCAACTGGAAAAACATGACTAGAACAGGAAACGCCCCTGGGGTATAAGCATTCTAAAGAATTGTGACCCGACTGCCTCAAGATCTGATGTCATCTTTTATCAAAAGCTGGGAGAGAGGTAAAGCGGTGGGGATAGTAATGTGTGGTAACTACGCCCCCTTTCAAAGTCCAGACAGAAATTGCCCTCCCAAGGAAACAACGCTTCTTTTTTGTTTTTTTTGACAATGCTTCTTTAAAACAAATACTACCCCCTCCTAGATATCATGGGCAGCTAAGAGATTGGGTTTCGCAGATTAATAAATAGCTCCCCTTATCATGTAGTCCAGAAACATGATAAGGGGAAGTTTTGACCCAGAGAGAAAAGCACCGGGCCTCCCTTCTGGAGGGGAATGTAAAGGGCTGAGGGCCCAGGCTGCAAGCAGCCAAGATACATGATACCCCTAAGGTCTGACAGACCCAAAGAGCTGGTAACCCAAACAGCAAAAATAAAAGACCACCTATTTTGACTCCACCTCAAAATCAGACGGAAAAAAATTCATTTGAAGGTGCTTTGAAGATGAGTTCGTTAATTCTGGAAGAAGTACCTTTTTCTTTCTTTTTTTTTATAGCTGCCTCAGCAGCAATGCTTTTTTATTCAAGCATACTCTAAAGCAAGCAGGGCTATAGATAAAATGCTGGGAAGAGTTGGAGCATAAATCCAAACAAGAATTTGCATCCTTAAGATGCCTGAAATCTCTAAAAACTTGGCACAGGTGCCAGAAACACATAGCAGACATTCACTAAACACGTGTTGAACTGACAAGCTTCATCTAAGTTTTTCTTCAGGGTGAAGACAGCACTGGTTCTCTTTAAGAACCCGTTTCCATCAGGAAGCCCAGGATGACGTGGGCACACAGAGTTAACCTGCAGTGGATTTAAAGAACAATAAAGCACAGCCAGACATTTCTAATTCCCAGATGTTCCCTACTTATTGAGAAGTGGCTTCTTGAGTGACAGACCTGGCTCAAGTCTGCTTCGGCTGGTGTAGTTTGTGACAGCAGGTGCCAAGCATCGACTCTGGTGGGGACCTGGCTTCCGGATGCTCTCAGCTATGTCACCCTGAATCAGAACGGTTAGCTTTCCTCAGCCCAGTAACCCAAAATGTAATTCAAGTTTGCTCCCTTTGCTTAACAGCCCTGACTCCAATTAAGTCCATTTGAGTGGCTCAAATAGAAGGATCCAATTCGCTTTGTCAATTCCTGGCTAAAGGAGATACCGAGCAAGCAGTATTGAGTCTTAGATACCAAGCCAAGGACTTACAAAGCAGCAACCTTGGGCTGCTGGCAGTATACGCCAGGCAAATGTATAGATACATTCTCCTGGGAATTGCCATTTCTTGCCTCCCCTCTTAAAACTGGCAGTAGCCATGGGGAGAGAATCCGGTTTTCATCTGTTTGTCGATGCACATCTTAAGAGAACTGTTTTCAGTAACAACACCTCTCTCAGTATATCATCTACTTTAAACCTACCCCCTCTTGTTGACCTGGTTTCATTCTCTATTGGGGGCGAGGTGGTTTTAAAGTACACCCAAAATTCTTTGATACCGCTCCATGCAGTAGGTGGGCTGTAACTCCCCTCCCCTTGAGTGTAGGCTGGCTTAGTGGCTTGCTTCTAAGGAACGGAATAGGAAGGCGTGATGACGTGTGCTTTCGGAGACTGTCATAAAAGGCACTGCAGATTCCTCCTTGCCCTCTTTCTCTGGGATCACTTGCTCAGGGGGAGCCAGCTGCCATGCTGTGAGGACACTCATGCTGCCCTAAAAAGAGATCCACACAGAAAGACACTGAGGCATTTTGCCAACAGCCACAAAGAAAGCTCAGAAGTGGATTCTCAAGCCCCAGGTGACTGCAGACCCCACTAACATCTTGACTGCAACTTCCTATGACCCTGTGCCAGACCCATCATGTGAAGCTGCTTCCCAGGTCCCAACCACAGAAACTGACAGATAATGTTTGCTCTTTTAAGATGTTAAGTTTTGGGGTAATGTGTTAAACAGCAATAGATAACTAACGCAGATGGCGGGACAAAACTCTTGGCTTGGAAGCTAGAAGCCAGCTTCTCTACACTGTGGTCTTGAGAACACAATAGCTATTTCAACAGAATATGAGGAAGTGGTGAACTTAATGCACCACACTACGAAGGAGGTAGAATCATGACAATGCATGTCTCCTGCTGGAATTTGGACAAGGTCATTTCTCACCGACATGGATTGTCCCCAGAAGTACAGAAACATGGTTTTCTCCTAAGAAGAAAAGTACAAATAATCAATAAGATTTTAAGAACCGCCTAAATCAAATGCTACCCTAAGGGGGTTCCCTTTCCAGGAAAAAGCCCAGAGAGATTATTCATTTAGGGCTTCAACTGTGAGATTCCTTCCAAACATACAGGAGTAAACCACCTACTGGATTCTGGCTTGCCCTGAAAATGATTCTATGAGGCATGGCACAAAGGTGTCATCTGTTGGAAGTTCATCTATTGCCTTGTGAAATTATCTTTGAAATGCCGATTTATGGAGGCCAAAGTATCTCTAGTAGCAGTGGCCTCCAGGAAGGAATTGCACCAAGCAGTATGGAGGTCGTTACAGAGATGGCTAAAGGATTGGGAAGCTGCTATATTATACAGCTGACACTCCCAAGAAGTACTAGAAATATGGCCTCTGATTAGGGGGCCACATGCAGCAATTCCTCAAGAGAGCAAACAAGGGGAACATGGCATCTTAAGACTACTCAAGCTGGCATGTTTTAAATTCACTCCCCGTCTCTCAGTGAGGAAGCCGAGTTTTCATGTGCAGCAGTAAAGAGCAAACAAGGGCACGTGCTTCTGCTGACAGCCCGACTACTCGCTGTAGTGGAGTCAGATTCCAGAGGATGCCCAGGCCGGGCCCCGAGGAGGATGAAAGCGTCACTCCCAAAGAATCAAGCTCCCAGGGGACAATGAGGTCCTGAGCAAGCTTCTCATGCAAATTACCAATGCACCTTAAGTTGTTCCAAGAGTATGTAAAGTGAAATTTGGAGTTTAATTAAAATCAAAACAGAGATACATTAAAAAGCAAACAAAAAATACTTTTCCATTCATCAATTTTTGAGACTGAAAGCATCTCCAAAACTGGAGATCCAGCTTATTCCTGAGAGACATCAACCATCACAAAAGGTTTCACTTTTTGAACTCTTCACATTTTGTAGCAGAAAACAGAACAAAGTTCCTCAGACACCCTTCCTTCTTTCTGTCTAAAATGTATTCGCAAACAGGGTCTCTTCATAGTTCAAAAGAAAAACAGCTTTCTATCTTAGCCAACTGGCCTGTTACTCTCACCCTGGGATCTGATCTCTTAATAAGAGGGTTCAGGGCACCAAATCCAACCAGAAATTCCCAGGACACCAGTGGCTATTTTACTTGTCTTTCTATGAGGAGAGTCACTCTCCCAGGATTACTGGGCCAGTCAATAGTCAGGACAACGGGATGGGGAATGAAGCAGCAAAGGGTAAGGGAAAAGAATGAGGTTCCATGAACAACCCAGGGAAGGCAGAAGGGTCCAGTTTCACAATCCACCCACTTACAAACTCCAAACATGCACACCCAAAACTAGAGCGAGAAGGAAAGAGCTCGTAAGGGACGAGGGAAGACGAGGGATGGTGACGTGGAACAGCAGACTCGCCTACGGACAATCCTCACCCTCCTAACACTGGAAGATGTGTAATTAAAAAGTTGCTGTTCAAAATTGTACTGAAAACATATCTAAAAATAGGTCTGTACTCATCTTAAAAATAAAAGGTCACTCCTCAGTTAAGAGGAGTGACAGATATTATCAGATACCGACACTTGAGGTATCCCGGATGTACATCTGAAAAATGGCCTGGCAGAGATAAGGGAGGGAAGGAAGGAAGGAGGGAGGGAGGGAGTGAAAGACGGGGAAATTCAGAGTACCATGGGAAAGATAGAAAAGCGGAAGGAACGCATTTTTAAGCCCATGCTTATCTATCTCAGCAGCCAAACAAAGCAGGTCCACAGAGGAAAGAAGTTCAGCTCTTTTCTAAGAGCGTTTCTGAAAGTCAACTTCAAACTCAAAAATCACAGACAACAAGTAGCACAATGCTCACTGGACTGAAAAACAAGGACTACTGAGCCTGGGTACTCAAACAGTTCAATGTCTTCCGAGGTCATTCCTGGGTATCATCCTGTAGAGGACTATTGGGTTGGCCAAAAAGTTCGATCTGGTTTTTCTGTAACATCTTATGGAAAAACCAGAACGAACTTTTTGGTCAACCCAATACATCGGGCCTTATCCAAAGAGCCTCCGGGACCTGCTCTGGGAGCAGGAGAAATCACGTGGATAGCTCAGAGTACAAAAGGATTGCAAGCAACAAGATGCAAGCAGGGAGGGGTGGGAAAAGGGGAGGAAAAAGAACAACTGGTGACCGAAGACCCCCTTCCGATGTAGAGTTAAGAAATGTTTGCACAATTGTGATAAGTAAACAAATGGGAAGATGAACTATAGTACTAAAGACAGAAGACATTCCTCCCAGAGGAAGGAGGGGAAGTGGACCTCCAAACAGTGCCCCAGGGTAATGCTACCAGAGATGTACAAACAGCGTTCTGTCCCCCAAGGACAAACACCTCAAGGTAAAAGAGAAAGCAGCTCTCTTCCTGTTTACTATTTCCATCCGAGGGTTTTCAAGACCCCAAACTCAGACTTTTGCAGCACTGAAACATGAGCAAGACAGGGAGGAGAGACAGAGGGGTAAGAACAGGAATGATGCTGAACCTATCAAACCTCCATATCACTTCCCCAGACTTCCCAGCCAGCCAATTATTGGTAGGTTGATATTTGATTTGGGATTAAAAAAAAATGGGGGGAAGGGGGAACCAGAGGTTAACTGTTTTCGTCTGTGGGCTGCTTAGTTCTACAGAAATATGTGAAGGGCCTTCAATCTAACTGTCTAACTGGGAAGGGGAACAGGAAATAGGGAGAAGAAATAGTCAGATGCAGCTCATCTTTGCATCCTTTGGCACCCGGAGAAGGAGCAGGGGAGCAGGAGACTGCAGCAGGGATTGCTGGTACTGCCTCTTCTGTCTCTGCATTGTTGATCATATTGGCCAAATCAGGTACACACATGTCTCAGTGTTGCCGCTTTTCTTCTGATCCTCGCAGGACAGTCAGATGTCCATCTCAAACTGAGCATCATCTCCTGGTTAGAATGAAGAACAGGAAAAGTTAAGCATGAAGAGGTAAAGAAAAACAGTCTTAACTATAATTCCCTTTGCACAAAGGTCAAAAAGGAATTCAAACTGTCCCATTCCCTGCAGCCTTGAAACAACTATTCTGCTTTGCTTTGGCTAGTCTTTTTAATCTGGGGGAAAAACAAGAATGGCAGTCAAATCACCCACAGGGAGGAGCAATTGGGGGAAAGGATACAAGTGAAAACTTTCTGAGTGTCCCTTTGTCCAGAGGTTGACCAAACGGGAGCTCCTGGGGAGCACCTGGCCATCTATCAAGTCAGCACATTCTTCTGGAGGCTCTGAACTTTGGCCTTGCTCTGAATCGACACTTTGTCCATTAAAAACTCATTTGGAATTTGAGGAGGCAGAATGCTGGCTCGTGTAAAAGGGTCATGGAGTGCAATCCAAGGTGTACTTCAGGAGCTGGCCATTTCCACAGACACAGAGAGGACTCATTAATAAACGTGTGTGTGTGAGTATGGGGGAGTATTTACTGAAATATTATAGGCAGTCCTGGAAAACGGGGTGAAAAACCATACTGCTTTTCCCTACACCAGGGGTCCCCAACCCCCCAGCCACGGACTGGTACTGTGGGCAAGAAGCTTCATCTCTATTTACAGCCGCTCCCCATTGCTCGCATTACCGCCTGAGCTCTGCCTCCTGTCAGATCAGCTGCAGCATTAGATTCTCACAGGAGTGTGAACCCTACTGTGAACTGCGCATGCGAGGGATCTAGGTTGCGCGCTCCTTATTAGAATCTAATGCCTGAAGATCTGAGGTGGAGCTGAGGCAGTGATGCTAGCTCTGGGGAGCGGCTGCAAATACAGATTATCATTAGCAGAGAGGTCTGACTGCACAGAGACCATAATAAATCAACTGCTTGCAGACTCATATCAAAACCCTATCAGTGAGGGGCAAGTGAAAACGAGCTCAGGGCTCCCACTGATTCTGCATTATGATTGAGTTGTATAATTATTTCATTACATATTACAGTGTAATAATAATAGAAATAAAGCGCACAATAAATGTAATGCACTTGAATCATCCCAAAACCATCCCAGTCCATGGAAAAATCGTCTTCCACAAAACTGGTCCCTGGTGCCAAAAAGGTTGGGGACCGCTGCTCTACACCACAAAAATGACGTTCTTCTTGTAAGAAGCAAGGTCTGTTTCTTGAGGGTGATGGAAATGGGAGCTATTAAATTGTTTTGTTTCTCTGTGTGTGTGTTACCCTTAGTCCAACAAAGCCCAGGTTCAAGGAGTCCTCTTTGGGATTTACCATTCCCTGATTTTGGATTCTTCCTCACCCCCCAACCCCCACCTATATTAGATCCGGTTATGGTTTAGAACTCAGGGTTTTCAGAACAATTCAATAAGCCTTGGTGAGGGGAGTGTGGGGAACCTTAGAGACATATGACTGAATATTAGTTATAAGTGAAGCATCAACATTTTTTCAACCCACAGCAGACTGACATTTGAATCCCAGGGCTACCCTCTTGGTCCCTAATACCAGCATTCTCTTACCAACTGCATGCTTCCTGTCATGATTGTTCAAGTTGTTCAAATTGTTTACTTCTATTTTGGAGTCTTCAATTAAGGTGCCGGGGCTGGTGACTCCTGGGATATTGGGCAGGTGGCAGGGCGGGGTCTGAGCCATGGGAGAGTTGCGACGATCCAACAGAAACTTTCGATCATAAATGATTCGAGTTCCTGGAAAACAGGGTTTAAAGAAGACAGAAGTTTTGTATCCTGTTTCAAATACAATTTTAGGACAAGGAAAGTAGAAATTTACCTTCACTTTCCTTGCTTTGAAAAATAAGACTTAGTAACAATTCAAAAAGGCAGGACTTCCCTGGTGGCGCACTGGTTAAGAATCTGCCTGCCAATGCAGGGGACACAGGTTCGATCCCAGGTCCAGGAAGATCCCACATGCCGCGGAGCAACTAAGCCTGTGCACCACAACTACTGAGCCTGCGAGCCACAACTGCTGAGCCTATGTGCTGCAACTACTGAAGCCTGCTTACTCTAGGACCCATGTGCCGCAACTACTGAGCCCACGTGCCACTACTGAAGCCCGCACACCTAGAGCCCGTGCTCTGCAACAAGAGAAGCCACTGCAAATGAGAAGCGCACGCACCACAACGAAGAGTAGCCCCTGCTCGCCACAACTAGAGTAAAGCCCGCATGCAGCAACGAAGACCCAATGCAGCCAAAGAAAACAAACAAACAAACAAAAAGCTGAAATTATGAGGAATGAATCATTCTGGAAAGCAGAAAACTTAGTTCAATTTTCGAAAAATGAATAATTTGAACTATTTTGGATGGAAATGTTTCTAATACAGATTTTAAAACTTTTTACCACCTTAAACTGAAAACCAACCCTTTCTTGATGAATCCGGTTGATTATTATGAAACTCATTTATTATACTATGTTGTGACATAGGAAGTCTCAGCGCCTATTCAGTTGGTGCTCTGTATTTTCCTTATACTGAATAGGATTCAGATAGCCAGGTTGTGCTTATGGCCCTCCCCACCATGGTTTCCTTGTCTCCTCCCTCACTGTTTGGCTAAGAACCATCTTTTGTCCATGTCTTAGTTTGGTTGCCCTAACCAAATACCACATTTTGGGTGTGTTACACAGAAATGTATTTCCTTACAGTTCTTTCTCATTGTGTCCTGCCACGGGGGAGAGGGGAGCAAGCTCTCTGGTGTCTCTTTTGGGACACTAATCCTATTGTGAGAGCCCCACCCTCAGGACTTCATCTAAACCTAATTACCTCCCAAGGCCCTATCTCTAAATATCATCACATTGTGGGGGTCAGTGCTTCAATATATGAATGGGGGGGGAGCACAATTCAGTCTACAGTACACCCTTTACACCCATTCTAACTTGATACATCTACTCTGTTGGGTTTGGAAACTGGTGATCTGCTTATTTTAACACTATGTAAAATACGAGCAAGTAGGCTGGGAAGGCGCCTGATGGTTTTCCAATGAACAAAGGGAAGGAGCTTTAGTGGATGGATTTTGTTGTGTCACCTCCACTTTTGTCCATGGCTAGGTTTCAGAAGGGTGAGATTTCACCGTGAGATGTTCTTACTAATATTCACGTTGCAAGTCGGAACAAGATTATTCTCACTTCTGTAGTACACTAAGCTTGGAAACTGAGGCGAGGTGGTGAAAAAAAAGCACAGGATAAAAGCAAGCTTTCTATTTCTAAATTATATATTAACAACAACATAAACATTAAAGAATTATAATTGAACCAAGTAGGAAATAAGTAGTAGAAATTCTACCTAAATGTGTCAGATATAAGAGAAACTTTGAAGAATTCCTGTGACTTTGCAGGGGCAATAAAATACATTTTTTAACTTCTTTGGGATATAATTCATGTACAATTCATTCAAAGTGTATAATTCAATAGTTTTTAGTATATTCATAGAATTGTGCAATCATCACCACAATCTTTTTTTTTTTTTTTTTTTTTTTTGGCTGTGCCATGAGGCTTTCAGGATCTTAGTTCCCCGACCAGGAATTGAACCTGGGCCACAGCAGTGAAAGCGCCGGGTCCTAACCACTGGACCCCCAGGGAATTCCCATCACAAACTATTTTAGAACACTGTCATCATCCCCAAGATAACCCATATACATTTAGCAGTCCCTCCCCACGTTTTGCCAACCTCTCCAGCCTAGGCAACCACTGATCTGTTTTCTGTCTCTATAGATTTGCCTATTCTAGACATTTCATAAAATACAATCAAGCAATATGTGTCCGTTTATGACTGCTTCTTTCACTTGCAGGTTTTTAAGATTCATTCATGTTTAGCATTTATCAGTACAGTTGACCCTTGAACAATGCAAGTTTGAACTGTTTTTCAACAGGAAGTATTGCAGTACTATATGGTCAGTGTTGGTTGAATCCATGGAGGAAGAGAGCCAACTACAGGTTACACTTGGATTAACCCCCACGTTGTTCAAGGATCAACTGCACTTAATTTCTTTGTATTGCCAAATAATATTCCATTGTATGTATAAATCACATTTTATCAATTAACCAGCTGATGGACATCTGGGTTGTTTCCACTTTGAATAATGCTGCTATAAACATTCACGTAGGGAGTTCCCTGGGGGCGCAGCGGTTAAGAATCCTGCCAATGCAGGGGACACGGGTTCGAGCCTTGGTCGGGGAAGACCCCACACGCCGTGGAGCAATTAAGCCCGTGCGCCACAACTACTGAGCCACGCACGTAGAGCCCGTGCTCCACAACGAGAAGCCACCGCAATGAGAAGCCCGTGCACCGCAACGAAAAGTAGCCCCCGCTCGACGCAACTAGAGAAAGCCCGCGCGCAGCAATGAAGACCCAATGCAGCCAAAAATTAATTAATTAAAAAAAAAAAAATCAATTGGCCGTAATTGTGAGGGTTTATTTCTGGACTTCCACTGATCTATGTGTATCCTTATGGCAGTAATACACGGTCTTGATTTGTAACAACTTCTGAAATCAGGAAGTGTGAGTCTTCTAACTTTTTCTTTTTCAAGATTGCTTGGGCTATTTTAGGTCTCTTAAAGATCCATATATGAATTTTAGAGTCAGCCTGTCAACTTCGGCAAAGAAGCCAGCTGGGATTTTGATGGGGATTGTGCTGAATATACAGATAAATTTGGGGAGTAGTGCCATCTTAACAACATTAAATCTTCTGATTCATGAACATGGATTGTCTATTTATATAGGTCTTCTTTCTTTCAACAATGTTATCTAGTTTCCACAGTATATGTTTTGTGCTTTTTTTGTTAAATTTATACCTATGTATTTTATCATTTTTATGCTATTTTAAATGGAATTATTTTATTTCATTTTTGGATTGTTTATTGAAAGTATACAGAAACACAATTGGTTTTTGTATACTAATCTTGTTTCTTTCAGCCTTACTAATAAACTCACTTGTTTTAATAGTTTAGTGGATTTTTAAGATACATTTGGTTTCAAATGCACACAAAATAAACAATTCAGAAGAGAAGACACCCTGAAGAACTAGGATCTTAACTGATGCTGTTAATGTTCTTAAATATGGCCAGGGAAAATATGCGTACAAAACCACGGTATTTTAAGTGTTTGAATTTTAGATCACTGCAAGCTGAAAAAATTAACTGTAGCAGATACAGAGCAAAAAAAGGGAATTAACATGTGACTAAGGATTCTGTGGTGTAACTGAAAAGCATTTGACATTCAAAAACCAAAACTATTAAAAGAAAAACATTAAGACCTGACTATGAATAAAATGCCAGGGGAAAAAACCCTTTATATTTCCTTTTTTAGATATTGTGTTTACTGTGAAATTATATGAATTCCAAGACAATTAAAAACCTAATATTCAGGGTCTCTTATACATGTGCATAGACACATTTTCTGAAGCAAGAACTTCCAATAATTCAAATTTCGACTGCCGGCCACATTTATGTCAGCCCAATTCAACATCAACCAATGCATCCACAACTAACTAGAGAAAAGTTAACCATAAATTCCTAAAGAAGGTTAAAAAAATCCATAGCTTGCATATAACACAATATTAAAATGGAGCATGATTTTAATAAATTGATGGAGTGTTAAAAAAAGAATCTATTTGACATTGACAGTGGAAACTTTTTCTGTCCAGTGAGTGTTCCATTTCCTTTTCTATGAAAATCATCATACTCCTTGGTTTTATATTGAAAAGTTACAAAATTCATAGTATCGTATATGCTATTTATTGACTTTCAATGTTTACAATCAAACCATAATAAAAGTGAATTATCATAGTTAAGGAAGAGTATGTAAATATTACAGACCTTGATATTGTAAAAAATAATGGAAAGGCAGACCTACCAGGGAAGTAGAGGCAGGACAGGTAGATAGTATAATCTCATATGGTGGAGAGTTAAAACTATCAGATTGAAACACAAGAGGTTTAACTATAGTATTTACAGTTTTAAAGGTAACTACCCAGAAGAACCCAAAACAATAAAACAATCTACAAAAATTGGTAAATGGAGAGAGGAGGGAAAATGAGAGGATAGAAAGTAATGAAGGTGTCCTATATGCCTCATTTTCATAATAGGGAGTCAACAGTATCATCCAATGTTAAGAAATCAAGAAATTGTGGTATACGTATATTATTTACAGTAACAGTGGTGTAACCAATAAAATCACTATAAACAGAAACTGTTAAAAGCAGTAGTCTCTTAGCATTTCTGCATTTTATGCGCTTCTGTTCAATTTTTCTTTTTCTATTTTGTTTTTAACACTTGCATATATTACTTTAGTCTTCATGTTTGGATTTCAAAACAAATAGGAATCTTTAGATCTAGGTCAACATTAGATATCTATAAACATTCTTCATCCCTTGGTGACCACTTTTTCGGATAAATCTAATACCCTGACCCAGCATTTTCTAAATGCTACATTCCTAGGAAAACATGAGAGTAAAACTGAGTCCCTTTGATGGAGAACAGAGAGGAGGGAAAAAAAGGCTCTATCTTTTGATCTAAAAACTAGTGATTTTCAAATGGCAGGGAACAAGAGGGTGAATGAAGAAGGCCCAAAATTATGCTTGTGAAGATGGTTAGTACACAAACAAGGTCATTCAAGCCTAAGGGCCTCTTTCAAGACCAAGTAGCTTAGTTTAAATGATAATTAATGCATATATTAAGCTATATACACCCAAGAAACTGTATAACCTGAAATAAAACCACCTAGACAAAGTCCACTGTAACATGGTTAACTGACAGGGTAGTAGTTACTTTACTTTTGCAGGGTCCTGACCATAAAACTGTTTTTAACTAAGGCTGCTTCCAGAATTAGAATTAAGCATCCACTCATGCAAATAGACACTTCAGAAAAAGAAATAATAAGTAACTTGCCCAAATTGAAAAGCTTGAATAGCTGGTGACAAAACCCTCCAAGAAGGCTGAGATGAACCTACACCCTCCTAACAATATCCTAGGCAAGAAGGGAGAGTGTAGGGTCAAATAGGGCTTCCCGCAGGGGACTTTAGCCATCAAAGAGGAAAATCTTTCTCAGAAAAGCGCTAGTGGTCTTCCGGCTTACAATCCTTAGGCCAGAACTGGGTCAGATGCCCGCCAGCCCAGACACTGGGGAAGCCACAGAGTAGTCAGGGTGCATCTTCTGGGACTTGGCACACTACCACTTTAAAAAAATGAGGGAATGTAGGGTAGCATGGAAAAAGAGTGAACGGCTGTTGGGCTGGAAACCAATAGAGTCAGTCACGTCACGTCTGTATTTAATATTTACCTAAATTTAAATCCTCATCTTCCACAGTAGGAAACTGTTAATATCTAAAACTGAGAAATAGCATTAAATCATGTTATTCAGAAATCCAGAGGTAAACGCTAGAAGAAATGGCTGAAAGAGTTTAAAATGGTTTCTCTGGGGAGTGGAACTGGAGATGAGATGGGGCATGAGAATGTTGCTTTTTGTTATTAGCCTAATACTATATGACTTTTAAACTTTACTTTCATGGTTACAAAAAATAAATGTAAAAGAAAAATAAAAGGGTGATTGCATGAATACTGAAGGCATTTTGCTAAGTCAAACAAGTCAGTCACAAAAGACAAATATTTTATGACCCCACGAGTATGAGGGACCTGGACTAGTCAAATTCATAGAGACAGAACATAGAACGATGGTTGCCAGTGGCTGGAGGTGGGCAGGTAATGGGGAGTTATTGTTTAATGGGTATGAAGTTTCAGTTTGGGAAGATGAAAGAAGTCCTAGAGATGGATGGTGGTGATGGTTGCACAACAATGTGAATGTACTTAATCATGGAACGGTACCTTAAAAATGGTTAAAATGGTCAATTTTATGTTATGTATATTTTCCATTAAGAAATATATATGATTTCAGACTTCTAGCCTCCAGAAATGTAACAGAATAAATTTGTTGCTTAAAGAACCCCCCACCATCAAATTTTTTTTTAAGACCAAGAGAAAGTGTTAAAAAAAAAAGCAAACCCCATTATAAGGTATCGGGGAAAAAAATGACTCAAAAATAATTTGCAAATATACATACATACATAACAGACTGACACTAAAGCCATGAGGAAGAAGGTATCCTTCAAATCTAGAAATGAAAACAACAACATCAACAACAAAACACTTGGCAAGTAACCTCAGTATTCCATTAGAAATTCCTGACATTCTCCATCTATGCCTCATGTAAGGGCCCACCAAGAGATCAGAAACAGATACAAGATGAACAAGCAGCAAGTGTTTCCAATACACTCAGAAAGGTAGTCTGCCGCTTTCCCTCTTTCCTCCCAAGCCCGTCTCCCCCAATAATAAGGGAAAATAAGAAGTGAAAATACAGAAAGGACTTACAAATACAGTGGTTTTCTTTGCTTTTTATTATTCCAGCTTAAGAGGGTGATTAACAAGGCCTGTGTTTGATTGACTGTGTTAGAGAACATTCTTCAATGAACTACAGTTTTAAACATCTGTTCTTCATGGAGGCTCTGGATGAAAGGAGAGACTCCTAAAAGCTCTATGCCAGATAACCCAGAGGAGGCTAAAAGCTGCCTAACCCAGTATCCTCCAGGGAAGTTGATGGTGGCCAAACCACATTTACTGTGTACAACCAGCAAATCCCTAAAATGCTAATAAAACCATGAGAGGGACAATTTTTACATCAAAAAAAGGCACAATTGGAGCCAGAGTGTATTATAACTTAGTATGGCTAAATAATTATGACAAACGGAAGACTTCCAAGGTTTGTGAAAAGCCAATCCTTATGGTCCTTTGATTAACTCCAATAAAGATTTCCAAGATATTAATGTCAAAGGATGGCTCCCTGCCCAATCACGTAGGACACTGCCATAGCAGAACACAAACCTAGGCTGAAAGGGAAGTTGATAATGACCATCTTCCTATGCAGAAGGTCCAGCGCTTAGAAGAGGCTTTAGACAGCATCTGGCAGAAGGCTGTCATTTTACAGATGGAGAAACTAGCATCCAAAGAAAGATCACACAGTGACACAGGAGCCAGGAGACCGACACAAATAAGCAAGGTACTCTAAGCAAATCGGGCTCTCTTGAGTCTCGGTTGCAAAATGATCTGAAACAAATGACCTTTTTAGTTAGTACCAGGTCCAAAGTGGTATACAAACCACAAACTAATCTCAAATAAATGCCGACTGATTTTAAGTCTATCAAAATGAAGTACATCAAATATGTCCACGTCTGTTTGGGCTTGAACATTCATCTTGAAATAAATTTTCTCAAGAAATGCCTGGCTCTGATTCCAGGAAAATGCTGGTTGGATCTGCCAGACTGTTGACTGCATCCTGGATCAATTCTTTGGATTAGATTTCACAGATGTTGTGGTTCAGCCTCTGTAATGCTAATAATTAATGAAGGTTCGCTCACTGCTTTGGTATGGGGAAAGCACTCAGATTCAAGCCTGGCTTTCATTCCCACTTCTTGTTTTCCTCCCAAGTTCACTTCTCTTGAGCACTTAAAAAATAAAAATAAAAACAATGTATATATACATATCAATGTCTTCTACTTTTACTCATAGTGAGGAACTCATCAATAAAGTTCATAAGAGGCAAAGAAGCCTACTGGAGATCACTGGTCTAGGTCACTTTTTTTCAGTGCTGCTTCTTCATAATGGTTCTAGGAATTTATCAGACCAGAGAGTGGTTTCATTTCAATGTAAAAGCAGCCCGGCTCTAACATAAACATTCTCTGGTAATGAGATGAGCACCTTTCTCAAGCTCAAAGGATTAATTATGACATCTTAAAATGAACCACAAGCCTCTCAAACTTTCTGATAGGTACCTCTTAGAACCTAGAGAGCAATGGTCTATCTTCACCAGTGCTCACTTCTGCTATAAACAGCAGGCCATTTCTAAAAAAATTAAAATTGAATGAGGTATTACACTGATACTAAAACCAGACAAAGATACCACAAGAAAAATACAGACTAATATCCCTTATGAATATAGATGCAAAAATTCTCAACCATTAGCAAACTGAATTCAGCAACATAGATAAAAAGGATTATATTCCATGACCAAATGGCACTTATCCCATGAATGCAAGGCTGGTTCAACATCTACAAATAATTAACATAATACATCATACCAATAGAATAAAAAACAAAAATCACATGATCATCCCAATAGATGCAACATATATATACACACACACACACACACACACACACACGCACGCACGCATTTGACAAAACCCAACACCCTTTCATAATAAAAACATTCAACAGACTAGGAATAAAAGGGAACCTCCTGAATCTGATAAAGAGTATCTACGAAAAACCACAGCTACCATCTTACCTAACGATGAAAGACTGGAGGTTTTCCCCTAATATTGAGACCAAGTCAAGGGAATCTGTTGTCACTCTCTTGCCATTTTTGCTCAACACTGTACTAAAGGTTCCAGTTCTAGCCAGGGCAATTAGGCAAGAAAAACAAAACAAAATGGGGCACCTAGATTGGTAAGAAAGAAGTAAAACTATCTCTATGCACAGGCAACTGTGATCTTGTATATAGATAATCCCAAGGAATCTATAAGAATTGAATTGTATTTTTCAGTTAATTGATCCTTGCTTGTTAAGGATTTTACTTTTAAAAACTACTCAATGAAATGAACAGCTTCAGTTTGTCGGGGCATTTGTCCTAAGGATCTGAAAGATCATTTATTCAGATATAAACACTCATAAATTTCTGAGCTTCTGGCTTCAAACTGTAGCCTGAGTATCAGGTGAAGAGGTCCTTTAAAAATGAGCCACACATCAGATAGATAGCTGCTGGGTGTTATAACACAGGTTTTAAGGGATCTTTGCAAAACAAAGTTCTGTGATAGACAAATTTGAAAATGGTAGCCTAGGCCTTACCTATTCAATAAGTTGAATGACAGCAAGTTTCAACTGACTTTTGTTTTATTATAAATAGATAAGCAAAAATCTTTTTTTAAAAAAAAACTTTTGTTTATTTATTTTTGGCTGCATTGTGTCTTCATTGCTGCGCAAGGGCTTTCTCTAGCTGCAGCGAGCAGGGGCTACTCTTCGTCACAGTGTGCGGGCTTCTCATTGTGGTGGCTTCTCTTGTTGCGGAGCACGGGCTCTAGGCACGTGGGCTCAGTAGTTGTGGCTCATGGGCTCTAGAGCACAGGTTCAGTAGTTGTGGCGCATGGGCTTAGCTGCTCCGCAGCATGTGGGATCTTCCTGGATCAGGGCTCGAACCCATGTCTCCTGCAATGGCAGGCGGATTCTTAACCACTGCGCCACCTGGGAAGTCCCGCACATTAACCTGTTCACCGAAACACTTGGGAGCCAAGAAAAAGATCTATCCTTCACCAACAAACTACTGTCCTGCTCAGGCTCTCTTCCTCTCCAACCAGATGAACTAGCTTTCCCACATTAACTTTACCTTGTCTGATCTGCAAATCTTTTTTTCTCATCACAGCCTTTACTTTACTGCTGATTGGCAGTGAAGCATCTCCTACAACGTTATTTACTACTGTAGCTATTTGAGTTCCAAAAATTATTTTGGCTGATTCCATATAAAAATAAAAAACCTTACATTCCTTAGTCATTAGTTATGACATGTCCACACACCAAAATATTTTTTTGTCCATACAAATCCATGAAGCCTGAATATTATTCAAGACAATATCGAAAAATTGAAAGGACTTGACCTGCAAATCTTTACACTGTCTCCAAACCATGCAAGACCCCTCCCATAAAATCATCTTTAAGACTCTAGTCCTCACAAGGTCTTTGCACCAGGGAACAACCCTGGTAGTGCCAATTTACAGACTCATCACGTTCCACCCTTCCCGGTTCACACACAGGCCTCCGGAGAGCAGAAGGGAGTGGTGCACTATCAGCCTGGACGAGCTCTGTCTTCCCTCGTCAGGCTGTGACTGACGTGGAGCAGGCAGAGGCACTCCCCTCCACACATCACGCTGCTATATGCCTTGCGGCTGAGGGCTGCTGCCTTCCCAGGCTCAGAATTCAGTCCCTCATCAGCAAACATGCACCCAACACAAAACTGAGCTACATCTTCTAGTACATGCTTTGGCAGCTGACGAATATGAGACTACAGCCAAATCTGCTCCGGAATGACAACACATGTTAATTTTTGTTACTCTGAGATAAGTAAATGCCATCTTCCTCTAACACAAGGCAAAGTGACTGGACAACTTTCAACATGTTTTTCACACACTTCTCACATGTAATCATGAAGTCCTTTGGTTAATAACTGAAACGAGAGAGCCAAATAAGTACTCTTGCTGGTTCAGAAGTTTTGGCCTAGAATAAACTCAGCCCAAGGTCATTGAATTAGAAATTTTATAACAGTGAGAAACTGGCCTTCCTTCCCCATATCTACACAGAGCTCTATTCATTTCTCCCAAGAAAGGAATCAGATTAACACTCAGGACTCCCCCCAAATACTCTTACTTTATTATGGCTCACTCCAAGTGGATTCTTTTCCCTTCTTCCTGTCTTCTCCTTTATCCCCAGACCCTTCCAATGGCCTTCAGTGAACCAATCAATCACAGCAACTCTCCAGCTGGCAGAGAGGAAGCACAGAGTATGAACAAGATTTCAGACCATCATAGTTAGTTCCCCTCTGGTGCTCTTGTTATGGCAACAGCATACTTTTCCACAGCTGATGAGGATGTTATGCAGGAAAAGAAAGGCAAAAAGAAAGGCTCAAAGAGGTCTCTGTGTTTCTGCTCACTCCCCAGAGCACAACCCTCCCACAGGGAGACAGTTCAGAACTTAAAAAAAATAAGATAACAAAAAGAATCGCATTAGCTAGCATTCCAGAGGTAGAAGAGTCTTTTTAAATGTTTGTAAACCTCCTTTCCTAGGAAAATACACATCTTAAGACAAGAGAGGAAAAAACTGGACTAGGTATCAGGACACTAAATTTGCGACTACCCACTGACATTTATTAGCTGTATAACACTAACAAGTTACTTAATTTCTCTCAGTTACAGAATGAAAGCATTAGGTTCCTTCTTAATGTCACAAAAGTGAAGGAGACTTCAGTAACTTTACCTTTCATTGAGGCCAGAAGCAGCTTCTCAAAGTTAGAAACGAACGTCATTCATCCCCATTCCTCCACAGGCAGATAAAACAAAATAAAATCCAAGGGCATTTTTGAATTTACTCAAAAATTTTACTCTTCCTTAATAATGAGAAAATGTACACTTCTAAAAATACGAGAAATACAGCAAGTATGTTTTCACCCAACTCTCATTTTCCAAACCACAGGAATGCAATTTTGAGAAACCTTTTCAAGGGTAAGCTGTATCCTCTGTGGGGAGAGATGGTAAGTTCACTGTGCTGTGAATGTCCTTGCCCAGTCTGATCATTTAGGACATTCAGCACATCAACTGTTATCCTGGAATGCTCTGACATGTGTATGACACTCCAGAAAGTTTCCAGAAGTTTGAGACAGAAAACTCTAATCCCCTTCCTTCCTACTAAATAGATTTTTCAATACAAGCCTTCTATCGCTTTTCTAAATGTTTTCAAGTCTGAAATATATAAGTTAGCACTTGACTCTTTAAAAGTTTTTGTTTTAGAACTAAAAAGCTTTTCCACCCCTAACCCCCACCAAGATTTTAAGACCATTGAGAGCAAAGACTGCATTTCCTACTTTTGTCTGTAGTCCCCTTTTCTGCAAAGCACTTCGCTAGACCCACAAAACTCACTTAAGGTACCTAACCGGATTAATTCAGGTGCCTAGAGGTGACCAAATAACAACCCTGGTTCAGGGAAGGAAAATTACATGAGAGGAGAGAGGGAAATGTAACAAAAGAGATGAACAAACCATCAGAAAATTGGAAATTTTCCAAAGCGGGGGGAAAACTAAATCAGTAAGTACTGAACATCTAGGCAGCACTGAGTTAATTGCTATAAAATAGTGATTAAATCCAATCACAACAGTGCTGTATCTTATAAACACATTATGTAAGTCTTTGTGTTAAAAATTTAAAGATGACAATGTGCTCTACCAATAAATATTGGCTCAATATAAGAGATGAGCTAAGATGACAAGTATTTAAAACAGAAATTAAAAACTGTAGAAACCGGGACTTCCCTGGTGGCACAGTGGTTAAGAATCTGCCTGCCGATGCAGGGGACACGGGTTCGTGCCCTGGTCCAGCAAGATCCCACATGCCGCGGAGCGGCTAGGCCCGTGAGCCATGGCTGCCGAGCCTGCGCGTCCAGAGCCTGTGCTCCGCAACGGGAGAGGCCGCAACAGTGAGAGGCCCGTGTACCGCAAAAAAAAGAATCCGCCTGTCAATGCAGGGGACACGGGCTCGAGCCCTGATCCAGGAAGATCCCACATGCTGCGGAGGAACTAAGCCCGTGCGCCACAACTACTGAGTCTGTGCTCTAGAGCCCGCACGCCACAACTACTGAAGCCCGTGTGCCTAGAGCCTGTGCTCCGCAGCAAGAGAAGCCACCGCAATGAGAAGCCCGTGCACCGCAACGAAGAGTAGCCCCTGCTCACTGCAACTAGAGAAAGCCTTCCCGCAGCAGCAAAGACCCAACACAGCCAATAAATATATTAATTTAAAAAAAGAAGTGTAGAATCTGGAGACAGGGTCAGTGATATTTGAGAAAGAAGTAGTGTCTATGTACACAGAGAGGCAGGATAAATGAATCAGTATTTCTGGCAGAATCTTTCCAAGCACTGTAGGAACTAATCCAGACTATGAGACAGGCTTCTATCTTTTTTTTTTTTTTTGTGGTACGCGGGCCTCTCACTGTTGTGGCCTCTCCCGTTGCGGAGCACAGGCTCCGGACGCGCAGGCTCAGCGGCCATGGCTCACGGGCCCAGCCGCTCTGTGGCATGTGGGATCTTCCCGGACCAGGGCACGAACCCGTGTCCCCTGCATCGGCAGGCGGACTCTCAACCACTTTGCCACCAGGGAAGCCCCAGGCTTCTATCTTTAAAGTACGCCTAAAGACTATACCCTTACTTTAAAAGCATTGTAGCTTGGCTGTCTGAAATATGCCAAAAAGGGTGTCCCTGTGGCTCTTCCTTCAGGGGAATAATGATTAATATACAGCTAAAAGTTTAGTTCCTTCCTCAAAGAAATAATATCTGAGTGCAGTTGCTACTATGACATAAGTTCTGAACTGCTGGAAGCACAGGCATTACGGAATTCACAAAGAATTCTGGAAGAAGTTATAAATCTCTGTCCATCACCTTGGAAAACAGTATCCATTTCCTAAAAGCTGTCAGTTCAAGTTCAAGACAACCCTATCTGGAGCAGATTCTGATCTGCCAAAATCTTTCACGATTAAAAGGCCAGAAGATTTCAGCATGTTCAGGGTCTGGCCTTGAACAGATCAGGTGAGGAGGGAGGTTTCTCCAATGAGGTAAGCCACCTCACTAGAAACTCCACTCCTCTGCAAAGTTATAACGTCCTTAAGCCCAGTTCTCCACACTTATTGATGAACTTCTCCTGCCTGGGTCATTTAAAAGTCTTCCAAGGCAGCCACCCCACCCCTAGAGTGGCCTGGCTGGATTCCTCTGTAGAGCTCTCTCCTAGATTTTTATCCCCTGTTGGCAACGTCTTCTTACTCTACCGCCTTGCTATTGTGCAACCGATTAAAGGATCGCCCAGGCCTAACTGCAGGGGATTGGTTGTAGTACAACTGGTGAGCCCAGCCCACAAGAACGAAGCTAGCAATCTTGCAGACTGTAGGGGCTGCCAGCAAAGTCCCAACCCTCTAGCCAGAGGCCGTCACCAAAAGGCAAAGTTACGAAGTTAAAAATGAAGCACCATTCCCTTCATAATGTCCTTCAAGATCGCAGACCAGTCTCCTCCCTCTGGAGAAAAGCCCAGTGAGGGGAAAGACAACCTTTGAGCTCCCTTTTCCCGTGACCAATTAATTCAACGCTCTTCACCTCTACCCCAGTGTTCTTCCTTGTAAACAGTTTCTGGTCGTACTTTGAAAAACAGTGTTCAGAAACCCCGCTCTGCATTGCCCCTTCCCCAGGATCAAGCAAGCCCCCCAGCAAGGGTGCCCTGCTTGACAACGCCCTCTTCGATCTACCTCCAAAGGCGGCGCCGCCAAAACTCTACCCTCAAGGCTGCCAGCGCTCTACCCTCAACACTATTACTTGAGCACTATTTTATCACTCCTCCTCCAGCCTGGGGACTCCCCCCACCCGCGGGGCCTGGTCCAGCAAAGTAAACAATGATGTCAAAGCAGGATAACACTGAGCGAGGCTTCCAAACTCCGCATTCCAGCCTTCTCCTGGTGTTCTAAAAGCAGCTAAACAAGTCATCGCAGCGTCCCAGGAGCGACTTACTCTCCCCAACTTCCTTTCTACAAAGGCCCGGGAGACGGCTCCAAAATCAAGCGTCAATGTGCACAACTACACAATATGTAAGAGGCAGAGGTAATGCGGAGTGAGTGCAGGGCCAAATGTAGACGAATTTGCCCCGGAGGAGGAGGAGAGGGGGCAGAAAACTGGGCAGAGTGCGTAAACCTGCCACGAGGCGGGAACAAGGGCTTTTTTTCGCTACAGGAGAGCCACTTCCCAGAGTGGGCACGCACTGAATCGAGCTGCAGGCGAGAGAGAACGCGAAGTTAAGGTTCCCGAAAGCTGTCTCACGGGGGCTTTGGTGGGGCTGCGGCGGAGCCGGGGTGGCCGGAGCGGCCAGCGTGGACACGCCCTGAGTTAAAGGATCGTGGCGGGAAACTGAGGGGACACCGCGGAGGCTGGCGCGGACGCGCTCGGGAGCCGGCTCCAGGCTCGGGTGAGGGCCGCGCGGGCGGCCGGCGCTCACCTCCCGGCGTGGTGGAGAAGAGCGTCCCCCCGGGCGTGGTGCAATAGTCATGAGGTAGCTGCGCGGCGTCGCTGATGGGCACGGTGCGGGTGGGGATGGCGCGGCTCTGGCTGGGCTGGTGGCCGTTGCCGGCGGACGAGGACATGGCTCTGGACGCGGGCTCTCGGGCTTTGTCCGGCGGGTGGGCAGGCGGGCGGGCGGGCGGCGGCGGCGGCTGGGGGCCCGGGCTGCTTCGGCTGCTCCGGCGGGCGGAAGGGCGGGCGGGGCTCGGCGCGCTCCGCTCGCTCCTCGCTCGCTTCCTCTCGTTCCCTTGTCCCGCTCCGCTCCCGCCGCCGCCCTCTCAGCCGCCGCCGCCGCCGCCGCCCGTTCCTCCGGCCTCCGCCAGCAGCCTCAGCAGCAGCAGTAGCAGCAGCAGCAGCAGCAGCGGCAGCAGCGGCAGCAGCGGCGACGACGACGACGACCGGAAGCGGGCGAAGGCGGGAGCCAGACAGAGCTCGGGGTAGCTGGTCGGCCGGATGTGACGTTACGAGGGGCGGGTGCTGTGCGACGAGGCGGGGCTGCTGATGGGCGGGGGCTTAAGCCCTGAGGGCTGGGCGCGAGTCGGGCAGAACCTACGCCAAGTGTTTGTCAGCAGCGCGTCGGTGGGCACGGAAAACTTGCGTGTTTTTTGTTTGTTTTTTGCGGTACGCGGGCCTCTCACTGCTGTGGCCTCTCGCGTTGCAGAGCACAGGCTCAGCGGCCATGGCTCACGGGCCCAGCCGCTCCGTGGCATGTGGGATCTTCCCGGAATGAGGCACGAACCCGTGTCCCTTGCATCGGCAGGCGGACTCTCAACCACTGCGCGGCCAGGGAAGCCCGCGTGTTGTTTTTTTTTTTAATTGTCAATCAACACTACTTTCCTTGAGCCGACTTCTGTTTCCTAAACCATCTAAACAAAAGTGTTATTTTACTTTTAATTGCTCAATATTAAAATAAGCAATGCATGCATTTATTAAAAAACATAGCAGAAAGGTTTACGATGCCACCTTTCCCAGTTTCCCAATTCCCCTTTCGAAGGTGAACCACTGGGACGAGCTTATTGTGTATTCTTCCACAGACAGTCCTTATATACAGACATAATGCAACATATAAACATTAAGAAAATAAATTAATAGCTGCCCATGTCACATGAGTGAGTATTGTGTTAGAGATAAAAGAAACTGAAGCACAGGGGAAGGTTAAGACCACGAGGTACCTGGAAAATTCAAATCTGTAACACTTTCTTTCCTCTAGGGATCCTCAAACTTTTTGATGTTAAAATTTACATTCTTGAAAAATTATTGAGGATCCCAAAGAGCTTTTGTTTGTGTGGATTATATCTTGATAATTACTCTATTAGAAACTAAAACAATCTTTAAATGTTTACCAATTCATAAAATAATGTCATCCCACGTAAACATAATATTTTATTTTTAAAGTTATATTTTCCTAAAAAATTAGTGAAAACAGTGGGGTTTTTTTACATTTTGGCAAACATTTTAATGTATCCGTAATAGGAAACAGCTGCAATCTCACATCTGTGTCTTTTTTTAAAGATTTTTTTATATATTTAATTATTTATTTTTGGCTGTGTTGGGTCTTCGTTGCTGGTTGTGGCGAGCGTGGCCTACTCTTCATTGTGGTGCACAGGCTTCCCATTGTGGTGGCTTTTCTTGTTGCAGAGCATGGGCTCTAGGTGCGCGGGTTTCAGTAGTTGCAGCATGCGGGCTCAGTAGTTGTGGCTCGCGGGCTCTAGAGAGCAGGCTCAGTAGTTGTGGCGCATGGACTTAGCTGCTCTGTGGCATGTGGAATCTTCCTGGCTCAGGGCTCGAACCCGTGTCCCCTCAATTGGCAGGCGAATTCTTAACCACTGTGCAACCAGGGAAACCCTCACATCTGTTTCTGCGTTCAATCTGTTGTGTTGATTCAAGTATAAGAAGAAAACTCAGATTCACACAGGTATGTAGTTGAAAAAATAGGAAACTCACAAGTCCCTGGAAGGGGTCTCAGTGACCCCCAGGTATCTCCAGACCACGCTTTGAGAACTGTTGCTCTAGTCAACATTGCCTCTGTCCACATCATTCCCAAAATGGAATTGAAAAGAAAATCATGGGTACCACAAACATAGCTATCATCGTTCCTATTTGACGAATGAGGAAATTGAGACTAATACCCAGTGTTCAGCCCAGGTAAAACAGCTATTACTTCTTAACAAAAATACAGACAAAAGAACTTATACAGCAAAGCAAATATTGTGGTTGGTGGTCAGGTTGGACCAGGGCATGAGGTGGAAGGGATTTTATGGTGAATGTCCAGGAATCTAGGAAAAGCCCCCTGCCTACCCTGCAGTCTGGAGGTTCCCAGAGTTGGAGAGGACTGAGCTCAATCTTGAAAGATCCTAAAGCTTTGCATATGTCAAGAGAAGGCACTTCCTAGAGGAAGGAAAAGGTGAAATGCTAGTTTACATCTGTGTAGAGCTTACGAAGTACACTGATTACAACATGTACCCCTCCTTGATCTCTTTTTTGGTAACAGATTTTGGGACATTCAGGGAGACCAGGGAGATATTTCTGGCCAGAGCAAAGTGTGAAGGAGGTAGGAAAAGTTGGACATAGATGTTGGGTTGTAGTATAGAATGAGAAGAAGTAAACGAAGTTGACACCAGGGTACAGTTTTGAAGTTTCAGGGATGGGGAGTATCAACTGTTTTTTTTTATTCATTTTGATAGGTAGCCTGGAGTAGAGAAAGGAGCTCTCCCGTTAACATGCTCTGTGACCCCAGGCAAGGTACTTACACTCTCTGATCCTCATTTGTAATATGGAGATAATGATGCTACCTCACCGAGTAGTCCCGTGAGTAAAGTGTATAAACTGTTTGGCAAATAATTGCCTTCTAGCAAAGTCATATTGAAATTAATGGTGATATGGGACTTCCCTGGCAGTCCAGCAGTTATGGCTCACTCTTCCACTGCAGGGGGCATGGGTTCAAACCCTGGTCAGAAAACGAAGATCCGCACTACATGTGGCCGAAAAAAAAAAAGATTGTTTAGGATTTTCTTCTTGGGACCTCTGGTGTCTTCCTTTCCCAGTTAGAAGGTGTCAGGGAGTTCCCTGGTGGTCCGGTGGTTAGGAGTCGGTGCTTTCACTGCCTGGGTTGGATCCCTGGTCTGGGAACTGGGATCCCGCAAGCCTGGAGGCAAGGCCAAAAAAAAAAAGGTGTCATAGTCACATGTTCTGTTTTCAAAAGTACCACAAAATTGCTTCAGTGTTCTTTTGAAATTAATGTGTGTGTGCGTGCATGTGCGCGTGAATGCATTTGGTTGTGTATGTACATGCATTTGTGTATGTACCTGGTATGGATTTCATCACCTCTAGAAAACCCTAAAAAAACTCACTCAGCTAATTTTTCACACCCTTTCTAAAAACTTGCTCCATTTTTGGATAACAGCTTTATTGAGATTAAAATAATCTACCATAAAATCCAACTTTTTAAGGTATACTATTCAGTGGGTTTTAGTAGTACATGCACAAAGTTGTGCGACTATCACCACTGTCTAATTCCGGAACATTTTATCACTCAAAAAAAGACACCCAGTATGTATTAGCAGTCACCCACTGTTTATTCGCAAACTCCTCAGCCCAGGCAACAATTAATCTACTTTCTATTTGTATAGACTTCCCTATTTGGGATATTTCATATAAATTAAATCATATAACATGTGGTCTTTTGTGACTGGTTTCTTCCACTTACTATGTTTTCAAGATTCAACCGGGGCTTCCCTGATGGCTCAGTGGTTAGGAATCCGCCTGCCAGTGCACGGGACACAGGGTCAAGCCCTGGTCCGGGAAGATCCCCCACGTCACAGAGCAACCAGGCCCATACACCACAACTACTGAGCCTGCGCTCTACAGCCCGCGAGCCACAACTACTGAGCCCACGTGCCATAACTACTGAAGCTCACCTGCCTAGAGCCTGTGCTCCGCAACAAGAGAAGCCACCGCAATGAGGAGCCCGCTCACCGCAAAGAAGAGTAGCCCCCGCTCGCCACAACTAGAGAAAGCCCTCTCACAGCAACGAAGACCCAACGCAGCCAAAAATTAAATAAGTAAAATTTAAAAAAAGAAAGAAAAAAAAAGATTCAACTGTATGTAGCATGTATATAGTACTTGGATCATTTTATGGCTGAATAATATTCCACATTTTGTTTATCCATTTATCAGTTGATGGAAATTTAGGGTGTTTCCGCTTTTTGGCTATTATGAATAATGCTGCTATGAACATTTGTGTACAAGTTCTTGTGTGAATGTGTTTTCAGTTCTCTTGGGTATATACCTAGGATGGAATTGCTGGGTTGTGTTGTAACTCCGGGTTCAATCATTTGGGGAACTGCCAGTCTGTTTTTTGGAGTGGCTGCACCATTTTACATTCCTGCCAGCAGTGTATAAGGGTTCCAATTTCTCCACATCCTTGCCAATACTTGTTATAATCTGTCTTTTTGATTGTAGCCAACCTAGTGGGTATGAAGTGTTATCTCATTGTGGCTTTCATCTGCATTTCCCTGATGGCTAATGACATTGAGCATCTTTTCATGTGCCTATTGACTATTACAAAGTATATTTTCTTTGGAGGAATGTCTATTCAAATCATTTGATCATTTTTTAGTTAGGTTGTCTTTTTATTGAGTTTTAAATGTTCTTCGTACATTCTGAAAACTGGAGCCTCATCAGATACATGATTTGCAAATAACTTATCCCACTCTATGGGTTGTCTTTTCACTTTCTTGATGGCATCCTTTGAAGCACAGAAGTTTTTACTTTCAGTGAAGTCCAATTTATTTTTTTCCTTTGATTGCTTATGCATTTGGTGTCATATCAAAGAAACTGTTGGCTTAATCAAATGTCACAAAAATTTGTGCCTATGTTTCTTTCTAAGAGTTCTATAGTTTTGGCTCTTCTTTAGGTCTTTGCTCCATTTTGAGTAAATTTTTGTATATGGTATGAGGTAGGGGTCCAAGTTCACTCTTTTGCATGTGGCTATCCAGTTGACCTGGCACCATTTGTTGAAAAGGTTATTCTTTCCCCTTTGAATTGTCTTGGCAAAAACTTCCTTCCTAAGCTGACATTCTCTGGGGAAATGTACTCCCAGATGAAGAACTCAAGGAAGTGGGAGCACTGTAGATTAGCAAAGCACCTTTTAGATTCAGCTGAGCGATAGCAACCACAGCAACCAACGTCCAAGAGTGACTACAATACCCCACTCTTCTAAGCACTTTATGTGCACCACTGCTTTGTATTTTTCTGACAGCAACCCTGTGCAGTAGTCTCCATTATTATATCTGTTTTACTGAAGCTCAAAAAAGTTGAATAACTTGATGCATTAGTTATGTATTGCTGCATAACAAATTACTGCCCCAAAAACTGTGGCTTAAAACAACAAACGTTTGTTAACTCTTAGGTTTTGAGGGTCAGGAAAGCCACCCTCTCATGAGGTTGCAGTGAAGATGGTTTCCTGGTCTGTAATTACCTGAAGGCTGGCTTGACTGGGACCAGAGGATTTGCTTCCTAGCTCTTTCACATAGCTGGGGGCAGGTGGTCTCAGTCCTCAGCACATGGACCTCTCCATAATGTTGCTTGTGTCTCTCCATGTCATGGCAGCTGGCTTCTCCCAGAGTGATTGAACCAAGAGAGGGAACAAGGAGTAAGCTACAGTGAATCTTATGACCTAGGCTTGGAATGTAACTTCTGCTACATTCTAATCATTAGAATTAAGTCACTAAGTACTGCCAACATTTTTTGGGAGGGGAATTAGGCTCCACCTTTTGAAGGACAGCATATCAGATAATTTGTGGACATGTTTTAAAACCACCACACTTGCCCAAAGTCAAGAAGGTTGTAAGTGTTTTAGCAGGAGAAGCCCAGTGTGCAAGCACTCATAAACCCTGGCTTGCACCACACTCGTTAACGTCCCACTGGCCAAAGCAAGTCACATGGCCAAGCCCAGAATCAACGTGGCAGAGGACAAGAGCCTACATACCAGGAGTTATAGTTCATTGGGGGACACCAGTATAAGTCTACCACAATGCAGTATCTTTTATCTCCCTCAGATATTAGACTCTTTGAAGTTCTAATATCTTTGAAGATATCTAATATCTTCAAAGTTCAAAACTTTGAAGTTTTGCAACCTGCATTGTCTCTATTTCTTTGGGTTTACTTTCTCTACCTGCTTTTAAGGCCCTGTTTTTCAGGTTAGAAGCATTCCTCACATGCCTGATGAGTTTTGGCTGTCCTTCCATAGTCAGCCTCTAGTGAGGGGCTAAAATACTTAGAGGAGGCTCTGCGTGAGAGGAGTGGGTGGGAGGGCTTGTCTCAGGATGAGGTTCTCTGTGAGATCATCAGATCCAGACCAGCCATTTCACTGGGGGACCCCCAAATGTCAGTGCCTACAGATGTTTTGTCTTTGCTGATCAATATTCCCCAAGAAGCGTCCTCCATTCTCCTGCCTGGGGAGTAGAAGTCTGTGTGCCGGGTTCTGAGACCCAGGCTGGGGCAGGGCAAGGAGTGGGGGTCTCCATCCAGAACGCAGACTTTCACTGACTCCATTGCTTTCAGTATACCTTCCCCAGGCCACACCTGGGGGGTGTCTCCAGGGACCCAGGTGTCCCCAGATACCTGCTGCATCTATTGTTCAGCCTCGTTAGAAGGCTGAACACCTGCAGGCGTTGGGGAGGAAGGTGACACTCCCATCATCTTAGCTGGGCAGGATGGTGGAGCAGATTTGGGAGGATTCCAGCTGCTCCTTTGAAAGATTTTGAACTCGTTTTTTTTTTATCTCTTCAGCCCTACTTTGCACCTCTGACTACAGAGGTACCTGGAGCCTCTGATTCATCAGCCCTCCTGGAGTGCTGTGCTATGAACTGGACTTTTTCTTTTTTTTTAAAATTGAAATATAGTTGATGCATAATATATGTTACAGATGTACAGCATACTGATTCACAATTTTAAAGGTTATTTTCCATTTATAGTTATTATAAAATATTAGCTATCTTCCCTGTGCTGTATAATATATCTCCTTCCTTGTAGTAGCTTATATATTTTCTACATAGTAGTTTGTACCCCTTAACCCCTATCCCTATCTTGTCCCTCCCCGCTTCTTTCTCCCCACTGGTAACCACTAGTTTGTTCTCTATGTATGTGAGCCTGTTTCTTTTTTAATTAATTAATTAATTATATTTATTTTTGGCTGCATGGGGTCTTCATTGCTGCGCGCGGGCTTTCTCTAGTTGTGGCGAGTAGGGGCTACTCTTCGTTGCGGTGCGCGGGCTTCTCATTGCGGTGGCTTCTCTCGTTGCAGAGCACGGACTCTAGAGCGCAGGCTTCAGCAGTTGTGGTGCCCGGGCTTAGTTGCTCCGCAGCATGTGGGATTTCCCAGACCAGGGCTCGAACCTGTGTCCCCTGCATTGGCAGGCGGATCCTTAACCACTGCACCACCAGGGAAGTCCCTGTTTGTTTTTTGTTATATTCACTAGTTTGCCGTATTTTTTAGATTCCACGTGTAAGTGATATCATATTGTATTTGTCTTTCTCCATCTGATTTATTTCATCTCCAAGTCCATCTGTGTTGCTGCAAATGGCAAAATTTCATTCTTTTTTATGGCTGAGTAGTATTCCATTGTGTGGTGTGTGTGTGTGTGTGTGTGTGTGTGTGTGTGTGTATACACATCTGGTGATTATACATATATCACATTTTCTTTATCCATTCATCTGTTGATGGAGACTTAGGTTGCTTCCATACCCTGGCAATTGTAAATTAGTGCTGGTATAAATATTGGGGTGCATGTGTCTTTTCAAATTAGTGTTTTTGGGGTTTTCGGATATATACCCAGGAATAGAATTGCTGGGTCATATGGCGAACTGGCCTTTTTCTTGTTAGCTGTTCCACCTTCACTTTTCCCACTCTGCTAAGTCACTTACCACTTCCCCCTCTGCTTTCCAGCTTCCAAAATGTTGTTGCCTTCATTCTTCCACTGCTATATCCTTTCCTGACTTCTTAGTCCTTATGGGTTTATACTTTTTTAAAAAAATTCCTCTGCTCTTACTTTAGCGGGGGGTCTAATGGGAAAGAAGAGCTAAACACATATGCTTATTAATCTACCTGGTTTCCTTTAAAGAGCACAGCACAAATGTTTAAATAGTATATCCATCCGGAGTCAGTTGCAGTAACAGAAAAGGTTGATTCAGAGAAGTAGGTGCTTGAAACACACTGGATAACCTAGAAGAATGGGCTCAAGGCTAGTCCTCCAGGAATGATTGTCAGAACCCTGCAGAACTGATCCTGCAAGAGAGCTGCAACCTGGTTGAGAGTCAGGGACCTGTGAAATAATAAACAACTGCCAGGCCCATCTTAGCCACATTCAGAGATCAGTCTGCTGCTGCCGCACTTTCAGCTTCAAAGCCACACGGTCTGCTAGACCGATATCCGCTAAGTGGAGGCCCAGAGCAACACTGCCTCTCTCCCTTCTACACTCAGGTAAGCACTCAAGTCTTGTGTGAAGGTGTCTGATTTTTTTTTTTTTTTTTTTGCCGCGCCACGCGGCATGTAGGATCTTAGTTCCCCAACCAGGGATCAAACCCATGCTCCCTGCATTGGGAGCATGGCGTCTTAACCACTGGACTGCCAGGGAAGTCCCTGAAGGCATCTGACTGGTGTAACCCCAACCTCCGAAATGCATCTGGGGGGTTTTGCTGCAAGGGAACATAAAAAATACTGTTTTTCAGCCTTCCAGCCTCTGCAGTGTAAGAAGGCAGACCAAAAGGAAGTTAGATCAGGTGTCAAGGGCATTAATCTATGTATCCACCAGAAAAGGTAAGTCAATGTGTACACACATTTTGTAACTGGACAATGAAGGATCCATTCGCATTGTTTTTCTCACCTTACCTAATTTCCTTCCTCTTAGCCTTTGGGATTAACTCTAAAAGCTTCGCCTCCTTGCCTTTGCTCAGGGGTTAGCAAACTTTTTCAATAAAAGATTGGAGAGTAAATATTTTAGGTGTTACAGGCCATATGGTATCTGTCACAAGTTTTCAACTTTTATTGTTGTAGTGAGAAAACAGCCTGAGACAACATGTAAACAAATGAGCATGGATCCAGTTAAGACTTTATTTATAAAAGCAAGTGGCCAGCTGGATTTGGCCTGTGGGCCATAGTTTGCAGACCCTGTCTTTGCTTTTTTTTTTTTTTTCTTTTGGCCATGCTGCATGGCTTGTGAGATCTTAGTTCCCCGGCCAGGGACTGAACCTGGGCCCCCGCAGTGAAAGCGCCGAGTCCTAACCACTGTACCGCCAGGGAGCTCCCCTCTCTTTGTTTATATTGTCCATTAACTCAACAGATCCTTAATGAGCACCTACTGAGTGTCAGGTACTTTCTAGGGGAGGAGATATAGCAGTAAACAGGACAGAGGGCCCCCAGCTCAGGGGAGTGAACATTCTGCCTGCGGTGATACTCTCCTCCCCACCTCCCCTTCCCTGCCTAACCCAGACTCCTATTTAATACTCTGTGTGGGTTGACCTGCCTTGACTTTCCTCCTTCCGGCCAGAGCTGATTCCCTCCCCCAGAGCTCCCATAGTGCCCTGTGTACACTGAGGTCACTTGTACCAACCTTGTGCGTGAATGTTGCCTGCTTATGCATCTGGTTCCCTGCAAGACCGTGAACTCTTCAAAGGCGAGAACTGGGCCCCTCCTCACCTTGCATCGTCTGGGGCCTGGCTCAGAACCAGCCTGTGGTCCGTGGTGTTGAATTGACTTTCGGGAGTCTTTGTGGAAGCTGAGATACAAACATTAGACACAGTTGCGGGCAGTTAGTTCTGCAGTGGCCCTATTCAGGTGAGCGTTTGTGTTTATCAACTGGGTTATGGTGTAATTTATGTGCACCTCTTTCAAGTGTGCATGTCGACGAATTTTGACAAATGTTTCCATCTTTGTAAATACCACCACAATCAAGATCTAGAACATTCCCTCACACCCCAAAGTTCCCTTGTCCCTCTTTGTAGTCGTCACCTCACACCCCAAGCCCCAGCCTTAGATAATCACTGATCTACTGCCTATCACTACAGCTTAGCTTTGCCTGTTCTAAAACTTTATATAAATGGAAGCACACTGTGTATACTGTTTTATATACAGCACAATGTGTTGCTATATCAGCAATCCATTCCTTCTTATGGCTGAGTGGTATTTCATTTATGGATATACCACAGTCTGTTGATCAGATGAGAATTTCAAGGAAAAAGATATCTCTGCTCCCTCTCCCAGAACCTACCGTAGGGAACTAGGAGGGTCTTGTCTGGCCTCAAATGTACAGGCTGTGTATTAGCTCTTGTAATATTGTGATTTATATCAGGAAATACGTATTTGTTCTCAGTCCCTGTTCCTAGCACTGAGTTCCTAAGACCCTTGGCATTTCCTAAGTGAAGAGAGTGATCAAGGTGTCTTTTGTGATGTTGAGGTGACTCTTGAAATGCCCTTAGGTCACCTAAGAAGGAGGGCTGGTCACCAGTGGAACCAACCAAGTAATTGGAGAGCTGGAACTTTCAGTTCCACCCCTCTGACCTCTGGGGAGGAAAAAGGGACAGGAGATTGAGTTCAGTCACCAATGGCCAATGATCTAATCAATCATGCCTATGTAATGAAGCTTCCATAAAAACCCAAAAAGATTGGGGATGGGGGAAGGGGGGAGGTTCAAAGAACTTCCAGGTTGATGAACATGTGGAGATCTGAGGAGAGTGGTACGCCCAGAAAAAGCATACCTTGCCCTAAGCATCTTTCCTATCTGGCTGTTCTGAGTTATATCCTTTAATAGTAAACCAGTAAGTAGTCTAGTAAGTAGAATGTTTCTCTGAGTTCTAGAGTGAGCCGCTCTAGCAAATTAATCTGAACCTGAGGGGGGCAGTAATTGGAATCACCTGTCTATAGCCACTCGGTCAGAAGCACAGGCGACAACCTGAACTTGAGATTGGCATCTGAAGTTGGAGGGGAGCAGTCCTGTAGGACTGAGCCCTTAACCTGTGGCATCTGACACTATCTCCACGTACTTAGTGTCAGAATTATAGGGCACCCAGCTGGTCTTGGAGAATTGCTTGGTAGTGAGGAAAAAATGCACATGTTGGAATTGGGAGCAGAATCTATCTCTGAATGAGGTTATCTAGATAGTTGGTGATTTGAAAGCTGCTGATGCAATTGTGACCCCTGGACCCATACCCGATGTGCTGCCGGGATTGAACATGCAATATATACCACATTTGGGCAGCCCTTTCTAGTTTATTAGTTTATTTTAATGTTTTATTTTAATGTTTATTAGTTTTTTGTTTTTAATGTTTATTAGTATAACTTGAGTTTCAAAAAATGGAAGTGGCCTGGGTGTCCCCAACCCAGGGATGCTCCTTCTGTAACTTATTATTCCAGTGTTTAGCCAGCAGGGCCTCCCCAAACTCATTCCTTCTAACTCCCCTGTACATAACTGCTACCTCTGTTCTCTCTGGTTCTGTCTTTCCCAGGGGCAGAGGGGGGCTCTTTCTGCCCTCTGTAATGAGGCTACCCACTCTCCATCTGTATCATCATAGGGATAATAGCTCCTGATCTTTAGATAACACTTTTCCACTTTAACAAGCACTGTCAGACCATTATCTCACTTAAGCTGAGCCACAGCCCTGTGATGGAGGCAGCCTGCTTATTATTTTCATTATTATTATCAATATCATTATTCTTACACTTCACAGATAAAGCAGCTGAGACTCAAAGAGGTTATGACTTCTTAAGCTTCTGGCTGGCCATCCTATGTGTTTCCTCTTGTGCCCACTGGCTTCCTG
Organism: Delphinus delphis; assembly: GCF_949987515.2. Taxonomy (NCBI): domain Eukaryota; kingdom Metazoa; phylum Chordata; class Mammalia; order Artiodactyla; family Delphinidae; genus Delphinus; species Delphinus delphis. The sequence continues at coordinate 61,912,369 of NC_082698.1, forward strand.
CATCATAAAGAGGGCAAGGTGCCCCTTGGGGACCCATTCTTTATTGTCACATCTGCTGAACTCATGCACGGATGAGCAGCAGCCATTTCTTGAGCTCCTGAACATAAAAGGCAGAATGTGTTCAGAAGGTAATAATAATCATCGATGACTTTTATAGACAGCGAGCCTGAATCAAGGGCTATTCTAGGCCTTGTAGAGATCTTATCTCAAATACTCCCAACTTCCATACAAGATGGGTATTATTATGCCTGTTTTACAGATAAGGATGCAGCCTCAGAGAGGCTAACTTGCCCGAGGTCCCCTGACGTGTCTCTGGAAATTCTCTACCCTCTCACTGCGTTGGGAACCGTCCACTGCGCACAGGCTGTGACCTCACACGTGCTTTGGTTTAAAAGCTGGCTCTCCCACCTGCTTGCTGTGTGACCATGAGCCTGAACGTGTTCTCTCATGTGAATAAAAGGAGGAGTCCCTCATTCACAGAGTGCTCTTCTGAGGATTAAGTGTCAGGCCCAGCCAAGGTCTGGCAGATGGGAATGATGATTAGGTATCAATCTGGGTCCTAGAAGATGCCAGGGCCCCTGAGGGTAGAGGGCAGCATGTCTGACTGAAGCAGAGGCCATGCTTCAGTCTTGGTATTTCCGCCTTGTCAGGTGACACCAACAAAAGTTGTAGGAACTTCCCTGGGGTCCAGTGGTTAGGACTCCATGCTTCACTGCAGAGGGTAGGGGTTCAATCCTTGGTCGGGGAACTAAGATCCTGCAAGCCTCGCATGGTGCGGTGTTGCAAAAAAAATGAAAGTCTGTAGTTGCCGACTTCAGAAAATGAGGTACAGTTTGTTCCAAGTTACTTAGGTATCATAAGTCCTCTGCTGAAGCCTGTTTATTGTCTGCCTGTTTACTACAAGTCAGCACCTGCAGTTCCTGTCTTTCTCTCTCCATCTCAGTATCTAGTAGAAGATTCTTCATGGGTATAACGTTTCCTCTGTCACCCCTCGCCTGCAGGGTGAAAGTGGGCAGTTCACTAACGCCATACCACGTCCAGCGGCATGTGCTGGCTTAGATAGCTTGAGCTCCAACCAGAGACAGCACTTTTTATTTATTTTTTAATGAGAGCACTGTTAAAACTGTCATCCACAATGAATGGTGTGCCACGCCCTGTGCCAGGCACAGCCCAAAGGCAAGGCACACAGCGTACAGAGCCTGGCAGCCCAGATTGGGTGCTTGCCACGTTGAGTCAAGAGGCGCTTTTGCCCCGGGAGCTTCCGCGCTCTCTTAGGTGAAGCCCAGGGTTTTCATTGGGAATCCTTTAGTGGTGACTGGGTGGTGCTGTCGAGTTCAGGGTGGAAGACTTGACTCGATTAGGGGATCTGATTCTCCACGAAGGCTCTGGACAAGCTACCTGGCTTCCATATCTCCATTAACTAATTCATTCAGAAATATCTGCTGAGCTGCTGGTATGGCCATGGCTCTGGGTTCAGGGGTGAACAAGGGCAAACCTCATGGAGCGTCCATGGGATGCATTCAGCTCCTTGCATCCAGGTCTTCTGGCTGGATTTAGATGGGGTCATTCATCTTTCCAGACTGAGTTAGGCTCAGAAGCCCTGGAGTAGCAATGGCTGTCAGCGTATACTGTCTTGTACCACCACCTTCTACCCATGACATCCCACACCTCTTGGGATCCTGAATAAGGCCCTCCATGATCTGGCTTCATCTCCCTCTCCCTTTCTGTGCTCTGTTCCTCAAATGGACCATGCTCACTCCCATAACAGGGCCTTTGCCCATGCTGTTCCCTTTGGCTGTTCTCTGTGATGTACAGACTTTAAGGTGACCCCCCATGACCCCTAACTCCTGGTGTTCACACCCTTGAGTGAGGGTGGGACCTGTGACTTGCTTGTAACCAATAGAATATGGCAAAGGTGACAGAATGTCGCTTTTGTGATTGTGTTGTGTAAGACTCCATCTCGCTAGAGCCTCTGAACTTCCCTAGTCAGGCCTCCATGTGAGAACACAGCCCTGCCTCATACCTTGATTACAGCCTTGCAGAGGACCCAGCTAAGCTATGCTAGGACTCCTGACCCAAAGAAACTGTGAGATAGCAAAGGTGTTCTTCTTTTTTTTTGGCTGTACCATGCAGCTTGCAGGATCTTAATTCCCCAACCAGGGATTGAAACTGGGCCCTTGGCAGTGAGAGTGCTGAGTCCTAACCATTGGGGCTCCAGGGAATTCCCACAAAGGTATTCTTTTAAGTTGCTAAGTTTGTTGTTTAAAAAAGAAAAAGCTGCGTAAATGTGTTACTATTTTCTATATGCAGCGTAGAAAACCAACCTATTCTCTAACATTCACCTAGCTTACTCCTACTCATCCCTTACCATTCCCATCCCACCGAGATGAGTTTTCTCATCAGCCAAGATGCCAAGGCCTGATCTCCTTGTTAGAGGCTCTTGTGCCATTGTGTGCCTCACCTCCACATGACTTATACATTTATAACTGTGTGATTATTTAATTAATAACTGCCCCCCCTCCACCACCACCCCCAGATTGTAAGTGCCATGAAAGCACCTTGTCATGGTCTCTTCATTTCCCCAGGGACTAGCACAGTGCCTGGCACATGTAGGTGTTCAGTAAGTATGTGTTGAATAAATAAATGATTTATAGGACATTCAGGGTCAAAAGGAGTGAAGGGATAGGCAGGGGCTGGACTGTTCAATGGTTAGAGGCTAAAATGACTTGGGTGGAAAGTGGATATTGTAGTCCTAAAAACTCACTTTTATTGTGACCTAGCTGGACAACTGAAGCTACAGGTGTATTTGGGGGCATCCTTGGTGGGAATGATCTGTGTCCATACAACAGTCACACGAGCCACCCCATGGCTTGGCATGAGGGTGTTTCTCTTGGAAGCTCCAGACTCCTTCCTCCTTCCAGAAGAACATCTTGTATTTTGACCATCAGGCAATTCTCTTAACAATGTCCTTCCTATGAGTCAGAGAAGGGAAGACACAGGCGGAGAAAGGGAGGGTGTGGTTAGGTGGAGGGAGCTCCAGCTTGGCAGTTTCAGTGAGGCCCACGAAACGTCAAATAGCTTGCTCCAGAAATAGACAGAAAGGTGAGTACATGGCATGCTGGTCACTGAATTATATTCCCTCCAAATTCATTTACTGAAGGCTTAACCCGCGTGTGATCACATGTGGAGATGGGCCTATAAGGAGGCAATTAAGGTTAAAAGAGCTCACAAGAGTTGTGTCCTAATCCTGTAGGGCTGGTGCCTTGATAAAAAGAGGAAGAGATGCCAGAGCTCTGTCTCCACCATGTGAGGATACAGGGAGAACGTAGCCATCTGCTAGTCAGGGAGAGAGATCTCACCAGAAACCAAATGGACTGGTCCCTTTACCTTGAACTTCCCAGCCTCTAGAACTGTGAGAAAATAAATTCATGTTGTTTAAGCCACCCAGCATATGGTGTTTTGTTATGGCTGCCTGAGCCAATTAAGACATGGGGTTATCTAGAAGGCTGTATCTTATGCTATAAAAATAAGGTTGAGGGGCTCCAGAGTTCAGGTCAGTGTTTTCCTGTCTCTCCAAATGGACTTTCTGTGCCTCCCCTGATGTTTTGGCGTCAGACATTACATATGCCCAAGTTTACCCTCTCTAGGGCTTAAGGCCCTTCCCAGTTTATTGAGGCCATGTTTTCCTCCTTTTCTTCCATCCAAGCTTTTAGAAGGAGTTGTCTGCCCTTGCCGATCGCGCTTCCGTTTCCAGGCATCCACTCTTCGGCCACTTCAGTTGAGCCTCCATCCTGCCATTGCACAGAAGCTGCTTCCATGCCACATCCAGTGGGTACTTTTGGTCCTCATTTGACTGTTCTCTTTTTCTTAACTCTTTCTCCTCCCTTGCATTTCAGGGATTTCTCGTCGCCCCTTCCTGGCATCACCATTTTGGTCTTCATCTACTATCTGCCACCTACTGCCCTTCATGTAAATGTTGATGTTCCCCGGGTTTTGCCCTTGGTCCTCTTGCCTTTTCGCCCCACATCGCCCTAAGGTGAGCTCGCCCCCTCCTGCTGCTTCAGCTTCTGCCGATGGCTCCCATATCTTGTAGCTTCAGCCCACAATTCCTTGCTGAGCTCCCATCTCAGATTTTAACTGCCACATGGAGGTCCTTCAAGCACAGCTAACTGTACATCCTCTAAATCAGGGGTCCCCAACCCCCGGTCCGAGGCCTGTTAGGAACCGGGCCGCACAGCAGGAGGTGAGCGGCGGGCAAGTGAGGGAAGCTTCATCTGCTGCTTCCCGTTGCTCGCATTACCGCCTGAACCATCCCCCTCACCCCTTCCATGGAAAAATCTGTCTTCCACGAAACCAGTCCCTGGTACCAAAAAGGTTGGGGACCGCTGCTCTAAATCGAGCCTGCTGCTCCACCTCTGCTCCAAATCCTCTCCCACCTCCTGCATGCCCTTTCTTGGGACATGGCACCATCAGCCTCGGCTCACTCCAGCCAGAGACTAAAGGTCAACCTCGATTTGTCTTTTGCTCACCCCTCATATCTAATCAGTCACAGTGACCTATGTTTTCTGACGTAAGTATTTACGTGCATCCACCTGTTTCTCTCTTTTCTGCCTTAGTCCCATATGGACGGCCTGAAAGATTCTGATGTATCTGTTGTCTCTGTATGGCACTTTTTTTTTTTAACCAGGCAACGAGAAGAGGGTATTGGATGCATGGAGGAAGCGGTCTTATGCTTTTTTTATGCTGCAATAGAGATGTGGGTTGATGTCTGGAATTGTAGGATTTGGTGGATTGTTAATGAACTCTTGTGTCACTGGAGGCATTCAAGGTGAGGTTTGGGGAGCCCTTGTGCAGGATACTGTAGTGGGGTCTACTGCTTTCGGTATGAGGTAGGGCTGGACCAGACGTGGCACTCTGGTTGACCACATCTAGCTCGCAGATGTATTTTATTTGGCTCACATATGGTTCAAAACCACCTAATGAATTTTCCACATTAAAAACCTAGAGATTTCCACATAAAAAGTGGATTTCTAGCTTTTCTTGAAAAATCAAATTTAATAATTCTTGGCCCAGAGCAGATCATCAAGACTGGATGCTGATTTACCGCTGCCCCATCTGGTGGACCACCTTCCAGTCTCCACCTGCCTACTTCACTCACTCATGCTACTGCCTGGACCCCAGAAACATCTGAGTTTGCTCTACCTGAACCTGATATTCTCAAGTTTTCATGTAGCCTATGATTTTACATTATTGTATGTAGGCAATGGAGGAAATTCCCTTGGGACTTCCTCTAGGTTCTCCCCTCTCACCGATCCTAGTAAATCCACCTTCCCTAGTCTCCTCAGTAGGAAGCATTACTAAACCCATCTGCTTTTTGCCTCTTTTCTCACTTCCCTTTCTCATTCACCCCAATCACCATCCTGTTTCTAATTCTCCTCCGGCTCAGCCTTTAGCTATGAGGTCCACTGCATTCCAATAGCGTGTCTCTTCAAAGCCCAGGCTTCTCAGGCATTTCAGTAAAGACTCTGTGTGCCTGTGTCTTGCCGTTGCTCTGGAAGTTACAAGAACTTTAGAATAAGACATCAGAAGACAGATGAGTGGGATGTTCTTATATAAGATTCTGAAGGTCCCCTAACAAGTGCAGATGAGCTAAAGACAGTCCAGGGAGATGGTGGACCAGTTAAGAATGCATTCAGCTGCAGGTAATAAAAAACTCTCCTCTGGGGCTTCCCTGGTGGCGCAGTGGTTGAGAGTCCACCTGCCGATGCAGGGGACACGGGTTCGTGCCCCAGTCCGGGAAGATTCCACATGCCGCGGAGCGGCTGGGCCCGTGAGCCATGGCCGATGAGCCTGCGCGTCTGGAGCCTGTGCTCCGCAACGGGAGAGGACACAACAGTGAGAGGCCCACGTACCGCAAAAAAACAAACAAAAAAACCCCCCAAAAACCTCTCCTCAAAAGCCTGAATGAAAGCCACGTAATAAGATGCCCAGAACTCTGAGGTTGCTGGAGTTGATTCAGGGTCCCTCTGTCATGGTCAGAAGATGGCACCCAAGGCTGCAGCTATTACATTTACATTCAAGGCAGGAAGAAAGTTGTCTCATTGTATCAGGAAAGTAAACACTTGCCCAAATACCCCCAGCTGACTTCTGTTTTTATTTCATTAGTGTTATGAGTGGAATTGTGTCCTCCCAGGAAAATATATGTTGGAGTCCTAACTCCCAGTACCTCAGAATGTGACCTCATTTGATGATTGTATCTTTTTTTTTTTTTTTTTTTGGCCGCACTGCATTGGTATGTGGGATCTTCGTTCACCGACCGGGGATCAAACCTGAGCCCTCAGCAGTGAAAGCGCAAAGTCCTAACCACTGGACTGCCAGGGAATTCCCTGAAGATTGTATCTTTAAAGAGGCAAGCAAGTTAAAATGAGGTCATTAGGGTGGGTTCTAATCCAATAGGGTGTCCCTGTAAAAAGGGGAAACTTGGACACAGAGGGAAGGCACAAAGGGAAGGCAATGTAAAGATACATTGGGAGAAGATGGCCATCTACAGGCCAAGGAAAGAGACGGAAGTAGATCCTTCCCTCCCGGCCCTCAGAAGGAACCAGATTTCCTTCTGGAAATCAGACAACTTGATTTCAGACTTGTAGTCTCCAGAACTGTGAGACAATAAACTTCCATTGTTTAAGCCACCCAGTCCATGGTACCTTGTTATGGCAGCTCTAGGAAACTGATACTGTTGACCAGGCCATGACACAAGGTCTCCCCTAGTTTCAAGAGAGGCACAGAAAGCGAGTGTGTAGTTGGCATATTGCTGCCCCAAACAAAAGTGGATTCTATTGATGAGAAAAAAGAAGGGCATGGATGTTGGAATAGCAACCGATAGCATCAAACAACATCCTGGGGAGTCAGAGGCAAGACAAGCTGATCTACAAGAAAGTATGAAGAGAATGGATGAATTAATGATTCCCTGGCCTGCTGATAAATGAATGGTTGATCAATAAACACTTCCTAAGCAGGTAGGGTCTGCAGCCCTGTGCCATGTAGAGGATACTTCCACAGTCAGTCTCAACCCTTCATAATTAGACTCTGGACACAAAATCTTTAAATCATATTTTCCTGGACCCCAGTAGTTTGAGCATGAAAAACAAGATTTATTTCTTTGGCTTAATCTCTACCTGTTAAAATGTAGGAAACCCTACCCCAAATCCCTCCCTTGGGCAGAGATCACTAATCGTTCCCCAGTGTCCATTTTCCCCTTCTTTTTAGCAATAAAATTCACAAGCTTTAGCTGGGCACATGAACACTCAGACATGGACTACATTTTCCAGCCTCCCTTGTAGTTAGGTGTGACCAGGACCAAGTCCTGGCCACGGGATGCAAAAGAGAGTGCTACGGAACTGACTGAAACTGAGTCCCCCTAAAACTGAGTCCCCTTCCCGAGTTTATGATTAATCTCTCTATCCAAAACTTGATTCCCTTGCTTGTCTCCTCTGAACTCAATCCCTTTCTTGTCCCCTCTAACCTCAATCCTGTGCTAACTGAACACCCATTAACCAGAGTCAGATGACTAAGATTGCTGCTGCCGATAACATCGTTAATGTACTAAAATTGCTGTTGTAGAAATCATTGACGTATAAACTCAGGCTGTTTCTCCAAGGCAAGATGAGCTCACAGACCCCTGAGCCATGGACCACCTGGCCAAGAACTGTAAACCAGAGACATCCTGATTCCCGAAACCATGATTAAGAAATGTCACAAGGTGATTAATCCCAGCCCCTTTGTTCTTCCCCCTTAAAACATCCCTAACTCAAAGACCAAGCTGGAGTGGATCTGAGACTTGTCTCCCACTCCCTTGCTGGGCATCCTGCAAATAAACACTTACTTTGCTGCAAATACCTGCTGTCAGAGTTTGGCTTTCTGCGGCTGTGGCACATGAGCCCTCCTTAAATTTTGTATCTTGGGAACCTTTGGTACCTTTGCTTAGTCTCAGCCCTGCCAGGAGTCATAGCATTTTCATTAAAAAACTTAAATATATGCTTGTTCTGTCCTAATTGCTAGGAATTCACTGCTAGGAATTCTTCCTATGGCAATAAATGAGCAGGGCTCTAAACCATGTGTACAAAGTGATCATATATGTAAATATGAAACTGGAAGGGCATGCATCCAAATGATAACAGAGGTTATCTCTCTTTGAGAGATAGGGTTATAGGTGATTTTTTTCCATTGTATTTTGTGTATGTGTGTGAGTGTTTTGCAAATTTTCTGCACTCGGCAAGTAATATTTTTGTAGTTAGGGGGAAAAAAACATTATTTAAAATATTTTTAAACTGTCCCTCTTTTCTGGGTGACCCATCGTGCTTGGGCTAAGCATGTTGCTGTACTCTTCCCTTCTGGGCAGCACTTTCCCATGAGGCTCTCTGATCCCTTATGCCAATAGCCCCACAGAGACTCAGCCCACAAAGCTCTCAGGCAGACAGGCCCAGACATATCTGAATCCACAGACAGGTTGGGACAAGCCTGCCGGGGGTGCTGTCTTCTCTGAGGGCACTGTGGGAGGGGATATGAGAATAAAGTAGGGGTGTAGGCCTTAAAGGCCCCTCCCCAACTTCTACCTCCTCCCCCAACTCATTCCCAGGGGTAGCTTGGGGAATTGACACCCTTGTGGATGGAGTCTGGTGGACAGGGTTTGAATCCCTGACTCTGCCAGGTACAAGCCATGTGACTCTGGGCAAGTCATTTCATCTCTGTCCTCAATTTTCACATCCTTAAAATGGAGATAACACTGGAAGTTACTGCACAGTGGTCTTTTCTGGAGCCAGTAAGAAGATGTATGTGAAGTGTGGCTCCCAGTCTGGCACGAGGCGACCCAACAGAGGCAGGTGTTGACATTGTTATTGACACCCCGGTGGACGTGTCTCCCACATCTCAAACACAGCATTGGACATGCTGAACTCTTTCTTTTTTTTTTTTTTTTGCGGTACGTGGGCCTCTCACTGTTGTGGCCTCTCCCGTTGCGGAGCATAGGCTCTGGACGCGCAGGCTCAGCGGCCATGGCTTACGGGCCCAGCCGCTCCGCGGCATGTGGGATCTTCCTGGACCGGGGCACGAACCCGTGTCCCCTGCATTGGCAGGTGGATTCTTAACCACTGCGCCATCAGGGAAGTCCCTGTATGTTCTTTTAGTGTCTGTCTCTAATACCAAATTAAACACTCCAGGAAAGCAGGGACCGTGTTTCTTTTGCTAAATACTGTATCCACAACACCTAGTACAGTACTTGGGGCAAAGTGTACATGAAATACAATATTTGTTAGAAGAATTAGTTAAATATCAGAATAAAACATCTCTATATGTTAGTTGTTAGTATATGTGCTATATAAACTTGCAGAAGGGACTTCCCTGGTGGTCCAGTGATTAAGACTCCGTGCTCCCAGTGCAGGGGGCCTGGGTTCAATTCCTGGTCAGGGAACTAGATCCTGCATGCCACAACTAAGAACCCACATGCCACAACTAAAAGGAGCCTGCATGCTGCATCGAAGATCCCGTATGCCCGTGCAACAGCTAAGACCTTGAGCAGCCAAATAACTAAATAAATATTAAAATATTTTTAAATAATTAAAAAAATATAGCCCCCTTAGGAACATTAAAACAAACAAACAAACAAACAAACTTGCAGTAAATGGTATAGGAATTTGGATCAGTGAGAATTTATTCTGGGCTAGTTTGACCTGATAAATCACCTTGGAAGAGCAGTAAACATCCATCTATCTATCCATCTACCCATATAGCAATCCACCCATCAATCCATTTATTCACTCATCCATCCACCCACTTGCCCAACTGTCCATCCATCATTTCACCTAATGTTCACGGAACATTTATGCACATTGACTCAAAACGTTGAAAGGTGGGGATCTAATGTAAAACATCGTGATTTTAGTTGATAATACTGTATTGTAAAATTAAAACTTGTTAAGAGAATTGAACTTAAATGTTCTCACACATAAAAAAGAAGAGAATAAATATGGGAGGTAATGGATGTGTTAATTAACTAGATGGGGGAAACCTTTCACAATGTATATCTATACCAAGTCACTACGATGTATGCTTTAAATATCTTACAATTTTATATATCATATATAATTCTATAAAGCTGAAATTTAAGAAATGCTGAAGGAGGGAAGGGGTAAATTTGGAGCTTAGGATTAACAGATACACCCTACTATATATAAAATAGATAAACAACAAGGACCTACTTTATAGCACAGGGAACTACATTCGACATCTATAACACACATACATATATATTACCTATAATGGAAAAGAATCTGAAAAAGAATATATATATGTATAACTGAATCACTTTACTGTACACCTGAAACTAACACAACATTGTAAATCAACTATATTTCAGTTTATTTATTCATTTATTTATTTTTAAAAATTTTATTGGGGCATAGTATTTTATATATAGCAGTGTGTATATGTCAATCCCAATCTTCCAATTTATCCCTACCCACACCCCCTCACTCCCTAGTAACCATAAGTTTGTTTTCTATATCTGTAATTCTATTTCCATACTTCAATTTAAAAAAATGCTGAGAGAACCAAGCCATCACCTAGTACAGTGGCTCATAAGCATTTTTGACATTGATTTACAGTTTAAAAATCCCACACTTATATCATGACTCAGTACGTTCATACATATGTATAAGATGGAAACAAAAGTTTTGTTAAATAATACCCTTACCACATGTGAATCTCCCTGTTGTATTCTATTCTATTCTATTCATAAGAAATGTTGGTATTACCCACTGTGGTTGGCAGTTTCTGAAAAGGCTCGCAATGTTTCCAACCCCCTGATACTCATACGCTATGTAATCCCCTCCCTTTGAGTGTGGGCTGGACCAAATGACCTGCATCTAATGAACAGAAAACAGCAAACATGATGAGATGTCACTTCCAGGATTAGGTTAAGAAAGACTGCGACTTCTGTCTTGCTAGCACTCTCTCTTGCTGACACTCCCTCTTGCCCTCTTACTGGCTTGCTTAGATAAAGCAAGCTGCTATGTTGAGGGATGTGCTATGGAAAGGCCACATAGCAAAGAACAGAGGGAGGTTCTTGCCAACAACTTCTGAGGATTTGAGGTCTTAGTCCAACAGGATTAAGAGGATTCTGGGACTTCCCCGGTGGTCTAGTGGGTAGGCCTCTGTGCTCCCAATGCAGGGAACCCGGGTTCAATCCCTGGTCGGGGAACTAGATCCTGCATGCCGCAACAAAGATCCTGCGTGCCGCAACAAAGATCCTGCGTGCCGCAACAAAGATCCTTCGTACCGCAACTAAGACCCAGCGCAGCGAAAATTAACTAATTAATTAATTAATTTTAAAAAAGAGGATTCTTCCCAGTCAAGCCTCCAGAGACAGTGAGAGAATCAGAGCCCAGGGACCCAGCTAAGCCACGCCCAGATTCTTTTTTTTTTTTTTTTATGCCCAGATTCTTGACCCATAGAAACCACGATACGATAAACGTTGTTTTAGCCACTAAATTTTGGGTAATTTGTTATGCATCAATAGATAACTAATACAGATACTAAATTGGCTTCTCAACCTGCTGATGAGTATTGACCTATAAATTTGAAAACACTGATTTAGTTCTAGATGCAAGTACTGTGCTGGGCATCAAAGAGAGATTCGAGGAGGAATAAGTCCCAGTCATTGCATTTAAAGAGCTTTTAGTGTTTTTCGAGCATCTGAAAATTTAATAGGATGCATGTATTTCTGGGGCAGAGTTCAAAGACAGTAGAAGTAAATGAGAGGTTCACCCAGGCTGAGATAGTCCATTGTGATGAGCACAGAGATATCCTGGTTGGGGGGTCCTTATAGGGGAAAACACTGTCTTCACAGGAGGATCCAAAGGGATTTCTGTACCCAGAAAGGCTTGGAAGAGAGAGGATGTGCCCACGAAAAACTCTGCTCAGGGGAAGGATCAAAGCAGCCATATCTTATTTCCACTGTGGTTAGAGTCTGAGGATTACTCAGGAGGCTGGGAGTAGGGGAGGGGGGAGGATGACAAGGGCCATTGTAAGGAGTAAATGAGTAAATATGTGTAAAATGCTTAGAATGGTGCCTGATGCATACTAAGTGCTCTGTGTTGTTATTCCTGTTGTTTTGTTATAGCTGTCTGGTCCTGCCCCTAGCAGTGTTCATCAACAACTGGCAAATTACCAGAGCCAATGGTTTTCCTCAGTTCCTCCCCTCCTCACCTCCCTGCAGCACCTGGCTCTGCTGCCCAAGTCTCCATGGAAGCTCTCCAGACCCACACATTTTGGCAGCCCACTCTGCCCTCTCTGGCCGGCTGACTTCTCTTCTCTCACCCTCAGCGTCCACCTTCAGATGTTCCTCTAGTCTTCATCCTCAGACCTTGCCACTTCTCACTGTGCCCACCCCTCCCTGCTCTCTGAGGATCCTCCTCTCGCATGCTTTCAACCAGGGCCTCTGACCTATGAAACTGTAGCCTTGACCTCCAGCCCTCTGGGTCTCCTGACCCCTACTTCCAAGACTTTGTTGGACGGCCCCAAACAGACATCCCCTTAACATCCTTCCCAACATCCCCTAAATCCTCCTCCTCTTTATTCACCCTAGACCAGCAAGTCCTCCTGGTACCTTTTTCTCTTTTTTTTTTTGGCTGCACTACGGGGCATGCAGGATCTTAGTTCCCCAACCAGGGATCGAAACTGTGTCCCCTGAAGTGGAAGTGCGGAGTCCTAACCACTGGACCGCCAGGTAAGTCCCCCTCCTGGTACTTGAATCCTGTGCAGGGCACAGCCTAGTCCCCCACACCTGACACCTCTCCCATACACTTTCCTCCTTCATCCCTACATCACTTTCCAAGTGCTGCAGAGTCTATCTCAGAAGCATCTCTGAATCTGTTCTTTTTTTGTCCCCTTTACAACTTCCCTAAATTTGGCCCCGTCTTCCTCACACAGACCACCAAAAGGGCTTTTTCGTGGGTCCTTCCATGGTTTTGAGAATGAAAATATTGACTGCCATATCAGTAAACAAAGGATGTTGCAGCCTTCAAGCCATTACAATACAGCCGCCCCGAGGGAACTCAGGATGGAGACAAAGGGGCTGTCCACTGCCAAGCCCATCTAGCAGTCAGCTGCTGCAGCCACCCCAACGGTTCACAGAAGGAAACTCAGGATGAGAAAACACAGGCTACCAGCCCCAGATAGCTGCTGTAGTGCTTATCAAAGGAATGATTTCAGTGAGCCCAGGCTCTTGCATCTTTCCATACATAGGAAAGTGCTAAATTCCTTAACTTGAGATATCTGGTTTTCTTTTATTAACAGTGATCTTTAATGTTCTGACTACCTGGTTTTATCGCAAAAACTTCCATATGTTCTGGCATCCCTGCTTCCTCTTCAGAGCAGTCTCTCAGCATTATTTGAGATGCTGTCTCCTGGGTTTGAAGTCCTAAGAATGTCCACCGAATAAAACATAACTCTCAACTTTTAGGTACTGCATTTTTTTCAGTCGACAGTGCAGTGTTTATACGTGCCAGATATGGAGTTAGGCTACCTGAAATTGAATCCTAATTCTACCACTTAGTAGCTGCATGACCTTTGACAAGCTCTTTAACTTCTCCATGGCTTGGTTTCCTCATCTTTAAAATGGGGCTACTAACAGATGTGGGGTGTGTGTGTGTGTGTGTATGTGCGTGTGTGTGTGTATGTATGTAAGTATGTATGTATGTATGTAAAGACTGAATAGATAAAATAGGGTGCTTGGTGGAAAAAGTGACATTTTAGGTATAAACCAGCATTGTTATTGTTATCATTATTGTTTCAAATAATCCCATGCTCTGTTCCTTCCTCCCATAATGCTTCCATAATCACACCACTCCCTTGCTCAAAGGCTTTCAGAGCTCTTCCATTATCTACTGTGGGAGACTGATGCAGTTATGGTCCCAATATGTTTACTCCTCCCTGTAATCACACCCTTGGTGCCCTTGGTGTCCGTATTGACTCCAGGCTTGGCCATGTTTTGGTTAATCGGATAATAGAAAATCTGTGCCACTAGCAGAGGCTTAAAAAGTGCTTTTGCTGTGTGTTTGCTTTTTAGCCTGGGCTGGCCCCCTGGGAGATAAGAGACCATGTGGAGCAGAGGCCCCTCAACCCACAGCCTGCCTACTGCCAGACACAGGAGTGAAGCTGTCCTAGACCAGCCAGCCTCAGCCAGGTGCCAGCTGACTGCAGAGACCAGCCAAGCCAGTTCAGATGGAACTGCCCAGCTGACCTACAGAATTGAGAGAAATAATACACATCTGTGGTTGTAAGCCACTAACTCTCAGGGAGGTTTGTTGCAAAGCAGGAGCTAACTGAAACACCCAGTAAATCGAAATCAAGTACCCCCTCATCATTCTGGCAGCAAAGGCTCTCACGGACAGCTCAGTGCACCCTTTCCTACTATTGCCACTGCTTCCTTACCCCCCACCCCAAGCCTCAGGAATGCTCTCTGTGCTCCCTGACTTCTAAGCCTTTGTTCAAGCTGAGTCCTCATCCGGGAATTGTCTTCTCTTCTCTCCTCCTTTCCCACTCTCACCCCCTTCTTGCTCCTCTCTGCCTATTGAAATGCAGCCCATCCTTTAAGATTTATTCAAGTTATCATTTTTTTCCTGCAGTTGGTGGGCACACTGGGAGCAGCCTGTCCTCGAAACTCTTTACTTGGTACCTGCTGAACTCAAATTTCTCTTTGTTTCAATACAACAGTCTTTCCTAAGGAGCTGATTCTTAGAGCTCCAGGAGCACTGATGTGAGAGTTACTGACTTTTCAAATCTTGTTCAATCATTTTGAATTAACCAAGGCACTGGTATGCTTTACAATCTCCCTAACACTTGCTAGACCCCTTTTATAACAAAGAGAACATCCCCAGAAGCAGGCCTTTAGCAGGCAACAATAATTTGCTATAATTTAATAACATTGATTCATTTTAATTATATTTTTTAATGTTTTCCACTTTTATTGAGATATAATTGACTTAGTGTTTATTTTTAAGGTTACTTTCTATCTATGGCAAATGATACTGGTTTCCATTTGCAGTAATGATACAAAGTTTCCTTTTAAAATAAACATTTTAAAAAATTGAAGTATAGTTGATTTACAATGTTGTGCTAGTTTCAGGTGTACAGCAAAATGATTCATATATATATATTCTTTTTCAGATCCTTTTCCATTATAGGTTATTATAAGATATTGAATATAGTTCCTGTGCTATACAGTAGGTCCTTGTTGTTTATCTATTTTATTTTCATTAATTTTTATTGGAGTATAGTTGCTTTAGTTGTGTTAGTTTCTGCCGTACGGCAAAGTGAATCAGTTATACATATACATATATATACTCTTTCTTAGATTCCCTTCTCATTTAGGTCACCACAGAGCATTGAGTAGAGTTCCCTGTGCTATACAGTAGGTCCTTATTCGTTATCTATTTTATATATAGTAGTGTGTATATGTCAATCCCAATCTCCTAATTCATCCCACCCCCCACTTTCCCCTCTTGGTAACTGCAAGTTTGTTTTCTACATCTGTGACTCTATTTCTGCTTTGCAAATAAGTTCATCTGTACCATTTTTCTAGATTCCATATATAAGCGATATTATATGGTATTTGTCTTTCTCTCTCTGACTTACTTCACTCTGTATGACAGTCTCTAGGTCCATCCATGTTGCTGCAAATGGCATTATTTCATTCGTTTTTATGGCTGAGTAATATTCCACTGTATATATGTACCACATCTTCTTTATCCATTCATCTGTCGATGGATATTTAGGTTGCTTCCATGTCCTGGCTTTTGTAAATAGTGCTGCAATGAACATCAGGGTGCATGCATCCTTTCGAATTATGGTTTTCTCCAGAAGTATGCCCAGCAGTGGGATTGCTGGATCATATGGTAGCTCTATCTATTTTATATATAACAGTGTGTATCTGTTAATCCCAAACTCCTAATTTATCCCTCCCTCCCCCCCTTCCCCTTTGGTAACCATAATTTGTTTCCTAGGTCTGTGAGTCTATTTCCGTTTTGTAAATAAGTTAATTTGTATTATTCGTTTAGATTCCACATATAAATGATATCATATGATATTTGTCTTTCTCTGTCTGACTTACTTCACTTAGTATGATAATCTCTAGGTCCATCCATGTTGCTGCAAATGGCAGTATTTCATTCTTTTTATGGCTGAGCAGTATTCCGTATGTATATACCACATCTTCTTTATCCGTTCATCTGTCAATGGACATTTAGGTTGCTTCCATGTCATGGCTATAAAATAAACATTCTTAAGTTAAAAAGTGAGTCAATTTAAAGGAAAAAGGAAGTAAGCTGTATCTTCCCCCCCCCCCCCAAAAAAAGTCCTGATTTGTAGTGTGTGCTGGTTTCCATGCTGTAAATTCTCTCACCATGCTTGTTTCCAATAACCTACAGGATGCCACTAAATGCAGAGTTGGAAAAAGATGTGCAGGACTTATTTGGACACTCTGAGTCCATATAAGTGACTCAAGCTCACTGCTGGGTGGGGCTCAGATATAGCAAATATCCAGAAAGTGGTATGGCAACGGCTGAAGCTTGAGAAACACTTTATTATAGTTACTTTTTATATGAATCTTATTCCCCATGGCAAACTGCAAGCATCTTGAGGGAACTGACTGTTTCTTGATCATCTTTGCAAACCCTGTAGTATCTAGAGGGGGGCTCCAGGCTGAACTTTCTGGAAGAGGGGCTGGGGTGAACTGCTCTTCTGTTTAGGGTGGCAGTAACTTGGAGTGCCCTTGAGCTCCTGGCTATTGGTAACTTAGCTCCAGGCAGAGGTGTGGCCCCAGGTGAAGGACTCAGGGAGGCAAAGAATGATACATGGGGTCTGGCTCATCCATGTCCCTGAGACTTCATGTTTTATTTCTACCTAAATATACTTTCCCCTCAAGGGGTGTATGATAAGGGTAAATACGAGGAGAACAGAATAGAAAAGGAGAGATTGAAGGCCCTGTATTAGTTTTGTAACAGAGTACCACAGACTGGGTGGCTTAGCAACAGCAGTTTACTATCTCACAGTTCTGGAGACTCGAAGTCTGAAACTAGGTGTTAGCAGGGTTGACAAATTAAGGTGAGAGCCGTGAGGGAAGGATCTGTCCCAGCTCTCAACCCTTGGCTTGTAGATGGCCCTCTTCTCCCTGTGCCCCTTCACATTGTCTTCCCTTTATGTGTGTCTGTCTGTGACCAAATTTACCCCTTTTACAAGTATATCAGTCATATTGGATTAGGGTCTACGCTGTTGCCCTCATTTTAATTTGATTATCTCTATAAGGTCACAATCTGAAGCACTGGGGTTAAGATTCCAACATATCTTTTTGGGAGGACACACTTCAAACCACAGCAGGCCTGGAGATTGATTCTAGTAATTCTCTGATAGGAAGCGTTCCCCATCAGGGCTCTCAGTCATAGGAATTGAGCTGCGGGCTCTGTCCACAAGATGTGTCCCTTCCATAGGTGCCCTGAGAATTTATCCTGCTCAGTGGAGGGATAGACCTTCCAGGAAACAGCCAGATAAAAATTCTGTCGTCACACAAAATTGCTTCCTATCTGGCAGGCAGCTTGCAAGGCAATCAGGCTTAACGGGGGCTGTGTTTGAGCCCTGAGTAACATCTAAGTCTCTCTCTGTTCACAGGTAGAGATGTTTGGTTCCAACCACGTGACCATGTTTGGACCAGGTCCCTAGGGGACCCAGTTCTCTAAAGATGCTCTGGATCCCTTCAGAGAAGGCTGTTTGGGGCCAGCTGAACTTCTTCCCAGGGAAGCCTTAGTGGGGTTTCCCCTCGCACAGGCCTGTATTCCTGACCTCATTTGCTATTCTGAAACTGAAGGTAGTAATGGATAGTTATGAGTGAGGGCTAAAATTTTGCCAATTAATTGCACTGCATGAAGTCTGTAAACATTGTGATTGAAAATCTTAGCACTGTCAATAAATACTTACTGAGTACCCACTATGTGGTAGATATTGTGGGAATATTTTTGAGTACTGCAGTAGATTGCAAAACTAGCCCCAATTCTCTATCCATCCCTGTATCCATGTTCCTTTCAACATGACTTTGCTGCTCCTGCCATCAGGAGATGGAGTCTATTTCCCCACCCTTGAATCTGGGCGTTGTTGTGACATGGTTTAGTCAATACAACTGTGGAAGTGACACAGTGCCAGTTTTGAGCCTAGGCCTTGAGAAACCTGCATCATTCCAGTCTCGCTCTTGGAAACCTGCAACTCCATGTGAACCAGCCCGGGCTAGACTGCTGGTGCATGAGTAACATGTGGCCCAGTTACCTCAGTTGACAGCCACCCCCAAGAAGTAGAGCCTCTGGCTGCCTAGCAACTACCCCAGAAGCATGAGAGGGTCCAGCTGAGACCAGAAGAACTGCCCAGCTGAGCCAAACCTAAAATCCTGACCCACAAAATCATGAACTAAATAAATATTTTTTAAAGCCATTTCTAAGTTTTGGGGTATTCTACTATGCAGGAAAAAAAAAAAAAAAAGTACTGACTGATACAAGCACTTACCACAGGCCAAGCTCTGGCTCTGGTCTATTTGAAATCAGGCAGAGTCTTGGGAGCAAAGACCTGTGCAGATGTGCCATATTAATGGGTGTGTTGCAGAAAGTGCCCTGGAGAGCACACACACCAGGAATAGAAGAGGTGGCATTTGAGCTGGGGAGGAGTCATGTCCATGTGGAGTAGGCGGGCCCAGGATGAAATTCCTGAGAGAGGAGACTGAGTGAGGTGAGGCATGAACATGGGAAATCCCAGGCTGGGGCCATCAGTGGTATTTATTGAGTGCTTACCTTGTGCATGGAAGCACTACACACGCTATGCCAGGTCTGCATAAGGCCTAGCAGGGGAGAGAAGACATCCATATTGCTGTAGCAGAAACTAGTTGAGGCACCCCCATTATGTTAACCCTTATTCAGCCCTTGTTCTTTCTGCCCGTTCAACCGGTCTCCTATAGATCCCCCCTCACTTTCTTGCTTAATTGCACTCTGAAAATGACTGCCCTCTAGCTAAAGTTGTACTATGTACCTGATGTGTACTCCTCTAAGACAACACTGCCTAACACTCCTTTCCTCTGTGAGCATTCTTCATCCCAGAAAGAAGGTCACACAACGATAACCTCAATGACCACCAGAAACTGCTCTGGAACCACCTGACGCCAGCCCTGATGATCTCAGTGTCTCCAGGAGGAAAGAAGTATGCAAGACTACATCAGTCCCAATCCTTATCTACAGCCCTATCTTCCACTCTGAAACTATAAGACGCCTTCCTATTTCCCAGGAACGGGGCCACAGCTTTGAGGGTGTTAGCCTGCTGTGGCCCCTTTTGCCTGGCAAAGTAACAAAACTACTCTTTTCTACTCCTCCAAAGCTCTGTCTCTGTATTTCTGTTCGGCACTGGTTTCGGCAACAATGTGTAGAAGTTGGCCAGAAACGTCAGGCTGGTTTTAAATGAAACAGAAGTAGCAGAGTCTGCTTTGTCCAGAGCAGTGAGGATCTTGGCTTGGGCAGAATGCGACTTGATTGATTTGTTATTTATACCTGGTACCTGGTATGCGTGTGGCAGGGATGCGGTGATGATGAGGTTGGGGAGAGGCCTTCATAATCTTCCCGGGAAGGCACGAGGAGTCAGAAAACATGGCTGCTTGCCGCCCACATCCCCCCACCCCCACCCCCTGCCCACCATGAGTGGTAATCTCTTGAGGGCAGAGTCTGTCCTATTCACTTTGGTACACCCCATGACACAGGGCCTTGCATACACTAGGCATTCAGGGGTTTTGTAAGTTTGTTTGTTTTTTGCCTTAGGCATGGTCTTTATTCACTTGGACACTGTACAAATATAACAATTCCCTTTTGTTGCAAAAAGTATAAAGATAATCTTTATATAGGAATCCATTTGTTACTGCATATCTTTCTAAATCTCTGCAAATGGCTCTAAATGAGCATAAATGAATACACAAGAGGGGTGCTGGAGATTGGTTCAAGACGGCAGAGGAGAAGGACGTGCTCTCACTACCTCTTGCAAGAGCACCAGAATCACAACCAACTGCTGAACAATCATTGACAGGAAGACACTGGAACTCACTGAAAAAGATACCCCACATCCAAAGGCAAAGGAGAAGCCACAATGAGGTGGTAGGAGGGGCGCAATCACAATAAAATCAAATCCCGTAAGTGCTGGGTGGGTGACTGGAGAACACCTATACCACAGAAGTCCAACCACTGGAGTGAAGCTTCTGAGCCCCACATCAGGCTTCCCAACCTGGGGGTCTGGCAATGGGAGGAGGAATTCCTAGAGAATCAGACTTTGAAGGCTAGTGGGATTTGATTGCAGGACTTTGACAGGACTGGGGGAAATAGAGACTCCACTCTTGGAGGGCACACACAAAGTAGTGTGCGCATCGGGACCCAGGGGAAGGAGCAGTGACCCCATAGGAGACTGAACCAGACCTACCGGCTAGTGTTGGAGGGTCTCCTGCAGAGGCGGGGGTGGCTGTGTCTCATTGTGAGGACAAGGACACTGGCAGCAGAAGTTCTGGGAAGTACTTCTTGGCGTGAGCCCTCCCAGAGTCCGCCATTAGACCCACCTAAGAGCCCAGGTAGGCTCCAGTGTTGGGTCACCTCAGGCCAAACGACCAACAGGGAGGGAACCCAGCCCCACCCAACAGCAGACAAGCGGATTAAATTTTTACTGGGCTCTGTCCACCAGAGCCATAGCCAGCTCTACCGACCACCAGTCCCTCCTATCAGGAAACTTGCACAAGCCTCTTAGATAGCCTTATCCACCAGAGGGCAGACAGCAGAAGCAAGAAGAACTACAATCCTGTAGCCTGTGGAACAAAAACCACATTCACAGAAAGACAGACAAGAGGAAAAGGCAGAGGGCTATGTACCAGATAAAGGAACAAGATAAAACCCCAGAAAAACAATTAAATGAAGTGGAGATAGGCAAGCTTCCAGAAAAGGAATTCAGAATAATGATAGCGAAGATGATCCAGGACCTCGGAAAAAGAATGGAGGCAAAGATCAAGATGATGCAAGAAATGTTTAACAAAGACCTAGAAGAATTAAAGAACAAACAAATAGAGATGAACAATACAATAACTGAAATGAAAAATACAGAAGAAGGAATCAATAGCAGAATAACTGAGGCAGAAGAACAGATAAGTGACCTGGAAGACAGAATGGTGGAATTCACTGCTGCGGAACAGAATAAAGAAAAAAGAATGAAAAGAAATGAAGACAGCCTAAGAGACCTCTGGGACAACATTAAATGCAACAACATTCGCATTATAAGGGTCCCAGAAGGAGAAGAGAGAGAGAGGACCTGACAAAAAATTTGAAGAGATTATAGTCAAAAACTTCCCTAACATGGGAAAGGAAATAGCCACCCAAGTCCAGGATGCGTAGAGAGTCCAATACAGGATAAACCCAAGGAGAAACATGCCGAGACACATAGTAATCAAATTGGCAAAAATTAAAGATAAAGAAAAATTATTGAAAGGAGCAAAGGAAAAAAGACAAATAACATACAAGGGAATTTTCATAAGGGTAACAGCTGATTTCTCAGCAGAAACTCTACAAGCCAGAAGGGAGTGGCATGACACATTTAAAGTGATGAAATGGAAGAACCTACAACTAAGATTACTTTACCAGGCAAGGATCTCATTCAGATTCAATGGAGAAATCAAAAGCTTTACAAATAAGCAAAAGCTAAGAGAATTCAGCACCACCAAACCAGCTGTACAACAAATGCTACAGGAACTTCTCTAAGTGGGAAACACAAGAGAAGAAAAGGACCTACAAAAACAAACCCAAAACAATTAAGAAAATGGTAATAGGAACATACATATCGATAATTACCTTAAACATGAATGGATTCAATGCTCCAACCAAAAAACACAGGCTCGCTGAATGGATACAAAAACAAGACCCATATATATGCTGTCTACAAGAGACCCACTTCAGACCTAGGGACACATGCACACTGAAAGTGAGGGGATGGAAAAAAATATTCCATGCAAATGGAAATCAAAAGAAAGCTGGAGTAGCAATACTCATATCAGATAAAATAGACTTTAAAATAAAGAATGTTACAAGAGACAAGGAAGGACACTACATAATGATCAAGGGATCAATCCAAGAAGAAGATATAACAATCATAAATATATATGCACCCAACATAGGAGCACGTCAATACATAAGGCAACTGTTAACAGCTGTAAAAGAGGAAATTGACAGTAACACAATAATAGTGGGGGACTTTAACACCTCACTTACATCAACGGACAGATCATCAAAACAGAAAATTAATAAGGAAACACAAGCTTTAAATGACACAATAGACCAGATAGATTTAATTGATATTCATAGGACATTCCATCCCAAAACAGCAGATTACACTTTCTTCTCAAGGGTACACGGAACATTCTCCAGGATAGATCACATCTTGGGTCACAAATCAAGCCTCAGTAAATTTAAGAAAATTGAAATCATATCAAGCATCTTTTCTGACCACAACGCTATGAGATTAGAAATCAATTACAGGGAAAAAAACGTAAAAAACACAAACACATGAAGGCTAAACAATACGTTACTAAATAACCAAGAGATCACTGAAGAAATCAGAGGAAATCGAAAAATACCTAGAGGCAAATGACAATGAAAACACGACGATCCAAAACCTATGGGATGCAGCAAAAGCAGTTCTAAGAGGGAAGTCTATAGCAATACAAGCCTACCTCAAGAAACAAGAAAAATCTCAAATAAACAATCTAACCTTACACCTAAAGGAACTAGAGAAAGGAGAACAAACGAAACCCAAAGTTAGCAGAAGGAAAGAAATCATAAATATCAGAGCAGAAATAAATGAAATAGAAACAAAGAAAACAATAGCAAAGATCAATAAAACTATAAGCTGGGTCTTTGAGAAGATAAACCAAATTGATAAACCATTAGTCAGACTCATCAAGAAAAAGAGGGAGAGTACTCAAATCAATAAAATTAGAAATGAAAAAGGAGAAGTTACAACAGACACCGCAGAAATACAAAGCATCCTAAGAGACTACTACAAGCAACTCTATGCCAATAAAAGGGACAATTTGGAAGAAATGGACAAATTCTTAGAGAGGTATAACCTTCTGAGACTGAACCAAGAAGAAATAGAAAATAGGAACAGACCAATCACAAGTAATGAAATTGAAACTGTGATTAAAAATCTTCCAACAGGGCTTCCCTGGTGGCGCAGTGGTTGAGAGTCCGCCTGCTGATGCAGGGGACACGGGTTCGTGCCCTGGTCCGGGAAGATCCCACATGCCGTGGAGTGGCTGGGCCCATGAGCCGTGGCCGCTGGGCCTGCGCGTCCGGAGCCTCTGCTCCACGACGGGAGAGGCCTCAACAGTGAGAGGACCACGTACTGCAAAAAAAAAAAAGTCCAGGACCAGATGGCTTCACAGGTGAATTCTATCAAACATTTAGAGAAGAGTTAACACCCATCCTTCTCAAACTCTTCCAAAATATTGCAGAGGAAGGAACACTCCGAAACCCATTCTATGAGGCCACCATCACCCTGATACCAAAACCAAAGATACTACAAAAAAAGAAAATTACAGACCAATATCACTGATGAATATAGATGCAAAACTCCTCAACAAGATACTAGCAAACAGAATCCAACAACACATTAAAAGGATCACACACCATGATCAAGTGGGATTTACCCCAGGATTCTTCAATATACGCAAATCAATCAATGTGATACAGCATATTAACAAATTGAAGAATAAAAACCATATGATCATCTCAATAGATGCAGAAAAAGCTTCTGACAAAATTCAACACCGATTTATGATAAAAACTCTCCAGAAAGTGGGCATAGAGGGAACCTACCTCAACATAATAAAGGCCATATATGACAAACCCACAGCAAACACCATTCTCAATGGTGAAAAACTGAAAGCATTTCCACTAAGATCAGGAAAAAACAAGGATGTCCACTCTCACCACAATTATTCAACATAGTTTTGGAAGTCCTAGCCACGGCAATCAGAGAAGAAAAAGAAATAAAAGGAATACAAATTGGAAAAGAAGAAGTAAAAGTGTCACTGTTTGCAGATGACATGATACTATACATAGAGAATCCTAAAGATGCCACCAGAAAACTACTAGAGCTAATCAATGAATTTAGTAAAGTTGCAGGATACAAAATTAATGCAGAGAAATCTCTTGCGTTCTTATACACTAATGATGAAAAATCTGAAAGAGAAATTAAGGAAACACTCCCATTTACCACTGCAACAAAAAGAATAAAATACCTAGGAATAAACCTACCTAGGGAGACAAAAGACCCGTATGCAGAAAACTATAAGACACTGATGAAAGAAATTAAAGATGATACAAACAGTTGGAGAGATACACCATGTTCTTGGATTGGAAGAATCAGTATTGTGAAAATGACTATACTACGCAAAGCAATCTACAGATTCAATGTAATCCCTATCAAATTACCAATAACATTTTTAACAGAACTAGAAGAAAAAATCTTAAAATTTGTATGGAGACACAAAAGACCCCGAATAGCCAAAGCAGTCTTGAGGGAAAAAAACGGAGCTGGAAGAATCAGACTCCCTGACTTCAGATTATATTACAAAGCTACAGTAATCAAGACAATATGGTGCTGGCACAAAAACAGAAATATAGATCAATGGAACAGGATAGAAAACCCAGAGATAAACCCACACACCTACGGTCAACTAATCTATGACAAAGGAGGCAAGGATGTACAATGGAGAAAAGGCAGTCTCTTCAATAAGTGGTGCTGGGAAAACTGGACAGCTACATGTAAAAGAATGAAATTAGAACACTCCCTAACACCATACACAAAAATAAACTCAAAATGGATTAGAGACCTAAATGTAAGCCCAGACACTATAAAACTCTTAGAGGAAAACACAAGAAGAACACTCTTTGACATAAATCACAGCAAGATCTTTTTTGATCCACCTCGTATAGTAATGGAAATAAAAACAAAAATAAACAAATGGAACCTAGTGAAACTTAAAAGCTTTTGCAAGCAAAGGAAACTACAGACAACACGAAAAGATAATCCTCAGAATGGGAGAAAATATTTGTAAATGAATCTACGGACAAAGGATTAATCTCCAAAATATATAAACAGCTCACACAGCTCAATATTTAAAAAAAAAACAACCCAATCTAAAAATGGGCAGAAGACCTAAGTAGACATTTCTCCAAAGAAGACATACAGATGGCCAAGAAGCACATGAAAAGATGCTCAACATCACTAATTATTAGAGAAAGGCAAATCAAAACTACAATGAGGTATCACCTCACACCAGTTAGAATGGGCATCATCAGAAAATCTACAAATAACAAATGCTGGAGAGGGTGTGAACAAAAGGGAACCCTCTTGCACTGTTGGTGGGAATGTAAGTTGATACCACCATTATGGAGAACAGTATGGAGGTTCCTTAAAAAACTAAAAATAGAATTAACATATGACCCAGCAATCCCACTACTGGGCATATACCCAGAGAAAACCATAATTCAAAAAGACACATGCACCCCAATGTTCACTGCAGCACTATTTACAATAGCCAGGTCATGGAAGCAACCTAAATGCCCATCGACAGATGAATGGATAAAGAAGATGTGGTACATATATATAACGGAATATTACTCAGGTATAAAAAGGAACGAAATTGGGTCATTTGTAGAGACGTGGATGAATCTAGAGACTGTCATACAGAGTGAAGTAAGTCAGAAAGAGAAAAACAAATACCATCTATTAACGCATACATGTGGAACCTAGAAAAATGGTACAGATGAACCAGTTTGCAGGGCAGAAATTGAGACACAGATGTAGAAAACAAATGTATGGACACCAAGAGGGGAAAGCAGCGGAGGGGGATGGTGGTGGTGTGATGAATTGGGAGATTGGGATTGACAAATATACACTAATATGTCTAAAATGGATAACTAATAAGAACCTGCTGTTTAAAGAAATAAATAAAATTCAAAAAAACCCCCCAAGAAACAATAGGGGAGCTGCGGGTCTGACGGAGGCTGGGCCAATCATCAGGGACTCTCCCACCCAGATTCCTAGCTAGAGATCTCCATTCCTCCTGTTAGCAACCTGCTCCTCCCCCTGCCCCCAGCAGGTTCTCAGGGCCAAGGGTCCAGCAGAAAGGGGCACATGAGCGGTACAGAGGAGCGGTGTGATCCGCATGGGGAGAAGTGAAGGAGGCTAGGCTAGGTGCTGGCAAGTGCCCGGCCCCACCCCATGCTTCCTCCTGGAGGGGGAGGGGCTGGCAGGTACAGGGTGATGGGGCTGGACGAGATGCCCTAGGAGGGTGATGGAGGGTCCTTGGATCTGTGCCACTGGGTGGCAGCTGAAACTGAACTCTGGGAGGGCGGGGGGGAGGCTACCAGATAGGGGAAGTCCCCAAAAAAGGAGTGGCAAACACTTTGGTTCCACAGTGGAGCGGGCTAAGCCCCTTTCCCCTGCTCTCCCAGCACAGAACAGGTGTTGGTGCAGGAGTGGGACTTGTGGCCAGAACTGTGCAGTGAGGGAAGGCTGGGGAAGCCAGGAGTCTGCGGCTCTCAAGCTGTGTAGGGGTGGGGTGGGGGGAGGTCCCCAGGCAGCCCCCAGGTTAGACAGTCTGTGTCCCAGCCACAAAGGGCATGCCCCTGTCAGTCAGAGGTTGGGGACAGGCACATCAAAGAGGTCACAGATACCTTCACTCTCATCCAGGTTGTAGATGTAGTCGTGGTCTCCATGGGATGGAGAAAGGTGGAGGAGGAGTGCAAACACTTCTGAGGACATCAGCTCCTCCAGGAGCTCTGAGCTCATGCACTCTCGAGTGGGATCAAAGATTTCTGACAGCTCTTTGGGGAGCTCCAGAACACCTGTGGGGTCTGCCTTGATGGGCTCAAAGGAGGTAGAAGGGTTGGGTCCGGATGAACTGCTATTGCTGCTACTGCTGTCCAACAGGGCAGAGGACTGCAGCAGCCGGGTGTACAGTGCTGTCAGGCCCAGCGGGAGGGAGCTGCGCTCACCACTGTCCTTGCTATCGGTTCCAGGGCCACCACCCACTGTGGTCTCAGCTGCTGGACCGGCCATCCCCTGGGCTTCGGTGCTGCCGGGAACAGGGTTCGGGGTGGTCACCTGGGGACTGCTTGGGCGTGAGGCATCCTGGGGCTGGGCCAGAGCAGGCTTGGGCAGAGGTGGAGGGGGAGAGGCAGCAGGTGGGCTCTGGAGCAGATCTTTGGGTGGTGGCATAGGCACCGCCACAAGTGGTGAGCTCCATGCCTCCTAGTTCACCAGCAGCACCTCGATGGCGCCACTTACATTCTTCAGGTGAATCTGGTACTTCTCCTGCCCATTGAGGCCCTCTGGGATGGGCACCTCCAGGCTGGTGCCCGACGGGGCCTGGATGGCATCTCCAGCAAAGCATCTGCAGATGTCCTCATGAGTCACATAGGCCAAGCAGCTGTTCTGCACATCCTCTGTGATGTTCCGGATGCTCTGCCGCACCCACACCTTGTGCTGGTCTAGTTCTTGCTCTCGCTGCTGCAGCTCCTCCATCTCTGCCTTGAGCTCAATCAACTTGTCCGCAGTCTCTCGGGTATTGCAGCCAGGCCCCACACCCTTCTACTGGATGCTATGCTTGGATTTTTTCTCCATCAGCCTGATACCTTCCAGCACATTAGTAATGTCATAAATCCGCCACTTCCGGCGAACAGCTAGGGTGTCAGCTGCCAGCTCGAGGTCAAGCACGCTGTCCTTTGCCTCCTGCAGAAGCGACACGAACTTGGTAGTGAGAAGTTCCAAACTCTTCTCGTGCCGGCTTGGGGTGCCCGGGAGTGGTGGTGCCTGTGGCCCAGCCTCCACCATAGCGCCCTCCCGCCACCTCCCCTCAGCCAGGCCAGGCCAGGCCGGCGCAGCCCAGGCATTCAGTTTTGAAAGACTTTCTTGGAGGTGTTTCTCATCCCCTTCCCTTTATTCCGACTCACCTATTGTAGCAGTTTCCCAGGGCTGTTGTAACAAACTGCCACAAACTAGGTAGCTGAAAACAAGAAAAACTTATTCTCACAGCTCTGGAGTCTGGAAGTCTGAAATCAAGGTGTCAGCGGAATTGGTTCCTTTTCGGAGGCTCTGAGGGAGAATCCGTTCCTTGCCTCTTCTTAATTTCTGATCTTTGCCCACAATCCTTGGGATTCCTTGGCTTGTAGACACATCATTCTACCCCGCCTCCATTTTCACATGGCCTTCTCCCTTTGTGTCGATGTGTCTCTTCTCTTCTTATAATAACACCAATCACAGCCTATGCCAGTATGACCTCATCTTAACTAATTATATCTGCAATGACCATATTTCCAAATAAGGCCACATTCTGAGGTACTGGGGGTTAAGAATTCAACATATCTTTTTTGGTGGGGAGACACAATTTAACCCATAATATCCCTCAGGACCCAAGTGAATGTGTGTTCCTTATCTAACTACCCCAATCCCCAGGGGCAGAATTAAATGTTCTTTCTTCAGGACTCCCACATATTTAACACATGCTTCTGTTTATTAGAGCATTTGACTCATTGACCACCATCGCTGGTTGAGTTAGGGGCCTCATCTCTTTGGTCCTCCCCACAGTGCCTAGTAAAGAGTCTGTGGGGAATCCTCTGTAAATGTAGGCCTGCGAAGCAGCCACCCTTCCCTGAGCCATCGTGCCGGGCACTGCACTGAACTTTTCAGGTATTAATCCTCACAATGACCCTGTGAACTAGGTTTTTATACATTTTAATTCTTATTTGATAGAGAAGAACACTGGGATTTAGAGAGGTTAAGTAACTTAGCGTAGCCAGAATTATTGCCTCTAAAAACCTGAATGGGCGCCTTGAAGGCACCACGGGAAAAGCTTCCTAGTCCCATCTTCACCTTTCTCAATGTACCCCGATCTAGCTAATTCAACTCTTCTCCCTCGAGAAAAACAAATCTGGAGACTCAGTCCTATTAATCCTGGGATCTGTTGCACGTTCCGGTCTACACTCTCGCTGTCCAAAGCGTTTTTCCTCCTGAAGCCGAACACAAAGCGGATCCACCCTGCGGACGAGAGCGCACAGGCCGCTTTTCCGGGGGCGCCGCGTGAGGACCCGCGCTCTAATTGGTTGCGCGCGGCTGCCTACTCCCGCCCCGGGGCGGCTCCTGGCGCGGCGATTGGCCGGGCGACCGTGCGCTCAGAGACCGCAGCCCCTCTGCCCCCTCCCGGCCAGTTCCAGCTCGCCGCTGCTGCATGGGGCGCCGCCGGCGGCCGAGGGAGCGTGACTGCGCTGCGCAGGGCGCTAGGAGGCATTGTCGCCGTAAGTGGAGCAGAGAGCGGCCCGGAACGGGGCCCCACCTTCGTGCCCCGCAAAGTAAACGTAGTCTGAGGCTAAGCGCTGGAGGGGCTGGGGGAGCGAGGGAGAGAAATGTCCCCGTTTCTGTAGTGTACCCTCCCCTCCCCCAAGTCACCCCGTGGAAGGAGCAGCGGTGCACCAACTGCGGCTTCTGTAGTGCCAAGGGGCCCGGCGCCGCGCCGGCTCTGGCTTGCAGACTGCGGCTGGACCCCGGCTGGCTCGGGGGAGCGGGCGCCGAGGTACCAGGGAATAGGGAGCCTGGGGAAGCCGTCCTGAGGGGGCCTCCGTTCCCCGCGGGAGGCGCCCCTGCTGGGAGAGGCTGTTGTAAATTTCGTCCCTGAAGCCACACTTTTCGGGGTTTGCTTCCCCTCTGGGGAGCTGCAGACGCCTGTCCCAGAGTGTTCCTCTCGGCCTCCGGGTAGCGCGGGAGTCCCCGGCCCTCAGCGTTCACCGGCGTTCTCCTCTCATTGCCTGCTTTATTCTCCCCAGTCCCCGCCTGCCTGGCGAGCGGAGGGCCGGCGACGAGGAGCCATTGGCTGCGGGCGCCGGGGGGTGGGGAAGACGGTGAGGCGGTCCCCTAGCGCGAGGCGTGGGGACCCTGGCCTGGCCACCGCGCTCAGTCCTGGGAGGCGCAGCCCGAGGATGCTTACATGCCCATACAGAAGCATGCACGCGGCTCTGGGAACCTCATGGCTCAAAAACAAGGCGCCAGTCCGTCCCGCTCTCGCCCCAGCGGGCTTCGTTCCCTTGGGTGGAAAAGTGGGTCAACTCTGTCTGGGCTCGAGTGGGCCTTCGGGGCTACTTGGGTCCGATCCAGCCGACTGCTTCGCACTTCCCCAGTGGCTCCTTAGCTTGGGCGGTCCAGAGGACCCGCTGCAGCCAGTGGGGGTGGGAGTGGGGGGAGCTCGCACACATGGAGCAAGAGGCTCGAGTTGCCCTTCGGAGCGGCTGCCAGGCTCTAAAGTTCCCAAGTGCCCACACCAGTAACTAAATATAGGAGCAGCTGGTGCGGACGGGGTGTCACAGCAGCTCCTTTGCACAGATCTCGGGGCTTCAGATAAGGTAGAGTTTTCACTGATGAGGGCTGGAGCCCTGGCAGAGGGTTAGGGTCAGTGTTTAAGCAAAAATCATCCCCCCCAAACCTGTATCCAGGTGAAACCAGGTTATAGATACAGGAGGACTCTATTGCCAGCTCTCACAAAGCAGGACAACTTCTTTTCTGACATTCCATTTATTATATCCTAACTTACCGTCTGTAGCGGTTTAACCACATATCAGTAATGCCTTGGTGTGCAACAGCTTGCGAAGATTTCTCGAAAGTTATACGTCATTTACTTCTCAGAACAACCCAGTGAGGAGGATGGTATTTCCATCTGACAATGGGACTGCGCACAACAGTGATAATTTTCCAAAACTCTGGCTGGATTAGGCTGCTTTCCTCAAAAAACCTTTCATAGTTCCCCGAAGAGAAGCAGAGGACAGACTTATAGGGTGGCTTCCAGCCCCTCTCCGAGTAACCTGGGGACAGACTGGCTTCCTGTCTCCCTCTTTCTCTCATCATTTGGGTACTTCTGCTCAGCCCCTGCCTCTGTTCCCTCTTCTCAGCCATGCCATGTGCCTTCATGGCAGAAGGCACACATGGTCCTTGGGCCTGGCCTTGTGGCCTCCAGCATCTGGCTCATTCTGACTTTTTTTTTTTTTTTTTTGCGGTACGCGGGCCTCTCACTGTTGTGGCCTCTCCCGTAGCGGAGCACAGGCTCCGGACGCGTGGGCTCAGTGGCCATGGCTTACGGGCCTAGCCGCTCCGCGGCATGTGGGATCTTCCCGGACCGGGGCATGAACCTGTGTCCCCTGCATCGGCAGGCGGACTGTCAACCACTGCGCCACCAGGGAAGCCCTCATTCTGCCTTTTGTCACTGAGTCTCTCTTACCTGATGGGAAGCTTATTCTGGCCCAAGCCCTGCCTCTGTACCTTTACTCTTCCAGTGAGGGCCTTATAGAAGGGCCCAGCACACATCTGTTGGATTTAAACATTTCCTAGGGCTATGATGCACACTCTGAAAAGAAGAGTTGGGGAGGGATGTGGAGAGGGATGTGTTGCTGAGGAAGCAGCAGTGTGAGTATGAGTTTGGACCTTGTGTTGAAGGGTCTCCAGGATTTGGAGCACTTTGGAGCAGTTTTCTAAGGCTGACCTCTGATGACTGGGACCCCAAACCCAGTACAGACCCATATGGGCTGGTGGTTCCTGTTTCCCCCCTTTGGGACACTCTCTGATTTTCTGCTACTACTACCCCTGCCTGTGGGGTAGTAGTAGCAGAAAGTCAGAGAGTGTCCCAAAGGGAGCCTGCATGTAGGGTTGGGTTGTCTTGGGGCCCTGTGGTTGTGGTCTGGTTCCAGGAGGGCTGCCTTGCGTGCTGATTGCTCCTACTGGCCGGCAAGGTCTTTCTTTCATGGAATTGCATGAGACTGGGCAGCCAGAATGGTGCTGACATGCTGATTTTGATTGACTCAAATTGTTTGCATAGATAGGGGCCCCTCACGTCCTAGGGTGGCCCTGCCTAGGAGGCTTCTCACTCAGTGAGGAGTGGGTCCATAGTTCTCTCCATCACTCATATGTGACTCAGACAATTCTCTATTTTTCTTAAAAACAGTTTAAAACCAAAGAAAGGAAGAGCAGCTTGCCTTATTTCTCCCCCGCCCCCTGTCTCTGAGGGCTCCTGTTACATGCTCAATAAATTCTTGCTACTTTTTGGTCAGAGAGGTCCAGTATTGGGTTGGGGCTCGAAGGAGCAGTCAGGAAAGTTGGACAACCTTGTAGGACCTCTTTTGGGGACCCACTCCAGACTCTCGTCATCTCAAGTTTGTTCTCCCCTCAGTTCTGGGACCCTCCTACCCCATCTTGGGCCTTATACCACATATGGCCCTGCCACCCTCCCATTTCAGCCCTGCCCATGCCAAAAAGTGACAGGCCTTGGTCACCTGACCTGGGAGAGGGACTGTCAGCTGGAATTTATAAGAAATTCTCCCTTGGGGAATGGGTAGTTTTAGGTGAAGGGAGGGTGGTTTCCTAGCCAGTTAGTGGGGTTGGTGATTTAGGTAGCTGGAACCTCTTGGGGGCCTAGGGCACATCTGTGCTGTACCCAGAGCATCCTCTGGAATGTCAGGGTCCTGTCCTTCTAGTGACTTACTCTGACACCTAGACTTTACAGGCTGTTCCTGCTTCAATGTCCAATCTCTTACCCACACTATAGGGTGTCTGAGCTTACCACCAGGGGTAAGGTTTTTAATTTGACTAGTTTTCTTCAATAGGCTCTTTAGCTTAAGGCACCACTGCTCCCACCTGGTGGCAGCTAGTAGAATTGCAGGCATAGTGCCTGATTGAAAGTAGCATATGCAATCTCACCAGGGTTAGCACAGACCCTGGGTAGCTTGGAGATTTACCTTACCTTTCGTCTCTGTGTGAGGCCAGGATTGCCTCAGTGATGTTCCTTAGAAAGGTCTTCCTCATCAGAAGCTCATAAGTCAGAGCTATTTCCTATATTTCCTTCCTCCCTCTTCAGTCTTATGCCCTGTTCCTAGTAGATGCTCAATACATGTTTGTGGTTACTGATGATGAATACTGGAGATAGGAAAAGGAGGGAGCATGGTATGTACGAAGAATCCTGGGCTGGGAGTTAGGAGACCTAGGTTTTTCGTTTCTGTTTGGCTGATTTACCTTCCTTCTTGGGTCCTCAGTGTTCTTATTCATAAAGGCATTAGACTGAGTCACCAAGGTTCCAGCAACATTGCTGTGACTCAGGCTTAGGGGGTTGGTCTTCAAGGTAGCATGATAAAGGTGTTGGGTCCAGTTTTCCATAGTCCTCACTCTTCCCTGCTGTTCTGCCCTGGACCACCTTCTGCAAGTTATCCACCTGGCATTGTTAGGACTTATGACCCTTCTCATTTAGATGGTATCTTTGTTGTAAGAGTCAGTTGACTTGTATTTAGATTTGAAACCCAAATGATGGCTGTTGATCATCATCACCATTGGGGGAAACTAACTAAACATCTGTTTCAGTATGTGGTATAAAGTGCAGCGGAAAAGCATAGTATATATCTGCTCCCTGCCTTAAGCTGTCTGCAGGTCAGCTGGTGGGGATAAGTATGTATATTTGTTAAAGCTCATAAATAACCTAAGTGGCTTGAGCTAAGGCATTGCGTGCTACTGAAACTTAAGGAGGAGAGAACGCTGAGGGCTGGGGCAATCTGGGAAGACTTCCTGGAGGTGGAGAGAAGGAAGTTCTACTCATTCCTTAAAGATGAGTTCCACTGACTTGTTTGTTTGAGTCATATGGGTATGTAACTGGGATTAAGCGCTGGCATCATATCTGCACGTGTACTGTTTCATCATTTCAGCTAGCATTTATTAAGTAGCTTATGTGTCCTGAGCCCTGGGCTAGAAAGATATGTATTTTTTGTTCAATCCTCATATGAACCCACTGCGGCAGGTATTACTAGATCTCCTACTCAGATGAAGAAACTGGGGCTCAGAGTAGTTAGGAATCTTTCCCAGGCTTCTCCACTAATAAATGTCAGAGTTGGGCCTTAGGCCTGTCTTCTTCCTTGGTGAGACGCAGGCACACACTGAACTCATCACTAACTCTCCCCGAGCAGCTGAGTGGGCTTGACTGGGCCTCCCTGTCCAGTTGAGCACATGTGGACTTTTTCTTGGTATCTGTTTGTACCCTCACCCCCTTCTCTCTGCCCTTCACATTCTTCTGCCTTTGACCCTCAGATGTGTTCATCAGAGCTCCTTGAGCTGTCTGTGGATCTGGGATTGGGATCCAGGAGCAAAAAAGGGCACTGATGTTGGCCTCAAATTCATTATCTGCATGGGGTGCTGCCACTGGTGATGTGGGTGACTTTTGTAAAGAAGTGAGCACTGGATGTAGAGTTGGGCCAGGTTAGTGCCATTTACTTACTTTGACCTTGGCCAGGTCATTGAGTCCCTCTCTCTGCCTCAGTTTCCTTCTCTAATAAAAAGGAGTTGGAGACATTTCCCGAGTCCCTTACGTCTTCTACACCTGATCGTTTTGATTGTGTCCTCACCCTTCTTTAAGCCTTTTCTCCCCAGTGATCCTGCCCCCCTTCCTTTTTCCTTGGGGTCTTGCCAGTGAACTCAGCAGCAGGCTAACAATCAGATCTGTGGCTAAAACTGTAACTTTCCCTCCATATTGCTGCATGGAAAGGGAGTTCTTAGAAACCACCCACCAGCCAGACAGTGAGCTCTGGCCAGGCAGGGCTGTGTTTCATTTGCCTTTGTGTCCCCGCTTCCCGCCTGCGGGAGGAACCTGGCAGAGGTGGCTGAGGAGGCCTGGGAGCTGGAGCGGTTGTCCTGTGGACTGGGCTCCGAGCCTGTGGGATGGAGGGACAGGTGTCTCTCCTTGCACTTGGCTGTACCCCACCTTCTCCCCACTGCTCTGCCTGTTAAGTGAGTCACAGGCCAGCACGCACCTAAATGCTCACATCCTCCTGGCCACTGGTTCAAGCCCTGGCAAGGTCATATGTGTCAGTCCTCCCAGGAAACTGGTAGGGCTGGGTTGACGGGCAGATCAGTCACTCTGAAGGCTGAGCCGGATGTGGCCTGGGCTCTGGGCCCCTCAGGAGGAGGTGAGTGGCCTGGACCCCTCCCTGCGTGCTTCCTGCAGCCTGATTCCCCGGGGAGGGTGGGTCAGGGGTGGGTCCCTGGCTGGTGGTGGGCAGGCGCTTCATGGCCCTGTGTCTTCCCCAAGCGCAGGTCCCTTTATGAGCAGCAGACCAGCCTGGTGGCTGGCAGCAGGACACCTGAGTCTGCATGCTGAGGAAGATGGGTGAGGCCGTGGCCAGAGTTGCGAGGAAGGTCAACGAGACAGTGGAGAGCGGCTCCGACACCCTGGGTGAGTAAGGGCACGGCTTTTCCAGCTGTAGGGCACCCTGTACGTGGTTTATTGAATCAGTTTGGAAATGAGATAGAAAGGGAAGGTGAAAGACACAGTATCAGCATGCACCCCTCGCCATGAGGAGCTGTGTTCCATGGACTTTTGTTTTTTTTTAAATTTATTTTTGGCTGCATTGGGTCTTCGTTGCTGCACACAGGCTTTCTTTAGTTGCGGCGTGCGGGGGCTACACTTCGTTGTGGTGCGCAGGCTTCTTATTGCGGTGGCTTCTCTTGTTGCAGAGCATGGGCTTTAGGAGCGCGGGCTTCAGTATTTGCAGCATGCGGGCTCAGTAGTTGTGGCACGCAGGCTCAAGAGCTCAGGCTCAGTAGTTGTGGTGCATGGGTTTAGTTGCTCTGTGGCATGTGGGATCTTCCCGGACCAGGGATCGAACCCGTGTCCCCTGCATTGGCAGGTGGATTGTTAACCAATACGCCACCATGGAAGTCCCTCCATGGACTTTTATTGCAGTTGTGTTTAGTTTGTGTATACGGGGTCCCAGCGTAAGATGTATTTCTTACTATGGGTCATAGTTCACAGAGGTTTGAAAAGCACCAAGTAGGGCTTCCCTCTGCCGGGAGCATGTCTGCCTGCCCTCAGACTGCTGATGACTCAAAGTGTGTATGTGCCCTTGGACCAGGTGGCAATAGGTGGCACTGCTAGGTAGCCCCATGTACCAGGCCCTGTGCAGGTGCCTCCCAAGTGTTGCCTTATTGAATCTTCACAACTTCCCTGTGATGGATGATACCCACCAGGCATGACTAGCCTCGGATTTCAGATGAGGAGATGGAGGGTCGAAGGCAGAGTGGGCTTTTTTCAGGTCACACAGTCAGGCGGCCGCTTTTCGTTCCACTGTTTTAATTGAATTGTGTCAAATATTGTTGAATTGGTTATTGCGTTTTAGCCCATGCAGCTACCCTAAGGCTGTAAGCACTTAAGCAAACTATCCCATTTAATTGAATTCAGCAGATAATTGTTGACTATCCACCACGTGTAAGAGTTAGCGGGGGATCGTGTGTGTGTGTGTGTGTGTGTGTGTGTGTGTATGTGTATGTGTGTGTCCCGCTGGAATGTAAGTGCCGTCTTAGAGCCACAGGTGTGTTGCAGGAACACAGAGGAGGTGAACGCAGGCCTGCCTGGGGGATGATTGACGGGGTGGGATTTGAGTTGGGTCTTTGGCACACAGAGGAATTTCACCGGCAGCTTAGGGATGTGTGTGCCTGTGTGTGTCTGTGTCTGTCTGTCTGTTTCATGAAAGAGCCTTTGCATGGAGGTTACTGCCTGCTAATGGCCCAGAGACTGGAAAGGTGGAGCGTTTCTGTGAGCAACCATTGGTCAGGTGTGTCTGAGGGTCCTGGGGCAGGGGGTGGTGGCCCAG
This sequence comes from Delphinus delphis, assembly GCF_949987515.2. Lineage (NCBI taxonomy): Eukaryota > Metazoa > Chordata > Mammalia > Artiodactyla > Delphinidae > Delphinus > Delphinus delphis. The sequence goes on from NC_082698.1 coordinate 61,949,199, forward strand.
AAAGTGGAGGGACACTCAGTCTTCAAGACGCACTTGGTCACCACCTCTTCCAGGAAGCCCTTGGCCCTGCCCCATCCACCCCTTGCTCCCTTCCTCCTCTGTGGGACTCATTCAGTGTCCCTGGAAGGGAGGGATCCTGTGGTCTTTTGTCCCCCACCTGCCAAGAGCCAGAGCAGCGTCTGGCACTTTGTAAAGCACGTAGCGGTGTTTACTGAACTGAGTGATAGTGAGAGAAGCATCTCCTCTGTCAGCAAACAGACTTGAAGATTGCTGTTGGTTTTGGAGGGAAGTCTGGCAGGGGGTGGTGCCGGGGGCAGCCTTTGGCTGGTGCACTGAGGGCTGTGGGCCCTCAGGAAAGGAATTCTGGAATCCTGTGCTGGTCACTCATAGGGTTGCACTTACCCGAGTGCTCAAGGCTCTCCACCACTGATACGGCCTGGATTTGAATCCCCACAATGCCACCTACTAGCCTGCTTCCTTCGCAGATTGCTTTACCTCTTGGAGCCTTGATTTCTTCATCTATAAAATGGGATGGTAATTGTGCCTGCCTCATCAAGGGAGCAATTGTAATGTCTTAAGGTGCTTGGCATGAGTAGCTCAATAAACGGCAGCTATTATTTTCAATTTTTCTCATCTCCAAGGGCTGGAGGTGGGGCCTAAGTCCCTCCCCTCCCCCACCACCAACGCACCTCCTCCAGGTGTCAGCCAGTCACCTGGCTGGGTGTCCCCACTTGCCTTGGGATGGGGAGTTCAGTGCAAATCGACGGATCTCAGTGGTGAATAACCTACCCCTACCTTAAAATGGTGCAGGGGGGAGGGACACATATGCGGCTCGTTCTCATCCAGATGTGTGAAGGGGGCAGGGTGGAGGGGCAGCAGAGCTGGGAGAGTGGAATTCTGACCTCCTGGGGACGTGCTGTTTGAGGGAGGATTTCAGGAGGCAGCAGTGAGGGGGCGGGTGTCCCAGGCACCGGGAGGGCTGCGCCTGAGTCGGGGGCAAGGCCGCTGCAGAGTTGCCGCTGGGGATGGGGGAGATGAGGGATGCCACTGGCAGGCGGAGAGCCTGCAAGGCTGTGTTGAGTTTAGACTTCCATGTCTGAGGACCAGAGATTGCAAATTCAGTTGCCTCTGCAGGCCAGGTGGGGATTTCTGTGAACAGAGTGGATGCCCTGCCTGGAGTGAAGTGTGCAGCTCGTCTAGGGTAGGGCACTCTGTAGCCAGCTTCTCTCTCTGCCCGGGTCATGCCCACTGAAAAGCTCAAGCCAGGCCTCTGGCAGCCCTGCCTGGCCACTGCAGTGCCTGGGATTGGAACCCTAGCTGGCTGGCACCAGCGCCTGGGCCCTCTCTGTTCTGGGGTGGGGGGCAGATGGTTGCTGATCGCCGGTCAACTTGGGGGAGGAGTTCAGTGCTTGAGCCTTGATGGTCTTGGCTGAAGCTCGAGACTTGAGACTTTCACATGGAGGTGGCTGGGTCTTTAAACTCAGGGCTGAATGAGGGGGCCTTTTTACTTCAGTGCCTGACGAAGAAGCAGAATGCAGAGCAGGCCACTGTGGGCGCCTGCAATCCTGACCCTTTGGCAGGTGGAGCTCATCAGGCTCATGCAATCTGAGGGGTCAGCAGTCAGCACGTATTGAGCGCCTGCTGTGTGCACAGTGCTGGGGAGCTCCCAGGGATACGTGCAGTGGAGTTCTGGACCTGAGACTGGCCCGCCACTAGGACAGCAGTGACTGATGCACGGGCTCCGTGCTGAGCCGTGTCAGATGGACTACAGGTGGTGGTAATTCAGAGGTGGGAGATATTGCTGGGTGTTGAAGGAGTCTGGGAAGGCTTTCTGGAGGAGGTGGGAATTGATGTGGGTCTTGAAAGATAGGTGAAGTAACCCAATATGGTTCTCATGTAAAAGAGCAAACAATCTGAAGCAACTAAAAAGCCAGTACTAGAAAATTGCTTGAAGAACCTTTGTTACAGCTAATATATAATGCAGTTTACGTAGCTATTAACCATGGTGTGTAAAATTTCATTACGTGCTTCCATGAGGACTGGCAAATTCTCATGTATAATGTGAATTGGAAAAGAACAAGGATCCCAAACTGTATAGACAGTAAGATGCCAATTATGTTAAACATGTGTATATACATAGATAAAAATTGGAAAGAAATAAGATACAAATGGATGTTAGAAAATACCATTCTTCATTTTCTGAATGTTCTATGATGAACATATTACTCTCACAAGCAGAGAAGAATAGATTTTAGGGAAAGGACCACCTTCCACTCTAGAAAGTGAAAGTAAAACCCACTTCCCAACAGCAAACAAGAGGTCCAGGAGTTAAGGAAGTAGCTTCTGCTCTAAGCCCCTGCCCCTGGGTGTGGAATGAGCTTCCCTGGCTTCTCCCCTTCTGCTGAGTTTCCCAGCTTGCCTCCCTGTGCACAGGCTGGGGGCACAGGCCTGGTGGGATGTCTGTTCCAATGCTGCAGAGTGGGAGATCCCTGCAGAGGCTGGGCTGGGGAGAGCTCGGTTACAGGCTCTCACCTTACTCAGGTAGGTAACCCTGGGAAGCATCACTCGTGCTGCCCCGGCCACTCACGGGTGCACTCCAGAGCCAGGCTTGCTCCTCCTGTAACCTGAGCTTTGGTTCACAGCCCTTGTTGCCTCACTCCAGGCCTCCTGACCCCCAAAAAGTGGGCTTCTTTCCATCTGGCCTCTGGTCTGCCCCTAGGTTTGAGTTGAAGCCACTTTCTTCCAGCCCCTCACCCCTCCTCAGCATCATCTTCTAGACTTTTTGAATGAGATTGCAAAGAGCTGGGAACTCCGCACTGTACTCAGACTCGCCTCCCCTGAACCAGGCACTCCTCTCTATCCCCCTCTTGTCCCCCCAAGTTAGTTTTTCCTCTTTTTAAGGGCCTCATGCCCACCTGGACTTCCCTGGGTCCTTGCACCCCTGAGGGGCTTCTGACCTCACCCTTCCCTCCCTGGCATCAGATGGCAGCACATCCAGCCAGTGGACCATCAGGCCAGGCTACTCTGCACCCACTCCTTTTCAGGGGGAGGCTCCCAGGTTTGGGGGGATGACTTTAAAAAATTGATCATTACTGCAGAAGAGCAGGATTTGGAAAGGCTTGGGAGGGTGTGGGAAGGGAGGGCTTGGCTGGCTGAGATCCAGGCACTGGCAAAGATGGGAAGAAGGAAGAAACAAGGTGAGCTGGGAAGGAAAGGAGCTAGCATTTATCTGGGGCCTGCTGTGTGTCAGGCTGCCATACTGGGCATTTAACATGCCTCAGGTGGGCCCGCGTGCCTAGAGCCCGTGCTCCACAACAAGAGAAGCCACCACAATGAGAAGCCCGCGCACCGCAACGAAGAGTAGCCCCTGCTCGCCGCAACTAGAGAAAGCCTGCGTGCAGCAATGAAGACCCAATGCAGCCAAAAATAAAAATGATAATAAATAAAAATAAATATTAAAAAAAATATATGCCTCAGGTGGTAAGGGGAAGGGGGAAGCCCCTGTGGGCTGCTTCTGCTTCCGTGCAGGTCGCGGACCCCACTCTAGAGCTTTCACAGTGGAAGCTCAGAGGCCGGGCATGGTGACCTGCATGTTAATGGGAACCCTGTATGATTCTTCCCTGCCTCAAATTTTGGGAACCACTGGCTTACTACTTACAATCTGGAACTTCCTTCTCCTGGTGGGTTCTGGAGGGCTGGGTGGCAGGGGTGGGGTGGGCTGAGGGGGGGTGGTGTTGTCTGGGCAGGCTTCTGGATTTCTGTGTGTGTGTGTGTGTGTGTGTGAGTGACAGAGAGGGAGAGAGAGGGAATGAATATGAACATGGACTTGATCCATCCTCAGGGAACTGAGCGGCTAGGCTGGGCGCTGTGAGAAAACCAAGTGAGGAGACCAAGGTTAGTGAGAGAAGGGATGTGTTGTTCCCTACTCTCCCCCTTCCCCTCCTTTCCCTCCTCCCCTCCTGTCCTCCCTCCCTCCTCTCAGGCTCACTCATGCTTTGGACACTTTTCTCCTGTCTCACCAGCAGATGGCACCCCGTCACAGCCGACCTGGTGACAGGCAGCAGAGTCAGGGACTTGACTAGGGTGTGAGGGCCAGGTCCTGACAAGGGCTTCCACGTCCTGGCCGGCTCACATCCTGTGTCTGCATTCCTAGCTGACTCCCCAGTGATTTGATTTTGCAGCCCCTTTCTTGAGCAAGAGTGCTGAGTAAATGCAGTATCAGGAAGCACTCCATACATACTCACTGGACCAGAATAACATCTTCCCTTGGGTCAGATACTGCCACCGGCTCCTTTGTCAACAAACACACATTGGACACCTACTGTGTGTACCTTGGGAGGACCCAAGTGTCCCAGAAGTGCCCAGTCTGGAGGGGGAGACAGACACACACACGTACGCACACACACGTCCCGAGGGAGGGGGCAGCCAGGGTCTGTGGTGGAAGCAGTCTTTTTTGGCTCCAGGAGGGGCTTTTGGGTCTACAGTTCCTGGCCCAGAGCCCAGGAGGCTGGTGCTGGTAGTAGGGGAGGGGTGTGTGTTTTGCTGCCATGTCTCCTGGCCTGGGGAGTCCTGAGGATCAGCCAGGTACAGGTCAGCTCCGAAGGCATGGAGGAGGGAACAGGCTGTCTGTCACAGGGCAGCCCTCAGCCTGGCCGGGGCCGCCCGTCTCTTTACTGCGAGGGCTGGAAGCCTCAAATCTGCCGATCGGCCACCTTTCAGTTCCTTGAATTGCTAAACCCTTTCCAGCCTCAGGGCCTTTGCACATGCTGTTCCCTTTGTCTGGGATGCTGTTCCTTGTTCTTCATGGCTGGGCCCTTCTCATACGTTAAGGTTCAGCCTAAATGTTTCGTCTAGAGAGACCTCCCTGACTTTCCTTTCTAAGTGGCCTTTACCCAGTCATTTTTCTTTAAAAAAAAAAAAAAAGAAGAAGCTATGAAAAGGTATACACAGGTAGCAAAGTCCATAAAGTCATATATACTTAGTTCAGCAGATATTTGTAAAACGAATACTCATGTAACTACCATCCAGGTCTAGACATGGAATATTGCCAGAATCTCCAAAAGCCGCTCCCACCCCCAGAGGTAGCCACCATCGCAACTGTTGTGATGAGCCTTTCCTTCCTTTCTTTAGTTTGATCTTGCTTTCCTTTCATTTTCCTGGTCCTTGGATATTGGAGAGAGCAGACTGTGGGCGCTGGTGGTGGGGGATCAGGAGGTCTTGCTTGGCAGGATGTGCCAGTGCAGAGAAAGGGGTGGAGGTGAGACCCTGGCTAGGGCTAGTGTGTGAGGGTATCACTCAGAGGCAAATAACCAGTATACAAAGGGAAACCAGTAGAGCTTTCAGAGAGCCCAAGGGTTTCACTGGTACTGAGTTGGCACAGTGCAGTAGCCTGTGGTGCAGAAATGCAGGGCCTGCACCTGGCGTGCCCTTCTCATTTCAGAGGAGAGTGACTGGTGTCAGCCCAGCTCAGGGTGCCTGTGGAGTCCTGGCTGCTTCTGAACTGGCCCCAGAGAGGTGGACACATATGGCCGTGTCCAGGCAGGTAGCACTGAGCCCATTGTTCAGGCAGGTGAGGAGGGGCCCGGGTGGGGGTTTCTGGAAATCCTTTTCTTTTTCTCTCTCTCTCTTTTTTTTTTTTTTGGCTGCACTGCACGGCTTGTGGGATCTCAGTTCCCTGACCAGCGATCGAACCCACACCCCCTGCATGGGAAGCATGGAGTCTTAACCACTGCACCGCCAGGGAAGTCCCTGGAAATCCTTTTACACCATGCTGTGGTCTGGCATTGCTTCTTTGTGCTCAGGTCGGTATGGGCTCGTTGGGGTCCTGTATGGACCCCCGGCCTCAGGTATAGAAGGGGCCGTGGAGGTAAAGAGAACAGCTCAGTATTGGAAGGCAGCTCTTGGGATGGAGAGAGAGAAAATTTGTTCTGTGGCTCTAGCCTGGGCATTTGCACTCTGCGGAATACTTTTAAAACTATATATGTTTAACTTAAAAAACAGGGCTTCCCTGGTGGCGCAGTGGTTAAGAATTCGCCTGCCAATGTAGGGCACATGGGTTTGAGCCCTGGTCCGGGAAGATCCCATATGCCGCGGAGCAGCTAAGCCCGTGAACCACAACTACTGAGCCTGCATGCCACAACTACTGAAGCCCACGTGCCTAGAGCCCGTGCTCCGCAACAAGAGAAGCCACCGCAATGAGAAGCCCGCCACCATAACGAAGAGTAGCTTCCGCTCGCCACAACTAGAGAAAGCCCACGCGCAGCAACAAAGACCCAGTGCAGCCAAAAAGTAATAAATAAAAATAAAAAAATAAATTTATATCTAAAAAACCCAGTATGTATCACCTGTGCCTAGTGCACAAAGCATAAGGCCCAAAGGGTAAACAGAGAGGCCGGGCTTCCTCCCACCCTGTCTTCTGGTCCACTGGTCCCTCCGCCCGGCACAGTGTCTTGTGGAACTAGAGGAACAGTTGCAAGGTTACGCTGGCTAACTCTAGAGTTGCTAAAGGGTGAGGATGGTGAGCTGTGTCCTGAAGTTGTTTCTGTAGCAGTGATGGGACAGAACCCCAAAGCCCTTTGGTAGTGGCTCAGGTCTCTCTGTTGGTGGTGGGGGAGTCCCTGAGTCCCCTTCTAGAGCTTTGGAAGCTCCAATGGCCACGAGCCCCACCCATCTCCATCCCAGCCCCACTGTGGGCCTCAGTCTTCTGGAAGGAGGGAGGATAAGAGTGGGGGGTCTGTGGTGGGCATTCTCAAGCACAACACACCTGTCCCTTGGGTCCCTGTTTGCTGTGATGCTGCCCCGACACAGCATTGGTGCTCAGAAGTCATGTGTCAGGTGGATGGAGGAATTCCCTCATCCCACAGGTATAAATCGCGCAGTCTTCTCTCCTTAGTTTTCTCTCCTGTTCATTGTTCGGTCTGCAGAAATCACCCCAGCCATGAGAGCCGGTCCAGCCCTGAGGGGCCTCCAGGGAAGCCCGGGCAGTGGGAGGTGGAGGTCTCATCACAGCAGGGAGACTGGGCCCTAGATGGCGCGGTGACTTGTGGAAATGCCGCAAGCCCTGGAGACAGGCGGCCAGCTGATTGCATGGCGTGTAGAATGCTTGCAGAACCTAAAGTGAACTAAGTGAGGATGAGTTCCCCTTCTACTGTCTTGAGTTGTGTACACGCCGGGTGTTGGCTTAGCATCCGTGTTAAGGGGGTTGAACAGAAGAGGCGGCATTTCAGCTGAACCTTAAAGGACGGAGCAGGTTTAGCGGTGTAGGTGTGGGACAGGAGTGAGGGGAAGGCATTCTAGGTGAGGGTGTCTGAGCAAAGGTGGGGCAGCATGCAGGCCCGTGCTTGTGATGGGAATAGCAACACGGGAGAGCAAAGGGAGCTGAGTCAGGAGGGGAGGTAGGGGCTGGCCCAGATCTCAGAGGGCCTTGAGTGTCACCTTAAGTAGTTCCTACAGTAAAGTCCTAACTTACACAGAGATTAGGTTCTAAAGAGAGCCTGAAAAGTGAAGATCACCTAGAGTCAAATGACCCATGAAAAAAACAACCGGGTGATTTAATCATCGCTCAGCCTTAGCAGGTAGCTGCTGTTATTGTCCCCATTTCACAGAGGAGGAAACTGAGGCACAGAAAGACTAAGCAACTTCCCCAAGCCGGGGATTTACACCCAGGCACTCCGACTGCAGGGCCTACGTTCTTAGCCCTGTGTTAACCTGCAGGCTGGGACAGACCGTTTTGATGGTTGGGGACCAGGTGAGGTTGCGGGCTCACAGATAGCACACCCAGGCTGTAGGGAACCACGTACCTTCAAAAACGCTAGAGTCACACTCAGCATCTGTGTTCAGCAAGTTAAATGGGGCCCCAAGCTGCCTCGGCTGTACCTGGTCTGGGCAGCAGTGGGGGGCCCCTGGCAGGTTCTGAGCAGGGAGTGACGTGATCTGGGCCGGGTTTCAGAGGAGCACTGCCGGGCACGGGATGGATGTGAGACCATGGAAAGGATAGCAGGGAAGAGGCACCTTCCATGCGCCGGGCCTGTGCTGGTGTGGCCTTGTCCTGAGTCAGACCAGTGGGAGGAGGACGAGAGGAAAGAGAGGCTGCGGGAGGGGCTGGGCAGCCGATTGGCTGTGGGCGGCATACAGTTTGAAACCTGGTCATCATGTAAACTAGGGAGGCCTGGGCCGTTTGGGTGGATAAGGAGATTCTGATGATTTGGGGTCCCCAAGGGACACCCCTGAATAAGCACATAGCCGGGAAATATGGGCATAGCCAGCTAGAAATGAAGATGTCTGCAGAAGTGCTGCTGCCCCAGAGGGGCCCTAGTTCTGGGCTCCCTGACAGCCCCAGTGCATCCTTCACGCCTCCCACCAGCACAGACCAGCAGACATCCCAAGAAGCAGGTGGTTAAATAGGCTGCCAGGCTGCCCTGTGTCACTGGCACTGAAGAAGCATTGTTTTGAAGGCAAAGAGAAATCTTCTCTGAAACCACGTGGATAATTATGCAGCTTTAAAAAATGTATGTTGGTGGAAGAACAAAAATGTTCTGCCTCAGAGAGATAACCAAATAGATAATTTGGTGGCATCAAAAGCTTGCGTCGGGCTTCGCCGGTGGCGCAGTGGTTGAGAGTCCGCCTGCCGATGCAGGGGACGTGGGTTCATGCCCCGGTCCGGGAAGATCCCACATGCCGCGGAGCGGTTGGGCCCGTGAGCCATGGCTGCTGGGCCTGCGCGTCCGGAGCCTGTGCTCCACGACGGGAGAGGCCACAACAGTGAGAGGCCCGCGTACCGCAAAAAAAAAAAAAAAAAAAAAAAAAAAGCTTGTGTCACCCAAGTATGAGAGTGTTAGCCTTGAGGTTATTAAAATCAGCAAGGCTGAGGAAGTTATTAAAATCAAATGCTTCCAGAAATGCAAACATGGCTCTGGCTGGCAAGGCAGCTGGGGATGGAGGGAGGTGATGCAGGGGCCTGGCAAAGCCAGTCATTCTGGAATGGAGCCCCGACACACCCCGAGCGGTAAGTGTGGTGACCCAGGCTGAAATGAGTGATCTGTGCTCACCTTTAGACGTTAGGAAATTGTAGTTTATTCAGAGACAGTTGCTGCCAAAAGTCGTTATCATTAAAGATGAGGTTGAATTAAGAGCTGCTTAATTGGCATCTGCCTCATCGTGGTTGACTGTGTTTTGCTAAGACGCATATTTTTGTCATGCTCCAGTGTATCACTGGGATTCCTTATTCTGTCGAGTTCATGTCAGCAAACGTGTATTCACTGTGTGCCCCGTCTGTCTGTGCCAGGCTCTGCAGAGGATGGGGAGGGGAGAGGAGGAGGAGGGAGCTGATTACTGAGCTCCGGCAGGTGTCCCATTACGCCGTGCACTTGCTGGTATTGCTGCCTGGATCGTGCTTTGCCCAGATCTTTGCATGCCCTGCGCCTTCTTTTTTATTCTTGTCTCAGCTAAATGCCGCTTCCTCCGAGAAGCCCTAGTGAGGGTTGCTGCCCTTGCCCCTGCCTCAGTTACCTGCTCCCCATTACACCGTTTTATGTTTTGGAGAGCAGTGTCATTGCCTGACATTCTTTCAGGTATTTGCGTCTGTATTTACCACTCTTCTCCCCAGGCTGGCGTGTAAGCTCCTCGAGGCCAGGGACTCTGTCCTGCTCATCACTGTACCCTTGGACTGTGCTACCGTGTGCTGGGTACTCAGGAAATCTTTGTCATATGAATGATTGCGTCTGATTTTCTCAACAGCTCTGGACGGGTGGTGTTTTCATGTCGCTTACAGAAGGGGAAACCGAGGCTCTGAGAGCTGTAGTGGTTTACCTGGCTTCTCACAGCCAGCAAATCTTGTGCTGGAATTTAAACTCGAGTCTCTTGGCCTCCCTCGCCCTCTGCAACAGGCCACCCGCTTCATTGGGACCTAATCCTTGCCCTCAAGGAGCTCTCCGCCCCGCCAGGAAGAGTGAGACAAACACATTAGTCATTCTCATGGAAGACAAACGGGCGAGGCGCCCTGATAGAGGCGGCAAACACACACCGGGAGCTTAAGCGCGGGAGCAGTTCCATCAGTTGAGGACTTGAGCAAAGGCTTCTTGGAGAGGTGGTCTTTAGACAAGACCTTGTAACATGGTGTTGCCGGGAGAGGATGTTGAGGATAAGGGGCACGTTCTACTTAATGGGAACGGCACCAGCAAAAACAGAGGTGGGAAAATAAAGGGAAATAAAGGGAACAATGAGTAGTCTGGCTCGGCCAGAAGGTGGGAGCAGAGTCGCAAGCAGGATACCTAAAAAGGGAGGTCGGACCCGGATCCCTTGGCGGGATTGCTGGGCTGCAGAGAGTGGGTTCATTCTGTGTGGCATGGGGAGTCCATTCTTGAATGGAGAGAGGTATTCAGGTGATGGGTATGGAAGGGTGGGGCAGGGTGTGGAGAGATTTCTCAGTGAAGAAGCGGCCATTGTCATTGTCAAGGTGGATTTCAGGGTTGTTAAGCTGATGTCTTTTAGGTAACAGTAAAACCATATTAATCACATCTTTGCCACAGACAGCAGGGTTCTTGCCATGAGTTCAAACCCTAAACAGATATTAGCTCATTCCTTTCTTCATTCCCCGAAAGGGCATTTGAACACCCATTTTATAGAGGGGGATCCCAAAGCAAAGCTTCCCAGGGGTGAGGGGTATGGTTACGTTCAGAAGTGTTTGCCCAGCTCTGTGCTGGGCCTGAGGGGTAGTCAGCAGGAGGGCACGTGCTCCTCTGGTCAGGTTCATCGCTCACGGATCCTGTAGGCAAGTCTGCGGATACTTACCAGTTGGGGGAAGATGGTCCAGCACAAGCACGAAGGCAGGTGTCCTGAGGCTGAAGTGGTTGGGACGCCCTTCCTGGGGGAGGTGGGCTGGGCTGGCAGGAGGAGCTCTAGGGGCAGAGCGGAGAGGGAAGGGCATTCTAGACCGTGGGAAAGGCATGAGCCACACCTGGGTGATGAGTGAGCTCGAGGACTGGCAGGTGGGTGGCTGCGGTGAGGTGTGCAGCCGGCGGCCAGGCCCTGGTGTTTGGCTGGGTCAGATGCTGAGCCCACGGTGCTGCTTGGAGACGTTTGCTGCCACTTCCTGGATCCATTCAGTTCTTCAGCTGTGACCTCAGGAAGCCCACTTACTCCTCTGAGAAAGCATGCCTTACAGGGCAGAATTCCTTATTATTTCAAGTCTGAGTGATTGTTTGAGGAGGAGAAAAGGCATTGTAAAAATCCAGTCAGTAACTGCAGCTCTTTCGTGCCCGGGCGCTGCCTTTGTTCAGTAAGTACAGTCTCCCCAGCTGTCAGCTGCAGCCCCCCTTACCTTCTGCCCTGCTGAGAAGCCGGCTCCGGGCTCGCTGAGTCATCTGGCACCTCGTCACCCCTGGAGAAGCCCACATGCACACGTGGGCTTCTGCTATGGCGAGAGTACTGTCAGGTCTCCTCTGCCCAGCAAGTTAGACCGGGGAAATATATTCTGGGACATGCGCTGGCTCCTCCTGTGGGCCAGGCATTGTGCCGGGCACTGGGGGTGTTGGGGAGGATGAGAGGTGAAAGGACACTGTCCCTGCCTGCAAGGAACAAGTGTTTGTCTCCCTTTAACCATGTGCATGTGATGTTCACGGTTTGGGCCATGTCAGAGGGCCAGGTGTACTCCCAGTCACAGGTGGAGTAACGTGATTGACTCTCAAGTCAGGCTGCCCTGGTTTGAATCCTGGCTCAGCCACTCATTAGCTGTGTGACCCTGGGCAAGTTACTTGATCTCTCTGATCAAGTTAAGTCTGATCTGAGTTAAATCTCCATTTTCTTATGTCTAAAAGGTCCTTACTTTCTAGAGTTGTGAGGATGAAAATTGGGTAATGCCCATAAATGTTTAGAATGGTGGCCAGCGTATGCTCAGTGCTATGAGTATTAACTATGATTATTATTACTTAACATTTTTCTTTAAATAAATTTAGCATAGATACAATTTAAAAAGAACTTTATATCATTACTGTAAATGAAAAATCAACATAGTTTTTCATTAATAGTTGATAACTATAAAAACAAAGATGAAAACAGAACACGGTTATGAAATCTTAGGTTAGGCTTGAATCTGCTTCCCATTAAAGAGGGGGTAAAGCAAGGACTAGAGGACTGAGAATTTGAAATGGGACTTTCTCACCGTGTGGCTGATTGTTATTTGTACAGTGAGCACCATCTAAGACCCTCTCGAAGTGCGGTCCAAGGACCAGCAGCATCAGCATCCCTGGGGGGCTTGTTAGAAATGCAGATGCTTAGGCCCCATCCCAGATCTGCTGAATCAGAACCTGCATCCTGGGACTTCCTCGGTGGTCCAGTGGTTAAGACTCCACGCTCCCAATGCAGGGAGCCCGGGTTTGATCCCTGGTCCAGGAACTAGATCCCGCATGCATGCTGCAACTGAGTCCACATGCTGCAACTAAGAAGTCCGTGTGCCACAACAAAGATCCCGCATGCCACAACAAAGATCCCCCCTGCCACAACCAAGACCTGGTGCAGCCAAAATAAATAAATAAAATTAAAAAAAAACAACAAAAAAACCTGCATCCTAACAAAATCTCCATGTAATTCACGGGCACATTACAATTTGAGAAATCTGGTCTTTTGTTGCCAGATTTGTGAGTTCCACACTTGGAGAGAGGTGGGCTCAGTTCAGTCTCTGTGTTTTATGCATGAGGAGGTTAAGGTCCAAGAGTGACCTGCCCAAGGTCACTTGATGAGTTAAGAGCAGCAGCAGATCAGAATCCAGGTCTCCAGACTGGCTCTGCAGGGCAACATCCTTGAGAGAATGGGAAGCCAAGCCAAGCTCCTACCCATCTTCACTTACTATGTGACCCTGAGCACGTTCTTAACCTCTCCGGGCCTTAGTTTCCTTATCTGCAAAAGGGGACTGACACTACTGCCCTTCCTCAGAGGTTGTTGTCAGGATTAAATGAGATGATGCTCAGTCAGCGTTGGCTGTGGTTATCGCTGTAGAAGACCTCAGAGCCTGCCTGGGCCTCTCCAAGACCTGGCTCAGCTTGTGGCCTCTGCTCAGACCGGCTGTGACCGCCTCAGAGCTGATGGTGGCCACGCTTTCGGCATCAGTGTGGCCACCGTTTCTGTTCCCTTTTGTTCTGCGTATTAGTGATGAGTCATTGATTGAATGAAGTAATTTAATATCTCAAATCAGTGACTGTGCGTCACTTGGTTGTATTCTGTATGGGATTAAATTTTGGTTTTAATTAAACACAGGATTTTATTTTTTTTAAGTGATTGGCTGGCTTGCTGGGAAGAAGCAAGGATTGTTTTGCCAAGTCCCACATCCCACAATAACACACACATATGGTTGTCTCCTTGTTGTGATGTTGTTGGAATACGTGACTGCCAGGGGTCTTCTTTGTCCTTCAAGGAGCAACGGAGCTAAAGCACATCCTTGTAATGAATTCTCGCATCAAAACAATGTATTTTCATCCTCATAACAGCATCTCTTAGTTACTGAGTACACACTGTCTGCCATGCTGTGCTTGGCCCCTTGTAGACCTTTTATTTCATGCTCAGAACAGCCCTGTTAGTTAGATCATCTTGTCCTCATTTTTTTTTAAGTTGAGAAATAATTCACATCCCATAAAATTCACCATTTTAAAGTGTAACATTCTGTGGCTTTTTGTATATTTACAAGATTGTGTAACCATCACCACGATCAATTTTAGAACATTTTCATCACCCCAAAAAGGAACCCTGTACCACTAAGCAATTACTCCAGATTTCTCAAATCTCCCCCAGCCCCTGGCAACCACCATTCTCCTTTTGTCTCTATGGATTTGCTTATTCTAGACACTTTATATAAAGGGAATCATCCAGTGTGTGGCCTCTTGTGGTTGGCTTCTTTCACTTAGCATAATGTTTTTGAGGTTCGTCCATGTTGTATCAGTACTTCATTCCTTCTTATGGCCGAGTGATATTCCAGTGTATGGACCTACCACATTTTGCTTATCCATTCCTCAGCTGATACACATTTGAGCTATTTCTACTTTTGGCTGTTGCAAATGATGCTGCTATGAACATGCATGTAGAGGATTTTGCGTGAATTCTTTTTTTTTTTTTTTTTTTTCCCCGTACGTGGGCCTCTCACTGTTGTGGCCTCTCCCGTTGCGGAGCACAGGCTCCGGACGCGCAGGCTCAGCGGCCATGGCTCACGGGCCCAGCCGCTCCGCGGCATGTGGGATCTTCCCGGACCGGGGCACGAACCCGTGTGCCCTGCATCGGCAGGCGGACTCTCAACCACTGCGCCACCAGGGAAGCCCCTTGCGTGAATTCTTGTTCTCTTTTTATGGAGGGGGAAACTGAGGCTGGAGTTAAGTGACTTCCCTGACATCCCATAGCAAGAAAGCCCCGGCCCAAGAAAAGCCTCAGTTTGGATCTGGAGGAAGAGAGTGCTCTCAGGCCCACACTGTAGGTGCCTCTTCCTTTTTTAGGTCTCTGGCTGTTCTTGTGTGGTTAGAGCACATCCTGACTGTTGGGTGTGATGGCCACTGGCCGGGGGCCAGAAGCTCCGCTTTGTTTGCGGAGGCAGACACTCTGCAGTTCCATCATTTCCCAGAGAGGCTGGGACTTCTGCAGTAGGTCACGGAGAAAGCACCTCTGAGTTCCAGAGTCTCACGTGTGCAGCATTTGTTGTTGGGCTGTCGGCTGTGCTCTGCAGTAGCCCCTCTGGGCTTGGCCCTGGTGGGATTTTTTACCGCATTCCCCATGTAACCATCAGGATGGATGTCCACTGACCAGCCTCCTTGGCCTGTTCCCCATGGATAGCTGGACGTTAGGGATGTTACTTTCTTTAAACTGAGGATATTTGTAAGAAGTAGTAAGCGCTTGTAAAAATATCATACAATACAGAGATCTATAAGGTAGGTAGTAGAAGAAATAACACCCCCAAAACCATGGCCACGTTCAGTGGTCTCGCCATGTTCCCAGAAGATGCCATGCACATTTCCCCTTTCCTGGGCACCTTTCTGCCCTTCTCTAACTCCCCGCCAGGGCCCAGTATAACTGCTGTTGTGATGGAACTTTCTGGACTTCTGCTGTGCTCGGTGAGCTCATCCTGTGACCTTTCCTCCCCAGGTGGCATGAGACAGATGGGGAAAGGCCAGGAAAAGGCTGCTCTAGAAACTGGGAGTTAAACACCAGCAAAATCCCCAAAAATCCCCAAAGCAGTTGTCTCTGGGGAAGGGGATTTTCCAGGAGGCAGGCCAGGGCTCTATTTTTCCTCTTAAACCTTCTAGAGCTAGTTAGCTCTATAAACACTGTGTGCAGATAACAGAATCCAGCCTAATTGTGTGCACTGGTGCGTTGACACCAGTCCTTGATGACTTGTTTCGCTTGCCGTCTGCACCCCACACATCCCAGCTTTGGAGATCAAACAGCATTTCAGAAAACGGCAGCCCTTTGGCTTCTTACGCCAGGATGCCAGCTCCCAACCCCTAGCCCTTGAATATACATGGAGGTGCTGGGAGTTTGATCTTCTGGAAGGGGTCCTGGCTCTTCCCAGCAGGCCCATGCCTAAGTTTTCATTTTCATGTTCCAGAAGAATCTATTTTCTCTATA
The DNA here is from genome assembly GCF_949987515.2 of Delphinus delphis. Lineage (NCBI taxonomy): Eukaryota > Metazoa > Chordata > Mammalia > Artiodactyla > Delphinidae > Delphinus > Delphinus delphis. Next base: position 61,964,796 of record NC_082698.1, read on the forward strand.
CCAGGCACCTGAATAAGAGTCTCATCCCACCCAGGGCCTCTGATCTGAGGCCCTTGCACAATCCCACATGTTGTTTTGCTAAACTGAGCTCTCTCAGGGTAGACCGCCTGGGTTCAGATCACAGTTCTTCTATTAACCTACTAAGCCTGTGTTTCTACAATGATAAGATGGGAATGAACGTAATACTACCTACTTCATGGGGTTGTTGTGAAGATTAAATTAGATAAAGTGTGTCAAATATTTAAGAAAGTCTCAGGCACATAGGAAGCCCCATACAAGGGTAAACTATTATTATATCACCTTTTTTTACGACTATCTTCTGACGGTAGTAGGAGGAGGGAGCATAGTGTGGTGTAGACTGATGTAGGGTCATAGAAAGACCATGGGCATCAGAGTTGGGTTACTCTTGGTTCAAATCCCAGCTCTCTACTCGTGGACCTGGGTGACCAACTTCCCTGAGCTGCAGATCCCCCCATTATACTGCGTGTTCCAGCACGTTCTAAGGCACAGACAATTCTAGAACCCTTGGCTGCAGCTTGCAGCCTCTCCTCTTTGACAGGAGCACTGGCCAGAGCTCTTTGCTCAGTAGAATCACGGAGTCACAGAATGTCCAGCCTGGTTGAGACCCCCACAAGTACCATGGTCTAAACCCTCATTTACAGAAGAGGAGTCAAGGCCCCTGGAGAAGTTGTTTCCCTGAGACCCCACAGCCAATAGCAGAGGGACCGGGATGAGAACATGGGTCTCCTGAGCCCAGCCCAGCTGCTTCCACACCGATGGTCACCTGTGCCTCTTTCGGAGCCGGAAACATGAACAAGCCAGAGAGAAGAACGAAGAGACGGTGGCTCTGTCTTGAAATAGCCCAGTCTTGGGGGAATCGGGAGGCACCCAGGGCAAAATGACTTTCCTCGAGTGAGCAAACTTAAAGCCCCTGCACAGGCATGGACCAGCCAGCACTTAGTTAATGTGAGTTGCTGTCATTATTGTCACCATCATCACCATCAGTCAGGGCCAAGAAACCACAGCTGGTGGAGGCCTAGTCTCTCTAAGCCAGTAATTCTCAGACTCAAGTTGGAGGGCTTGTTAAAACACAGGTGGCTGGGCCCCGCCCCCAGAGCTTCTGATTTTGTAGGTCTGGGGTGGGGCCTGAGAATGTGCATTTCCAACAGATTCAGGGGAGATGCTGATGCCCCAGACCCCCCTTGCCACTGAGAGTGGTCCTTGGACCTGCCTGGTAGAAATGCAGGATCTCAGGTCCCGCCCGAGACCTGTAGCATCATCTTAGCAGGATCCCCAGATAATCTGTTGGCACATTATAGTTTGAGAGGTGATGGCGTAATGCAGAGTTCTGTACCCTGGCTGTATGTTAGGATCACCAGGGGTGCTTGGGAACCCCTGATTCCCAAGCCCCAACTCACACTAATTAAGTCAGAATCTCTGCGAACGAGACTCAGGTATCAAGAGTCTGTAAAGCTCCCTGGGTGACTGGCCCAGTGTGTCGCCAAGTCTGAGAACCACCAGCTAGAATTCAGAGTGGCAGCCAGGATGGGTCTCAGAGATGATCAGCTCCAACCTTGGCATTTGCCAGAGATGCACACCAAGGGCTTAAGAGCTGAAGGGTCCTGCCTGAGGTCCCACAGCCAATTAAGTGACACATCCAGGCTCTGGATAATTCTTTCACCAGCTCTTTCAACTCTAAACCTCCTTAATATAGCTCCATGGTAACTGCAATATACCAGTGTCCACAGGAATTCATTGTAAATCTTGGAAGGACTGTCTGCTCATTGGAACTCAAGATCTCTTGTTTCAGAGCAGCTGACCATCCCAAGTGACAGTTACATATCGTAGGGAGGCTGTGTACATAGTGGTTAGGAGCACAAGCTCAGGGCCAGCTATGCCCTTTACTAACAAGCCCACAGGTCTGTGTCTCAGATTCTTCCTCTAAAAGCAAAGATGGTGATAATAGTTCCCATCTCATGAGGCTGTTGTGAGGATTAAGAGTTAATATGAGGGCTTCCCTGGTGGCGCAGCGGTTGAGAGTCCGCCTGCCGATGCAGGGGATGTGGGTTCGTGCCCCGGTCCCGGAAGATCCCACATGCTGCAGAGCAGCTGGGCCCATGAGCCACGGCCGCTGAGCCTGCGCGTCCGGAGCCTGTGCTCCGCAATGGGAGAGGCCACAACAGTGAGAGGCCCGCGTACCGCAAAAAACACACAAAAAAAGGATGAAATTTTGCCATCTGCAACAACACGGATGGTCTTGGGGGGTATTATGCTTTGTGAAATAAGTCAGAGAAAGACAAATACTTATGATATCGCTTAATCTGAAAAATAAAACAAACTAATGTATATAACAACAACAGAAAAACAGACTCACAGATATAGAAAACAAACTAATGGTTACCAGTGGGGAGAGGGGAGGGAGGAGGGGCAAGATAGGGGTAGGGAATTAAGAGGTACAAACTACTATGTATAAAATACACAAGCACAGGGAATGTAGCCAATATGTTATAACTACAAATGGAATATAACCTTTAAAAATTGTGAATCACTATGTTGTACACTTGAAACATAAAATATTGTATATCAGCTATACCTCAATAAATAAAATTAAAAATAAACTTAAAAAATTTAAAAGTTAATATGACAATGCTGAGATCACTGACTTTCACACAGGAAGCACTCTATAAATGTTGATTATTATTTCATTAACTGAGTGACCTTGAATAAATCATATGACCTTGGGCAATCCAATCTTTTAACTTCTCTGTGATTCAGTTTCCTCCTTTGTTAAATGAGGGTAAGTGTAGAACTGACCTTACAGAGTACTTGTGAGGAGCAGAAGAGATTGTGGATCTGAGGCCCTGAGCAGTTTTGGACCCACAGCTGGTGTCAGTGAATGGTGGCTGTGGTCATATGTCACAGACAGAAAAACTTACAGTAGTAAGTTCTGTCTGGGGCAGGGCTGAGCTGGGCTGTTCCAGACTCTCTGAAGGGAGCATCTAAAACCATGGGGATTGAGGTTTCTGAGATGTTTTGCCTGAAGTAAAGCTTGTCATGTCCTTCATCCTCATATATGTAAAGCATTGTCACTTGGGAGCAGATACCTATGTGTGATCCAAGAGGGCAGAAGGACCACTAGGTAGTGGCAGGGTAGCAGTTATCATATGGTTCATGAAAGAACTCTCTAACAGTTCGAACCATTCTGTGGAGGGGAGGGGAGCTCCCCATCATCAGAGGTGTTCAAGAAGAGCTCTGTGCCCTCCAGTGGAGACATTGAGAGAATTTCAGGTCTGAGATTGGAGGCTGCATTACTCAGTATTTCCCAAGTTTGCTTATGGGTAAGAATCACCTGGGAATACTTGTTAAAAAACACAAATTCCGGGGCTTCGCTGGTGGCGCAGTGGTTTAGAGTCCGCCTGCCGATGCGGGGGACGCGGGTTCGTGCCCCGGTCCGGGAGGATCCCACATGCCGCGGAGCGGCTGGGCCCGTGAGCCATGGCCACTGAGACTGCACGTCCAGAGCCTGTGCTCCGCAACGGGAGAGGCCACAACAGTGAGAGGCCCGCGTACCGCAAAAAACAAAAAAAAAACCCAAAAAACCCCCACAGATTTCCTGGTGCCATTCCAGACCCACTGAGGCAGAATCTCAGGAGTAGGGGCCTAGGACCCACCTCTCCAGATGCTTCTTACTGGGGAATTTGGAAAACATGGGCTAAATGGCCTTCAGCCTCCTTCTAATCCTGAAAAAAAGAGTCCACGAAAAAAGACGTTTGTGAAAAGAGATATTTTGTGAAAACAAGACATTCTGGGTGGGACTGGTGGCAGATTTCCTCCTGCAGCCTGGGGAGTCTTGCATCTTGGTCAGGCCACAGAGCCCACACACCCTCCAGCCTGAGTCCCTGACACTTTCTCCTCGGGTCCTGTGGCTTGGTTACCAGGGGCTCCATGATCCTCTGCGCTCCCTGCACAGGCCCCTGTCACCAGGCCCACCTCTCAGCGGGAACTGAGCAGGGGTCAGAGTTCTGTTTCTAAGGAACAACACAAGCTTGACTCAGCCCTCCTGACTTCCCACAGAACGTTCTGTTTACTGCTTGGATTTTGCGTTTTCTGCCCTTGTTTTTCCCACCAGTTACTTTTCATTAGGCATTCGTTAGAATTTACAAGATAACCTTTAAGGACCCATGCACTTTGAATTAAAGAGCTTCTTTATTAACACGAAGTACTATTCTAATTAGAGGTTTGGGGACATGCAGTTTGGCCTTCTTGTGACAATAATTATGATTATGAGGATAATTATGCCTTGTGTTTATTACAGTGCCTTCCCCCCAAGGGTCTCTGTTCTCTACTATAGCTCAAGTGTCGGTGCCGGGGGCACTGAGGAGAGGCACACTTGAATCCAGCTGCCATCCAGATGTTGACAGAGGACCCTGTGTTAGTAACCCCAGCCCCTGATGGGGTCTGTGGGTGTGCATGCACCACCAAGTAGCGTGAAATGATTCCTTCCTCTCTGGTGAGGCTCCAGAAAATTGCAGGAGGAGCCAAGGCTCAAAGGTGGAGCCTCAGAGGAAATGAAGGTTCTCTGGGCTTTTGCGCATGCCATGGCCCATGCCTGGGTTGCCGTCCCTCTCTCCTCTCTGATTCTAGTAACCTCTTATCCATCAGTGTGCAGCCTGAACCTAGGCAACCAATTGTCCTGAGTTGTCTGGGGCTAAGGAGGGGTCCCCCAGGATGCAGGGCTTTTGGTACTAAAATTGGGATTGTCCCAGGCAACCCAAAACAAGTTGGTCACCCTACTGGAATCTTTGCATTCCGATTCTTTGCACTCCATCATCTCCCCCAAATGACCTTGGACGATTGGCCTATCAACGCAGGCCTCATTTTCCACCTGTGAGGGTAACTCATGATTAATACATAAACAGCGCCTGCTACTGTGCCTGGCACATGGTCAGTACTCGTGATGCTAGCTATGCCTGTTTTTTTTAGTTGAATGAGAACTTTGAGATCACCCAGCCTCCATCTGGTTCAGGAATCCTCTCAGTGGTGACCCTGCCTGATCACCCCATGACGCTGCACTTACTTCCTCACATGGAACCTTTTCCTTATGACTGCTGAACTAGCCCCCGTCCTGTCAGCTCTGAGGACCCATAGAGAATGGGACTCTCGGTGACATCCCATGGCTCCTGGAGGATGACTTGCCTGTCTCCAGCCTGGGTCTTCTCTTCCCTCGGTAGGGTCCCTCTCTCTCTTAGTGGGACCTGGCCCCCAGCTACATCCTGGCTGTGTCTTCTGTTGTGCTGTCTGCCCTCGTGAGCATTGGACTTGGCTCAACCCCGGGGGCTTTTCTCTACTACACACAGGCATAGTGGGTATAGAAGGTGCCGATCCTTTGAATTAGACCTGGAGAAGAAGTTCCTGAGGACAAAAGGCTCATGAAGAAGGCTGCGGGGCCTCTGTCCCCAGATCGCAGGTGCTGAACTGGAAAGGCCTACAGGAGTTTGTAGCCAAGGCCCTGGTGTCCCATTGAGCTGCTCAGCAGAGACTCCACTTTCTCTGGCCTAGAGACAACTGGGCACATTCTTGACACAGTGGGGCAGGATAGCAAAATGGTTAGTACCCCTGGCTGCCTGATCAGCCTAACCTGTATCCAAATCTTACTCCCCTACATTTAGCTGAATGACCTTGGACAAGTCACTTACTTGCAGTTTTCTCATGTGTACAGAGAGGATACTTCTGACAGCTTAGCTCACATGAAATAGTGCGTGGTGCTATTTATGGTTATTATTATCCCCACCCCAACCAGGGAATGGACATGAAGTGTTTTGCTCCATCTGTACAGATGGGAAGGTGACTGGGCAAGGTCTGGGTACCTGGATCTCCATATTCTTTTTTTTTTTTTAATTTATTAATTAATTAATTTATTGTCTACGTTGGGTCTTCATTTCTGTGTGCCGGCTTTCTCTAGTTGCGGTGCGCGGGGGCTACTCTTTGTTATGGTGTGCGGGCTTCTCATTGCGGTGGCTTCTCTTTGCTGTGGAACACAGGCTCTAGGCACGCAGGCTGCAGTAGTTGTGGCGCAGGGGCTTAGTTGTTCCGCGGCATGTGGGATCTTCCAGGACAAGGGCTGGAACCCGTGACCCCTGCACTGGTAGGCGGATTCTTAACCACTGCACCACCAGGGAAGCCCCCTGGATCTCCATATCCTTGACCCAGGGACCATGGAGAGCTGTGCCGGAGATCACAGGCCTGTCCTCCCAGTTGGGATGGGAGTTCACAGGCAGTGTTAGTGGCTGGTGACGTGGCCTGGATGGGGATGTTTGCATCATATCCCAGCAGGGCACTTTGTAGGAATCCTTGGGGGCCTTTGCCATCAGAGGCAGCCAGACTGTTCTGAGCAGGCGCTCCATGGTGCACACTCCTACCCGAACACCAATCAAAGGATGAAGGGAACAGACGGAGTTCCCAAGAACAAAAAAATCATAGGGAAGCCACAGGGCACAATGTGGAACGGTGCCTGGCACACAGTAGGACCTCAGTAGTTATTTGTGGAAGATAAATGAAAGCAACAGGTGTGGATGCATTTTGGGCCCTCAGCCCCCAACCCCCCCAGATGCCGGGCCACATGCTTCTGTGACTGTGTCAGTGGGCAAGTGAGGCTGCAGAGGCCATGTGTTACTTGCGCTGGGGACTGGGAGAGTGGGGTGGTGTACAGTTGGGATGGCGTGTGGGCAGCCCAGGTGGGAGGAACAAGGCTGTGGGCCGGGCGTTTCTGAGCTGACCTCCTCTGGAAGACAGCTGCTTTGAGGATCCTTGGAAATAACCTGAGTGGCGTTATGTCTCTTCGGCCTTCTTCGTGAGCACTTTCTTTCCCCACTTTGGGGAGCAGAGTTCATTATATGATTCTTTAGTAGTGCCTGAGTGCTGAAAGTGCCAACTCGTAACTTCGACTTCAGTCCAGTACAGAGAGCTACTGTCTTTCTTTCATGGCTCTGCCTTCTCTGTGTCTCAGATTGATGAGGAGCTGGCTGGCTTCAGTTTATCCTTGAATATGTCAGGTTATTTTTTCCAATAAAAGCTATTTTTATGATACGTTTATTTTTCTATTTTAAAAGTAAAGCATCACCATATATACTTAAAATATTTTTATGCAGATAATAGTGGTACTTATTTTGTACAAAATAAACAAACAGCAGGACTATAAATAGTAATAAATTGCTCAAATCCTTTGTAATAACCATTTAACGTTCTGGTTATTTTCCTTTTGGTCTTCTTTCCCAGGCATGTATACTTTTGTACATAGTTGGAATTACTGTGTGCGTATAATTTTTATATTCTGCTTAAAAAAAAAAAAACACCTAAATGCTATAACTTGAACTATTAAACAAGAAAAAGGGCTTCCCTGGTGGCGCAGTGGTTGAGAGTCCGCCTGCTGATGCAGGGGACACGAGTTCGTGCCCCGGTCCGAGAGGATCCCACATGCTGCGGAGCGGCTGGGCCCGTGAGCCATGGCCGCTGAGCCTGCGCGTCCGGAGCCTGTGCTCTGCAACGGGAGAGGCCACAACAGTGAGAGGCCCGCGTACCACAAAAAAAAAAAAAAAGAAAAACAGTGAACAGACATAGGTTGATAATATTATTTAGGGACCTCTACCAACACCTAGGGGGGTGATGGAGTGGGTGGAATGCCAGAACTCCAAATAGAAAAATAGCAAGAGACCTGAACAAGATTTTCCACCAGGGAAATAAAAATGGTTAATTAACCATAAAAGATAATCAGTCTCATGAAAGCAAGGGATACCATTTCCCCTGATCATATTAGCAAGGATTTTTTTAATGATCCTCTTACTTGTTGGCTAGAATATATGTAAATTGGTATAAATATCCTGGAAAGCAGTTTGGCAACACATATCAGTGGCTGTATATTTATTTACTAATTATATTTTCTCCCTGGTGAATATCTATCATCTGGTGGCCTTTCTTAAATTGAGTTACATTGAGCATTTAAAATAATCAAGATAACAACTTATGTATCCTATTTATAGATCCTTTTTCACAATCTGTTGCTTGCCTTATTTTCTTCTAAGCATCCAGGTGTTTCATATTTTTTTATAGTTAGGTTTGTTGATCTGTTCCTTTGTGATTCTTCAAGCCTCCTAGGTTGAGAAAGTCTTCCTCACTTAAGTGGTTGTATAAGTCTGTTTACTTCTGATTTTTTGATTTCATTTCAAAAAATATTTAAAGTGTAATTTTATCTAGAGGTTTTTTTTTTTGATTCTTCGGTTAATTGAGAGTCTCTTTCTCTTATTTTCCCCAAATTGTTCATTGGTTATTCTGACATCAGTTATTAATCCTTCCCTTCCCTAATTTATTTGTGAGGCCTCCATTTTAGTGTTTATTAAACTATGACATATTATTTATGGTCTGTATTTTCTGGACAATGGATCTGTATTTTCTTCTATGATCCATTTTTCCTATTACCCTCTGTTTTAATTACTGCAGCCTTATAAAATTGGTTCTCACTCCACCTTCTTCTCTTTTAGAGAGTCTTGCTTGCTTATTCCCTAGTTGAAATTTAAAACCATTTCATCAAGTTTAAAAAAAAACTTTTTGGGCTTTGAGTAGGAATTGCATTAAACAATCTGTAAATTAACTTCTTTAAAAAATCACTATTATTTCAATATTTTAACTTGTTGTCAACGAATGCTATATATCTCCATGTACAAACCCATTTTTATTTATTTATTTATTTTTTACTTATTTTTTTGGCTGCATTGTGTCTTCGTTGCTGCGCGCAGGCTTTCTCTAGTTGTGGTGAGTGGGAGCTACTCTTTGTTGCAGTGCAGAGGCCCTAGGTGCACGGGCTTCAGTAGTTGCAGCATGTGGGCTCAGTAGTTGCAACGTGCAGGCTCAGTAGTTTTGGCTTGCAGGCTCTAGAGCGCAGGCTGAGTAGTTGTGGCGCACGGGCTTAGTTGCTCCGTGGCATGTGGGATCTTCCCAGACCAGGGATCAAATCTATGTCCCATGCACTGGCAGGCAGAGTCTCAACCACTGAGCCACCAGGGAAGTCCTCCCATTTGTAAAAATATCTTTGTGAACCTTTCTACTTTTTTTTAAATCTTTTTTTAAAATAGATCTTTATTGGAGTATAATTGCTTCACAATACCGTGTTAGTTTTCGTTGCACAACAAAGTGAATCAGCCATATGCATACACATGTCCCCATATTCCCTCCCTCTTGAGCCTCCCTCCCATCCTTCCTATCCCACCTCTCTAGGTCATTGCAAAGCACCCAGCCGATCTCCCTGTGCTATGCTGCTGCTTCCCACCAGCCAACTATTCTACATTCGGTAGTGTATGTATGTCGATGCTACTCTCACTTCGCCTCAGCTTCGCCCTCCCACCCCATGTCATCAAGTCCATTCTCTATGTCTACCTCTTTATTCCTGCCCTGCAACCAGGTTCATCAGTACCGTTTTTTTTTAGATTCCATATATATGCGTTAGCATACGGTATTTGTTTTTCTCTTTCTGACTTACTTCACTCTGTATGACAGACTGTAGGTCCATCCACCTCACTACCTATTAGAGAAATGCAAATCAAAACTACAATGAGGTATCACCTCACACCGGTCAGAATGGCCATTATCAAAAAAGCTAGAAACAATAATTGCTGGAGAGAGTGTGGAGAAAAGGGAACCTTCCTACACTGTTGGTGGGAATGTAAATTGATACAGCCACTATGGAAAACAGTATTGAGGTTCCTTAAAAACTAAAAAATAGAACTACTTTTCATAATATTGGTCAGATATATTTTCTATTATGATTCTCTCTATATTTTATATTATACTGCTATTTGGAATAGGATCCTAAAAACTATATTTATTGCTAGCATATAGGCAATTCAATATTATTGAATTTTGCACTTTTAATTAGCCACTTTGCTGAGATCTTTTTAATTTGTGTACTTTGTCAGATGCCTGCTTTGTTGAGGTTATGCAGTCATCTCACATGCACTTAATAATCATTTTGTCTGTTTCTAATGTTTATGCTTTCTATTTCTTTGGCCAGAACTTCTAAGACCATATTCAGGGATACAGATGATGGAAGGCGTCCTTATTTTGCTCTTTGTTTTAAAGGGAAAGCTTCTGGCATTTTCCTTGATGTTGTTCCTAGCAGGTCTGAGATCTGTTGCTTTTAGCCAAAGGGGCTGTTGCGATTCACAACCACAACAAGACTCCTTTCTAGGCCTTTGTGCTTCTGGCACCAAGCACTAGGGGGCTCATTGTTTGGAAGTGTTTGCTCTTTCAAGAATCCTCAGCTTGCCCCAAACTTCGAGCCTGCAGAGCTGGTCTAGTTCCAGCCCTTGATCTCTTTTTACTGAAAGTCTGACCTCTGGGCATTCGTTCTTCCCGGCAGGACCTTGCACTCTCTTCTGTAAACCCCACTTGCTGCTATAAGAGCAGGTACCTGACATTGGACTGGTACACAGGGCTGGGGTCACCTAACATAGCCCTGGACCAGAGCAAGCAGTAAAGACACTTCTTTTCTTTTTTTTTTTTTTTGGCCACGCCACACGGCTTGTGGGATCTTAGTTCCCCGACCAGGGGTCGAACTCAGGCCCCCTGCAGTGGAAGCTTGGTGTCCTAACCATTGGACCAACAGGGAATTCCCTAAAGACAATTCTTAACAGGATGTCCTACCCCTATGGTTCCTCAGTCTTTTGGACTTTTGCCCTTACCCCTACCTGTCCCCTTTCTTTCCTTAAACCAGCTTAATGAGGTCACCAGTAACCCTGCCCTGCCCTCCAAGCCTGGTGGACCTCTGCTGACGCTGTGCTCTGGGAGCCTTCCCAGTCCAGTGGGAAAGCAGACACAAAAGGAGGTTAATACAATACAGGATGAAGAGGTCTCATTTACACCATATGAGACTCAGAGGCTGGAGCTTAGGGCCGTCAGGGAAGGCTTCGTGGAGGAGATGACATTTGAGCTGGTATTAGAGCCAGAGTAGAAATTCTGTGAGGCAGATAAGGGAGAAGGGCTTAAATTTTGATTATTTCTATAGACTTTGCATTATTGTTGCTGTTCAGAATAAGATCTTTAAAAACTGTATTTTATTGTTGGCATATAGGAATACTATTGAATTTTGTATATTAATACTGGAACAATCTTCAAAGGCTTAGAGGTGCCTGGGGAAGCCCGGCCTCTTTGGGGAAAAGACAAGAGTTTGTTGAGAGATGGGGCAGCGCTGTCTGAGTTGATGAGTGCTCCTGAATGGGGTTGGGGGGGCAATCACCAGTAATGGGGGTGATCCAGGAAGATTTCCAGAAGAGGTGGGATGGGAACTGGCCTTGAAGCATGGAGACAATTTGGGTAAGGTGAGAAGGGGAGAGCAAAGTGGAAGGTGAGTAGGGAAACAGCACTTGTATTTAGCATTCCCACTACTTATCTGCCAGGCACTTGGTTAGTACATTGAGTACTTATTATTATATTTACTTTTCCTGACAGCCTTGCTAGGTAGACAACGATACCCTCATTTTACAGATGAGAAAACTGAGGCTCAGGAAACTTAAGTGACTTAGATGAGCTGGACAGCCTGATTTCTGAGCCTCCATGCTTTCAGTGTCTCTCTGCTGCCATATATATGAAACAGGTTTATTGAGATATAATTCACATACCATACAGTTTAGGGTGTACAGTTCAGTGATTTGAGTATATTCACAGAGCTGTGCAACTATTACCACATCCAATTTTAGAACATTTGCGTTACTCCAACAAAGAAGCCCCTCACCCCTGAGTTGCCATCCCTCAATACCCCCAGCCCTAGGTAACCACTAATCTACTTCCTGTCTCTGTACATTTGCCTGTTCTGGACATTTCATATGAATGGCCTCATACAATATATTGTCCTTGGTGACTGGCTTCTTTCATTTACCATAATGCTTTCAAGGCCTGTCTGTGTTGTAGTATATATTGATACTTCATTTCTTTTTATTGCCAAGCAATATTCCTTTCTGTGGATATACACATTTTGCTTATCCATTCGTCTGTGGGTGGATACATGGGTTGTTTCCACTTTTTGGCTATTATGAATAATGCTGCTGTGAACATTCACGTGTACTATTTTGTGTGGACACACGGTTTCATTTTTCCCAGGTATATACCCAGGAGTGGAATTGCTGGGTCATATAGTAACTAGGTTTAACCATTCGAGGAACTGCCAGACTGTTCTTCACAGAGGCTTCCCTGCTACCTCTTAGACAGACCTGTCTTCAGAGTGACAGGATGGGGAAGAAGGTCATACCACAAAGTCTGTGTGAATTGCCTGTTTTCAAAGAAGTAGACTATTATAAAGTACTCTTAAGACCCTGGCTTCGCCGTTGAGTCTGATGACCCTGGAGGGACTTGTGGGTCCTTCAGGGCCTCAAGCACACGGCTGTGAGTGCTGGTCATCAGAGCTCTGTCTTCTGCATTCCAGCTAGCAGGCTGTGCTATTAGAGAAGGTGCTATAATAAGCTGTTAGGTTCAGTGTGTGAGACTTGGACAAGTGTGATGAATGGTGATGAAGGCTCTTGGAGGAGGGACTGCAGGGTCTTGAGCCTGGCACAGGGGAGCCAGATAGGAGACAAAGGAGGCCGGGAGGAGATACAGGGTCGGGTCTGTGGGGTTTGGGGCAAGTCCATGGGCAGCTGTGGCTGCTAACTCTGGTCTTTGTCCTTTGGCTGCAGACCTGGCCGAGTGCAAGCTGGTTTCCTTCCCCATCGGCATCTACAAGGTCCTGCGAAATGTCACCGACCAGATCCACCTCATCACGCTGGCCAACAACGAGCTCAAGTCCCTCACCAGCAAGTTCATGACCACGTTCTGTCAGCTCCAAGGTGGGCCCCGGTCAGCTGAGGCCAGGAGGGCATGCTGACCCTCATCCTTCAGGCTCTGACCCTGTCTAGGGAATGTCACCAGGGCTAGTCCCCAGTCAGCTAGTCTCAGCAAATCATTCCCAAGGGGAGGCTCTAAGGGTGGACCTATGTTCTCTGGAAATCTCTAAGTGCCACTCCCGCCTCTAGCTGGCTGTGAATCAGATTGACTCATGGTCAGGGGTGTGGGTCCCGGAGTGATTCTCTTGTTTTGAACAGACCAGTAGAGTATTTGGGGTCCTGCAGCTCAGGAGTAGTTATTTTTCAGTAGACTTGAACGAGCCCCCTTCTGACCGCCATGCCCCACCCCCCTGCAATCTAGCACTGTTCTCCCATGTTGCTTTCTCAGTTCAGGAGTGACAGACGCCAGGGCTGTTGTTTTCTGTGCTGTGCACACGTACAGCAAGCAGACACGGGTGCTCGGCAGGGAGGTGGGCAGGAGGCTGGCAGGTGGGCGTTGTAGATTCATCTGAAATGGCTCCTCCAGGTGGACAAGCAGGCGGCAGTGCCCGCTCTCCACTCTCCAGGTAGCCCCTCCATCCTTCTGCAAGAGTCCACTGCCACTCAGGGACCCGTGGGATGGAGTTGCAGCCTGGGCGCTTGGTGTGTGTTCATGAAATAGTGGGGTGGGAGAATTGGGGAGGGCACAGGGGGCACAGGAGAAGTGATTCCTGCCTTCAGGAATTCTCTATCTGATAGGGGCATGAAAGGAGTCTAAGAGCCTGTTTAGAGAAACCAATACGTAAAATGCTGATGGTACCTGAGGGACTTGAGAGGAGCATTTTTTTGTTTTTGTTTTTGCGGTACGCGGGCCTCTCACTGTTGTGGCCTCTCCCGTCGCGGAGCACAGGCTCCGGACGCGCAGGCCCAGCGGCCATGGCTCACGGGCCCAGCCGCTCCGCGGCATGTGGGATCTTCCCGGACCGGGGCACGAACCCGTATCCCCTACATCGGCAGGTGGACTCTCAACCACTGCGCTACCAGGGAAGCCCGAGAGAGGAGCATATTTCACGCAGCTTCCTACAGGAGGTGCGAGCCCTGGGCGGAGTCAAGAGGGGAGGGGAGAGGTGTGAATTGGCAAACCCAATGCAGGGACGGGAAGCAGCTTGGACAGTGGCTCAGGAGGGAGCTACAGGCAGGACCTAGACTGGGCGCAAACACAAGGGCAAGCAGGAGGGATTGGTCTGTGTTGTCGTTTCTGACCGAAGCTCACAAAGCTCATTGCGTTTGTGCCTAAAAAGCTAAAGTGCTTATGTTGGGGGTGGAGGGGATCCCAGGGCAACACGTGTTTCCCCAGGGGCACCTGTGGGTGCTTTTGACCAGGCCCACTTTTCCTGTCCTTCTTTTTCTGGTGGCTGCTTCTTTACACAGGTGAGATGGGTCCTCCCAGCTGCCGGGGCCCTTGGACCAGCAGCTCTCGGCCTGGCTGAAATTAGAATTAACTGAGGAGTTTTTCTACAAACATCATTGCCTTGGCTCTACCCCAAGACCAGTTGAATCAGAATGTCTGGGTGTGGGCCTGGGCCTAGGCATCTGTTAACATCAATATCAGTTATTCTAAAGTGCCGGCAGCCAAGATTGAGACCATAGTTCAGGGGTTAAAAACACCAACGCTTAAGAGACTAGCATGTAGGTAATGAGTGACTCAGATTGGGCATGGGACAAGAGGGAGTGGTGGGGACTGTGGCCACCTGGTACAGGCCCTACTCAGCTTCTGCCAGATGTGCCACGGGATTGTTCTGATAGTTTTATTCAGTTGAAGCTGGAAAGGTGGATATTTATATGAATTTTATCCATTTTTACTTAATTTGTATTTTAATCTGGAAGCCAATAGAACACATTTTGCAAGCTAGACTTAGCCTGTGGGCCACCAGTTGGGAGAATCTCCCATAAAGTATTAGAGCTGTCACTGCCATCTCACCTCACGGGTGGAGAAGGAAGGTCAGGGTGAGAAGGCATTCGTCCGGGCTGTCAGAGCCATACGCCGAGGTCACCCACCCTGCAGCCAGGGCTGCCTTTCCAGGCCACCTGCGTGAGCTCAAGGGCCTGGAGAGGACTTGACATGGCAGTGCCTTGTGGGATAAGCAAGTAGGCCCTCTCCAGGGACACAGCAGCGAGTGTGGAGAAACACACTTAGGGCCCCTGGATTCGTGACGCATCATGATACCCTTCCATCAGAAGTCTGTTGAATGCCGTTTGAACCGCCTCCTGTGCTCTGGTGGCTCCTGGCTCCCCGCACGCCATCTCCGATTACAAAGGCAAGGCTGTCATGTGCCCAGTAATTGGATTTCACGGAGGCAGCTGTGGATGAGGGTTGGTGATCAGGCAGGGAGGGGCTGGAGCTGAGAGACCCACCTGGCTCTGGACCCCAGCCTTTGTTTCTCTTTCAAGTAAAAAAACCCTCTCCTTTTATGTGTGAAGAGGAGACTTGAATAGGCTGTGCTGGGCTCCGCACTGCCTGCTAGCGTCGTCTCCTGGATTTTTATTTATTTATTTATTTATTTTTACATCTTTATTGGAATATAATTGCTTTACATTGGTGTGCTAGTTCCTGCTTTATAACAAAGTGAATCAGTTATACATATACATATGTTCCCATATCTCTTTCTTCTTGCGTCTCCTTCCCTCCCACCCTCCCTATCCCACCCCTCTAGGTGGTCACAAATCACTGAGCTGATCTCCCTGTGCTATGTGGCTGCTTCCCACTAGCTATCTACCATATGTTTGGTAGTGTATATATTCTTGACAGAGTGGGTATATGCTGCCTTGGTGCTGGGGAGAGAGCCACCTGCTTGCTCCCTGACTGCCAAGTTGTTTCCTGTGGGTACCCTGGGGACTTTCTGCTGCTGGGGTCACAGCCGCCTCAGAGTTGGGTGGTCTTTAAATGATTACATCCCATTGCTCTCCTTCAACCGTCTTATGGCGGGAAAAATGGAATCTGTCCAAAGGGCACATCGGTTCTGCGGAGAGTGGATCCTGAGGTCTGGCTGTGGCTCCTCTGGTCCCTCTCCTCCTGTGTTCCCATCTCCCCACTTCCTCCAGATGCAAGTCATTCAGCTCTTCTTATTGAGTGTGTCCTGGGCCTGCCAGGCCGGAGGTGTGTAAGACACACCTGCAGAAATAGACAAAGACCACCCAAATGAGAACCAGCAGAGGCTGTTCATTCAGAGTTCGCTCTAGCCAGGGAGTCAGCCACTGTCACTTGCATTTGGCGGAGACTCAAAGGCAGGCAGAGGAATGGGAAAGCTTCATAGTGGATGAAAGGGAGAAGTCTTCAGGTGGGCCTGATGGCAGGCTATTGGCCTGGGGAAGCTGGAGGCGGGCGGGCCAGCCAGCAGCAGGGCGTCCTATGGGATTGGTTAGGATGCACATCTGGCTGTCTCTGGTTGGTCCTGAGTGGGATGTTGGGACAAAAATTTAGGGAAACTGTCAGTTAGTAATCAAGTCCCAGCCATTTGGGGCCAACTGTTACAGGGGGTATTCTTTGGCTTCCTGGATTGTCGATGGAGATAGTAGTCTGACTTGCTACAAGCCTGACTTACAGAAGACTAGCTTCCTGGGCTGGCTGCTTTACTAATGGTTTGGTTTCTTGGGCAGGATGCTTCAGGTTATGAGTCCCCGTTCTGTTTTTATACTTGGTCTGGCCATTGCCTGTGTGTATATTCAGCCTCTCACAGCCTGCCTTTCAACTCAATTCATTAGTTCCCCCTGAGCATCTGTTTAGGGCCGGTGTGAGCATGAACAGGAAATAACATGAAAGCCCAAATTCGCTGGGCACTTAGCCCCCGCCAGCTCCACACTGAGGGTTTTACACACGTCATCTCATCTAATCCTCATAGCACCGATGTTTGGGAAGGATAAGGAAACCAAGACCTAGACCTGGTCCTTGAGGAGCCCACAGTCTCTCAGGGAGACAGGTGTAGGAGCAGACAACCACTTTATAATGTGAGGGCGCATTTACTCAAAGTCTGGTGACTCTGTGAGGTCAGTCCTCTTATTATCCTTGTTTTACATGAGGAAACTGCGGCACAGAGAGCTTAAGTAACTTGCCTGAGGTCACACAGGGAGAGAGAATAGGGTCAGGACTGTGGGTCCAGATCCAGAGCTCCTTTATAAACTACTAATGGGGGTAAAGTGTATGTACAGTTTTGCAACTTGCCCCTTTTACTTAGCAATATATTTTAGGAACTGGTTCACGTTGGTAGAGTAAGAGCCACCTACCCTTTTCATGGGGGCAGAATGGCTAGCGCTTCATTTTAGTCTGTCCCAGACTCCTCGGTTAGAAGAGTTTTCTCACCCCTTCCCTCTGTCCACCCAAGGAGTGGATGGGGCTTTCGGAAACTTCACTTCTTTCCTCTCTGTTCCCCGTGGGCAGCAGCTGTCTCTGTGTGAAGAGTCTGCAGTGCTGAGTATGGGCCACTTGAAGGACAATTATTGTTCCACCTGACCCACTGACTCTGCCCTGCAGGTGGGCCCTTGCAGGTAGGAAAGTAATTGCTCATTGATGCAGTGTCGCAGCCAAGGTGCTGATTGACCCTCAGTGGGCAGGTATTTTTGGAGTTGGCACATTCCTTTACCACCAGGCTGCGTAATTACTGCAGGCCAGCCTCATCTGTCCCTTAATGTAATCAGCTGGCCTTGTCTCCGCTGGGGTCAGCCTGAGGCCTCTGAGTCAGCCCTGACAATTGTCCAAGATAAGGATGATGAGGAAGTAATAAGGGGAACTTGGGGAAGGAGAGATCCATTTAGCAGAGTCCAGAAACCACAGCTCAGAAGGGATAGAAAATAAGGGCATGTCATGCCTGGCTGCTTTCAGGCTGGGGACAGTCTTGGGAGTGGGATGGAGTAAGGTCTTCTCCCAGAGACCCTGTCCATCCTGGGAGCCTAGGTTGTTTGACTCTGAACCTTGGTGTAAGAGAGCAGGAAGAAACATCTGGAGCTCCCCTAATACAGCCACACACACACCCCCCTCTGCCCTGCGACAAGAGGGCAGTGAGACCCTGGGCATAATTGTGAAAGTCTGATTGACTTTCCTGCAAGCCATGTGTCCCAGCTGCATCTACCTTCTTTTATTTTTTCTTTTGATTTCTGCCTTTAATGATAGCTTTCAGGGTTTTTTTCCACAAAAAGCTCCATAATCCAGTAACTAGGTCTCATGGATGTTGTACGCCTCTAACAGAAACAGTGCTTTTACTGTTCAAAGATTATCCTTTTCATGTTCAAGCATAGGGCTGAGCGTAGGTGCTCAGCATAGGTGCTTAATAAATACGTGTATTGTGCAGCACGTCCTGCTTTTCACAACACTCTCGACTCATTCTCACAGCCCTGCTGTAAATGGGCAGGGAGGACTTTCTCATGGAGGCTGTCCAGGGAGAGGATGGTCCCAAGGACACATGATGAGTCAGATCAGAACTAGGTCCTCCTGGGTTTTCCCCCATCATTCATTCACCACTAAATAAGCAGGGATTTGCTGAGTATCTACTCTGAGGACAGGTGCTGCAGGGATTGGAGGTGCAAAACCGGAAAAAGCAGGTGGCCAGAATGGCCCACTTCTCTTGGGGAGGTTGGCTGGGGTTCACATCCTGGTTTGGGGGTTGGGAGAGGAAGGTCAGATTAACTGGGGGAGAGGTTGGGGTTTGTGTGACCTTAGGCAAGTTATTTCATCTCTCTGTAAATTGGAGGTAATGGGTTATAGTAAAATTAAAATGATGATTGCGTGTAAACTCCAGAGAACAAGTACCTGGAGCATAGTACTGCTTATTAGATGTTAGCCATTATTATTTGGTTTTGGTCTAAGCCCCAGACCCAGTGCGGCTGGGTATCCGGCACAAGAGCTCTTTCCTGGAAACCCTTCCCCACCCAATCCCAGCACTTCAATACTTTCTTAATGCAGCAGGAGCCTGACTAACTAGAGTGGGTTGACACTGCCTTTCCAGAGCAGATCTGGGCTCCTTTTGAAGCTCAGTAATGGAAAGCGCTCCCTTCCTTCCCAATTTCAACACAGCCCCTGTGATTACCCTAATGCAGTCAAGGAGCTGAACACCAAGGGTGCAAGCCCTGCCTGCCCAGCCGTGACTCCCTCTGCGCCTTTTGCTTTTCAGAAGTGCTTCTGAGCCGGGGGAGAGGCCGCCTTTCAGGCAGATTCAGCCTCTCCTCCTTGCAGCTGAGCGTCTCCTTAGAGCCTGCTGCTGAAGAATGGCTGGACTTTAGAGAGCAGCCTTCCCTGGGAAACGAGATGCTGGGCAGGGGCATGATTTTGTATCCACAAGTCTCAATCTTGAGAGTAATGATCTCCAGAGAAGGATACACAAAGCAATGACTTGGAAAGCTGCCTCAGCTTTACTGAGTGAAAAAAGCAGTTCTCAAAAGAGTATATAGTCTATGATTCCATTTGTTTTTTAAAAACAATATCCATCCATCCATCCATCCATAAGCATGTACATAGAAAAATATAGAAGAATGAATACCAAACAACAATGGTTCTGGCGGGGGGGAAACACGCAGGACTTTCATTTTCCTTTGTTCCATATTTTTGTGATGTCTCTGTTTTTACAGTGAGCTTGCGTTGCTTTTATAAGTAGAAAATGCATTTAAAGTGAAACAAACTGCATCAGTCAGGATAGGCCAGTTTTACATTAGGAACAAATAATTTCAAATCTCAGTGACTTCAAAAAACAAAATCTTGTATTTACAGTTGGGACAGCGTTGGGTTTCTGTTACGGTTATTGGCACTGCGCACGTGCCTGAGGGCTAGGCGACCTGCTGCCTTCAGTGGTGATGGAGGACTGGACCTGAATTTTCTCAAGAAGATAACTCGGCACAAACAAGGCCCAGGAGGGCTATGCACAGAGTGGGGAAAATATATTAAATCAGTGAAAACAAAAATCTCCCTTGGTGATAACAAATTTCAGCAAGAGCATCTAATTTTAAGCAGCGCATCTTTCTGAAGCTTCTCCAAGACAAACTAGCTAGCTGAGCAGCCTTGTGTGTGTCAGGGTGTGGAGAATCAGTAAGTGGCATGGATAAAATTACGGACCCGGGAGCCACACTGGCCTGAGGTCAGAACCTGGCTCTGCCACTTCTAACGTCCTGATCTGTAAAACGGGATCCATTCTACGCACCTTCAGTGGGTCATCGTAAGGATTAAGTTGAGGTAAAACATGGTGAACACTGAGAAGAGGGTACTAGTGTGTGGTGAGTGCTCAGGACGGTTCGCTCTCTCTGTCATTCTGTAGCAGGCCCCCCCCTACCCCGTGTACTCGTGTCCAGACCCTGCCTGCTCCTCCCGAGAACACTGACCTGAGGAATCCAGGCAGAGCTTGTCAGGAGGATCCGTTGTACTTTTGGGATGGACCACCTAGTGAGCAAACAGTCTGTAATTTGATAGGAGTGAAAGTTGCCCTTTTCCAGAATGGGATCCAACCAGATGGAATCAAGCTGGAAAGTCATGAGGGGCAAAAGAGCTCCAGAAGAAGAGTCTGCTGTTCAGAGTGGTTCTTGAGCAAATACTTCTGGAGCAGGAATGCCTTGTTTGGCTTGGACTTTTAATTAACCTCACTGGGCGAGGGAGCAGTCTTGGCTTTCTGACACCTGGGGTGTCAGAAGGTAGTGAGTTGACGCTGGTTTGTAAAGCTTGGAAGAGTAAGTCTCCCATGGGTCCGTCAGGCTCTGAGCCTGGGCAGAAAGGGTCCCTGCCCTCCTGCTTCTCCCTCAGCCCTGAGAGGAGCGGATGTGATCATACAAAAGCCTCGGGATAATGTTCATTGTAGCCGCACACAAGGGCAGGAGATTTGCGAACCTTTGAGTCATGAATGCATCAAGACAGAGACGTATGGGAAAGCTATTGAACATCAGGGAAAGAAACCTGGGAGGCCACACTGAACTTTCATTAAAAAGACAACCCTCAGAATGGGAGAAAATATTTGCAAATGAAGCAACTGACAAACGATTAATCTCCAAAATTTACAAGCAGCTCATGCAGCTCAATAACAAAAAAACAAACAACCAATCAAAAAATGGGCAGAAGACCTAAATAGACATTTCTCCAAAGAAGATATACAGATTGCCAACAAACACATGAAAGAATGCTCAACATCATTAATCATTAGACAAATCCAAATCAAAACTACAATGATATATCATCTCACACCGGTCAGGATGGCCATCATCAAAAAATCTAGAAACAATAAGTGCTGGAGAGGGTGTGGAGAAAAGGGAACACTCTTGCACTCTTGGTGGGAATGTAAATTGATACAGCCACTATGGAGAACAGTATGGAGGTTCCTTAAAAAACTACAAATAGAACTACCATACGACCCAGCAATCCCACTATTGGGGATATACCCTGAGAAAACCATAATTCAAAAAGAGTCATGTACCAAAATGTTCATTGCAGCTCTATTTACAATAGCCAGGAGATGGAAGCAACCTAAGTGTCCATCATCGGATGAATGGATAAAGAAGATGTGGCACATATATCCAATGGAATATTACTCAGCCATAAAAAGAAACGAAATGGAGTTATTTGTAGTGAGGTGGATGGACCTAGAGTCTGTCATACAGAGTGAAGTAAGTCAGAAAGAAAAACAAATACCGTATGCTAACACATATATATGGAATCTAAGAAAAAAAAAAAGTCATGAAGAACCTAGGGGTAAGATGGGAATAAAGACACAGACCTACTAGAGCATGGACTTGAGGATATGGGGAGGGGGAAGGGTAAGCTGTGACCAAGTGAGAGAGTGGCATGGACATATATACACTACCAAACGTAAAATAGACAGCTAGTGGGAAGCAGCCGCATAGCACAGGGAGATCAGCTCGGTGGTGTGTGACCACCTAGAGGGGTGGGATAGGAAGGGTGGGAGGGAGGGAGACGCAAGAGGGAAGAGATATGGGAACATATGTATATGTATAACTGATTCGCTTTGTTATAAAGCAGAAATTAACACACCATTGTAAAGCAATTATACTCCGATAAAGATGTTAAATTAAAAGAAAATGATAGCAGTTAGATGAAAAGTTTTTCAGTTTCCCAACTGTGGAGATGCCCCCCGGCTGATTCCAGGCACATCTTCCCAGCAGGATGTGCAGACTGGGCTTCACACAGAAGTGTTTTCAGCCTCCCCCAGAGACTCTGCTTCCTGAAGGTTCCACCCAGACCTGCCCTGATGTTGGTGTCTGGATGCACCCCTCCCCAACCCCACTTTCCTGAGGAAATGGGACCGTCATTCCATTCCCCACTTCCCTCCCTTATCTGTGAATCTCAGGGAACATGGGGGACTGCTAGGTGCGTGTGCCCTGGGGCAGGTTACTTGACCTCTGAGAGCCTCAGTGCTCTCATCCATAAATTGGGAGAGAAATTTGTTGGGAGGATTATATGAGATTTCATGAACGACTAATACATTGCCTGGGACATTGCATCCCTCGTTAAATATTCACACCTGCCTCTCCTGTTGCCTCTGTCACCAGCCCCTTTGTCCCATGTTTTGTGACCAGCATCGAGTCATCCAGGTCATCTCAATCCTGGCTTCCCTGCCACCTGGTGGTGTGATCTTGGGCAAATTGCTTAACCTCTCTGAGCCACCATTTCTGGTTCTGTCAAATGGAGCAGAATAAGATAAATCTTGCAGAGCTGTTCTGAGGATCAGATGAGACACTTAGCATCAGCTCCTGGCAGTGTGTGGGACTCAGCGTAGGCACCCCCAAAAAGAAAAAGAGAGCTCTCGTTACTACTTCTTTATGGGATGCAGAACCATGCAGGAGTCCAGCAAGATGATGTTGTATGACTTCTCCTGTGATGTGTCTCTTTGCTCGCGATCATCCCAGAGGACGTTCCAGGGCAGCCAGGGCACAGACCCAGGTGTGAGTACTGAACCTGCAGGAGCAGAGAGCTGCAGGGGCCTGGTCACAAAGGGCCTTGATTGCCTAAGGAGGAGGCCCTTGGGGAGCCACTGAAGGTTTGTGAGCTCAGGGCTGCACTCATGAGGTTAAAAAGGTCCCACTGTGCAGCGTTGATTGGAGAGGGACTGGAGGCAGGAAGCCAGGGAGGAGGCTGCCAGAGTGGTCCAGGTCAGAGGGACGGCTTCTGTCCTAGGGATGTGTCTGGGCGGAACAAAATCGAGGGGCAAGCCTGATTGAGCCGCAGTAAGGAAAGCCTCTCTGGTCATTCTGGATGCCTCAGTTCAAGGATGTGATGGTCCCTACACCAGCCTTAGGAATGACCCCAGATGTGCCACCCTGAGCAGGGTTGAGAGACCTCTGCTGGGCAGAGCCTTCCATTCCAAAGCCAACAGCCGGGAGCCCAGCTGGAATGATGGGTGGCAGTGGTAGGGGTTACCCCTCCTTTTGCATTAATATGGAGTTCGCCCCTTGGGGGGCTTCCTTCCTTGCCGCCTTCCTGGCCCAGGAGGCCAGCAGTCACTGTGGTCTCTGGGTTGCTCCCCTTCCCCCCGCCCCTTACTCTTCCTCCCCACCTGGCAGAGCTCCACCTGGAAGGGAACTTCCTGCACAGCCTCCCCAACGAGGTCAGCACCCTACAGCACCTCAAGGCCATCGACCTGTCCCGGAACCAGTTCCACGACTTCCCTGAGCAGCTCACCACCCTGCCTGCGCTGGAGACCATCAATCTGGAGGAGAACGAGATCGTGGGTGAGTGGACCCAGCCCACCAGGCCCCTCACCTCCCTCTGCGTGCAGAGCCTCCCCTGAGCTCCCTTTCCCGAGTGAGGTTCACAGAGCCTCACAGGGCACAAGGCATGGGCCTCTGGACTCAGAGTTTCATAGACGGGAGCGCAAGGTTGGGCTTTCTGGTCTGAGATTCCCGAGTACAGGTCACTGAGCCTAGGAAGGTAACCATTACGAGGCCCTGCCACCTGCCAGGGGCCAGGTCAGACACTTGCTTTCACCTGGCAGGTAGAAGCTCTTGGCTTTCCCCACAGCGAGCCCTGAACTGGCTGGGCCACCTTGGGCCACAGGCGCTCCCTCTCGCGTCTCCTTCTGCCGGCCTCAGGTGCCTCTGCGACCCTTCAGCTGGGACCCTCTATGCACTGACTCCTGGCAGAGTCCCAGGCTCTCCCTCGCTGGCGTCACAGTGAGCTCTTTGCCATTATTCAGCAGGAGCCACTAGGCAGAGGTGTTCAGAACAGTGTCTCTGTGCCTCCAGTACAGATACGCTCCCCCCAGGGAACCAGAGGGTCTTCCCGTCTGGGTTGGAGATGGGCCTCCTGCAGACAGCAGATCCCAGCGAGCTGGGTTCCTCTGAGGTGGAGGAGGGGTCCCTCTCTTCCTTTTGTAGCAGTTACACACCTGCCGGTCTCATCAGAACCTGAGCACCTCCCCAGCTGCTGTCTAACCTCCCCAGAGAGAGCCTGGCACTCACAGGGTCCTTTTGCGCTCCTCCTCGGCCCCTCCTGCGGCCGCCTCGGTGGGCTCTGGAAGCCCACCTGCAGCCCCATTTCGTCCTCTCTCACGTTGCCTCTAACGTTGATGGTTAATAATAACCCCCTTCAGTTATGCTTTTATTTTCGTAAGCTCTTTCACAGCCATTTTGCCATTTGATTAAAAGGAAGAGGTCTCTGGTGGTTTGGAGCTGCTCGATGAAGAGCAGCCTGCCTTGTGCGCCGGCAAGCGTCCCTTCTATCAGGGATGCCGCCTGCAGGGCCCTGGCCCTGGCTGAGTGGGAGGTGGGACCAGCTAAGTTCTGAACGTCTGGGTCCATCCTTTTAGAGATGAGTAAACTGAGGCTCAGAGAGGTTATGAGAGAGCATCGGGTGGCACAGTGAGACCACAGAAGCGCCAGGATAAGAATACATGATTCTAAAACTCAGCCCTGTGCCTGGAGTGGGGTTCCCTTGCCTGGTCTCTGGGAAGGCCCTGGGGGTGGGCTCTGGGTCAGTCTTGCCTCCCAAGACCAGGATCACTGGGTGGCTGGCCCGTGCGTTGGCCCCCCTGGTCACTTGGGCCCTTGTTCTGTCTTTAAGCGGAAGGAGCATGCCCAGAAGTGCCTTTTCACTGCACAGTTCTTCCTCCTGTGCTGTCCTGACCACCCGGGGTCTCGCCCTGAGCTCTTCACTCTCAGCCGGGCTCTCCTTGCTGGGCCCTTCCTCCTCCACCTCTTGTTCTTGGAGGCCATTCCTGATGCCTCCACCTCCTTCTGCTGCTTATCTAAATGGGGCAGTAACCAAGCAGGGGCTACTTCAGGCTGATACCAAGACCAGAGCTGGGTGGGTAGCTGCAGGCAGGCAGGTCAGGACAAGTATTGGCCATTGGCTTCCCCACTTCCTAACTGCAGCTTTGAAAGACTCACGTCCCCTCTCTGAGCTTCAGCTCTTCTCAGCTTCCAAATGGAGTTTCTCCCCACCCTCCCCAACGCCCCACCCCAGAATGTGGCTTTCCCGCGCCCCCAGCCGGAGAACTGGCTGCGTGGTCTATGCTGGCTGCAGTACGAGCAAAAGTGGGAAGTACAGGGTGGCACAGATTCCCTAATCTTTCCCCTCCCACAAGGCTGACAACATTCCTTAGCTGAACAGCTCCCAGAGCAAAGATCGGCGGTTTTGACTTCTTCTTTTGTACACGTATCTCTAACTTTCTGCAGAGTGACAGTAATAAGTGTACACATGGAAGCATCTTACAGCTTACCAAGAGTGCTCGTGTGCAGACCCAAGGCAACAGGGTGATCATCCCATTTGACAGATGTAGAGACTGAGGCACTAAGACATTCCCCCGGCCTTCATGGTCAAGTGTCTGTTGCACACCTGGCCAGGTAACAGAGACATCAGCCACTGGGCTGTGTGTCCCAGTCAGTTCGGTCTGTGACAGAGCCCCCTGCTGCCCAGTCTGGGCCAGGCCTGGGGGACATGGAGATGTCGGGGACTGCCCCTGCCTTCTAGTTTTCCCCGAGTGTCCAGCGGCTCCTCGAGGTGCTTGGCTGATTCCAGGGCCTGTTCCACTGCGGGATGCATGGGTGTCCTCCCCCAACCAGGTGGAAAGAGGGGCACACGATGGCAGCTATGGTTCCCTTGCAGGAGGGTCCTCACTTTTATTTTCTACCTGTCTCCAATCCATCCTAGTTAACTGCTTGGATGGCTTTCTAACTCCCAAACCATCGGAAGGCCAGGCCACAGCCTTCGCAGCCCAATTGGAGGGAAGAGAGCAGTAATCACAGTGAAGAAGGTGAGGGCTGAAAAGTCCTACATTATGGAAATAGCTTTGCACTCTTCACCAGCTGTAGCCGATCTCCTGCAGGAGCTCATGGGGATAATTGTAGTTGGAGCTTAGGATGCCTTAAGAATGGCTTATTGTTCCCCTTTAGAGCCCTCAGAGAGGATTGGAAAATTTTTTAAAAAATCGTTTTTAAAGAAATAAATTGGAGATGCATGGGTTGCCTTAAAGCTTTAGTTCAGTTAGTAGAGAACAGGCAGCTCTGAAGCAAGCCCCCAGGTGCATCCGGAGGAGCCTCTGAAGGGAACTCCTCAAAAGATGCCTCCAGCAAGGCCTCAGGAAGGCCTGGAAGTTGCCGAGGGTGGCAGCAGCATCTTGTTTCTGAACAGTGCCGCTGCCCAGTCTTCCTCCACTCTCTGGACCACGATGCAGGGAGAGGAGAGAGGGCTCTGGTCCATGGACGGGAGAAGGCACAGGACCTCATCAGGGTATGCAGGCTGGGAGAGAGGCAGGGACACTGCCCTCTGTTTTCTGGTCCAACCGCCGGTGGACAGGGCGGGGAGGGTGCCCGTCCTTGGTGCTCACCAGTAGCTGAATGCCCTCAGGTCGAGGATCTGGGTTAGCTAGTGGCGGCCTCGTTGCTGCCGCCTTGTACGGACAGTCCTCCAGTCCGTGTGTGTGATGTGGCCTCCCTGTGCTCTCATCCCTGGAGCCACCCTGCTCCCTACCCCCACCCAACATGAGTGTGGTGTCCGCATACAGCGGGCGCGCAGCTGGTTGGGAGCACAGTACAGAGCAGGAATTCCAAAGGCTCCAAGGCCCTCCGAAATGACTGACACATAATAGAGTAGATTGTTTCGAGTTGCCAGCTGTGACCCACTAAGAAGTTGTGAAACCAGCATGTGCTGGAGTACATCACCTGTAGCATGGTACATACTGCTTTGTGACTTTTTATTTTAGTTTTGCAATGTACCCGCACAGATATAGGTACTGGGTCATGCTGTAAAATGGTTTTTTTTTTTTTCTTTTTTCTTTTGGCCTCGCCACGCAGCTTGTGGGATCTTAGTTCCCTGATCAGGGATCAAACCCACACCCTCGGCAGTGAAAGCGCGGAGTCCTAACCACTGGACCGCCAGGGAATTCCTAAAATGAATTTCTTACAGTGAGTCATGATGAAAAAATATTGAAAGCCGCTTCTATGAGTTGTCCCGCAGAGATTTGGGGCCTGTGCTCAGCCAGCCAGCTCCCTGTCCTTCAGCTCTCACCCCTCAACTACGCCACACTCTTCCCTCCTCTCATCTCCACCCGCGTCTCTGTCCATCGTGGTCGCCACCACTGCATCCTCAGGGTGACTGGATGGTGAGGGTGTCGTGAGGATGGGCAGTGATGCCTCGGCTAAGGGGATGAGCTCTCCTCTCACCCGAGTGTGGAGCCAGGTAGATGACAGGTTCAATGCCATCTGACTCTTTATCTCCACCCCATCCCACCTCAGCCACCCTGCACGGCCAAGCTCTCAGTCCAGAAGTCCTGCCTCGTGTCTTACCATTTTCTCTGCCTTTGTCCTAAGCCCCTGAGTCTGTAGGTCTGGGCCTGGTTCAGATGAACAGGAAGTGGTGCAGGTCACAGGCCTCTCCTCCACCCCCCCAAGCTGGGCCCTGACACACACATATAGCAAGTACCCCCATCCAGATGGGAGGCTTCCCGGGTCCTTGGGGACAAGCCTGCCAGGCACTTCCGAGAGGGAGGAAAGGGTTTGTAGCTTAGAGTATTTATTCTGACAACAGTGACTCACAGGTTTCTGGGATGTGGGATGGTCCTTAGATTTTCCAAACCAGAAGGAGCCTCTGGTATATGGAAGCTTCTGAGTGTGTATAAACAAGACTGCTTGGGGAGAGAGAGTCTCTGCAGAAATAGGGGCGACAGAGATGAATGAGATGCAGGTCCTGACCTTAAGCTGCGTACAGGCTGTAGGGAAAGTCTGAGTGGGAGCGGAGAGTAAACTACAAATAAGACATGGTCAGAAGTGCTGAGGTGCTAGGGGGAGGCTCCCAGGCAGAGGGTGGCTGTCCACGTGTCCTTGTGAGGTGGGGCTCCCCAGAGAGCCCTGGAAAGGCTTTGGAGGAGGTAGAAGCATTTGGTCTGTGAGTGGTGACATGGGCAGAAGATGGGTCACCCATCCTGTTAAAACCAGGGACTCAGTTCTTTACGCCAGCAACCATCACACAGGCCTTGAAGGTGGGTGTGGGAGCAGCGTTCACTCCGAAGAACTTATAATTACTCGATGCTACAGAGCAATTCAACACGTTCCTGGAACATGTGGAGTGAAGGGGAGACCAAGTACTGATGTTTCGGAGACTTCATTTTGCTTAAGCAGGAGACTATTTTGGTTAAGCTAGAATTTAACTTTCCGTCACCCTCTATTTGCTGGGTTTTTTACCCCATGCAACCACTGTTCCAGAAAGAACGAGAGATCATAGGGAAACAAAATCTTCTTAAGAATTTAACAAATAAAGCAATAGCACTTTTAAAAGGAAAAGTACAGATATCCCCTGCTTTTCCAAAGTTTGCTTTACATCACTTCACTTTTACGAAAGACCTGCACTGGTACCTGTTTTCTCTGATCAAGGAAATCCGAAGAGGATTTACACTTTTATGAAAAAATAGGAAAAGCGCAAATCGCATTCAGCATTTATTTTGCAGCGAGTGTTAACAGAGGAAGTTTGTGCCCCGAGCAGAGAGAGTGGCCCTGCCAAGCTCCTTCCCCAGAACCACATCTCAGCATCAAGCCGCCATGTGCTTTATCTCAGTTTATTCTGTGTGTCCATTAATAAGATGTGTCTTAAGGTAATTGCTTCTTCACTTCATGCCATTTCTGCTTACGAAAGCTTTTATAGGAATGCTCTACTTTCAGATAGCGGGGGACATCTGTACCTGTATCACGTAGGGATGCTTTGGGCTGCATTTACTTAATTCTGTGTTCACACAGTTTCACTTCTTACTGTCAAGGCCAATAGTTCTCAGAGTGGGGGCACCCAGGACCAGCAGGATCATCTGAGAACTTGTTAGAAATACATATTCTTAGGCTCCTCCCCAGACCTCCTCAATCAGAAACTGGGGGAGTGGGGACAGACAGCAATTTGTGCATCTTTTTTTTTTTTTTTCGCTGTGCCACTTGGCTTATGGGATCTCAGTTCCGGACCAGGGACTGAACCCAGGCCACGGCAGTGAAAGCGCCGAGTCCTAACCACTGGGCCACCAGGGGATTCCCTAGCAGTTTGTTTTAATAAGTTCCCCCCCAGGTGATGCGGATGCATGCTGAAGTTTGAGAACCCCTGTCGAGGCTCTGGCTTCTCAAAGTGTCATCCACAGACCAGCAATAGTGTGGGCATCACCTGGGAACCAGTTAGAAATTCAGAACCGCAGGCTCCACCTCCAACCTCCTGAAAATCAGAATGTGTACCTGAGCAAGACCCGCAGGTGCTTTCTACGCACAGCAGGGCCTGAGAAGCGCAGGGCCTTTTCCTAAAGCACCAGGTGCCACCTCCGGGCAGCTGACTGTGCTAATGGCCGCACCGTCCTCCCAAGCATAACTGGTCCTTAAGCCTTACAAATTTCTCAGGGTACCCAAGGTTTCCGCAAAGTACAGGACCCTTGTCCCCTGGGCTACAAGGATGGTTTGGGGGCACTGTGGAGACTTAGAGGGAGCACACCTGGCCCAGGGGGGCACCTGCATCCCTGCCACAGCCCAGTGTATCACTGGGAGCCCAGGCCCTGTATCACAGCATCTTTTTCCTTCTCTGGGCAGGCGGGGGAGGGGCAGATCCCTCCAGGGAGCCGCAGCTTCTCTCTGATCTCCATCAATAGAAGAGATTCTCCAGGATATCCTCCCTTAGCGTGGGGCACAAATGCCCACTAGGACCTCAGGATCGCCCTTTCCTGACATTGACATCACTGTTCCACCCTGTTTCACAGACTAAGTTGATCAGCAGCACAGGGGCAGAGAGATGTGGCTTTATTTCACTTTGGGGCTTGACCAAGCTGCCCCTTAGTGAGAGGTTCTGCAGGCTCTCCTCGCGCTTGGAACTCTCCTGTGGCTGGGGGCCTGAGCCACAAGCACTGAGTACCAAGTGCTGAGTGAGGGGTACACGAGGAAGCTGGGCTGGGGAGGGCTTCCCGGGGAGCGGGAGTGAGCGGGACTTGGTCCTATTGTTCCGCATCACACCCACTCTGTGCCTCTGGGGGGACAGAAGGAGAGTTCTTTCACTGGAGCCCAGAAAATAGTTTTTAAACAGAAGAAACCCTAGAAAAGCAGAAGTGGAAATAAAGCTCTGTTTGATCTGAAAAGATAAAATCGCACAGACTTGAAAACCTAACAGCTATGGCTGCTTGACCCTGCTCCTCTGTAATCGTCTCATTTAATCTGCTCAGGCCTCTCTTCTGGATAGGGGGCGTTACCTCCACTTGATGGCTAAGAGAGAGGCTCAGAGAGATTAAGCAGACTGCCCAGGGGCCTGGTGGAGGCAGGATTTGAACCCAGGTCTTTGGTGCGCCTGGGCCCACATGTCTTTGGTGTTCCAGAGCCTGCCAGGTCTTCATGTGATGGGAGAGGAGGGTGTGGATGGCGCCTGGGGTAGCAGGTCGGGTGCCACACGTCTGGTAGCACCAGTAAGCTATTGGCCAGGTCACGAGGGCAGAGTTTTCTTATGCTGGCCTCGCTCAGCCCTGGCGGGAGCCCTGCGGTTGCAGAGAAAGGAGCTCTCCCTGTGAGCGGCCTTCTAGCTGGTATTTACAAGGGGCTGATTGGCAAGCACGCTTCCTGTAGCTCCCTGCCTGCCAGAGAAGGCTGTTAGCCCCTAAGACAGGTCAAAGCAGAGAAGGTCTGGGAAGACAATGTCAAACCCCTGACACATTCCTCCTGCCCCGGGATCCTGGGCTCCAAGCCCATCCGGGGGGAATGGATGGATCCCTGGATATTGGGTTTGAATTACCCTCCCACCCCCCACCCCCCGTCCCGAGCACAGCCAGCTGGCGACAGTCTGAGCCTTGCCCTGCCCTCCAAGCGCTGAGTGCCACAGTGCCCAGGGGAAGATGATTCACCCTTCAAGGCGGCAGCTGCCTGCTTGGCACAGCGGACTCATGCCGTCTGCCCAGAATGCCCTTGTCCAGCACCAGCAGAGTGCTGCCCTGTACCCACGGGCAGTGAGCAGTCAGTACAGGCATCGATCGTGACGCCATCACTAGACACAGTGTAGGAGCGCTTGCTGGCTGTGGAGCCGCTTGAGGGGGAGGTTAGGAGTAAGCAAACAGTCTTCAACAGCAATTAGTGCAAATTAGACATGGTCCCCAGACATGGAGGG
Organism: Delphinus delphis; assembly: GCF_949987515.2. Classification (NCBI taxonomy): domain Eukaryota; kingdom Metazoa; phylum Chordata; class Mammalia; order Artiodactyla; family Delphinidae; genus Delphinus; species Delphinus delphis. The sequence goes on from NC_082698.1 coordinate 61,996,215, forward strand.
GAGGGAAGCTCCTGTTGCAGCTCCTGCCCACATGTGTCTGCCTGAAGGGAACTAGCAAGCCGGGTCTCTGGGCAGAAGACATTTCACACACTTGGTCTCTGTCCAGATGGCATTCTCTGTGCCAGCCACTGAGTGGTAAAATTTGATTACCCACAGAACCTCCAGTTCTCCAGGGTGCTGGGAGCACTCTGCTGGGAGCACACAGGTGAACAGCAAGAAAACTTCTTTGACATCTGCTTAAAACAAAGTACTTTCTTGCTCCCTTAGACAAGCCAGTCTAAGGGACCGTCTGTCTCTCTCTCTGTCCAGAGTGCTGGAGAGCAGCCCAGACGCTCTGACTCTCAAAGCTCAGCCTTGCAAGGGCCTTATTCAGGGAGTAAGAGGCTCGCAGGGTCACGAACACGGACTTAGGCATTTGGGAAACGTTCATTCGCCAGTTGTCGTTTTTTGATTGAGCAGCTTGCCGTGCGCTAGGCGCTGTGCCGGAGATGGAGGCGGACAAAGCCCACTCCCTGTTCTCACGGGGCTCATGTCATGGTCAGTTACACTAGCTGATACTTAGTGGCCATTTATTTCATATCTGGATCTTCTCTAACCATTTGCAAGTGTGCTCTTATTTAACGCTCACGACCACCTTATGAGGCAGGCACTATTATTCTCCCCAGGTGAGGAAACGGAGGCTCAGGGAAGTTAAGTAACTTGGCCAAGGTCATGCTGCCTGGACAAAACCAGGGTTTCCAACCCAGGCAGTCTTGCTGCAGAACCCCCGCTATTGAGGACAGTGCTTTGCATAAGGAGAGATGATTTTTGCATATAGCTGGAGGGAGATTGAAAGCCACAGGAAAGTTATGGCTAGAGCACCTAACTTTGGTTGGAGGGAAACTTCCTTGGGGTGGAGAGAACAGTGTAAGGTGATGAGGCAGGATTCCCTATGCCACGAACGCAGGCAATCAGCCTAGCTCTTGACAGCTCTGCCCCACACAGTGAAGCAGGTGGGCAGCATCCTGGGGTGGAAGTGCTATATGAGTGTTTTCACCAGATTCTCTCATTAAGCCTCACTGGGAGGACCAGTGGTACTCAAACTAGCTGTGCATTCAAATCATTGGGAGATTTTAAAAACACCTGTGTCCAGGCACTACCCCAATACCCCAGAGATCCAAGTCAGAATCTCTGATGGTGGGTTTGGGGCTTGATGATTTTTTAAAGCTCCCCAGATGATTCCAATGTGCAGGCAAGATAGAACCATGGAGCTAAAGCAGAACCTTCCATCAACAAGCACATTCCATCCCTGAAGAAGCTGTAGCCTCTTTCTTCCTCCTCTCAGTATCTGTTGCGTGTGTGTATGTGTGTAGCTGCATCAGGATGAGAAGAGCAGTCAGCCCAGCCGTGAGAGCTGACGGTCGGCTGGGAGGGTGGCAGAGGTGAGCTCTGTGGACTTGCCTCTTTGCTCAGGGTTCCTCTTTCCCATGGAGCCTACTGTCCCCTGGACCCTGGGCACGGTGGCTCTGCTGCCGCAGTGCCCACAAACCCCCACTTGTGATTTCCCTGTAGCACAGCCCGCTCACCTGGCATTTTCAGAAGGAACTTTATCAATGAGCCAGAGGCAACTTAGAACATGCAGACAGCCAAACAGCGGGCCGGTTCCCAAAGTTCAAGTTTATTCCAAAGAATCCTAGTGTAGGTGGACAGGAGTTGGCCTGAGCTCTGACACCTTGTGCTCAGGAACCTGTGGTCCTGCCCGGGCGGGCTACTTGACTCACCATTACTGGAGGTGCTTGCTCAAGTTCAGTGACCTCACCTTGGTAGCTTGAAATCGGTCATGGGAGGAATGTTTACACCGCGCAAGATCGGCAAATGCCCCACATCAGGGCTGTTTCCCTCAGGAAGTGGATTGTTAAACGTTAGCCAGCACACCACTTCCTTGCTGCTTGTCCTGGCCACTTCACCCACTTCCCCTCCACCACCACCTTCCACTCATTTTGTTTCTCAGAAGCTGGTTTCCCTGGTGAGGCGCTACCTAATTCACTCCCATCTGGTGCTTATCTTAGGAGCTTTTCTTCTATTTTTTCAATTATAACGGAGGTCTTATTTCTCTGACAATGATCTTAATTAAGCCTGAGTGGAAAGAGCTGTAAAGTTGGTGGCAGCGACCTTAGGTTCCAAGCGTGGAGAAGATTTACAAAGGAGCTATTCACATGTCCACCCCACCCAGGAGAAGAGCCTGTAGGGGAGGCGATTACTTTTCCATCCCACGCGTCTTCACCCCTCACTTCCAGACTCTTGCTGTGCAGCAGATGAGGCGGCTCTAGTCTAGTGTGAGTGTTATAGACACACATACCTCCAGCTGTGACGGAGGGACCGGCAGACACTTAATGGGAGGCCATGGCAAAACTGCCATTCTTTCCCGAGCCCCTCCCGGGGTATCTAACTGAAGCAGTTGGAGAAGCAGAGCACAGGGGTGGGGGGACTTCAGGGGAGAGGGGCGGTGGGCACAGGGGAGCAAAATGGGAAATCTGACGGGGAAGGCAAATCCCCAGGCTTGGGCCAGGCAGTCCGAGTTACTTACTTAGCTGTCTCCAGAGCAGCCAGTAAGGGGACCGTGTTCTGACCCGGCTTTGACTGCACGTGGGATCCAGGCGGGGCAGTGTGCAGGAGGGGGCAGTGCTGGCAGGTGGCCGCACTGGGAGCCTGTGGGCCCACCTTGCTGGACAGTCTGAGGTGCTGAGGAGGAGGAAATCACAGTGGGGGCTTTTCTCCCCCTTTGTTTTTCTTTCCCCACAGCCTGCACTTAAGGTTCATTAACGTATTCCGTAAAACACTCTGTGCTCCCCATCCTCTTGCCGGTTGCCCGCCACACTCTCTACACCTCCTTGGGGAGCGCCGCGTGGTCCCTTCTGCCAGCTTCTGTGGCCCCATGAAGCCGAGGACCGTTTAAAGATGAGAGGTTGAGGTTCAGAGAGGTTAGGGCCCTGCCTGAGGTTGCACAACTCCAAATGGCAGATCCGAGGTCAGGGCCTGGGTCTCTGCACCATCCCCTCCCACAGCTGGCCTCTCTTTCATCAGAGGACTTAGAACTCCCCAAGCCAAACAGACTTCCTTGAGGGACTCAGCCTGCAGGACTGTCAAGGGCGTGCAGTGTTCTCTGTGCCTCCTGAGCACAAGCGCTGCTGCTGCTTTCTTCCTGCACACATCCCCCCACCCCCCACCCCCGACAGCCAGGGCTCGGGCCAGGGCTCGGGCCAGGGCTCTGTGCAGTGGGGGAGTTTGATCACTGCCCTCCCCGGGCTTGTGAAGGGACAGACCCAGCCGTGAGTGTGGCCCGGGAGCCTCCTTGTTACAGGCACAATTCTCTGTCCCGCTAGGTGACCATAGTTTGCCTGCTTGTGTCTTGTGGCATTTCGAGTGGGGCGTGAAGCTCAGCTCAGCTCAGCATCCTTGATCTTTGTTGTTGAGGCACCAGGCACCAAAAGCTGTGTCAAGGCTGATGCCAGGCCAGCCTGAATTCTCCAGCACGGATGTGCCCACAGCCCCCTGGGGAGGCTAAGGCAGCCTCCCACGTGCTGCCCACAGGCCTGAGGCACTAGGGCTGGGGCGCTGCCGCTGCATCTTTACCCAGCGCCCCAGGTCCCATTGTAAGGAGGCCTCAGGCTCCACGCTCACCGATTGGGATCCTTTGGGGACTGGAGGCAGAGAAGCTGAAAAATCCTGAAAAATCAGGCATTCTGGCTGGTAGGAGATCACCTGGATCAGAAGTGAGACAGCCAGCCATGTGTCAACTGTCCAGTGTGGCTCCAGCCTGGGCGGCCAACAGGGCGCCATGCTCTGTTTCTAAGCTGCCAAGGAAGCCAGGGAACTGGGGCCCTAGGCCACCAGGTTGGGGAGCCTCTCATCCCAATTCCAGATGGGACCTTAGATGTCGTGGGACTCAGCTCCACCCAAAGCAGGAATCAGAAGTCACTGGTCTCTGCTGGGTTACCTCTGTGCTGGGAAGCTCACTCAGTACCCCTTACCACTTCCCTGGGCCCAGACCCCTCTTCCTCTCAGCCTCCTTTCAGACCATGGGTACCACACACATGATGAATCGTGCTCTGAAACGGTCATTTTTATCATCTTGCCTCTAGCTGGTCCCAGTGGCATGAAACAAGTTTGCCAGTCAATAGTGCCAATGATTAGTGAAGGGAGGTCAAGCTGACCTTGGAGAAGTAATTTTCTCTAAATACTGCCCACTCTGATTCTGCTTTTATTGATTATTTTAAGCTTCCACAGACATAGGCAGGAATCTGGGAGGGCTGTCTGCGGTGGGAAGAGGGTTGGATCCGTCTCTCATTGTCTGTAATGGCGAAAGCTGGAAAAAAACTGAATGTCTAACAGTAGAAACGTGAGCTAAAGTGTGATCCCTCCATTCCATGGACCACGACGTGGCCGTAATAATGTCAGACTTGTAACCTGAAAAGATGTTCACAGTGTGTCATCAAGAAAAGCATGTTATGGCATAGTATCTAGGAGGCCATTTTTTTTTTTTTTTGCAGTACGCGGGCCTCTCACTGTTGTGGCCTCTCCCGTTGCGGAGCACAGGCTCCGGACGCGCAGGCTCAGCGACCATGGCTCACGGGCCCAGCCGCTCCGCGGCATGTGGGATCTTCCCAGACCGGGGCACGAACCCGTGTCCCCAGCATCGGCAGGCGGACTCTCAACCACTGCGCCACCAGGGAAGTCCTAGGAGGCCATTTTTGAAACATAGTTGTGTATGCACACACACACGCACACGCACACGCACACACACACACATGCATGTTTAAAAGTTGGTAAGGCCATGTACCTCACATTAACAGTGATTGGTTCTGCGTGGTGAGACATGGGTGATTTTATTTCCGCTCATCAATATTTTCTCATTTTCTAAATTGGATTATTGCACTAAAGGGCCAGTAACCTATCACAGCCTTGGCCCACAGAGGCCTGGCCCTGACTGGCAAAAGTGCCCAGAATGGGTCAGGTCAGGGGAAGGGCCCCAACTCTTAAATGTACTGAGGTCAGAGTTGCTTAATCAAGTGGTGTTGGTGGTGGGTCCACCGTGTGCCCAGCCCAGGGTGGTCCTGAGCCTGAAGGAACTTACGATCTAGTTCAGGAGGTAAAATGTGCATCCATTTGTTCGTTCACTCATTCATCCAACAAACAGCTATTGAGCACCTGTGAGCACTGTGCCAGGTACTGCACTTATAGGGTGAACATAGTCCCAGAGTGTGATGCGTGATGTGAGTCTTGTATAAAGGGTTATGGGACTTTGGATGCGGACCAGAGGGAGTGACAGGAGGGGGCCTTTGAGCTGGAATATGAGGATCCACAGGACATGGGCGAATGAGGATGAAGGCGTGGCCCAGGGGAGAGGGCAGAGCTGGGCTCCTCTTCCTCTCCAGGTGTGCCAAAGTCCAGGGACCTGGCTTCCATTACCACCATGACGCCAATGTGGCTTGTAGCCCTAGGAAGCTTATGTAGCCTCTTCAAGCTTCCGGTTCCCCACCCACAAAACGCAGATCATTTCATATCGTCCTCTCTACCCTCCAGCCATCTCCCGCTCTTGTCAGGATGCTCTGAGCGTAAATGTTCTTTTAAGCTTTATCCAGAAACTCCCAATTGGGCACTTGGGCTTGTTGCTTGCTAGCCTGCCTGCTCCAGTTTGTTGATTCTGCCAGCTTTGACACATTCTGGTGGCCCCATTGCTCCTTCCTCTAAGCTGCTCAAGCACCTTTAGCGGTTAAATCAGGGGAAAGAGATGCACTTAATCCCCGCCACCACTGTCCTTGGGCAGAGTGGTTTGGAGAACGCTGAAGACCCTGAAGAGGCCAGCTCAGTGAGTGGTACTTGGAAAAGACAGGCTGAGGACTCAGGCAGCGCTGCTGTCTCTAGGCCTGGAGTCACGGGGATTTGCTCCAAGCCGGGCTGCAGCTGGTCTTCGTGCCACGCCCAGCAAACCTCGGCAGGGGCATCACAGGGAGACCCTCCTCCCCATCTCAGGAGCACTGGCCACTCTGCAGCCCGCAGGCCTCCCTGGCTGAGGGGTGGAGGAGTCACGGAGTCCAGAGAGAGAAAGTCCTTAGCAACCCCTAGTTCTTGCCTGAAGGCAGGCCAGGGTGATCTGACGTCACCTAGGGGATAGTGGACAGTGAGGAACCTGATTAGGTATCGAGGGTGGAGGATTCTGACTAAACCAACTTAGCAGAATTCTTGCTAAAATTGGACAATGAGAGATGAACACTGAAGCACAAAAGTCAGGCCTGGTTGAAAAATCCAGGGGAGCTGGAGCAGAGTTAGAGGATCATTGTCAGCATGGAGAAGCCAAGGCCCAGTTTCCTTATCTGCCAGATGGGTCATTATGAAGAACCACCTAGCACAGGGCCTCAAATATCAGTTCCTAGAAGCAGCCTCCCTTCTTGGGCCCTTTTTTTTTTTTAATTGGCTGTACCCCGCGGATGTGGGATCTTAGTTCCCCGACCAGGGATGGGACCTGCATCCCCTGCATCGGAAGTGTGGAGTCTTAACCACTGGACTCCCAGGTCCCTTGGGCCCATTTTAACAAGGTGTTAACCTCCCTGGGCTTTGATTTCCTCCTGTGCCACATGGGGTATAATACCCTGTGAAATGACCTGACTTCTTAAGAGCCCAAGGCAAGAGGATTTTCTTATCTGGGCGATCAGGGGCAGAGGGGATGGCGTGTCTGTCCCGCCTGCCCAGCTGCTGGCTGTGCTGTTGGCCATTACAAAGCTAATGTGCTAATGTGGAGAAGGGGAAGCTTCCAAGTCATTAGCCCTTCTCTTCCCAGCCATTAACTGGTAGGGAAATTGGGGGCCCACTTTCCATGAATAAAGACAAGAAATGCCACAGGCAACCCCTTCCTTCAGCCCCCACTCCAGCAGCCGCCCCACCCAGTAAGGGGCATAGAGGAGCCGGCTGCTGGCAGCTGTGTGATGTGACATTAGAATGCGGAGGAGCTCCAGAGGAAGCACAAGGTGAGCAGGAACTGAGAGCAGTTGATCTTGCTTTTCCTCCCCTCCCAGGAGTAGCATCTGGTCATAACCTTGCATTCTAGAAACGCCTTATCTCTGCTTCTTTCCCTACCTGAGCCTCCACGTTTGCCTTGGGCTCTGGGTCCCTCCCCATCGCCTCCTTCACGACTCCTGTCCCCTCATCCATCATGCAGGTTCCTGCCTGTCAAACAAGAGCCCCACTCGCCGCACTATAGCCAGTCTCGCTTGGGACCCAGCTCCCGACCACGACCCACCCTAGTAACTCCCTGCCGGCTGCCCAGAACGTGTTTTTGTACCCACCATGTCTATGTGCCAGGTATAGTGTTTGGCCCTGGGGATTCAAGGACAAAGATAGACTCTGCTCTCAGGAGGTTAAGAGTTGCCCCTGCCTCCAGCACTGGACCCGTGGTCTAACGAACAGAGCCAGCCCCCAGGGAGCTCAGAGCCACTCACCCCAAGGTGCTAAGGGAGGGCAAACTCCCGTGATCTGTGATCAGTGATCTTTGATGTTACTATTGCAAAAAGACTGACTTGCTGAAGGCTCACATGATGGTGAACATTTTTTTTAGCAATAAAGTATTTTAAAATTAAGGTATGTACATTGTTTTTTTAAACGTAATGCTATTGCATACTTAATAGACTACAGTGTAGGGTAACATAACTTTTACATGCACTGGGAAACCAAAAAAAATTCACGTGACTCGCTTTGTTGCGATATTCACTTTATTGCTGTGGTCTGGAACCAAACCCGCAATATCTCCGAGGAATCACCGTATAGATATTCTCTCATTCATCCTTAAACAACTCTGTGAGGTATATACTATTATTACCCTGATAGGAAGTTTATTTTATTATTTTTTTAATTGAAGGATAGTTGATTTACAATATTGTGTTAGTTGTAGGTATATAGCAAAGTGATTCAGCTATACATATATATTTTTTTCAGATTCTTTGCCGTATAGGTTATTACATTCTTTCCCATATAGGTTGAATATAGTTCCCTGTGCTTTACAGTAAATCCTTGTTATCCATTTTATATATAGTTGTGTGTATCTCTTAATCCCATACTCCTAATTTGTCCCTCCCCGACCCCACCTTTCCCCTTTGGTAACCATGAGTTTGTTTTCTATGTCTGTGAGCCTGTTTCTGTTTTGTAAATAAGTTCATTTGTATCATATTTTAGATTCCACTTAGAATTGGTATCATGGTATTTGTCTTTCTCTGTCTGACTTCACTCAGTATGGTAATCTCTAGGTCCACCCATGTTGCTGCAAATGGCATTATTTCATTCTTTTTTATGGCTGAGTAATATTCCATTGTATATATATATATATATATATACATCTTCTTTATCCATTCATCTGTTGATGGACACTTAGGTTGCTTCTATGTCTTGGCTATTGTAAATAGTGCTGCTATGAACATTACGGTGCATGTATCTTTTCAAATTAGAGTTTTTGTCTTTTTCACGTATATGATGTGAAGTTTAATAATTTGCTTTAGGTACACAGTTGTTATGTGGCTGACCTGGGACTTGAACCAGAGACTGAGTGATCCTAAAGATTAGGTGTGAGGAACCGTAAATGTTTTCAAGTATTAGTATAGCTGCTGCCTTGTTCTGGTCCCTTTTTTTTTTTTTTTTTAATTGAGACAAAACTAACCATTTAAAAGTGTACAATTCAGTGGCATCTAGTGCATTCACAGTGTTCTGCACCTGTCAACTCTAGTTCCAAAATACTTTCATCACCCCAAAGGAGACCCTGCACGCATTAGGCAGTCACTCTCCAATCCCCTCACCCCAGCCTCTGGCAGCCACTAATCTACTTTCTGTCCCTATGGCTTTGCCTATTCTGGACACTTCATATGAATAGAATCATATACTCTGTGACCTTTTGTGTCCGACTTCTTTCATTCAGCATAACGTTTTCTAGGTTCATCTATGTTGTAGCATGTGTCAGGCTGATTAATATTCCATTGTTTGGCTATACCACTCTTTGTTTACCCACTCGTTGGTGGACATTGGCTATTGTGAATAGTGCTGCTGTAAACACGTGTGCACGTATTTGAATACCTGTTTGCCGTTCTGTGAGTTCCACTCAAGAGTGGCATGGCTGGGATAAGTGGTAATCTGTGTTTAATTTTTTTTTTTTTTGGCTGCGTTGGGTCGTCCTTGCTGCGCGTGGGCTTTCTCTAGTTGCGGTGAGCGGGGGCTACTCTTCTTTGCAGTGCGCGGGCTTCTCACTGCGGTGGCTTCTCTTGTTGCGCAGCACAGTAACTATTCTTTAGGATGCTTTTCTGCATGTGGTTGTAATGCCCTTGTGGGCCCCAATGGCCCCTCACACAGGGCCGGGTGCTGGGCACTGAGCCCATGCGCATCGGGCGATGCATCCTCCTTCTTCTCCGCCCGCTTGGCTCCAGCCCCCTAATCTGGCCCTCTCTCCCTGACAGACGTGCCCGTGGAGAAGCTGGCCGCCATGCCCGCCTTGCGCAGCATCAACCTGCGCTTCAACCCGCTGAATGCCGAGGTGCGCGTCATCGCCCCGCCGCTCATCAAGTTCGACATGCTCATGTCTCCGGAGGACGCGCGGGCCTCCCCACCCTAGGCCTCCCTCCTCAAGCCCGCCCAGCAAGGGACAGAGGCCACCTGGCCTGGCGCCCTGAGGGGAGGGAGTCCCACGAGCCCATGGGAGGCCAAGTTTGGGGGGCTGGGGGCGGGCGGGCAGAATAGCGTGTGGCGGGAGGGGTGTGGCGTTCCAGGATAGATAGCGTAGAGCAGTAGTGGGCCCTGGAATGCCCGGAGGGAGGAGGCGAGGAGGGGGCTGGGGCCCAGACTCTGGGCACTCACAGCTTCCGTGCAAACCTGGGCAGATCCTCTGAGCCTTACAATTTGAGGAAAGGGGCAATGGCAGGGGCTTTTGCCTCCTTTGGGCTCCCTAAAGGCTTTTGGGGGAACACATGCCTCCAAGTTACCTTCAAATCATTGGTACCTTCTGGGCCCACGGATGAGCATCGCTGAGCGTTTTCCAGGCCCTTGTGGGTTCGAGGCCTTGTTTCTAGTGCTGAAAGCCAGTGGCTGCCATAAGAGGGACAGAAGACAATCTCCATCTATTTATTGATTCCTGAGAACCGACCAGGCTGAGGCCTTCCACAGTGCCCCGTCCTCAGCCCTGTGGGTCCCTGGATTGGCAGGAACCTGAACCAGGAGTCATGGGAAAGCTGTGGAGACAGTGTGGCCCGACACTGTAGCAGGGTTGAGAACGTTTGTATAGGAGCCCAAGAACCAGCAGACCGGCAAGTGGAGAGCAAACCAAGTAGGCTCTGTCCTTCCTCGTGACTGAGAAATCGGTGGGGTAGGCAGTCAGGAGTGCCCCATCCCTCCCCTGGGCATGAGCGAGGGTGCCTGGCATCAGCCCTTCTGCTGCAGGAGACGTGGCCCAGAGAGAAGCAAAGCCATTTGCACCTGCGCCACCCTCAACAGTCTCCCTCTGGCAGGAGTCTGGCTGCCTTGTCACTGGTCCACACAGGGGCAGAAGGCACTATGGACCATTGGATTCGTGGCCAGCCAGCTCCCAGGCCACCACCCAGAGCCCTGATGACCTAGTCATCTCTAGGCCCTCAACCTGGAGTCTAGAGTGTGGCCAGGTAATTGCGTGACCAACCATCTCTGTTTGCCCGGGACTTAGGGCTTTCCTGGGACGTGGGACTTTCAGTGCTAACACTGGGATGACACCCGGCAAACGGGCAACTGGTCCCTCTACCAGGAGAGAGCCTGAGGCTCTTGCTTCCTGACAACACCTGTGGTTTGGAGAACCTCTGACCCCTTGATCCCCAGGTATCTACCTCCCACCTTCTCATCTGTGGAGCAAGCAGACTCAGAGCCCACCTTGCCTGGTCTGAGGGAGACACCTGAGGCCCCAGGACTCAGAGCAAGCCAGGCTACCGGATCCTACACTTGTGGACCAGGGGCCAGTCTTCCACTCCCAAGGTTAGGCTGTTCAGAGCTCAGACCACCGCTCAGAGCACTAACCCTTGATCAGAATGCTCCCTGTTCCATTCCCCCTCTCCAGCTCCGAGCCCTGCCCCTGCTCAGGCCTTCTGTCTCCTGGCGAGAGGCTGACAGGTTGGGCCATTGTTGGCCCGTTGCTGAGCCCTCGGTGTTCATGTTCACTCTGCTCATCTCCCAAGGCCTGGTCGGTGAAGCTCTAGAAAAAAGGGTTTTCAGGGTGAGGAGGCTGAAACGGAATCTTCTAGGGCTTCTGAGTTCAGCCATGGACGCTGGGGACAAGTGAGTCTGCAGTCCAGCCTAGGCTGTCCTGGTCCCCCCTACCCCCCAGCCTGTGTCTTGGAGTGGGGTTTCTCCTTGTCAGAGAAGGGGCATACTCTTCCGACATGCACAAAGGCGTTGTATGGCTAGAGCTTTGCAACTCAAGTATGGTCCGTGGGCCAGCAGCATTGGCATCCACGGAAGCTCGTTAGAAACGCAGAATCCCAGGCCTCACTCCAGACCTCCGGAATCAGAACCTGCATTTCAAAAGATCCCCAGGTGATTCCTGTGAGCACTTTACTGTTTGAAAAGCAGATGCCTGGGGTGACCCTCGGGATGTCCTCAGAGTGGAGGGTGAAGGTTCTCAGCTCTCCCCCTGCCCTGTCAGGGGTCCGAGTCTGTGCTCATCCCCCTCCCTAAAGCAGTCCCCAGAGACCTTGGGCCTCTTAGATCTTTCCAGAGTCTGTGTGGCACTCCCAGTGAAGGGACTGACCCAAAGCCACCAGGAGAGGAGAGCTGGGTTTGCCCGGCCCTCTGGAACCCTGCCTTTCTGGGTAACCTCTGCATGCTAAGCTGCTGCTTCCCCAGGTCCTCACCTCAAGCCCTCTGAAGGGAATGCTTCTGGAAGCTGTTTTCTACTCTGTTTGGAGAGTTTGCCCTTGCCTGCTGGGAAAGCTTGGGCGTCAGAGACGGCCCCAAATCAAAGCCCACTGTGTGAGTGAGCCCTTAGTTTCAGTCTGCAATAAAGAACACGTTGGTTTCATCTGCCTCTTGGTGTTTGATTTATTCTCACAGCACACATGTCTCGTGGCCAGAGTGTTGATCCCACCATCAGCGAAGAGGAGGCGCTGCCCCTCTTGCTGGAAGCGTGAGGTAAAGCAGCTCGGCTGGGGTGAGGCTTGGAACATTCACAGTGGGCGGAGGCACGGCCAGGCAGAGCTGACGCTGTGCTGCTGCAGAGCGCTAACTATCAGCTAGGGAGACCCCGTACCTGCGGAAGCATGAAGGGACCTGCTGTGCCCCCACTTCTCCTGGACTGATGCCAGAAATTCTACCCTTAGCAATTGATTTCTCAGGGTCCAGAGTTCTGAAGGAGGCGTCTCTGGACCAGCAGCAGCGTCCAGGGAGCGGGTTAGATAGCTCCCCCCCACCCCCATATCTACAGAATCAGATGCTCTGGAGGTGGGGCCCAGCACTCGGCTTTAACAAGCCCTCCACGTGTTCTGATGCAAGTTAGAAACTGCTTCTGCGTTCAAGGTTTAAGTCAGTTTTTGTTTTCTAAATCTGGGAGGTCAGCCTGAGTTTGCCTTGAGTTTTAGGCTAGACTCGCCATCATTTTTATTTAACAAACACATATAGAGATAAGTGCATACCAGGCAGTGTCCAAGCATGTTACAGATATTAACTCATTTAATCCATCAAAAAGCCACAGTGAGCTCTGTGAGTTGGACAAATCCTTTTCCCCTCTCTGGACCCCGATTGCTGTCTGTAAAGGGAAGGGGCTGTACTAGGAGATCCCTGAGCGCCTTTCCAGAACTCACCTGGTCACTGTCTCTCTGATTCTGGGGGCTCTGCTATAGCTGTCTTCAGTGGACTAGCCTGGACTAAGGCTGCTGCCCATCCCCACCCCAAAGGTCAAGCAGAAGATTCCCCCTGACTCCGTTTCTTCTTGCTGAATGCTGGCTCACCAGAAATATCACAGATTGACCCGTTGGTCAGACAAAGCTGAGCCAACTCTTCTCCCAGTAAGGGACAGCTTTACTACGTCTTCCCAGCGTGTCAGCATGGGGAGGGCAAAGTCGCGGTAGTGAGATTTCGGAGTCTGGTTTCAAGTGGGGCTTTCAGTGCAGGGGAGGACGCCTTGACTAGGACTGCATAAAGATTGTGATATAGTTTAGCATCGGTGGACACAACAAAGAGACGTTTTAAGGTGAGGAGTTCAAAGAGTCTTAAGCTTAAGCTCTCTTTTGATGCTATTTACTGAAGAGTCGGGCAGTTTGATGTTCATTTACATGATTCTTTCTGAAATTTCCTAGAATGAACAACACAGTGATTTACAACTTTTACTTCCTGGGCAAGAGTTTCCTGGAATAGTACTGTTATGTTGAAGAGGATGGGATACAAAGACTTATTAATGTCGAAGGTAAGGTGTATGCGACTAGAGGGTCGTTTTGTTTTGTTTTGTTTGAGGATACAGCTGACATATTATATTAGCTTCAGGTGTATAACAATGATTCAGTATGTGAATATACTGCAAAATGACCATCACAATAAGTCCAGTTAACATCCATCACCACACATAAAGGGTTTTAGTCCTCAGGCTCTCCCAAATTCAGTGTTGGACGAAAGGGCCTTACTTTGGAGCTGCCATTTACATGAAACATGCCTGTCCCGTCTCAGAAAGCTGGCCCTGGGCGGGGACCAGTTCCTGGAAGGATGAGCGTTAGCAGGGGCCCAGATGGCCTGGCCAGAGCGCTGGGAGAGTTGCCAAGGCCTGGGAGGGCAGGCCCGAGAGACCACGTCACTGGATCGCTGGGCAGGTCATGGGCTGGGCCGGGCCCACGGGCAGCCGGATCATGCTGTGGACATGTGCCTCAGGGCCGGGTGGGCTGGACCCATCCCTCAGAAAAGGCACACAGGCCCAGATACTTCAGGTCCAAGCAGGAGCAGTCACTGAGCGCCTACTGTTTGTCAGCACTGGGCCAGCACTTGTATGTTTTCTCGTTTACTATCAGCAACAGCCTCTTGGTGCTCACTCTGCAGATGAGGACAGGCGTAGGGCTTGGGGGTTGGTGTGTGGCTCGGAAGGAGCAGAGCTGGGGTTTGAACTGGGAGGCTGGCTCGGGTGGGAGAAGCGATTGCTTTTTCCAGCTCACACGTTCCTTCTCCCATCCCATTCCTGTGAAGAGCCTCTGAGCCTTGCTTTCCTCATCTGTAAAATGGGTGCAAAGACTGCCTCCTATAATGCCACAGGTGGTGTAGGTAAGTAGCCCTTGGTGATCAGCATTTTGCCCATTTCACACACCCGAGAGCTTCCTCACCCATCTGCTTACACTTACACCTGCCCTTGTGTGGACAGCTTTAGTGCCCTGACAAGAACCTTGCCTCTCTCAGACGAGCACAGAGCTGTTTGTCACACATCCCTGGGGCACATCTGGATGTTGATGGGCACATCTGGATGCTGATTCCCACAGGGAATGAGAAGACTGACAGCTCATCGCTCCCCCCATCTTCACAGTTCAGGGATCTATGAAGTTCTGCCTCGGGCTGCCAAGGACAACTAATAACTCAGGACAATGAGGCATTCAAGGCCTTGGCCAGGAGCCAGTTGGGGTTCCTGCTACTCTGTGTACATCCAGATTCTGACCAGCCAAGAGCACCCTGGCACCCTCTCTCCTGTAGACAGGAAGCACTTAAATTAGGGTGTCTTCAGGGGTGGACCCTGCAGGACCGCCACACCACACAACTCCAGTGGTGCCAGTCAAAACGCATTCTAGCTTATCGACGCCAGTTACCTAGAAAATAACGTGCCTGGGCTCCGGGAGCTGTACAAGGGATGTCTGGACTATATAAGAGATCCAGTCACTAGGATCTTTTTAGATGCAGATTCCAGGCCCACCTGAGCCCCAGTAAACCAGACCCAAAGCAGGGCCCACACCTCTGCACCTTAATGAGTCTCTGTTTCTCCCTCACACAGCACCCAGAGTATCCTTTTATTTTTATTTATTTATTTTGGCCGTGCTGCGTGGCTTGTGGGATCTTAGTTCCCCGACCAGGGATTGAACCCAGGCCCTTGGCAGCAAAAGTGCAGAGTCCTAACCACTGGACCGCCAGGGAATTCCCCAGAGGATCCTTTTAACTCCTAAGCCACTGTCTGCCCATGTCCCACAGGGGCTCTCCAGTGCAAAAGCCAAGTCCTTACAGTGGACTTTAAGACCCGGCATGGTCTTCCCTCCATTACTTCTCTGGGCTTCACTACTTCCCCCTTCTTCACTGTACTCCAGGCACACTGGCCTCCCACTGTTCCTCCATCCCTTGGAGTGGCGGATGGCCAGTATGCATGACCTGAGGGAGGATGGGCATCCCCCAGTCTCCCCCACTAGCCTGTCACTGTGCCTGGAATCCCACCAGAAGGAGAGCACTGTTTCTGGCTTAGCATCACCCTCTCCCTGAGATCCTATTCCAACCCTTGACAGGATTGCGAAGGGGATTCCTATAGACAAAGCTGAGCGGTTGGATGGGACTCTCTCTCCTCAGAGCGTGATTCTCAGCATCAGGAGCACCTGGGGGTGTGTCACACCTGCAGAGGCTGGGTTCCTCCCCTTGCCTTCTGAATCAGAATCCGCGTTTTAACCCCCCACATGATCCATGGGCATATTAACGTTTGAGAAGCTTGGCTTTTGATGACTCTGTGATCCCCTCTCCCCTTCTCAAAGTCCCTGTGATAGGCAGTGCCAAAGTGTAATTTTGGTACTTGCAGTGGGTCCTGCAGTGGGGCTCTGCCTTGCCTGCGTATTAGGATCACCTGGAAAGTTTTGAAAAAATACTGATTCCTAGGCCCTGCCTGCCAGAAACTCTGATTCAATTGGTCTGCACTGGGTCCCAGCACTGGTGGATTTTTTTCTTAAAAGCTCCCTTGTGTGATTCTAAGGTGCGGCCAAGGTTGAGAACCACTGGCCTGTAGAGATTTAAGAAGTTGCCGGGCTTCCCTGGTAGCACCGTGGTTAAGAATCCGCCTGCCAATGCAGGGGACATGGGTTTGAGCTCTGGTCTGGGAAGATCCCACATGCCGCGGAGCAGCTAAGCCTGTGTGCCACAACTACTGAGCCCGCATGCCACAACTACTGAAGCCCGCGCACCCAGAGCCCGTGCTCCACAACAAGAGAAGCCACCTCAATGAGAAGCCCGTGCCCCACAACGAAGAGTAGCTCCCGCTCGCCAGAACTAGAGAAAGCCCACGCGCAGCAACGAAGACCCAACACAGCCAAGAATAAATAAATAAGTTAATTAATTTAAAAAAAAAAGAAAGAAGTTGCAAAAGGGCCCTGAGCTGAATTCAGCCCACAGATGTATTTTGTTTGGCCTGCACAATGTTTAGAAGTAATTTTGAGTTAAGTTTCTCAATAATTTTAAATTGGGAGCTGAAATTTTTCATGAAAAATACCTGGGTTTCTGGCTTCTGAAAAATCAGAAAACCTGGCAACCCTGAGCCTACATTCTGACGGCAGTGATCTCCTGGATCTGGAAGCCAGGCAGGAGTGCCCTAGTGGCCACACCTGGCCACATTCACTTATGCGCTGGCCTCACCTGCCCCGCCCCTGTGGGCCCCCAAGTCTGACACCTGGTTAATGTTCAGCCTGTGCGGAGGGGTGGCTTTCCCTAGGAGGACAGCACAGCAGGAGGAGCGGCCAGCAGGACAGGGGAGGGATGATGAACAGATTTAAAAAGAGGTGGGATTGCCAGCTTTGTGTCCCCTGGGAGCAGATTAGGGATCGCCAAATGATTTCCTTCTAATTCCACCTCTGTTTTCACATTGATGCCAAGAATGTGGACTTAAGCAACTGTGTAACTTGCTCAAGGTTACACACTAAGCAGAACTTGTTCTAGAACCGGAGGCTCCTGACTCCCAGACACAGCATCACACAGCCTAACACATGGCACACTGCCAGCCTGGACTTCAGCCAGGTTGCTTGGCTAGGCCTCAGTTCCTCCAAGTTCACCACAGCCCATTAAACCTTCCCTCCCTTGGCTGGCCATTCCTGTTTTGCTTTCTCCAAGGAGAAAGGCAGTCCTTCAGTCATGCGATTGCCCCTCTGACCTCCCTCTGTGCCCCCAGAAAGCTTGATTTAAGAAGATCACCTTGGTCTTCCCTGGTGGTGCAGTGGTTGAGAGTCCGCCTGCCAATGCAGGGGACGCGGGTTCATGCCCCAGTCCGGGAGGATCCCACATGCCGCGGAGCGGCTGGGCCCGTGAGCCATGGCCGCTGAGCCTGTGTGTCCGGAGCCTGTGCTCCGCAAAAAACAAAAGATCACCCTTTACCTCCTCCCCCGCCATTCCCTTCAGACCCTTCTCCAAGCAGGGGTCCACATCTATTCCAGTTAGCACAGGAAATGCTCCTCTCTTCAAGGACCTTCTCAATCCCACTGCCCTCCTGCCAGCTCCTGGCATCCAGCTTTTCAGATGGAAATCAGTTCCCAGGAAGGTGAGGCTGTCTGTGCAAAGGCTCCCTGGGGCACAGCACTTGAACCCAGCCACAGCTGTTGGGGGTGGGGTGGGATGGGAAGCAGCTCCCCTGAGCATGAGGGGCGAGGCCAAGGGCTTGGCCAGAATGGGCATAGCGGGAAGCCCTGAAGGGCAAGGAAGTGGTGGGGCTCCTCGAGATGAACAGGGATTGCTTCTGTGCCCTGGATGACTGCACTCATAGTTTCTCAGATGCTCCCAGAGGACCAAGAACCTTGACAGTAGGCTGGGGTGGGGGGCAGAAGGGCCAATGCCCTAGGAATCCAGAGGAATGTTCTGCCTCTTTCCTCCACTGTCCAGCTGTGTAATATTGGGTAAGTCTTTAACCTCAGTAGCTTCACCTGTAAAAGAAGAATGACGATGCCTGCTTGACTGAAGGTTTGGGGCTGGGCAGTACCTCAGACTGACAGGCAGGTGAACCTGGGAGTAGGCATGATCTGAAATAGAGCAGTGGCAGTCAGGTTTCCCGGGAGGCCCTTTGGAGGAGGGAGGGGAGTGAGAGGAGAAACTTTTTAAATCTTCATGGAAAGACCTTTACCCAATCTATCTGTGTAGCCTCCACCCATAACTTTGGGGATAAGGAAGGACACTGTG
Organism: Delphinus delphis; assembly: GCF_949987515.2. Taxonomy (NCBI): domain Eukaryota; kingdom Metazoa; phylum Chordata; class Mammalia; order Artiodactyla; family Delphinidae; genus Delphinus; species Delphinus delphis. The sequence goes on from NC_082698.1 coordinate 62,014,335, forward strand.
TCAGTGGTACGTGCCTTTTTATCCTCACAGCAGCCTTGAGAAGATGATAAATCCCATTTTACAGATGGGGAAAATGAGGCTAGAGGGTTAAGCGACTTACGCAGGGCCACACAGATAATAAATGGTGGAGACAGAATTCACACCCAGGTCTTTGCATCCACGGCACTGCCCTGCCTGGCCCTCAAAGGCTGGACCACTGAGTTTGTTTCGAATGGTGCCACGTGTACTTGGGCACGGTCCAAAGGTTCCGATGGTGAAAGAAAGAAGTCTGTAGAAGAGGAGGGGGAAGGAAGGAAAAGAGGCTCTGTGATCCAGAATGATTTAAATGAAAAAGACCAGGTGGGGGAATTGAGCACAGGCTTAAGTTAATGCACCAGAATGATGTGGCTGCTAAAGAAAGAAGAAAGGGAGGGGAAAAAAGAAGGAGGAACCGAGAAAAGGTGAGACTGAACTATTCAAAGCCTGGCGCCCACATCAACAGAGCTCATATTTATTGAGCACCTTCTATGTTAGGCACTGTTGTCAGTGCTTTGCTATATGGTAGGCACTATTATTATCCCTATTTTTTAGATGAAGGGAAACTGAGGCACAAAGAGGTTGTATAACTTTCCCAAAGTCACACATACAGTAAATGGCGGTGCTGGACTGTGCAGATTATACAGCCTTGTGCTGAACTCTGCATTGGTCAAAGGGGCTTGATATGACTTGTCGCAGTTCTGGGTCCTATCAGGGAGACTTCAAGAACTGCGAGGACTTCCACAGGAAGGCGGACTCAAGATAGGAATGATACGATAACTAACTTTTATTGAGCTCTTACTCTGAGCCAGGCACTATTCCAAGAGCTTTACACAGAGGAACTGCTTTCATCTTCACAATAACTCTAGGGGATAGACATTATCCCCATTTTACAGATGAAACTGAGGTAAATCACAGGAAGCAAAAAGCCCAAAGAAACCCAGGTGTTTCACCTGCAGAAGGGCAGACTTGAGAGGGTGTCCTCCCTCCCTCCAGCTCTCTGAAGGGCTGTCCTGGGGAAAAGAGAGTGATGTGAAGGCAGAGAACCCACTGCTGGGCATTAGGATGCGGACACCTGCTCAGGTCAGGGTTACACTCAGTGACCTCTAAGGCCCTTCCAGTCCTGAGACTCTGCCAGCCATCTGGGGTAGAGGACAGGCTAGAGGGAGAAGGGAGACTAGGAAGAAGCCTGGTGGGAACCGTTTGCCCAGAGACCCCCAGAATAAACCCCTAATCCCCAATAATGGGAAGAATGGGACGTTCACTCTCTTCCATCTGCCTGGAACCTGGGATCATCATTCATATGACAAAAGTCTATGGTGGTGCCTGACAGGGGTTGGAATGGTGGGAGGGAGATGGCCTCCTACCCAGCTCAACGGACCATTTGTTGGGCATCTACTACATGCTGGGCAGAAACTTTGACGTCCTCTCATTTACTTCCCTAAAAGGCATTTCACAAATGCAGAAACTGAGGCTCAGGTGCAGGTAAGACACTTGCCCAAGGGTAGACATCTGGTGAGCCCCTGGCCAGTTAATTCCAGAGTCAGTGGTCATCTACTGACACATTGTCCCTGCTCTCCTTGCCCTCCTGTGTATCACAGCTGCCTCCATCCCCTTCTCAGGAGGGCCTCGGGGTCCTGGACACCAGACTGGGTGGCTGGGGGTCAGGCTGGGGTGAGACGGGGATGAAGAGTGGCGCTGGGATGGGAGTCACGGGGAGAGGGACACAGAGTTATCGGATGTCGCGGCCAGGGCTGCAGCGGTCAGTGGGTTGTCCTCTACTTTGGAGGGGTGCTCCGTCCCTGCGGAGGGAGTCACAGCTGGGAGGCGACCCGGGAGGCCCAGGCTCGGACGGATGCTGCGGGCAGGGGGCGCTGCTCAGGCAAACGTGTGCCGGGTGCCATGGCGACGGCGCGGCGCGAGCCCCCTCCCTCTGGACGGGGAGGGCGGGCAGCGGGCAACGGGCCGCGGGCAGCAGAGCCGGGAGGGTAGCTGCGCTGCTCGGGAGCCTTCAGCCCCGGCCGCTGCCCGGCCGCCTCCGGGCGGCAAGGGGAGCGAGACCCCGCGCAGGGCTGGGGCCTGCGAGCGCACGCCCCTCCGTGCGCTTCCGCCGGGCCCTGGACCAGAACCGCCAAGCGCAGAGGCAGGGGCGCGTGCCAGCAGCCCAGCGCCGGAGACCCGCTGTCCCCTGCAGGCTCACAGGGGCCTGCTGCCTCCCTCCGTTGGTGACTGTCCCAGAGCGGGCCGGAGTGGGCAACATGGAGGGTGAGTGACCCCGGGGCTGGGACTGGGGGTGGGTGGGTACCGACTAAGGAGCAGTGAGCCAAGAGACAGGAAAGGGACTGGGGGGTCTCATCGGGGGCTGTCCAGAGCCCAACACTGTGACATTGTGTGTATGTGTGTGTGTGACAGACAGACACACGCTGAGAGAGGGAGAGAGAGAAAGACCTAGAGGGCTCCGTAGTGTGTGTGCGTGAATATGTGTGAGAAACTGAGAGAGAGAGGGAGGGGGTAAAAGACCTGGAAGCCTCTGTCCCTGTGTGCATAGGACGCTCCCTCCTGCATGGGCAGGGGATCCTTTGAAACCGGCTGAGGACAGCTTACCTATTAGCTTTAGAGTAATTGCCATCCCTTCCAGCAGGGAAAGTCACAGAGATGGAATTCTACACAAGATCTCAATGCAGAATTTCCCTCCCTGGGAGAAAGGAGAGGGAACTATGGACCTGACCTCCAGGACTTTAAGGGATAGGGACCCCCGGCATAAGGCTGCTTCCTCCAGCCTTACCAGGTGGGGGTCCAGACGCCCCTCTCAGCCAGTGTAGGAAGGGAAACCATATTTGGACAAAGAAACTGGAGGACTGAGGGCTGGTCCACTGGCTTGCTGGGTGTCTTTGGGGTTTTGCCTAAACCTCTCCGTGCTACTGGTTACCCATCTCTTGAATGGAGAAACTTACATTCAGCTGGCTTCACAGAGTGGCTGTGAGGGTAAAATAAGACAAGGTGTGTTGAACAAAATCATACCTGTAAAAGAAGGCTGCTCCAGGAGGTAATAAAACCCAGAAATGCCAAGCAAGGCATTGCAAACACTGCTGGCAAGAGAGAAAAGGGAGTTTTACAGAACATCGTGTGCAGCTGCAGTTGTAGCTTTCCAGTGAGTTAGGGTTGAAAAGTGCACACACACAAGGTACAATGAGAAATGCAGAACCGAAGTGTCAGTGAACGGAAGCCAAGGAAAACTGGTGAAGACAGAGCAAAGAGCTTTCAAAGTCTACGTAAGGATAGCAAATGAACCTGCTCGGGGCTTGGGCATGTGGTGCCCGTAACCTTTACGCACCAGGGAGAGCAGCCAGCGCAGGGCACAGGCAATTTTACTTCAAATGGTGGAAGGAGGAAATTGAAGCCCAAGATAGGTGATTGGATAAGGCGTCAAGCCACATACAATCCAAGCCCAGACAAATGACATCCCAGGGACCTGGAGCCATTTGCAGATGTAATTATTGCCTTAGAGGAAATGACAGGGAATGAAGGAAGTGCCAGAAAACTGAAGATGGGCAAATGTCCTGATTTTCAGAAAGGAAGGAAAGGTAGATTTAAAAAAACCCTAAACTGCTCAGATTGATATTGACCTCTATTATAATTCCAGAATAAATGATCCAACATACAGTGAACACTTAGGAGACAATAAAGCAATCCCACATCTAAGAATTTTCTTCAAAGGCTGCCATCCTGTACGCTTGCAAAGATATGTGCCCAAGCATTCTCATCACACTGCAAAATCGGGAGTCATCCAGATGTCCATAAATTAAGTAAATTAAACAATGAGAACACCTGCAACGGCATGCTGTATAGACATTAAGAACTGTGTTTAGGATTTCATTTAGTGGCACGAAAATATGTTTACTGCCTACTGTGAGTAATTTTTTAAAAAGCAGGTTTTAGAACACATGTTTAGTATGATCCCCTTTATGCAAAATTACATAGGCTTATTATTGGATGTATATGTAAAGTATGTGCAAAGAGATGGTCATTAACATCTTTGGGGGCTCCTGCTTCTGAGAGCACACCCTAAGAGAGCTTATGCCTGGAAGCAGAGGTCAGGAGAGTAAGATGGGAAAGGGAGAAAAGGCAAGAACCAGAACCAGGCATGTGGACGAGCTGGGTTCAGCTATGGGCCAGTAGGGTTCTCTCTCTCTGGTCACCTTCTGAGAAAAGTGCAGAATGCACCTGAGATTTTCGCCACGCAAGACGGGGAGCCGACTGCTGTTTGTTCCTCTCCCCTAGCTGTACTCCCACACGTCTAGGTTGTTCCCGTTGGTGGCTTCAAAGAAAGCAAACCAGAGAGAGCCCTGGTGCAGGCTTGTTGAGGCACTGGAAGTGCAGGGAACTGTCCACCCGGCCAGAATCTTTGGGATGTGTCTGGGAGCATCACAAACGCGTCGGCCACGAGGGTCATCTCTGGGTGTGAAATTTCAGGGATGTTTATTTTACTCTCTTCTTTTGTCGTGCTCCGAACTGCTTTATAGAAAGCACATTGTTTTTTTATAAAAACAAAACAATCTTTTTCAAAAAGAAAGAAAATGATGTAGTGGTCATTAGGAACATATTAGTGCTCACCAAGAACAGATCAGGCTAAACCTACCACATTTCCTCTTTCAGACTGGGTTTCCAAGAGGTAGAAAGATGAATTACGAGATTTCAGCAGGACCCTGCCAAGTTCTCTCATGAGAGCCCTGTGAACTGATGGAGGGTTGCGGGAAGGGGGCTGGAGGACTGATGGCGGGGCTTTCATTAAGACTTTAATGCAGCTTAGAGGTCCCTCGGACTCTGACCTTGACATGACGTTAAGTAATTTAGAGGGAAAATAAAAGGCATGCTCATCAAATCTGTGGATAAGAGCCATGACACCCACATGGCAACAGTTCAAGATTTAAATGAAGGGTATCTGAACATTCTGGAATGCTGGATCAAAACCAAGAAAGTGAAATGTAAATGGAAGTGAAATGCAAAGTCCTGAATTTAGGTCCCCCCCAAAATCAATTGCATACATTTCAAATAGGGGAGATCTGGTTTGTAACCTTGAGGAAAGTTTCTGGGGAGATCAAAATGGATTGACAGTGAGATAGGTCTAGAATCCTGCTTGCTGAAGAGACACTGAGATGTTCAGGGTGGGAAAAATGGCAGGGAGAGGGGGATGACCTTGGGGACAGGTGCCCATTCTTGTTCTGTGTGGCTTCAGGGAGCAGAACTGGGGCAGGTGGGGACAAGTTACAGTAAGACAACTCAACTCAACAACAGGAAGAACCTTCTGTCCCTCAGAGTTGGCCTAGAAGCTGTGTGCTTACCAGGTCTCATTGAGCAAAGGGTCATGGACTGGCCGGATTACTGACTGGAGGGCAGAAGGAGGTATTCTTGGGTGGCTGGCCCCAAAATAGGATCTGGGTGGTCTCTGAGGGCTTGCAGACAGACACCGCAGTCTGCCCAGCCTCCTGCAGAGCTGCTGGGGTCAGTGGGCAGTAGTCCCCCTCAGGCCTTCCACCCTGGGCCTGGGCTGCGTGGTATGCTGTGCAGTGAGACAGCAGAGGACAGCAGTCCCCACCCCACTCCCAGCCCAGCCCCAGTCTAGCGGCGTCCTCAGAGCCCCTGGAAGCCTCCACAGCTGCCTGCCCGGCCTGGGAGCTCCGTGGCTGAGGGAGGCCAGAGGCTGGGAGGATGTCTGCTCACACTGCCTGGTGATGGGTGACTTGTGGGGAAGTGGCCCATGCGGGGGAAGGTCACTGGAGAGAGGAGGGGAGAGGAGCAAGCTAGCTGGTGTCCCTCCAGCACAGGACACAGAAGCTTCTTGGAAGTCCAGGTGGGTTCTGCTTTTCCGTGCCCCCAGAAATGCTGCCAGAGACACTGTCAGAGTTGAGAACCACTGAAGTAGTGAGTATTTTAATCATATTTATCAGTTTCCTACTGATTAGAATGGTTAAAACTCAGTTTAGTGAAAAGGAAAATAAGAGTCGCTTAAAACACCCGCTGTGAATATACACTGTTAACGTTTTTTTGTTTATTTTTCGTCATTTGTTTGGAATGACACACACACACTTTTATACGCAATACAGTTTATAATGCGTGTACATACTATTTTGTAAGCATTTCAACCTTGGCCAGTATTTTCCCTCACACCATCAGAACTTGTTCTATTCCTTAGGTGAATCCCTAGAAGTGGAACGCCTGGCTCCGGGTGTGAGTCTGGTGTCAGGGTGCTGAATGGATGTGCCCCAGTTGCAAAGGCTGAGCGGATGTGTGTCTCTCCAACGCCCCACAGTGCACAGCCACCCTCTGGCGTCACTGAGCGCTTTTCCTCTCTGTGAATCTGATTGATGGAAAGCTTACCCCTGTGTTCTTTTAAAATTGCATTTCTCTGATTACAAAAGAACTTCTTTGTCTCATGTGTTCATTAGTCATTTGTACTGTGTTGTGTTGTGTTCTTCTGTGGGTCCCCAGTGGCTCATGGCCCAGGCTGTGTTCACCCAGGAGGCTTTTGGGAAGTGGGTGCTGAATGGTGAACCCAGGTCTCTAGTCTGGGGCTGAGCTCCTAGGTGGTGGTACCGGGACAGACAAGCAGGTGGCTATAACGATGAAGGTATTAGTGGGAGAGCTGTGAACTCAGAGGCGTACCCAGACGGATTCTGTGCTCAGGAACTTCATTTTGGTGTTGATTTATCTTTCAGGCTCTGCAGGGAGGCCCACACTAAAAGTATTATAAAAATATCATGCTCAGATTCATTGTGCAGTTTAATGCTGTCAGTAGGGCTGCTGCTGGGCTAACACGTATTGAGTGCCATGTGTCCCATATTTCGCCGAGTTCTCTTCTTACGTTATCTCACTCTTTTCAGTAAGTGTGAGCTTATCTCCATTTTGCCAGTGAAGACTTTGGTTTCCAGAGGGGTGATGACTTACCCGAGGTCATAGCCAGGAATTGTGTGTTTCCACTTTAAAGATGAGAACAATAAGTTCCCACATAGATGAGGCGATGTCTTAGTCAGCTTGCGCTGCTATAACAAAATACCATAGACTGGGTGGTTTATAAACAACTGAAATTTACTTCTTACCGTTCTGGCGGTTGGGAAGTCCAAGATCAAGGGGCCAATCCAGTGTCTGGTGAGAACCCGCTTCTTAGTTCACACACGGGCTCCCTGTGTCCTTAGGTGGTGGAAGGGGCAAGGGAACTCTCTGAGATCTCTTTTATAAAGGCACTAATCCCATTCATGAGAGCTTTCCCTCATGACCTAATTACAGTTGACCCTTGAAAAACACGGGTCTGAACTGCGCTGGTCCACTTATACCCAGATATTGTTTTTTGGTAGATGTGTACTACAGTACTGAACGATCTGTGGCTCGTTGAATCCGTGGATGTGGACCCACAGATACGGAGGGCCGACTGTAAAGTTCTATTCGGATTTTCGACTGCACAGGGGTCCGAGCCCCTAACCACCCCATGTGTTGTTCAAGGGTCAACTATACCTCCCAAAGGCCCTACTTCCAAATACCATCACACTGGGGAAAAGGTTATAGCATATGAATTTTGAGGGGACACAGATATTCCATCTATTGCCTGAAGTCACCAGGAAGGAGAGCCGGGATTTCCCAGTCTGTGTGCATCCACTACCTTCAGGGTATTTGGTCCAACTCCTTTATCTGTGGTTCCCAGACTGGAGTGTCCATCAGAATCACCTGGAGGATGCGTTAAAACAGAGATACCTGGTTTCTGGTTCCCTAGATCGGGGGTGATTCCTGAGAATCTGCATTTCTAGCAAGTTCCTGGCGAAGCTGATGCTGCTGGCAGGGGACCACACACTGAGAACCAGTGCACCCCCATCTTCTCTCTGGCCCCAAACTTTCAGTGGCTCACAGCTTGGTCTCTGAGATCATCAGAATGCCCCGGAGATAACCATTATTATACCCTGAGACCTCCAGGAAGCTCCCCGAGTAGAGGAATGGCTCAATTGGGTTCAGCGGATGAAATTTTCACAGGCTGTATGTAGTGTATCCACAAAGGCACCAGGCAGATCCCAGGAAGGACGAGGCCAGTTGTTAATGAGGTCTCCGGCTGCTGGCTTGGGGCCCAGGTCGGGTGGGAGGCCTGCCTGCCTCCAACCCATCTCACCACAGGCCAGGGGAGTTGCCAGGAATAGGAAGCAGTTTTTCCTCCTTGAGAATAAATGCCAGAAACTGGCCTAAGTATAGAGACTGATGCTCAGGCTCAGGGTCCAGGGATGGGCAGGGTTGCTCCCAGACTTCTCAGGGCCAAATGAAAGGCAATGGGGGAAACAGGCAGACTAGAGTTTAGCTGGGCAGGTTCTGGCAATTCCCTCTACCCATCCACACCCACAGATTTCCCCAAGTCATGCGGGTTGATTTTGAGGCTCATCAAGGGTGAGCTATCTAGGGAGGCTCCCAGCAGACTCTGTGATGGGGGGTTCTTTCCAGAGGACCCTGGAGAAGGCCTTCCAACACCAGAAATGCCAGCCTTGAGCAGGACCCTGTCACCTGATGTCAGGATTTGTCTTTCCTTCCTTTTTCTCCTCATACAAATATTTATCCATTCAACAACCATTTAGTAAAGCATTTACAGTTGTCAGGCCCTGACGAGATGCTGGGGATATGACCACCAACGAAAGAGTGAAGATCCCCTGCTCTCCAGGACCTGACTTTCAAAGGTGGAGGAAAAAACCAATAAACCTGGAAACAAATAAAATATCGGCAGATTGAAGAAAATAAGCAGGATGCTGTGAGAGATAATAATGGGGCACCTAAATTAAATAGAGTAATCGGGTACAGGCTTCTCCGAGAAGACAATGTTTAATTGACAGCTAAAGGAGGGGAAGAGGCAGAGGGAATCGAAAGAGATAAAGGCGTTGAGATTGGAAAGAGCAAGAATGTGTTGGGGGCATCACGAGGTGACCAGAGCACAAAGGGCAAAGGGGAGAGTAGCAGGGGGGGAGGCCAGTGATGACAATAGGAATCAGACCATGCAGTAAAGAGTTTGGATTGTATTCGAGATGCAATGAGGAGTCTAGGCAATAATTGTTAGTGGCTCCTGCTGAAAACATTGGTGAAAAGCTAATGGGGAACTTGACAGTGGAGGGATCAGGCTGACATCAGCTAAGCCCACTGATCAACCTTAGCGTTAAGAAAGAGACCACCTAGGGCTTCCCTGGTGGCGCAGTGGTTGAGAGTCCGCCTGCCGATGCAGGGGATACGGGTTCGTGCCCTGGTCCGGGAAGATCCCACATGCCGTGGAGCACCTGGGCCCGTGAGCCATGGCTGCTGAGCCTGCACGTCCGGAGCCTGTGCTCCGCAATGGGAGAGGCCACAACAGTGAGAGGCCCGCGTATCACAAAAAAAAAAAAAAAAAAAAAAAAAAAAAAAAAGCCCAGTCTAGCCTCTTGGAAGATGAGAGGCCACATGGAGGGGAACTAAGACACCATAGCACCAACCACCAGCCTTGTGAGGGAGGTTATCTTGGACCTGCCAGCCCCAGCTGAGCCATCAGATGACCACAGCTGCATGAGTGATCCCATGAGAGACCTGCAGAAGGGCCACTCAGATTCCTAAGCCACAGTGCCATGTCACGAGATTTTGGGGTGGTTCACCACATAATATGGAATAGAAACAGAAACCTTGTTCGGATCCTCACTCAAACAAACCAATTATTTAAAAAATTCTGTAACAATGAGGGAATTTTGAATGCTGGATAACTGATAATACTGTGACATAATGGTTAATTTTGTTAGGTGTGATAATGATACTGGGTTATGGATTTTTCTTGAGTCCTAATTTTTAGAGATACAATCTGAAATATTTATGAATGAAAGGAAGTGATGTGATTGTGCCCCAGAATAATCCAAAGAGAGGTGTGGGTATGGATGAAACAGAATTGGCCTTGAGCTGGTAATTGTTGAAGGCGGATGATGTATACATGGGCGTTCTTTATACTCTTCTCTCTTGTCATGGTTCATTAAACTATATACTCTTGTATATATTCACTATTACATTCTCTCTTGTACATGTTTGACATATTAAAATAAAGATGTTTGGGTACAACTGGCTGCACCTGGAGGGCCTAAGCAGGGGAATATCATTTCCTCTTCTCACTGTGCACCCAAAACTTCCAGCTTCTCCCCCTCCACCGGCAGTCCCTCCACCCCCCTCCTGAGTGCCCCGCTGCACCTGCTGGTCCCTGTTGTCCCCACTGTGCCAGGTCATCGGCCTGTGCTCCCCCAGGGTCTTTCTAGCCTCCAGGTCCCAAGCCTCTGGCCGTCCTCCAGGCCAGTGGCTGAGCTCTGGATGCAACAGAAGATTCCCCTAAAGACTCCTCATCTCCTGGAACAGGCCACATTCAGTCCCAGAGGAAGGCAGGAGGAGAGTTTACAAGACGACATCATGAGTCACCATAACTAGGGACTTCCCAGAAGAGCTGTGGTTGGACACTCAGCCGCTCCCTTCCATACGTGTCTAGAGAGACACACACTGAAGCCTGGGATGAATTAGAGACACACGGAGCAGGGCCAACTCTGTTGCAGACTCCTGTGTCCCCTTGAGCGAGTCTGGGAACCCCTCTGATCCCAGTTCTCCCATTTCAAATGGGGCTAATACCTAACCTGTTTACCTCACGGGGTAACGGGGAGGGTTAGATCAAATAATAGACACGGAAGCGCTTTGTTAAATGCTGTGCAAATGAGGCAGCTGATACCGCCATGGGAGGAGGTAAAGGATGGGTGGTGGCCTTGGCTTCGGATGGTCTTCCGGAGAATTTAACGTGTGCTTTCTTTGATCCTCAGCCCTGGTTCAGAGTCCCCTTTCGCTCTCTCTCCCTCTATGGCCTTCTTGCCTTCCCCAACTAAAGTTCTGTGGACATGATGATGAGGGATAGCAAAGATTTTGAGGGTCTAATAGTTAGGATCCCAGAAGAAAACAAGTGGTGCACTCAGAAAGGATTTAACAGAAGAGAGTTTAATAGAGAGACTTTACAGTGGGTAGTGGAAGGCAGGAGAACCAGCATGGGATGGTGACTCACCCAGCAACTGGCAGTCACAGGAAGCGGTCAGTGCAGAGAGGGAACGGTGTCACTGTGGCTCTGCGAGAGCTGGAGCCATGGGAGAGGAGTCACCCAGCAGGAGCTGTGCCCATAAAGACAGCCCCACAGGAGACCTGGGCCAGGCAGGGACGGAGTCAGGAGATGAATACCCTGACTTCTCTCTCCTCCATTCCTTCAAGCTCCTTCAGTGCCTCCCATTGGCTGAACCCAGTCAAAAACCAGAGGGCAGGGAATAGAATCTAAAAAAGAGTGGATATATGTATACGTATAACTGACTCCCTTTGCTGTACAGCAGAAACTAACACAACCTTGTAAATCAACTATACACCAGTAAACAAACAAACAAGCAAACAGCCCAGAGCGCAAGGGAACTTGGGTCCTACAGTCCTGATGTAATGTAGTCCTGAGAAGTCAGCCTCTGGGGCAGAGAGCAGGGCTGAGAAGGATGGAGGCTAGATGGGGCAGAGGGGGATTGTCTGCAAATGGAGAAGAGCCAACATTGGGAAATGAGGTGAGTGGTGGACAAGACGGGGTGGGAGGTGTGAGATCAGGGTTTGAGTGGCTGTGGGGTAGAAGTCTTGCGTCAGTGCATCCAATTGCAGTTGGAGTTGAGTACATGATCTGGGTATTAGGGCAGGGGCAGGGTTTGGAGCGCAGAAGGATCTCACCAGCGGTGAGAAGTGAGTCATCTCTTCTTCGCCTGGGGTCCTGACCCGTGTGCTCCTTTGCTCCTAGGGAAGCCCTCCCAGCCTTCCAACAGCAGCCGGCCCCCATGCCAGAATGGGAGTGATGCCGAGGCCAACACTACTGCAAACCTCACCTTCTCCTCCTACTACCAGCACTCCTCCCTGGTGGCTGCCGTGTTCATTGTGGCCTACGCGCTCATCTTCCTCCTCTGCATGGTGGGCAACACCCTGGTCTGCTTCATTGTGCTCAAGAACCGGCACATGTGCACCGTCACCAACATGTTTATCCTCAACCTGGCCGTCAGCGACCTGCTGGTGGGCATTTTCTGCATGCCCACCACCCTCGTGGACAACCTCATCACTGGTGAGTGGAAGCACTAGAGGCAGCAGGAGTACCCCTACCCCTGAAATCATGGCTGGCCTGGTCTCTTGGCCGAGATGCCATTGTCTCAAAATCTCAGGACAGCCTTGTGGCTGAGGGATTCGACTAGAAATAACAGATGTAATGAGTTAATCATTTTCTATGTTCCAGGCATTGTGTGATTTACTCTTCCTGCATGATCTTAACTAATCCTCACGACAACCCAATGAAGTATGCGTTATCGTTACCCCCAATGTATGGATGAGAAAACGGATGCGCAGAGTGATTAAGGGGCAGGTCTGTAGTTTACACAGCTAAGCGTCAAGTCCCACATTCACACATCTATATTTCTAACCACTACACTGTTCAATCCTACTCTCCCAGGTAGCTCCCTTGGGCAGAACTAGAGCCAGCGGGAAGAAGCTGGAGGGAGGCAGGTTTCCTCTGAATAGGACCTAAAAACTTATTTGAGTTGTTTTCCAACGAAAGAGTGTTCTCTCGTACAGGTATTGTGCTCCCTGTCACTGGGAGTGTCTAAGTAGGGACTGGCTGGCTGTTTAGCAGGGATTTTGTAGAAGGGATCCAAGCAGAACTAGACCAGCCGACCGCTAAATTCCTGCCTATCATCCTGCAAATAGCAGAAGGATCCTACCGTCATCTATTCTCTCTCCTGTGATTTGCCTTTCTTACTTCAGAATAAGCCTCCACAGACTAACTGGTGGGAAGGACTAGTTTCCAGAGCTGTGGAGACCCCTAGAGGTCTGTGCCTGCAGGTTCTGAGCTCAGAGCTCCCAGGAACTCAGGATTCAAATGGACAGCCCCATATGGAGTGACTTAGCGGACTTGAGGCTGGGGGACTAGCAGCCTATGTTTCTGTAGGTTCCAGGACCCAGAAAGTGGAGCCGGGGCTGCCAGCTTCCCGTCGGCTGTACCGGCTGTGCCTGGTGGGATCTTTAATCACAGCTGAATCCCAGGTTCTTTCAGGGCTGCTGAACAGAAACTGCATCCTTCTTCCCAAAACACATAGGCAAACATATGCATGCATGCACACACGTGCAGAGGTGCACACACATACAGGCGCACGCACGCACACACACACCAGTTAACAATGATATGGTGAGGTCACTAGTGGGTTAAGGTGGTGTCTGCCGGTCCTTTTCACATGTGTAGATTTAAAAAATTGTTTAAATTGACAACACATTCACATGGTTCAATGGTCAAAAGCTAACAAAAGGTATCCAGTGAAAAGTGCTCCTTCCACTTCTGTGCTCTGGCCTTCCAGCTCTCTCCTGGGAGGGAACCGATGCTGCCCGTGTCTTGTATGTCTTCCCCAAAATACTTTGTGTAAGTACAAGCACTTTCCAAAAATATTTTATATAAGTACAAGCAAATTAAGGAAATGCTAACTTTCTAACCAGTCAGTTCTGCACCTTTACTTTTTCCCTGCTTAAAAATGTAATTTGTAAATAGGATTCGTTAAAATTAACTTACATAGAGTAAGTTACTCCATACTAATAAATGAAAGAGGTTTTTATTCTTTTTTTACAACTGTTTAGAATTCCATTGTATAGATGTACTACAATTTATTTAACCAATCTCTTTTTGATGGGTATTTACGTTGTTTCTAATAGAATCTTCTGCAAGAAAAGAAAACTTCACATAGCTTTTCTTTCTTTGTCTTTGTTTCTGTTTTTTTGAATTCAGGTGCAGAGAGTTGAATTATTCGCATCCACTGTTCCTGGCACTATGTGACTTCACTGTGTTGGGAAGCCCCTTGTGTATCTTTATTCATTCCCTTCTGTACCCTTACCCCACTCCAAACCCCCTCCCCCACTGACAGGCAAACATTCTATTAAATGTAATGTTTGTGATTTGCATGCATTCTTACAAAATGTGCATCGTACATGTGTGCATGTTTTACATTTAAATATTTTGTTAAGGTATAATTTAACATACAAAAACCCCACCCTTTTTAGTGTACAGTTCCACAAGTTTTGACAAACATATACAGTCATGTAGTTACAATCAAGATATAGAACAACTTCATTGTCCCCCAAAACTCCCCCTTGTTCCTTTGTAGTTGCTGCTTCCCTCTGCTCCCTGGCACCATTGATCTGTTTTCCTGTAGGGACAGAAAATATCGTTTTGCCTTTGCAAGAATATTATATAAATGGAATCATACAGTATGTAGCCTTTTGAATCTGGGTGTGTTTTGTTTTGCTTTCTTTTACTTTCTATTTTGAAATAATTTTAGATAGATGTACTGAAAAGTTGCAAAAATGGTAGAGTGTTCCTGTATACTCTTCACATACCTTCCCTTAATGTTATTATTATTTTCTTTTTTCTGGAGGAGATTAAGCTTTTATTTCTTTTAAATTTATTTTATTTATATTTTATACAGCAGGTTCTTATTAGTTATCTATTTTATACATATTAGTGTATATATGTCAATCCCAACCTTCCAATTCATCCCACCACCCGCCCCCCACCCCCTGCTTTCCTTGCTTGGTGTCCATACCTGTGTTTTCTACATCTGTGTCTCTATTTCTGCCTTGCAAACTGGTTCATCTGTACCATTTTTCTAGATTCCACGTATATGCATTAATATACGATATTTGTTTTTCTCTTTCTGACTTACTTCACTCTGTATGACAGTCTCTAGGTCCATCCACGTTTGTACAAATGACCCAATTTCATTCCTTTTTATGGCTGAGTAATATCCCATTGTATATATGTACTACATCTTCTTTATCCATTCCTCTGTTGATGGACACAGGTTGCTTCCATGACCTGGCTATTGTAAATAGTGCTGCAATGAACATTGGGGTGCATGTGTCTTTTTAAAAATAATTAATTAATTAATTATTGGCTGTGTTGGGTCTTCGTTGCTTCACACCGGTTTTCTCTAGTTGCGGTGAGCAGGGGCTACTCTTCTTTGTGGTGTGCGGGCTTCTCATTGCAGTGGCTTCTCTTGTTGAGGAGTACGGGCTCTAGGCACGAAGGCTTCAGTAGTTGTGGCATGTGGGCTCAGTAGTTGTGGCTCGTGGGCTCTAGAGGGCAGGCTCAGTAGTTGTGGCGCATGGGCTTAGTTGCTCCCCGACATGTGGGATCTTCCCGGACCAGGGCTTGAACCCGTGTCCGCTGCATTAGCAGGTGGATTCTTAACCACTGCTCCACCAGGGAAGACCTGGGGTGCATGTGTCATTTTGAATTATGGCTTTCTCTGGGTATATGCCCAGTAGTGGGATCGCTGGATCATATGGTAGTTCTATTTTTAGTTTTTTAAGGAACCTCCATACTGTTCTCCATAGTGGCTGTATCAATTTACATTCCCACCAACAGTGCATGAGGGTTTCCTTTTCTCCACACCCTCTCCAGCATTTGTTGTTTGTTAGATTTTCTGATGATGCCCATTCTAACTGCCCTTAATGTTAATATCCTAAATAACCATAGTATAATGATTGAAACCTGGAAATTAGCATTGATACAATACTATTAACTCATCTGCATACTTTATTTGAATTTCACTCCTTTCCCCACAAAGGAGTCCCCTGGAGTCCTTTTCTAGTCCAGGATCCAACTGAGGGCCATACATTGTATCTGTTTTTTGTTCGTTTGTTTTCTCCAACCTGTGACTGTTCCTTGGTTCTGGACTTTCCTGACCTTGACGTGTTTGAAGAATACTGATCAGTTATTCTGCAGAAACCCCAGAAACTTGGGTTTGCCTTATGTTTTCTTACAATTAGATTTAGTTTATGCATATTTGATGAGAATACTACAGAAGACATACTGATAAGGCACGCACTATCAATACGTATTAATGGTGGTGTTGATGTTGATCACTTTGTTAATGTGGTGTCTGCCAGATTTTTCCATTATAAAGCTACCATTTTTCCCTTTATAATTAATAAGTATCTCATAGGGAGATACTTTGAGACTACGCAAATGCCTTGTTTCTCACTATCCTTTTACTCACTAAGAGCATCCATTGGATGGTTCCTGCCTGCAACAGTTATTACTGTTATATTTCCTCAGTGTTGATCTTCTACTTAACATCATTCCCCCTACATTTATTTTACTCTATGGGTTATAACCCAGCTTTACCATTATTTTGTTGCTTAAATTGCCCCCAGTTTTGACTATTGGGAGCTCTTTCAATTTGGCTCCTGTGTCCTTTTGACATGCCACCATGGACTTTTTTTAGTCTCTCCTTACTTTCTGGCACCATAAAGAGTTCCAGGCTCACCTTGTATGTTCCCTGCTCCAGCCGTGGAATCAATCAACAATTTCTCTAAGAAGGTCTGGTTCCTTATATTGGAGAATGACATTTAGAAACCAAGACCTCGGCACTAGATGTGACCGTTGGCACTGGGGTTTCATTGCTTCTAGGCCCTCTCGAGGGACAGAGCCAGGAAATATATGTGTGCTAACACACACATACTTAACATGTGCATCTTTATTTCTATATCTATCCATCTGTATGTATATTGGAAACTATTATGCCTCTGATTCCAATCTAATATTACGGGATCATTTTAACTTTCCTCTTTTCCTCGCCTGTAACTTCTTTCTCTAACAGTGAGAAATCTAACTCTACTTATCCACAATATATTTACTTATTTGTTCCATCTTGGTATACACATAAGGTAGATTCAGTATTGCTAACCCATACCCTTGTGAGAGACACATTTATTGATGAGAGTGTAGTGTACGTGTATAGTTCTTTTTGTAATCTTATAGTATACGGTCAAAATACTGTTTTCCAAAGTTACCGAGGTTAGTTTCTTGCTTCCCCATTCCCCTTCAGTGTGGTTATTTTATTCATTTGTAATGCATTTAGGTTCATTTGTTATTGTTTGTGTCCCACTTTGGGTTTCCCCCACATCCTGATGTTAATTAACTTATTTTTTGAAGATGTGAAACATTGCCATAATTCTAAGGAGTCAGATCCATACAAAAAGATATACTCGGAGGAGGGTCACTCCTCTGTCATCTCTACTACCCGTTCTTCCTCATTCTTACCGCCTCCCTGTATAGGTAGCCAATCTCATTATTTTCTGATCTACCTTCCTATACTTCCTTTGTACAAATAAGCAGATAAGTGTATATTTTCCTATATCCCCTTCTTTCTTACATGAAGGGTAATATACTATAGATACTCTTTGCACTGTGCTTTTTGCATTTAGCAGTATATTTTGAAAACCTCTTCATATCAGTTCATAGAGTTCTTCCTTATTCTTTTTTACAGCTGTATAATACTCTTCTGTGTGGATGTACCATAGTTTATTCAACAACTTCTTTATATGGGCATTTAGATTGTTTCTGATATTTTGCAATTACAACAATGCTACAATGAATAACTCTGTGCATATGTATTTTGTGTCATCAGAGGTGTATATTCAGGATAGAGTGAGATTGTCAGGTCAAAAGATAAGTGCAGAGGTTAGGCATCGCCTAGTTCCCCTCCAGAAGGACTGTATCGGTTTTCATTCCCACCACCGATGTCTGAGAGCTCCTATTTCTCCACAGCAAATACCATTTGCATTTTTTAAATTATGAATGAGGTTTGAACATTTTTTTCATGTCTATCAGGCTGCTGTCTACAGCGATCTTGACTTTCCATGACATTTAAACTCCCTGGCACCCAGACCAAACTCACCACTAATCCATAGTGATTTAGGGACAAAGAGACTGTAAGTCGATTAGTCTCCCCCTCAGTTTCACATCTGTAAAAAGGAGAGAATAATGGGGCTGCTGTGAGGATTGAGTGAGCCAGTGCTCGGCATCTAGTAAGTGTGCAGGAAGAAAATCAACATGGGGGAGGCCGCTGGTGAAAGAAGACCCCAGCCTTGGAAGATGACTCCTGTCTGCAGGCATAGCAGACAAGAACAAGGTGGGCCCCCCCGCCCTGCCCCCAGGCCTAAAGGGGCAGAAACACTAAGCAGTTACCAACACACGGCCTCAGGTAGCCAAGATGTGGACCTGGCTACTAGTCCTGAGAGCAGGTGGGACCCAGATCTCATGAGAAAGCAGAAGCTTGGGGATCAGAGTGAGGACATCAGGTAGGAGGGGCTAGAGCTGCTTATACCTCCCCCTGCCTGACAGTCAGGCTTGATCTGTCCTAGTGGTTCTCAACTTTGACTGCCACTCAAATCTCCTGGGTAGATTTGGAAAATACGGCTGTCTGGTGTGAGCCTGGGCACTGGTCCTTTTCCAAGTTCTCCATTGATTCTAGTGAGCAGCCAGGGCTGAGAACCACTGACCTAGAACCTGGAACAGGGCTATGGGAGCAGAAAGCCAGGCAGGGCTGGATGGATCTAAAGTTCATGGAGAGAAATCGCTGGTCAGTATAAAGACTGTCTCTAATAGGACTGTCCACGGTGGTATTGGCTGCTCGGTTCCTCACTCCTGGAAGTGTGTAAGCAGAGGCAGGATGATGACCTGGCAGGACATGGAGGAAAGATGCAAGCCAGAGGAGACTGGCCCCGATGGCCGGAGGTCTCTGGCTCTCTGCGAATGAGGCATCTCTCACTCTGGTGGCTTCTGTCATTGCAGGGTGGCCCTTCGACAACGCCACATGCAAGATGAGCGGCTTGGTGCAGGGCATGTCCGTGTCAGCTTCTGTTTTCACACTGGTGGCCATTGCCGTGGAAAGGTGAGAAGGTTCCTGTCTGGTTATCCCGGGCCTGGCACTAGGCCAAGCTGCTGTCTCCACTTCTGGGCCTGCCAGGAGGCCGGGGCTGCTCTGTGGTCGGTGGGGCTGAATCCTGAGCCACAGAGGCAAGGGTTGTGGGGCTGGCTGCCTTCTAGACTTGGGGGACTGCAGAGGACACTGCCACCTCCTTCTGGAAGGCCCGGAGGCAGCTCCTGAGGAGGTTTAAGAGGGATTCCTGGGCCCTAAGAGGAGCTTGGGGGCAGTCCTTGTTTCCTGAGCAGCAGGCCTCCTTGCAGGTCCCTGATTCCCCATCTCCACTGTGTCCAGCTACTTCTGGTCTTTCCGCCTCAGATTCCATCAGATTCTCTGATAAGCATGGGTCTGCTAATGGAATGGAGCCAGGGACCAAGGAGGCTTTCTTTGCAGGCAACACATCTGACCCAACTGCAGTAGGTCCTCCTCTCCATCCTCCCTCTCAGTGAGCCCTTTCAATAAGGGCTCACTCCAGGCACTTCCCCCAGGGCAAGGGAGGCAGGCAGGTAAGCTGGAGGGCTGCCTAGCTGCATGACCTTGGTTAAGTCAATTAACTGCTCTGAGTCTCAGTCTTCTCATCTGTAAAATGGTAAATATCCTACAGGGTGGCTGGGAGGCTTCAGTGAACTTCTGTTTGTAAAGCTGATACACACCACCTGGCACAGAGACCAAATGTCAGCTGTTAATATTATTCTATTTCTTCCTTACATCCACACCCTCCTCCTTGTCTGCTTCCCAACATGGGCACCTACTGGCTCCACCCTTTCTAGAATCTAGTGCCTTCATCCTCTCTCCACTTTGGCCCTCATCAAACCCAGTCTTCTGTGACCCAGTGAAGTAGGCAGCTGGGGAGATAGAACTGGGTTCCTGTCTGCAAGGCCACTGGTGGTGGGGGAAGTCCTCCTTCACTGACCTTCATTTTGTTGTCATCGTTAACGATAGGTGAGTGTGCAGTGTCTCCCAGTAGTGTTTGGACTATTCTTCAAGTTCCTGTCTCCTCCAGGAAGCCTTCCTGGTCTGCCCCAGGATTCCCCTCCATCCATTAAGTGCTATTGCACTTACAGCCAGTACTACGTGCTTTAAGAATTATTTGTTCTCTGGCAATTCCTTAAGTATGTGATGCTATGAGACCAGTAGGCCAGAGTCAGGTAGGTTGAGAAAACAAGTCTTGAGATTGGCTGTGGGGAAAGTAGAAAGTGTTGTCAGGCCGGGGAAAGGGTGGGGAGTCGGGAGAGCAGGACACAGTTTGCTGAAGTAGAAAGAGCAACATGGCTGGGAGTCAGCTCTAGGCCTGTGTTCTAGTCTAGGTTCAGCTCCTAAACTGCCCCATGACTTCCTTAGACTAATCAGATTGGCATCCTCGACCAGGAGAACTGGGCACAGGTATTTTTTTAAATGCTTCAGGAGAGCCTAATGCACAGTGAGGGTTTCCGGCTGCAGGTTTATACGGCACAGCGGAGCAACACAAATCTGGGCTCAAGGCTGGTCCTTGCTACTTGCTAGCTGTGTGACCTTGAGCCAGTTACTTATCACCTCTGAATCCCAGTTTCCTCAGATGTAAATTAAGGGTGTAATAATAATCACTGCTGAGACATCCTAATGAGGAAATGGTGCAGGTCTGTCCTAATTCTGTGGAGGCACTGTTGGAAGGACGCTGGCCAAGGTGACATAGGGACAACCTGTCATGTAGACTCTACACCTGAACCCCCAAGATTTTCTGGAGAAGCCATAAACAGCTAAAAATTGTTTTCTCTGATACACCTACCCGATCGGCCTACTCAAGGACAGAATGTGCGGACTTATAGCTCTGCAACCTGTGAATAGCCACTGGACTCCTTGCCCAGCCTGTAGGGCCTTCCTACCGCCCCGTGGCTTACCTCTCCAAACAGCTAGACCCAACCATTCGGGGATGGCAACCATGCCTTTGGGCCCTAGCAGCAGCAGCTGAACTGACCAAACAAACTCAAACTGACTCTGGCCCACCCACTCACTAACCGTGTTTTCCTCCCACCGGCTGGTCGACCTCCTAGGCCACAAGTCTCTCTCCCTCCTGGGCCCCTCCCGCATCCAGGAGTTCCACCTACTGTTCATTGAAAACCCAGCTATTTCTCTTGATCTCTCCCCTCACCTGAACCCGGCTTCCCTCCTGCCCATCTCTGGCACCGGGGGTTTTCTATCCCATTCCTGCCCTCATGTCATAGAAGCCTTCAAACCACCAAGAGAGAGACTCTTTGACACCCCTCTTTCAAACCCGGACCGCACCCTCTTTGTAGCATGCTCGCTCCCTGTTTTCTTAGGTTCCTTCGCAGGCGCGTGGAGGAAGTCTCTCGGGTGGCCACAAACCAAATGCTCCTCGGCCCTTACAACTTGCTTCCTACAGAACCCCCCACTGGTCTCCCCTAAGCCTTGGACCTCTGGTCGCCCGACTCCCTTTTCGACGCCCCCATTCAGCATGAAGTAGCCAGAGATCAGAACGCCGCCCCATTACACCAAAGATGTCGGGCTGTAAGGCCAACTGGCCCGAGGCAGGGGAACACAATCAGATTCACAGGTTGCATCAGACCGAAACTCTCCGGACCACCCAGTTCCAGAAGCTGACCTGGGGACTTTGCACCCGGCCCAGCCTTCCCGCCTTTCGAGGGGCGGGACTAACGGCCCCCCAGGATACCCGAAAAGACCACCAAATAAGGAATACCCTGCGCCTTCCCAGATTCACCACACCCCTTTCCCTTCTTCCCCTATAAAATCTTGCCCAACCCTCGCCCGGGTGCGACTTCTCTGGCCCCTTTCTCTCGGACCAGTGAACCTCGCCCTGGATCGCTCCCTAATAAAGCTCACTTGAAGCTTTCCTGTTTCGCGGTGCCCTTTGTTAAGATCCGACCTTACACCTGCCAGCTAATGTTTATCCCCCGAAGTGCACAAACAGGATTCAGCTCTTGTAAAACCCTCCTTTTGCCTTTGTTGCGTGGCTACTCAGCCGAGGAGCTGACTCCCCAACAGGTGAGAAACCAGTTTGCTTGCAAACGAACTTAATTAACATCTGAGCCTTCTTTGATGCCACCTAAGGTGCAAGGTCGAAGGTGGAGTGCCCCTACCCCGCTCCCAGCCCTCCGCCCTCAATCGGGGATGGCTCTCATCCGTGGGGCCACTGGACCCCTGGGACCCGCCCAGACCCCCGCTTCTCTTTCCTCCGTCGCCGCAGGTTTCGCTGCATCGTGCACCCTTTCCGCGAGAAGCTGACCCTGCGGAAGGCGCTGGTCACCATCGCGGTCATCTGGGCCCTGGCCCTGCTCATCATGTGCCCCTCGGCCGTCACGCTGACCGTCACGCGCGAGGAGCACCACTTCATGGTGGACGCCCGCAACCGCTCTTACCCGCTCTACTCGTGCTGGGAGGCCTGGCCCGAGAAGGGCATGCGCAGGGTCTACACGGCCGTGCTCTTCTCGCACATCTACGTGGCGCCGCTGGCGCTGATCGTGGTCATGTACGCGCGCATCGCCCGCAAGCTGTGCAAGGCCCCGGGGCCCGCGCGCACCGGCGAGGAGGCGGCCGGGGAGGGCGGCCGCGGCGCCCGGCGCAGGGCCCGGGTGGTGCACATGCTGGTCATGGTGGCGCTGTTCTTCACGCTGTCCTGGCTGCCTCTCTGGGCCCTGCTGCTGCTCATCGACTACGGGCAGCTGAGCGAGCCGCAGCTGCACCTGGTCACCGTCTACGCCTTCCCCTTAGCCCACTGGCTGGCCTTCTTCAACAGCAGCGCCAACCCCATCATCTACGGCTACTTCAACGAGAACTTCCGCCGCGGCTTCCAGGCCGCCTTCCGCGCCCAGCTCTGCCCGCCGCCGTGGGGGAGCCACCGGGAGGCGTCCCAGCGGGCTCCTGCGCACGCAGGTCTTCGTGGAGGTGCAGCCCAGCGACTCGGGCCTAACCTCCGAGTCGGGCTCGAGCAGCGGGGCCCCCAGGCCCGGCCGCCTCCAGCTGCACAGTGGCCACGTGGCCCCCCCTGGCTTGGCCGCCGAGGGTCCCGGCTTTTCCCATACACCCCTCACCATACCAGCCTGGGGCGTTTGAGTGGGACATGGAGGGCCGGCCCCTGAACCCGAGGGCCCCGGCTGGACACGTGACACCCAGGCATGCTAGCGGCCTGGTGTGGTGTTAGCAGAGGGTACCATGTGCCTCCCTCTCAAATACAAGGCAGTGAGCAGTTAGTTGCTAGTGGAATCTTCTTTGCCACCTCCCCCCACAGACAGAGGCAAAGGAGGGTAAGGGGAGAGGAGCCTTGTTCCCCGAAAACCCTTCTGTGTGGTAGAAGCCACCGGCATCATCTCACTGAATTCTCAAAACGCTTTCACAATAGGGGTTTTTCATCCCCCTTCTGAAGACGTGAAACTGAGGCTAGAAGAGATGCGGTTAGCCCAGTCTCAGCTGGAAACCCTGCAGGAGTCTGTGTGCCTCCAGTGCCTGATGGTTTTGACCATCTCCAGCTGTCTCCAGAAGGACCCCCGGAAGGTGAACACAGTGAAGAGTGTAAATCCTAATTAGGCAGCTGGGAAGAAGCGAAAAGCAAGGCTGGCCTGTCCATCGGATGCTTGGTGTCCACGTCCTGGTGTCCTGTATGTATGATTGAAGCCACTCCCCTGATCCCTTCCCAGAACATAGTGTGTTCTGTGTAGCTTTGTCTTGTTTGTTCCAGGAAGTGTCCAGGGCCATTCTCTTCTCCCCAAAGTACCATTTACAGAACGTCATGTCTGAGCAGCTGCGGAACTAGCCCTGGGGAGCCTGCATCAGTTTCAGGCACTCTGGGTCTGAGCCCAGAGAAGGGTGGGTCTCTGTCCTCCCTCCTCTACCCATAGGGGCCACCGCCATCACGGCGGCCCAGGTGAGAGCTCACAGTGCGACAGGCAGCTGCAAGGCCACAAGAAGCATCAGTTTATTTATTCATGGACAGGAGGAAGGGAGGGCATAGCACCCAGTTTCAGCCTTCCGAAACACATCTGCTCACTGGAGCTGCAAGTATAAGCCTTCCCCAAGGCCTTTCCCCCTGCTCCTTCCAGGGGATTGCAGGGGAGAAGTTGGCCAACCAAAGCTATGGTGTCTTCTGGGGCCTCTGGGATGACAAACACTAAACCTCTCCCTGGCATGGATAACTTGTGTGCCCTAAAAAGGGATGGGCACCATCCCTTGTTTGCTCTGGCTCTCACCCAGCATATCTGCATCACGTTGAAGAGAGAGGCTTCTCTCCAGGAGGTGGGAGGAATTGGGATCACCTTGTGATCCTTGCACGGCTCCAGTAACCTGCAGTTAACTGGGTATTTCCCCCTCATCTCTATAGAAAATGCACTGCTGCCAGAATTTTAGTGAATAAAAAAGAAACATTTCCAGGGCAGAGAATGTGACTCTGAGGCTCCAGTAGTCTCCTTAATCGACACACGATGACTTAAGTCTTAACCCTGTTTACTCCATTCTAAGTACTAGATGTAGGGGCAGAAGAAAATTCCTAAGCCACTGTACAGTGTGTTCTCCAAGCATGTCGCCAGACACTGTCTCATCTGATCCATACAAATGAGGCTGAAGGAGATGTTGCTGTTTTACAAAGTAACTGAGGCTCAAAGGGACCATGTGAGCCACAGAGGGGCAGGGTTTGGGTTAGAATTTGTCTTCTGGTTTCTTCCCACGCCCCTTCCTTCTTTTCAAGGAAGGTGGATTGGGGAGGAGAGCCGGAAATTCCCACAAAGACTTTTTGCCTGATGGTGAACCAGAATGCTCACAGAACCAGAATCCCCACCCTCAAGCTCCTGGTCTGGGAAATGAGAGTCTATTGTATTTACTCTTGTACTATCTGGCCTGAGCTGTTCTGTGTATGCTCTCTGTGACCCATATACTGAGCAGGCTGCCAAGATCCATCATGACCCCGCCCTGGTCAAGGTGTCTGGGAGTGATGGATGTGGGTCTTAGGAAAGGGTGTGCCATCCTGTCCCTCATTAGGTAGTGCGTGTGTGGGCCCCATTTCTGGTGCTGTATCAGTGTTCTGTGTCACATAGGCCAGAGGATTCCTGGCTGCTTGCTGTAAAGAACTCTGACTCCAGGCTCTAAAAATAGACCAGAGAAAGGGCCCTCTTAAACCCAAATGCTTGTCCCTGTGGCAGGGGGGAATCTGTTGGGAGACACTGTCTGGTCTCTCCTCCGGTGTGTTTCTCCCTTAGCATGGTCTCCCCAACCACAAAATCACAGCCTTTACAGCTGGGGGGAGACCAGGGCACTCACCCAAGCCAAACTTCTATCAAGGCCCCTTTGTTTTACTTCCCCCCAAAGATGCCATGCTTTGAAAGATTGGGCCTGCCAAAACAAAAAACAAAAAAAACCTGCACTAGGCCATAATTCATATATTTGCTGTTACTGTTATTTCTTTTAAAAAAATCTTTCAAAGGCTATGCCTGCTGGTTCAGATTTGATTTGAATCAGGCATGACGATGCTTTCATGAGGGGTGAGGCCTTGTGGGTTCCTGTGGAATGTCTGGTTTTTTGTGTATGTGGCAAAATATATACAACATAAAAGTTACCATGTGACCATTTTTAAGTGTACAGTTCAGTGGCGTTAAGTGCCTTTGCATTGCTGTGTAACCATGACCACTGTCCGTTTCCAGAAACTGGAAACTGCAGTTTCCCAAACTGCAATTCTGTACCCATTAAACAATAACTCCCCATTCCTCCCTGCCCCTGGTAACCACCATTCTACTTTGTCTCAGTGAATGTGATTACCCTAGGTACCTCATGCAGGTGAAATCATACAGGATTTGTTCTTTTGTGATCGGCTTGTTTCACTTAGCGTAATGTCTTCAAGGTTCATCCGTATCGTAGTAGGTGCATAATTTCCTTCCTCTCAAAGGCTGGATAATATTCCATTGTATGTATATGCCGGTCATCCATTCATCCATCGATGGGCATTTGGGTTGCTTCCTCATTTTGACTATTGTGAATAATGTGTGGAGTTTCAAGATATTGGAAGTAGCTCCTGAAAATAGGGTGTGTGTGAGCCCTGAGGACAGATGCCGCAGGTTGGACCCAGGATCTTTCCCAACTCGGCATTTATGGGTGATGAAGCCGAGGCTCAAGGAAAGCTATGATTTGTCTCATTCCCCTGTGCCCACCCCATCTGCTCTGAGCTTCTGTTGGGCGTTACTTCTTGACTAGAGTAGCTAGGAAATTGTATGCTCCCTCCATGAGGTCATATTTTACGAAGGTATTTTTATAAGTGTAGGTTTATTATTCTGGCTGGAATCCTGTGACCCAACAAACACCTGGGCCCTGTCAGGGGCCTTGCCCGGTTACCCCAAGGCACACAAGGGCAAGCAATATGGATTTCACCCCATGTGCCATCCTTTGCCTACAAGCTGGTTGGGTCGCCTAAGGTGACTGCCCTTTCATAGGCAGCACGTTTGGAAATGAACTGGATGTGTGATAGGGGAAAAGGGCCAGAGGCCTGTTGACCCTGAGCGTCCCCACCCCAGCGAAGCTCTTGAAGGGACTCCGCGTCCTGTCCTGCCGTTTGCAGCATGAGCGATCATTCTAATCGTGGGTCTGCACCTGAGGAATGGCCTCTTGACTTGACCAAGACCATGCAGCACTCAACAGACCAACGTGAGCTGGAAGCAGATGCCCGGCCTGGACCCCGAAAACCATAATCTGCCCAGCCCTCTGCCGAGGACTTTCTCTTGGGGCCTGGAGGACACATGAGTTGACTTAGGTTGGAATGGAGGACAGAGTTGGCCACTAGGATGACAGCCCCCCTATCATTAGTCTTCTGTGTATTCATCCAAAAATCCAGGTGACAGCCAAACTGAGAGCTGGATGGACAAAGCATTGCTGTTAAGCTCTGTACCTTTTTGCATCTGTTTCCTCAGCTCAGCCCTCAGAAGTGCCACTGAGGAAAGATAGATGAGAAGGAGGTGACCCAAATGGGCTTCACTGCAAGCAAACAATGTGGAATCAGCAATAGACTTCTTGTTGAACAAGCCAATTATTTATGTTTCTGGCATTTTATTGTTGGTGTTTTTCTCTCTCTACACAAATACTCCATTGTGGAAATTTTACAAAGTTTAGATAAGGCAAGAGAAGAAAATAAAAAGCACCCAAATCCCACCATAAGAGATAAGTATGGAATCATTTTCTATGCATATATATGTTTTAAAATTTTATAACAGCTTTATTAAGGCATAATTTGCATACAATAAAATTCACCCATCTTAACTGTACATTTTGATGAGTTTTAGCTATTGTATACAGTTGTGTAATCACCACTACAATCAAGATACTTCCAGCATCCCCCCAAAATTCCCTTGTGCCAATTTGTAGTCAACCCTCACCCCTCCTCCCTGCCCCAGATAACTACTCATCTGATTTTGGAAGGTCAGATACTTGGAACAAGTGTGTAGCTTTTTGAGTCTGGCTTCTTTCACTCAGAATAATGCTTCTGAGTTTCATCCATGTTGCAGCATGAATCAGTAGTTTGTTCCTTTTTGTTGCTGAGTAGTATTCCACTGTATGGCTATATGATATTTTATTTGTCCATTCATCAGTTGATAGACATTTAGGTTGTTACCAGTTTTTATGAATTTATGAATTATGAATAATGCTGCTATGAACATTCATATATGTCTTTACATGTATATATGTTTTCAGTTCTCTTGGGTAAATACCTAGGAGTGGGTTGGCTGGGTTGTAAGTGTATAGTTTAACTATGCAAGAAACTGCTGAAGTGTTTTCCAAAGTTGCTGTGCCATTTTGCATTCCCATCAGCAGTGTATGAGAATTCTAGCTGTTCTTGCCAACACTTAATAGAATCAGTGTTTGAAAAACTTTCCTGGGACTTCCCTGGTGGTGCAGTGGTTAAGAATACGTCTGCCAATGCAGGGGACGTGGGTTCGAGCCCTGGTCTGGGAAGATCCCACATGCCGCAGAGCAGCTAAGTCCGTGAGCCACAACTACTGAGCCTGCGCTCTAGAGCCTGCGAGCCACAACTACTGAGCCCACATGCCACAACTACTGAAGCCCACGCCTAGAGCCTGTGCTCCGCAACAAGAGAAGCCACCGCAATGAGAAGCCTGAGCAACCGCAACGAAGAGTAGCCCCCGCTCGCTGCAACTAGAGAAAAGCCCACGCGCAGCAATGAAGACCCAATGCAGCCAAAAATAAATAAAAATTTAAAAAAATAAAAAACTTTCCTGATGACTAGGGATGCCGGGCATCTTTTCATATGCTTATTGGTCATTCTTACTTTTTAAAAAATTTATTTATTTATTTATTTTTGGCTGCATTGGGTCTTCATTGCTGTGCATGGGCTTTCTCCAGTTGTGGCGAGTGGGGGCCACCCTTCATTGCAGTGAGTGGGCCTCATTGCGGTGGCCCCTCCTTATTGCGGAGCATGGGCTCCAGTCACGTGGGCTTCAGTAGTTGTGGCGCAAGAGCTCAGCCGCCCGGCGGCGCGTGGGATCCTCCCAGACCAGGGCTCGAACCCGTGTCCCTTGCATTGGCAGGCGGATTCTTAACCACTGCACCACCAGGGAAGTCCTGGTCATTCTTATGTTATTTAAAGTGTTTTGAAACCTATCTTTAGAAATATGATTATATTGAAATGTAATTCTATGATATGATTACATTGTAGAGACTTTAGTACAAAAATTTGCCCTGAATCTAAGAGGAATTTATCACTAACAGAGGATTTTCAAACCCATCAAGAATGGGTTTAAAGCAAGATAGATCCTTTGAAAGGATCCTGTGGGTAGAATGTGGTAGGAGTGGAGGGCTGTTTTAATAAGTGATTAGGAATGGCCTCTCTGAGAAGGCGAGATTTGAATATAGATACGAATGAAGTGAGAGAGGGAGCATGTGAATAGCTGAGGAAAGAACAACCCAGACAGACAATATCATGTGCAAAGGCCCTGAGATAGGAGAGGGAGCATGAGAAAGGAGGTCATGCACATCAAAATGGTACTGAATTTCAATAATTACATTTCTGGTCAACTCAAAACATTTACCGAGTACTTGTTAAAAGCCAGGCGCAGTGGCACAGTACTAAGTGCTTTGTGTCTGTTATTTATTTCTCACAACAGAGCATAAGCTCCATGAGAACAGGAGCTATGTCTACTTCACTCACTTTTGTGGACTCAGATCTAGGGCACTGCCTCGTACGTAGGAGACACCCAATAATAAATGTCTGTTGAATGAATGAAGTAGTTACATAAACAGGTATTTCTTATTATTCCAATATTATAGATGGAAAAACCAAGTCTCAAAGAGTTAAGTAACTTACCAAAGGTCATAGAACTAGATGGTGCTGAAGCTGACTCAAATCCTGGCGTGTCTGAGCAGGAAGCCCAGATTTTTGCCACTCCCCCCAGCTGCTGTGAATTCTCCTTCCTATATTTGGGAAACTGAGGTTCAGAATAAAAGAAAGAGGCTTGATGGAGATCCCCTTTAATCCTCAAAATAAAACCAGCCAGCCACAGGCTCCAGACCGCTGTTTTAGCTGTTAAGACCACATTTCCATCACATTCAGTGGCTTCCACAGATCTGAGATGGAAGGAATACCAGCAGTTTAAGTAAACGATGTGCACTTAGTCTGATCCAATACCACATCGAGCCTTCGTGGCAGCCATGGACTGAAAGAAATCATCCTTTGGACTCCTCTGCCTTGTGGTCATTGATGAGGTGAAAGGTGCTGAACTGGCTGTCAGGTCCCGCCTTGAGCTGTTTGTGTTCTCTTAGTAACTGCAATGCGCAGGCCTTTGAATCCCATAACCAACAAATGCTGCTGTTGTCATGTGCAAGCAACCAAATGAATGTGCGTGGAAAAACCCAAGCTTGGTGATTTGGGCAAATTAGCTTATCTGTCACATAGCCAGTGGTGGTGTTAAATCACTCTCCGTTAGAGGAATAATCACTCCCCACTGCCCTCTGTCTTCCCCTCTGCTGTAGCATGTGTTAGGATTTCATTCCTTTTTCAGACTATTAGTCTATTTTAGCCAAGATATTTTGACTTCAAGTAACAGAGATACCCAATTTAACTGGTTTAAACTCTATGAAATTTGTTATCTAATGCAATAAGAGATTCAGAGGAAAAGTAACTCCAGGCTTGGTTAAGTCAATAGCTCAAAGATATCTTAAGAATTCAAGTTCTTTCCATCATTTGCTTTGCTAATCTCTGCATGTCAGCTTGGTTCTGTCTCAGGCAAACTCTCTTGGTGGTTAATGCCTCATAAGAGGGCTGCAGCAGTTTCAGTTATTTGTGTTAGCCGGGCTTTGGCTAGATTACGCTACTGTAACAACCTCTAAAATTTCTGTGGCTTCAAACAACAAGCATTCAGGAGTATACTCTCCTTTTAAGATAAAACCTTTTCTGGAAACACTGGGCAGCCTTCCCTTCATCCCATTGGACAGAATTGTATCACATTTGCATGCCTGAAACAAATACTGACAGCCATGATTGTCTTAGCTTATTTAAAATGCATTCCTTTGCAGGGGGAGGGCGGAGGGATAAATTAGGAGTTTGGGATTAACATATACACTCTACTATATATAAAATAGATAACCAACAAGGACTTACTGTATAGCACAAGGAATATTTTGTAATAATCTATAAGGGGAAAGAAGCTGAAAAGAATAGACAGATATATATGTATAACTGAATCACTTTGCTGTACACCTGAAACTAATACAACATTGTAAATCAACTATATTTCAATAAAAAGAATAATAAAATGAAATGCATTCCTTGAAGACAGTGGAGGGGCTGGCTGCTCTGAAGCAAAGGTATGTATAGAGGAGTAGATTCCTGAACAAATTTAGGATTCTCTTAGAAAGGAGGAGGTAATATGGTTACTGAGCAGGCAACTAGCAGTGTTTGCTATAATATTCAAAACTAAAGCCATCATTTTGCTTACCCTCCATCCTAACCAAACTATCTCAGTAAACGACACACCATTCAGCCAGAAACCTAGAAATCATCCTCAAATCCATCTTCCTCATCTTCCACTCTGTCCAACCAATGATCAATTCCATTGATTCTACCTTGAACATAGCTCTGTAATCACTCATCTCTTTTGCCACCCAAGTCCAGGGCACCACCATCATCTTTTACCTGGGCCACTGCAGCAGCCTTCTCATTGTTCTCCCTGCCTCTGTTCTTGCTAAAATTCAATCCAGGCTTCAAGCTGCTAACAGAGCCACTTTTAAAAGCAATTCTGACATGTCACTTTCCTGCTAAAAACCCCTTCTAGGTTTTTCATTTCTCTTTTGGAAAAAGTTCAACCCCCATGTCATGCCTCCACCATTTAACTCTGACCACATCTCTTCATAGTCTCTTTCTGGCTTCTACCTTGTCCCTTTTGCTTTATTAACTCCTTGTCATCTTTCAGGTCACAGATTAAGGGTCACTTCCTTGGAGAGGTTCTCTGCTCCCACAAGGCAATGCCTTGTACTTCCTTTATCACTCTACTTATACAAACCATTTTTTGGGCAGCTCCCCACAGCTTGTGGGATCTCAGTTCCTCGACCAGGGATTGAACCCGGGCTGTGGCAGTGAAAGCCTGGAATCCCAACCACTAGGCCACCAGGGAACTCCCTCTACTTATCCAAACTTTTTGGACGTATTTGCTGAAGATTGTCTTCCCTTCAAACTATAAGTTCTGTGAGGGCCCAAACCATGTCTTTCAAAGCACTACATCCCTACCACCTAGCACAGACAATAGTCACAAGTGTTAAATAAAACGCAGTTACACATTTGAAAGTTTTCCTGTTATAGGACCTAGAGGTGGTAGTTGACACCAAATATATACATAAGGTAACCTAGGGAGAGGGTATCTCTAGAGAGAGAGAACATGAGATGTTAGAAAGACAGTGATGATCAAGATGAAGGGATGAATGGGACTTCCTTGGCGGTCCAGTGGTTAGGACTCCAAGCTTCCACTGCAGGGGGCGTGGGTTTGATCCCTGGTCGGGGAACTAAGATCCCACATACTAGTGCGGTGCGGCCAGAAAAAAGAAGAAAAAAAAAAGATGAAGGGATGCAGAGAAGGCTAAAGGGGAAAATGAGAAATAAGTGGCCAGAGAAGTAGGAGGGATGTCAGAAGGACATGTAGTCACAAGCCAAGGAAGAGAGAGTGCATCAGGAAATTGGAAGTGCCTAACAGGGTCAACCACAGCAAAAAGGATGTGGACTGAAAAGGGCCACTGGTTTGGTCACAGAGCAAGAAAGACAACGTTTGAGAACAGTTGGGTTCATCCTTTGTCAAACTGTTATACTTAAGAAGGTATTTTTGCCCTCTTTTTCATTAATTCCTCTATCTGTTGGTCCAGCAAAGAGTCATTAAACACCTACTCTAGGCCAGGTACTGTGCTAGGCCCCAGGGAGACATGAGAAAGAGAACAAGGTCAAAAGGGCCTGTGGGGTTCACCAACCTTGCCTGCAAGGGAAAGTTACAAAGCACTGACTTCTGCCCCAGCTAAGGCAGGGCTTGGCTTTTTACTGGAGTTGGTACTGATTGGCTCTCTGAATACATTCAGTACAAGAGCTAGCATGCAAGTCCAGAGGTCAGCAAGACTTTATTTGCTTGCTCTGACCTGGCAGGAAGCAAAAGGGAAAGTGCGTGTGGCACACTGTTGCATCATTTCTGTCTGTTCACAAGTCATCACAGATGAGATTCTGGGGTTTTCCCAGAAAACTAGCTCCATCTGCTCAAAGGTAGAAAATTGACGGCACAGTTCAGTCGGAAGAGCATCCTTTTAAGAAACTCTCTGAACATGAGCCTACTTAGTGTTCACTCTGCAGAGATTCCCTTAGCTTTCAGTAATGCGCTGCATTACTGACTAAACTACTGCTCTACTATTTTGTTTTCCTGCCCTTGTGTTCTAACTACAGTAAAGATGTGTGGTGTAGTGTTCAAAAGGTCAGTGAGTCATGACCTTCTGAAGATTAATGGGAGTCTGGCTGGAGATAAGGGAGGAACACTAACTGGAAAATTATCTTACTACGTTTTCATTTACTACAGGGAGCACCTCATTTATAGAATAGATATTGATTTGAAAAAAAAAAGAGTTTAAGTCAAAATGTCATAGAGGCACATTATCTTTAATGCTCTAGAAAATCAAGATCATTTAAAGAAGACCAGCCCATCAAAAATTTTAAATGAAACTAGGCATTCTTCGAAATAATTTTGTAATCAAATTGGTGAATAACAATTGCCTAATTTGAGGATTCTGAAATATACAGTAAAAAAAAAAAAAAACCCACATACAACTGGGGAAGCAAGTGATGCAAATATCTGCCCACAACCTCAACTGACTTTAGCTTTTGGGGTCTGGCCTGACACCATGAAACAGTGGTATAAAAACAAGTTTCAAGGAGCTTGCACCTGAGGAAATGTCCTCAGGGGACTCTGAGCTCACGCCTGGACTATCCCACTGCTTCCATCTGAAGTCCTAGGGGACGTGGGGAGGGTTGGGCAAGCCGGGGGAGCAGACTGAATCCTCCACTGGGGAGAGTGGGAGTAACAATTTACACTTCCCGAGCGCTTACAACAAGCCAGGCTCTTCCTCCAGCTCTTGACGTGTATCAACTCAGTTCATCATCCCAGCAACCCCTGAAATCGTTACTATTAACATCTCCATTTCCCAGGTGAGAAACTGAGCCACAGAGGTTAACAGCAGTTTGCTCCATGTCATACACTAGAAAGTGATGGAGCTGCTACCCAGCTGGTAGCCATTACACGTGTCAGTAATATGTCCTAACTTTGCTTAAAAGGATCAGAAAACCGCTCACCTTTAAGACTGCTTGGCAGGGATTGCCAGGTAAAGCAGCTGACTCCTAAACGTCTTTTGAGATAAGGAATTACTCTGCGGAGAAGGGTGTGTGAGTCAAAGGTGAATTTCCAGTGTGCGTGAGAGGCGAAAGGTCGACGGTCAATTCTTAGCCGGTCGAATCTGAGAACGTGTTAACAACCTCCGTCAGTGCCCCAAAGCCCGCCAGCCCAGAGGGATCACTCAGCCAGAGCCTGCCGCCAGCCACGTGGCCCAGCCTGGGAGCTGAGGGGAGGCCCGCGGAGGCGCGGCCCGAGGGGGCGGGGCTGGGGCGCTGGGACTCGCGGGCCCTACGGAGTGCGCCTGCGCGCGGCGTGGGCTCGAGAGCGCCAGCAGCGTTAAAGGCTGCTCCCCGCCCTGCTAGCCGGTCCAGTCACGGCAGTGCGCAGGCGCAGAGCTTACTCCTTGTCAGTCGGCGTCGCGTGCTGGCTAGAGGCTTTGTAGCAGCGGCGGCAGCGGCGGCTGGTCTCCGGCAACATGAGCGGCTTCAGCAGCGAGGAGCGCGCCGCGCCCTTCACCCTCGAGTACCGAGTCTTCCTCAGTGAGTGTCGGAGGCCCGCGGCCCCTCCCTGCCCGCCCGCCCATTCATTCCTGGGCCTCGCCTCCCCTCCCGCCCTGGCGGCTGCGGCCCGCGCTCGGCACCTTGTCCCGGGCGCCGGCCGGGCTCCTCGGGCCGGTCCCGGGGGCCTGGGCGGGCCTGGCCCTCTCATTTCACACGTCCCGCTCGCGGCCAGGGCGGCGTGGGTCGGCGTTCCTCTTTCACATGCTCGATTGGACCTGAACCTGGGCCAGGCTAGTTTTGCAGGTGTCCGGCTCGGGCAGTGTCTGATGGGAAAAGGAAACCACTGAGTCACCCTAGAAAAGGTGTCTGGGGGTAAACTAATCCCCGTAAGAGGATTATTCAGTTTGGAGGAACGGCGTGGCGAGGGGGAGGAGGTGATGGTGGTGACTCCCTAAGACCTTAATTCCTCCACTGTAGCTCAGATTGTGGGCACGTAGCGGGGTCAAGTACAGGCCCTCGTCCGACAGACGGGGAAGCTGAGGCCCAGATCTGGAGCGATCAGTGGAGGACTGGACCCATCCCTCTGGGGCCCCAGTAGCGCTCCTGCCTCCCTGACGCGTGCTTTCCAGTAGCACTGATGCTGGGAAAACGCCTTGTGAGACAGAAATCTGTTCCCCTCCAAACAGGTGACGTCAATCTGGGAAGCATGAGTAAGAAAGTGCCAAATTTTGGCCCCTGTGCAGCGGATCGCGTCTGAGGGGTACCTCCCCTAAGTCTGCGTTTAGAGCCGAGGAGGCCGCAGGCGCTGCTTTCCTTGGTGCACCACCTTTAGCCTTGTAGGTGGGGGAAAGCTACCTCGGGTTTATCTTTATCCTCTTACCACCTCCCCACCTCCCCGCCCCCCCCCCGCCCCCAAAACATTATTAGAGATAACGGAGGCGTTTCTATTTTAACTTCTTTACAATTTTGTTCCCAAGGAAATAGGCAGGTGCCTTGAATTCTGAGTTCCGGTGTATGAAGGGCAGTAAAGAGAGAGGAGGAGGGGATGAATGGTAATACTGAAAGAACAAAGCTCCTAGCGAAAAATAGCCTGGTGTGAGAGGAAAAGGAAAGTGAACTATAAAGTTACACAACTAAAGTTTAGATTGCCATGTAAAATCCAGTGACGTGTGGGACCTCTTCCACCCATTTTATTTAATTTCAGAATTCAGCAACAAGGGCAGTGCAGGAACTTTTGACAAATAGTTCCCTGAACTGTTTTTCTGGAGTTGGTGTTGGCTCCAGAATTTCTCTGCAGGAGGGATTTAGAGAGGTGACCCTCTAGTTTGTAGGTGGGGGGGATGATTAGGGTAATTGTTTTCAAGCTATATTTGCAACACAAATACAGTTTTTACTTAGATCATGTATTGGTAGTGAGTACTATATAATTTTAATTTAAAAAATCATAGATTTCTTAATATCCTTCCTTAATAGGAGAAGATTTTTACCTCTATAATGTTACATTTGCCAGTCTCTTTAAAACTGATGGTGGGTTGGATCGCAAGTCACTATTGACACTGAAGGGACCAGTATGCCATTGGGGATGGTCACAGATCAATTTTGCCTATTCCACTTTGAGGTTTTTTGTCCTTTTTTTTTTTTTGGCCACGCCATGTGGCGTGCAGGATCTTAGTTCCCCAACCAGGAATCGAACCCGGCCCCTTCACAGTGAGAGCACAGAGTCCTAACCACTGGACTGCCAGGGAATTCCCTCCACTTTGATTTTTTATATTTTTTATTTTTTTGCGGTATGCGGGCCTCTCACTGTCGTGGCCTCTCCCGTTGCGGAGCACAGACTCCGGACGCGCAGGCTCAGCGGCCATGGCTCACGGGCCCAGCCGCTCCGCGGCATGTGGGATCTTCCCGGACCGGGGCACGAACCCGTGTCCCCTGCATCGGCAGGCGGACTCTCAACCACTGCGCCACCAGGGAAGCCCTCCACTTTGATTTTTAATCGTGAAGGGATGCAATGTGGACTGACCCTTAAGGTTTTCTAAAGAATAGTAAGGAAGTTTTAAAATTACTTTTTGGATATGGTAGTTAGGTCTCTAGAATACAGAAATTACCTGTGAAAGTGCTGTTACAGCTAGATTATCCTTAAGAAAAATCCTAATCTAAGATGGCTCTGTCTCCCTGGAACACCATTTAAAGCAACATGGTTTATAATTTGGCAAATTGGTCCCCTGCCTTCTCCCAGAGCCCAAGTATTTCATTAGCTCTGTTAACTGTTAACTGGTATAAAATCAAACAATTTGATTGCCTTTTGTATACCAGGCACTGCTAGGCTCTGTGATACAAAGGCTTGTAAGGCAGTCCCCACCCTCACCATTGAGGTTAGTACCTTTTAGACCCCTAAGGAACATGTAGGATGAAAACCTAACCTGATCTTGGAGCAGTCAGGAAGGTGAAGTATATAGCCAGTTTTTCTGGGGTGGGAATAAAATCTGGTGAGTGGTGTTGATAATGGGAAGAGAGAGGGTATGTGGGAAATCTTGGTACCTTCTCAATTTTATTGTAAGCCTAAAAATTCTCTTTAAAAAAAAGTCTTAAAAAATGTGTACTTCATGCATCTGGAAATGTAATTAACCAATAAAAGCAATAACTTTTTCTAATTAATTTTGCAGAAAATGAAAGAGGACAATATATATCTCCATTTCATGATATTCCAATTTATGCAGATAAGGTAAGACATCCTTCTCTGACCGTAGTCTCATTGCTCAGATCAGTTAGTTCCACGTACGGATTTTCTTATATGTCTTAACAAGTGCTTAAAATGCCTCATTGTGCTGTGAGTTAAAGGTGCATTGACTAAGTAAGGAGACAGTCTTAAATCTAGATTATTTGGTTAGAAGAAGCAACTATAATTTGGAGAAGGAGTAGAGGAACAGAAACAAATGTTTTAAAGCTGCCTTGGTTAAAAAAAAAAAATCACCAGAATTGCTGGTAACTCTTTTTGTTTTTATTTTCATTTTTGCCTTTTTACATTTCCTATTTTTTTTTACAAAGAGCATGCATTGTTTGTGCAAATTTAAATAGCTATTTTTTTAAAAAGCCATTGCTTGTTTTAGACTCCCTCCCAATAAGAGAAGTTTGTGCTGTATTTAGGAACTGACACAAGGACAAATGTCTGATTCTTTTTTATACCTTAAAATTTTTTTTTCATTCAACCAAGAAGGATCCACACTGAGTGCAAATCTTTTTGAGTCGTAAAAGCTTCATAGGTTATTGATCTTCCTTAGCTAGATGTCAATACATAATACATGTGAATATCACATTCCAGCGCATGTCTAGAATAATAAAGATGAAATTTTATCCTTGTGTGTGCTGTCTTACTTTTTTTCTGTGCTTGACTATCATAATTAGATAAATTCATATACTTCTACCAGGAAGATTGCTACAGTTCTGCACTGACACTTGGACACTGGCAGAAAATCTAACCTGAGTGTTGCTTCTGAGCAGCCTGCCTGAGCTGGGCTCTAGCTGGAGACAGTGGAGCAAACAGCTCAAGGGCATTTATGTCCCACAGTTACAGGAGAGACCTCTAATTGGCATGTGTTCTCCTGTGGGATTCTCAAAGCTGTATTTATTCAGAAACTTTTAATTTGTTACATCTGATTCCCTGGGAGTTGACAAGAACTGCAGAATCCTTCCTTCCTCTTGAATTGGCATCATTTGGTTGGTTTAAATTAGCTGTTGTATAATTAGTATGTATATCAAAGTACTTTGCAGTAACATCTCAGACCATTTTGAATAATGAAGAGGTATAAAATGATGACCCTAAGTTTACTGATGGTACCTTGGCATACAGATGTACTAGGGAAAGGAAACATTTTCTTGACCTGTAGCTGGGTTTCTTTGCGTTCATAAGTGTCTTGCCTGTTTGGGCTGCTATAACAAAATACTATAGACTGGGTAGCTTATAAACAGCAGAAATGTACTGCTTACAGTTCTGGAGGCTGGAACTCTGAGATCAGGGTGCCAGCATGGTTGGGTAAGGGCCCTCTTCTGGTCGCAGACTTCTAGCTGTTTCCTTATGTGGCGGAAGGGGCTAGCGATCTCCCTGGAGCCTCTTTTATAAGGCACTCATCCCATTTATGAGGGTTCCACCCTCATGTCTTAAGCATTTCCTAAAAGTCCCACCTACTATACATCACCTTTGAGGGTTAGGATTCCAACATATGAGTTTTGGAGGGACACAAACATTCAGACCATAGCCTTAAGTTATTGGACAATATTCTAGCCAAGAACCAGAAGAATCATAGCAGTTATGGTGCCTAATCTTGTTGCTGCTGCAAGTTTCCCCCAAATAGGAAGCTGAGACTACATTTTGGTGTCATGTAAAACATCTTCACTCAGGTTACTCTGCAACTCCTTGAAGTTTTTTACAGGACTGGTTGTATCTGTAATCTGGGATTACTCAAATGAAGAATCTGCCTTTTGTACCACATTGGGCTGGCTGAAAAGTACAAGCTCTTGCAAAGACTCTGGATTTCACCAGTGGTCCAGACCTCAGTGAACTTCAGCACTTCAGATTCCTGCCTCAGAGGCAGGAAAGAGTTCTTTCTGTTTTGTTTTTAAGGAAGTTTAGTTTATACAAAGCACAAATAAGGGTGTGGTACACATAACTTATTTTGGATTCTAGCCTAAACAAAAGATCTGATTAATTCCGTTGGTTACAGAAGAGTATGGTTTTTGAAAAAAAAATTTTTCAATGTGATTAAGTTTATGTAAATACATTTTTGTGTGGGTAGCCATCGACTTTATCCCTAATATGGTCAGTCATTTGAGGGGTGATAATGAGGGAATGTGCCTTTAACACAGCTCAGCTCTATAAGGAAAAAATGCCCAAAGGCTTATATTCTACTCCACAGCAGGACCTTTCAACGTCGACAGCATTTGATTTAGTGTATGTGTCATTAGGTAATCCAGCCAGCCAGTTCTGGAAATCCTTGTGACTCAGATACCCTACTTGGGTTATTTCCAAATCCACTGGGTAAAAGAAGGCAAAGGCAAGCACTCACTGGATGTGTATATATTGTAGGGCTGTTCTCTGCTTTGGGTCTATTTTGGAATCAAATATAAAAACACCTGTAGCTCAAAGTGTCTTCTGACATAAAACTTCTGAGATAACAGAAAATTTAATAATCCAGAACATAATCGGCATAAACAGTGTGAAACACTGGGTAGATTAAAAGCTTTATCTAAATCTTAGAGTACTCAAGTATCATGACTTGACGTTCTCATTTTAGAAGTTTGGTATTTTCTATGCTATATCTTAAACTTCCATGTTAAATGCTAGTTCTAACAATATAGGCTTCTATAATGTTTTTCAGCTGACTGTTGGGAGAATATATAAATATGGAACTTTTCTCCTCTAAAAAAAAGTCAAGCTACTAGTCAAATAGGTGGGTGCTTCAGAAACTGAATAGGATATCTTTGGCAGTTGTGTATCATTCTTAAATTTTTAAAGATACTATCTTACTGTACCTGAAACTTTTAGAGGAGATAGGCCACCCAAGTGGATGCTTTTAAAATTATAGTTGAACCTTGAACAATGCCGGGGTTAGGGGCCCTGACTAGCGTATAATTTATAGTTGGCCTCCTGTATCTGAGATTCCTCCGTATCTGGAGATTCAACCGACAGATTGTGTAGTTCTGTAGTATTTACTATTGAAAAAAATCCACATATAAGTGGACCCACACAGTTCATACCTGTGTTGTTCAAGGGTCAGCAGTACTCACTTCCCTACAGGGTTTGCTTTGTTTTGAATTTTCTATTTCTTTTTGTAGATAGTTCTATAAATGGAACTTAAAAAAATGTCACCAAGTTAATCATTTAAATACTGTTGGTCTTCTCCAACTTTATATGTATATAGAATGGTTGGGGTTTTGTTTTATGTTTTCCAAACTGAAGTTAGAACTGGCAGCATAGATGAAAACTGGTAACAGACTTAATTGGCATGTCATAACTAAGAATAAACTCCTATTTTTTCCCTTCAGATGAGCTTTAAGGTGACTAAATTTTGAAAACAGATATTCTAACCATAATATCTGTGGTTTAACAATTTTGTCAAAAGATAAAGTTGTAAAACAAACTTAACAAAACAGAAACAGACATACATAAAGAGAACAAACTGGTGGTTGCCAGAGGCGGGGATGAGGGAAATAGGTGTGGGAGATTAAGAGGTAAATCTTCCAGTTATAAAATAAGTCATGGGGATGTAGTGTACAGCGTGGGGAGTATAGTTAATATTGTAGTAACTTTGTATGGTGACAGATGGTAACGACTTACTGTAGTGATGATTCTGTAATGTATAGAAATATCAAATCACCATGTGGTACAGCTGAAACTTGTATAATATTTTACGTCAATTATACTTCAATCAAAAAAAAAGTAAAAAGGGCTTCCCTGGTGGCGCAGTGGTTGGGAGTCCGCCTGCCGATGCAGGGGACACGGGTTTGTGCCCCGGTCCGGGGGGATCCTGCGTGCCGCGGAGCGGCTGGGCCCGTGGGCCGTGGCCGCTGGGCCTGAGCGTCCAGAGCCTGTGCTCCGCAGCGGGAGGGGCCGCAGCGGTGAGAGGCCCGCGTACCACACACACACACACACAAAAAGTAAAAGGACAAAGTTTTTTGGATAGCTTTGACTAGAAAAAAAAGTTGTGTTGATTAAATATGCATGTAATGTGCAGTCACAATGCCTGGCTTATAAAGTCTCAATATACAAAAACCAAAAAAACCCCCCGAAACCCCACAATAGGATGATGATGTTAACCACAATGACTGGTTATGTCTGAAGCCTTTCGGAGCTCTACTGTATAGAGTAAAGATCACTGAACTGGAAGTAAGAAACCTTGGTTTTAGTCCTGGTTTTACCACTAACTGGCTTTGCCATATTGAGCAAGTTGCTTTACCTCTGAGCACTATTGGTCTTAGTGGGTGTTTTAGATTACATTTAGCACTATGCTAAAGCCCTTATGTGGATTTTCTCCTTTAGCCATCATTTCAATCTGTGAGCTGGGTTCTTTCAGTAACTTAATTGTCCAGGATTACCAACTAGAATTCATAAGCGGTAGTGGCAGGATTCAGACCCAGGCATTCTTGTTCAGAACCTGTGGTGTTAGCCACTGAGCCACACTGCCTCGAGTGATAAAGGGTGGTGGATTTTACTTTGTGCTTTTTGGGATTTTCCAAATTTTCTACAGTAGCTATCTCTTTGATATTTACAAAGAAAAAAAGCAGAATAAAAGGCTTGCTTAATTTTTTTTTTTTTTTTTTAATGCTTAGAATTCAAGGGAAATGAGTAAGAACTTCCGTCATTCGGGAAAGCTATAAAGTCTTCTAGTCCAGGAATTCTTGGTGGCCCTGAGACCCTGGAATACTCATTGATGGGTTTCTGAGGTTCTGAGTTCTGTCTGAAATTGCAGTTTGGTGTAAATGTGCATTTTTCTTGGAAAAGGTTCTTAGTCATTGCCGATCATAGAAGATGTTGACAGCTAGAAATGCAGACTCTTGCTTGATTTTATAAAGATAAGAAAGTAAACAGATTATGGTTAGAATATCTGTTTTCAAAGTTGAGTCATCTTAAAGCTCATCTGAGGGGAAAAATAGGAGCTTATTCTTAGTTATGACGTGTCAATTAAGTTTTATTACTTTCTGTGTATGTGGCATATGGCAGTATGCATTACCAAATACAATAGTTGGTTGAAACTGCTATGAGTAAAACATCTGTGTGATTGGAAAACAAATGAGCATTACTGAAAGGTGTTTGTTTTTTAACTATCTCCCCTGCTCAACAATTTGTTGAGCAATTTTTTGGGGGGTTGGTATAAATCATGTTTTCCTTTGTGAAGTTATAATTCTAAATGAATAAGAAGCACACAGTGTGAACTTCGGTCATCATAGTTCTTCTGCGTCAGCTTCTCCAATAGACATTTGTCACTTGTCACTGAAAGAAGTCAGGAGCCCATTTATTTTTTCCTTAAAATTTTTTTAAAAATTTATTTTTCAGCTTTATTAAGGTATGATTGACAAATAGTCATTGTATTTAAGGTGTTCAGTGTGATGTTTTGATATATGTATACATTGTGAAATGACCCCACTAATCACGTTAGTTAACCTCTATCACCTCACCTATTTATTTTGGTTGTGTGTACGGTGAGAACACTTAAGATCTACTCTCTTAGCAACTTCCATAGAGCCATATTATACATTAGGTTTCCAGAACTTATCACTTATAACTGAAAGTTTGTACCCTTTGATCAACATCCCCTCATATCTCCCACCTGTCCAGCCTTTGGCAACCATTTTTCTACTTTCTCTTTCTGTAAGTTCAACTGTTTTAGATTCCACATACAAGTAAGTTTATGTAGTATTTGTCTTTCTCTGTCTGACTTATTTCACTTAGCATAATATCTTCCACATTCATCCGTGTTGTCACAATGGCACGGTTTCCTTTCTTTTTTCTAAAAAGGCTGAATATTCCAGTGTGCGTGTGCGTGTGTGTGTGTGTGTGTGTGTGTGTGTGTGTGTGTGTGTGTGTATGTATCACGTCTTCTCTATCCACTCATCCATTGATAGACACTTAGGTTGTTTCTGTATCTTGGCTATTGTGAATAATGCTGCAGTGAACATGGCAGTACAGATATTTCTTAGAGATTCTGATTTAATTTATTTTGGATAAATACCCAGAAGTGGGATTGCTGGATCATATGGTAGTTCTTATTTTGTGTTTT
Source organism: Delphinus delphis (assembly GCF_949987515.2). Lineage (NCBI taxonomy): Eukaryota > Metazoa > Chordata > Mammalia > Artiodactyla > Delphinidae > Delphinus > Delphinus delphis. Next base: position 62,057,294 of record NC_082698.1, read on the forward strand.
GAGGAACTGCCATGCTGTTTTCCATAATGGTGCACAATTTACAATCCCATTGCTACTGCACAGGAGGAACCCATTTACTTTTTTTTTTTTTTTAACATCTTTATTGGAGTATAATTGCTTTACAATGGTATGTTAGTTTCAGCTTCACAACAAAATGAATCAGTTATATATATACATATATTCTCATATCTCTTCCCGCTTGCGTCTCCCTCCCTCCCACCCTCCCTATCCCACCCCTCCAGGCGGTCACAAAGCACCGAGCTGATCTCCCTGTGCTATGCGGCTGCTTCCCACTAGCTATCTACCTTACGTTTGGTAGTGTATATATGTCCATGCCTCTTTATCGCTTTGTCACCGTTTACCCTTCTCCCTCCCCATAGCCTCAAGTCCATTCTCTAGTAAGTCTGTGTCTTTTAACAACTTAGAATATATCCTGTAATCACAGAACTGGCTTTGAAGACAAAACTTAAAACCACGTGTTACTTGGTGAGCACTTAATAGGATAAAAATACTCTTGGAAATGATGAAATCTGTTAAACCTTTACAGAAGCACCTTTATGGGAGTAGAGCATTTCCTTACTAACTACATGAGCTCTTCTGATAGGAATTTTATTCTCCAAAAATACTCTAGAGATAAAAAAAAAAAAGGCAAACTGCCCTTGTTTTCTATTAGCCTCTTGCTTTATATCTAATCTCTAGATAAATTTAGAAGAAAATCCTCTCTACCACCATTGTTTTTCTCCAAATTTTATTGCAAAATGGAAAAATAAAAGAAAAGATGGTGAAATCAGGATGATTTTGTATTTCTTCGTAAGTCTGGTATTTATTGTACTTGGTTTCTGAAGTTATCTAGAGAAACACATGAAGAGTCAACTTAAATGCTAATTTAAGTCACTTATGCAGTTTTGCAATACAGTAAGTCATGTTCACTAGGCTTCAGATCCAGTGTTGGGAAAACATCATAAGTCATGAGGTGTTCGTAAGTCTCCCAATAAAGACACATTTTACTTTACTACTAAGATTCAGAGATGGGATGTAATTAAGAGTATGTTCCCTGTATACGTGCTTAATGGTATTAGACATAATAGCCTACCAAGTAGCCATAGGCTATTCATTAGTAAATGACTTGTCAGACTACTGACTTGATCCACAAGAAAACTAACCAGTTTGGAGATGAGACCTATGATCACTGTACTACTGTGATACTCCTGTTTCATCAATGAAGTTAAAAGCCCGATCAATATATAGGTTATATTTCTTCTATCTGTAAAACAATTTTATTTTAAATCTTTTTGATTAGTGGAATGCTATGATTTAGACTTAAGTTTCTAATCTCCTTAGAATCTGGACATCTATAACATTAACATTCTTGTCTTCCCGTTGAAATGACTGTAAATCTGGGAAGTCAGACTGATTGCTATGTCTCTGACTTTGGAAGTCAGAGCTTAGAGCTATGCTTTGCCTTTCCCCTGCCTCCTACAACCTTGTCAGCATCATCCTACTAGGGGTACCAACGTCTTCCTTCCTTTCTCTGAAACTGTAAACGGAGCTGAAAGCTTGGTGCCAGAGCAGGGATTGAGAATCCAGAGCATAGCGGAAGTGGAGAACAGTTCTGAGAAGTCCTATCAATGGGAATAATAAGAAACTAAATCCAGGATTGAGCTAAGTAATAGTTTCAACCAGTTAGGATTAGAGAAAGAAGGCATGAATTTTTAACTAGGTAGTACTAAACTTCCTAAAATCTTGTCTCATTCTTTTAAATGCCATAAACATTGGAAATATTAGAATGCATAATTTTTTCCAGTTTTTTAATGTAAAATGCATAAAATCTACCGTTCTAACTATTTTAAAGCATACAGTTTGGAGGTATTAAGTACATTCATATTGTTGTGCAACCATTACCACCCTTCATCTCCAGAGCTCCTTTCATCTTGGAAAACTTACATTCCATACTCATTAAACATTAATTCCCCAGTCCCCTGGCAACCACCATTCTGCTTTCTGTCGCTATGAATTCGACTTCTCTAGATCCCTCATGTAAGTGGAATCATATAGTCATTTGTCTTTTTGTGACTGGCTTATTTCACTTAGCATAATGTCCTCAAGGTTCATCCATGTTGTACTACATGTCAGAATTTCCTTTTTAAGGCCGAATAATATTCCATTATATGTACATACCACATTTTGCTTATCCATTCATCCTTTGATGGACACTTGGGTTGCTTCTGCATTTTAGCTATTTTTTTTGTTTTGTTTTGTTTTTTTGCGGTACGCGGGCCTCTCACTGTTGTGACTTCTCCCGTTGCAGAGCACAGGCTCCGGATGCGCAAGCTCAGCAGCCATGGCTCACGGGCTCAGCCGCTCCGCGGCATGTGGGATCTTCCCGGACCAGGGCACGAACCCGTGTCCCCTGCATCGGCAGGCGGACTCTCAACCACTGTGCCACCAGGGAAGCCCCCATTTTAGCTATTTTGAATAATGTTTCCATGAACATGGGTGTACAGATATCTCTTCAAGACCCTGCTTTCAATTTTGGGGGGTATATACCCAGAAGTGGAGTTGCTGGATCATATGGTAATTCTATTTTTAATTTTTTGAGGAACCATCATACTGTTTTCCACAGTGGCTATACCATTTTACATTCCTACCAACAGTGCACAAGAGTTCCAAATAGAATGCATACTGTTTTAACAGTAAAAGTGTTTTTTTCTAGTAGCAATGGAGTGATTGGTTGAAATTCTCATGTCAGTTGCCCTGAAAATCCTAAGTATCATTCTGTACCTAGTGGCAACACCCTGAATTGTAGCCATGGTGTCTAGGAGAAATAAACTGTTCTTTACTAGTAGTTCCTTCTAAAGAATAAGAAGTCTGCCCTTTTTAATATCAAAATAATCAAAAAAACCCCTCTGTTTAGATAATGATTGATGGGGAAAGTAGTGACAAAATTACTACACATTCATTGCCTTAAAAAAAGATACAAGGACTTCCCCGGTGGCACAGGGGTTAAGAATCTGCCTGCCAATGCAGGGGACACGGGTTCAAGCCCTGGTCCGGGAAGATCCCACATGCTGCGGAGCAACTAAGCCCGTGCACCACAACTAATGAGCCTACGCTCTAGAGCCCGTGCTCCGCAACAAGAGAAGCCACCGCCATGAGAAGGCCGCGCACCACAATGAAGAGTAGCCTCCGCTCGCCACACCTAGAGAACGCCCACGTGCAGCAACGATGACCCAACCAGCCAAAAATAATTAATTTTTTAAAAGATCCAGTAATCACTACGGTATCTACATACACTTGAAAATATGCTAAACATTCATTTTACAGACTAGTCCCTCGCCTAGATTTGTGGACCCCAGGCTACAGCCTGAGGCCTGCAAGCTGAAATGACCTGGTTTGGCGATCCAACTCTTAGGGAGTTAAAAGCGCTTTAATTCTGTTCACTGCTAGTATCTGGCACAAAACAGTGGTGCTCAATAAATATATGTTGGCAAAAATGAATGAATTGTCTCTGAGGCTCCTTGCAGGATACTCCTTGCTATTTTTGGCCCAGCTAATTTCTAAAAAGTACCAAACCCTCAGGCTTTCGGAGTTCTTCTGTTTGCAGTAGAGTCTTTTCCTGAAAGATGTTTTCTTTCCTGTAATGTTGGCTCTTTCTTCTTCTCTCTTTCTCTTCTTTTCTTCTGCTTTCCTATTATGTAGGTTTGTAATATTAGGTAATGTGGTTTTTGAGGATCTCTATGTATTTATCATTTAATTCCATTAAAGTGTTCAGTATAGTTTCCAAACTTTGAATCAGTGATTTTAGCTTTATTTTCTACTTTTTGTCTTGAGGCAATTTATTCATTTGGTAATATTTTCTTTTAAAAAACTAGCCAGTTTCTTTGGTTTTCTCTTCTCAGGTGATCTTTCATGTAGTAACAGCTCTATCTTGTGGACCTTTAGGGTATTACTGCTGTACACTTTTAAGTTTGACTTGGTGTTGGACGTGCAGATCTTTCATTTTAACACCTGAGGCGTAGGGGTGGTGCTAGATAGACACAGGTCTCGCTTACAATGAGTAGAATGAAATGTAATCGAAGATTGGGACTGAGGTTTCCTACCCATGAACAATGTGTTACTTTTTCTAAAACCATCCAGTTATGACTTTACAGGGATAGAGCAGTTTATGCAGTCCTGGATTTAAACAATGTCTCCATTCATTGTGGTTTTTATATTGTATAGAGTAGGCAGACGTCGGGAGGCTTGGAGCAGAAACTATGGAATACTTTAGTCTCCCTCAGTAAGTGACAGAAGTTTTCGCCTCTTGAATGCAAATCTGTGGAGCTTTCTGCTTGGCTAAAATAGCAAGAAGCTAATTATTGTCTGGAAATCTTTGACTTATTCCCTTGTATTCAATAGCTTATCAGTACCTGTTTGTTTTTTTGTTTTTGTTTTTGTTTTTTGCGGTACGCGGGCCTCTCACTGTTGTGGCCTCTCCCGTTGCGGACGCGCAGGCTCAGCGGCCATGGCTCACGGGCCCAGCCGCTCCGCGGCATGTGGGATCTTCCCGGACCGGGGCACGAACCAATGTCCCCTGCATCGGCAGGTGGACTCTCAACGACTGCTCCACCAGGGAAGCCCAGTACCTGTTTTTTGATGCAAAGTAGCAAAGAAGTAATTCTAGCAAGTTTGTAACTAAGTGATTTTCATTTTAAATCAACTGTTTAAAATATGCATTTTATAAAAGTAATGGCAGAGTTGGCTTCATGTGTGCCCTTTGTAGAGGTTTTAAATTGAAAAACTGAACTTAGTTTTATTCCTTGGCAAAAATAATTTTCTGACTATTTAAAGCTCAGTTTTAATTACAAAATGTATTTCAACTTGGTATTTGACTCTGGTGTGCAAAGGAGATGACAACGTGTGATTTTTCATTAATTGGGTTTTTAAGCAGTTAAGCATCTGAGAATTTTTTAATATGTCATCCAATTTCAAGTAGTCCATTTAAGGCTGTAAACTAATTACAATAGAACTGCCATTGATTAAAATATTTTTGGAACATAATATTTTATCTTCAGTATCAAACTTCTTGTGTTTTTGAGGAGTACCTGATTTTTAAAAACAGCCTAATTGGGAGAATAATGTGGGTAATCAAGCTGATTGATTTTGTTTGAGGCTAAAACTAAAGTATGACAAATAAATTTTCTGATTTGGGGTTTGTCTTATAAACCACCTCTGAAATAGAAGTTCCAAAAACATTTTGAGTAATTGCACTGTCACTGGAGGATATGCATAGCCTATGGAGACAGTTGCTTTGAAGATGGCCCTCCTCAGAGATACAAGTTCTGCTATGTTTAAAACTGTTTCCGTTCTTTATAGGAAAATTCTTTCCACCCCACCCTCTCAACATTTTATTATGAAAAATTAACTATGTTTATTAAAACAAACAAAAACTTTAAAGAAAAATACAGTGAACAATCATACACCCACTACTTTGATTCTACAATTATTTTGCTGTATTTGCTTTATCTCTTCATCCATCAGTCTGCCTTATTTTTTGCTGCATTTTGTTGAAAGTCCATGACTTCAAAGATTTGATACAATGAACAGTTTAACTTTGGAAGGACTGGGGCATACTCATTGAAGTAATAGAATCAATGAACTCCTGTGACCATCTCACCTTCTCTGTGTTTTTCAGGATGTGTTCCACATGGTGGTTGAAGTACCACGCTGGTCGAATGCAAAAATGGAGGTATGTTTCACCTTTGCTAGTCAGATGTTGGATATTTTTGATCTAGTTGCACCGATTTGCTCAAGGGTTAAACAACTAATGTCCAAGGTTGTCCTCTTTCTAGTCCCAATCTATTTTCCAGCTGTATCTCCCATTGCCTGCCAGTCTTCCCTCTGTGCTCCAACTAAACTCAACCATTTGCTGTTTACAAATATGCTACAGACTTTCCTTCTGTCATTCCCAAAGCCTAGAATTACCTTTTTCGCTTCTGTCTTCTTCCCTTTAATTCCATCGTTGACTCCTCCATGTAGTCAACAGGCTTGCTTCAGTCATTCCAGCCATAAATGATTTTATTGGAATTTTTGTCACATTTTGTTAATTTATTTTTTTAAAAAATTTTATTTATTTATTTATTTTTGGCTGCGTTGGGTCTTCGTTGCGGTGCGCGGGCTTCTCATTGCGGTGGCTTCTCCTGTTCCAGAGCACAGGCTCTAGGTGCGTGGGCTTCAGTAGTTGTGGCACGAGGGCTCAGTAGTTGTGGAGCACGGGCTTAGTTGCTCTGCGGCATGTGGGATCTTCCTGGACCAGGGCTCGAACCCACGTCCCCTGCATTGGCAGGTGGATTCTTAACCACTGCGCCACCAGGGAAGTCCCTGTTAATTTTTTTCTGATGATACCTAATAGATTTGACTTTTCATTATGGATATTTGTAACATTTTCTGTCACTTAATAATGCTTTCTGACAGTAACAACACTTCACATGTAATAGACAGCCAAATATTTGAATAATTTTAAATGTTTTAAAGGAAAGCTGAAGTTAGATATTTTCTCAAATGTTAGGATTTATTCCAGCTAATTTTTGCTTTCTGGAATTAGTAAATGTTCTTTTTCCCTGCGTGATAGTTCCTGTATACCTCAAATGTTTTCCACTTAAAGGCTGATTATGGAGAAACTTATTTCAAATTATAAAAGTGTTAGGGGTAAAAATATATCATTAAAGTGGAACTAGTGCATTTCATAATTCATTTCCTTAAATCCCTATTTGAATAGTATTTCACATACAAATATACAATGATTTGAAATTTTTTATTTCAGATTGCTACAAAGGATCCTTTAAACCCAATTAAACAAGATGTGAAAAAAGGAAAACTCCGTTATGTTGCAAATTTGTTCCCTTATAAAGGATATATCTGGAACTATGGTGCCATCCCTCAGGTATGTCTCTGTGCACTTGCTAGAAATGTACTTTTTAGCTTACAAAAATTTAACCTACTACTGTTAGTAAAAAAGATTTAAACACCTTCAAAAAGTTTTGCTATAGTAGATTATAAAAACATAAGGGGTAATTAACTCATTTTAATACTTCCTTAAGTAACTTATTTTCAAGATGAACTAAAATGTAAATATTTACAATGTTTGAATTCACATTTGAAAGTTTGCTCTTTTCTGAAATTTTTTTTATATGGACTGGTTATAAACTATACAAATTCCTTCTTTACAGAACGAGTGGCGTATCTATTGAGAGAGGCCATGTAGACTAGTGCTTAAAAGCACTGATCTTACGGCACCACACAGATGAGGGTGCAAATTCCAAGTCTGCCACTTACTTTTTTTTTAGATTTTTTTTGATGTGGACCATTTTAAAAGTCTTTATTGAATTTGTTACAGTATTCCTTCTGTTTTATGTTTTGGTTTTCTGGCCGGGAGGCATGTGGGATCTTAACTCCCCCATCGAACCCGCACCCCCTGCGTTGGGAGGCAAAGTCTTAACCACTGGACTGCCAGGGAAGTCCCAGTTGCAGCCTTCTAAAGCTTAAATCAGATTCATTATCATGTCCCTGCTTAAAACCTACCAGTGGCCCTCACTAAAACTGAAAATAAATCTAAACTGTCTACGAAAGCTTATCTAACTTGCCTCTGCTTCTTCCTCCCTGAGATGTTAATATTTTCTCCTGGGATATTCCTAGTACATAGCTTGTGTGTCTATTTGAGGAATAAAGCACTTAGTACCTGGCACATGTAAGTTCTCACAGCTGCTGACTTATATCTCTATAGTCCTGATTACTTTCTTTGTGCCAAGCTATTTGTGGTAAAGTAATAATGGGCTTCTGTTTCCTAAACAGTCAAAGCTTTGAGGAGGGGGGATATCTGCATTGTTTACCAATTTATCCCCAGCACAATACCAGTGTGTAGTAGGCTCTTATTTAATATTTGAATGAAGAATCACTAGCATCATGTCTACTATGAGTAAATAATGTATATTTAATTCTGGTTTGGTTAAGCTAATGCTGTGGCACTTAGGATCTTTAAATGAAATATTCAATTTATTTTCTTCCTGTTGATAAATGGTTTGTTTTTATTAACCATTAAGTCTATTAAGTGGAATCTACTGTGAAACGATCTGTAAGTTACTAAAACATAGGTCAAACCCATCTAGCTTGCTAGGTAGTCACAGAGTCGTTTGCTTTCGTTACAGCACTTCACCTTGTGCTTCAGTTGATTCACTATTTAGCCTTGAAATATCATCCCTCTGGGAACACATTGCTGAAATACTTACACTTCTGTAGGTTGGATTTGGCTTTGTTGGGTCCAGTCTTCCTTTTCCCCCTTTACTTTTATCTCTCTGCCTTTACTCCAGCTGAGTAAGCAAACAAATCCAAGAAATATGTTCCGGATTGGGAGGGAAAAGAACCAAAACAACAGCTACACTTTAAACTGAACTTCCTGGCAGGCACAGGCCATCACTTCTTCTGTGAGCTGCTCTGCAAGGACTCTGTCTTGCAGTTTAGCAGGGAAGAAACCCAGCAATTTAAAGCTTCAGCAAATCCTGATTAAACTTTTTATTCTTGGCTCCTGGTCAGCGATGACATTTTTGCCACAGGCACACGTCATTTCCATCTTAATATTACCACCTACCCATCTCTGCTTGGAGATTTATTTTAAAGAAAATCTGGTTAGTAGAAGATAGTAAGTACTAAAAGTTCATCAAAGCAGTTTTCTTTTACTATATTTTTTAAGTGAACATCTGGCTCTACATTTGTGTTTGCATATTGTCTCAGTTATTAGATAGTTGGGTTTTGTTTGTTTAAAATAGCATCATTATCCATTTTAAAGATTAAATTTAGTTCCGCATTATGCACTTAATAGGAGCCCAGCATTTAGTTAAGATTATTGTGTGTAGTTAAGATTCTTAGACATGAATAAAGAATTATTTTTAAAAAAGATCTTTTTAATGAGAATAAATAGCTGAAGATTCATATTTTTGCAGAAAGATCATGGGATGTTATCTTTTAATGCCAACATGATCCACTTTGTCATTAGCATATACAGGAATGATATACTGTATCTTATTTTTTTTTTTTAGACTTGGGAAGACCCAAGACACAACGATGAACACACCGGCTGCTGTGGTGACAATGACCCAATTGATGTGTGTGAAATTGGAAGCAAGGTAACGGAATCTGAAATATTTTTCTGTAGAGTTGAGATGATATCAATGAAATATACAAACTTCATACTTTTAAAAATATTGTAAATAACATATATGAATATTAGTGAAGTTATGATGGGTCTCTTTGGGTGACAAAAGTTTCCATTCTAAGCATTTCTACATTATAATTTGTACATTTAAACCTAGCCTAGAAAAAAATGTGTATTGTATGCATGTGTGTGGAAGAACTGTACATGTTCTGCATTGCTTTAGAAGGCAGATGAGTAGTCAGTAGATGAAGGCTACCAGGAGGCAACAAGGCAAACCTTGCCTAAGGATTTGGAATGACCAGTGAATTGGCCCAAACCAGGTAACCTCATGAGTTGGAGATTTATGGTAGGGATTCCTCTCTCAAGTAGGGTTGCTCTAAGATTCTGACTATAGTTATTTTCTTTATAATCTTTCCCAGTCTCAAGAAAATCTTAAGCGACTTAAAAGAAAGTTGTCATTCAGTTGCTTAACTCATCAAGTTCAGGCATATTGTATGACTTGCCTAACTCAGTGACTTCTATAAAATAAAAGGTAAAGAAAGTACATTAAAATAGGTACTTGAAATAAATTATGGAGGACTTTTTCTTCAGCACCATCGATGACAGATTAAAAACATTAATTACCCTCAACTCTGATGGGACTAATGGACACTTGTTTAGCTTTTTTTTTTAACATCTTTATTGATAATTGCTTTACATTGTTCTGTTAGTTTCTGCTGTATAACAAAGTGAATCAGCTATATGTATACATATATCCCCATATCCCTTACCTCTTGTGTCTCCCTCCATCCCTCCCTATCCCACCCCTCTAGATGGTCACAAAGCACGAAGCTGATCTTCCTGTGCTATGCAGCTGCTTCCCATTAGCTATCTGTTTTACATTCGATAGTGTATGTATGTCAATGCCACTCTCTTACTTTGTCTCAGCTTACCCTTCCCCCTCCCTTTGTCCTCAAGTCCATTCTCTACATCTGCATCTTTATTCCTGTCCTGTCCCTAGGTTCTTCAGAACCATTTTTTTTTGATTCCATATATATATGTTAGCATACGGTATTTGTTTTTGTCTTTCTGACTTACGTCACTCTGTATGACAGACTCTAGGTCCATCCACCTCACTACAAATAACTCAATTTCGTTTCTTTTTATGGCTGAGTAATATTCCATTGTATATATGTGGCACATCATCTTTATCCATTTATCTGTCGATGGACACTTAGGTTGGTTCCATGTCCTGGCTATTGTAAATAGTGCTGCAGTGAACATTGTGGTACATGACTCTTTTTGAATTATGATTTTCTCAGGATATATGCCCAGTAGTGGGATTGCTGGGTCATGTGGTAGTTCTATTTTTAGTTTTTTAAGGAACCTCCATACTGTTCTCCATAGTGGCTGTATCAATTTACATTCCCACCAACAGTGCAAGAGGGTTCCCTTTTCTCCACACCCTCTCCAGTATTTATTGTTTGTAGATTTTTTGATGATGGCCATTCTGACCAGTGTGAAGTGATACCTCATTTTAGTTTGGATTTGCATTTCTCTAATTATTAGTGACGTTGAGCATCCTTTCATGTGTTTGTTGGCATTCTGCATATCTTTGGAGAAATGTCTATTTAGGTCTTCTGCCCATTTTTGGATTGGGTTGTTTGTTTTTTTGATATTGAGCTGCATGAGCTGCTTGTATATTTTGGAGGTTAATCCTTTGTCAGCTGTTTCATTTGCAAATACTTTCTTCCATTCTGAAGGTTATCTTTTCGTCTAGTTTCTGGTTTCCTTTGCTGTGCAAAAGGTTTTAAGTTTCATTAGGTCCCATTCATTTTTGTTTTTATCTCCATTTCTCTAGGTGGTGGGTCAAAAAGGATCTTGCTGTGATTTATGTCATAGAGTGTTCTGCCTATGTTTTCCTCTAAGAGTTTTATAGTATCTGGCCTTACATTTAGATCTTTAATCCATTTTGAGTTTATTTTTGTGTATGGTGTTAGGGAGTGTTCTAATTTCATTCTTTTCATGTAGCTGTCCAGTTTTCCCAGCACCACTTATTTAAGAGGCTGTCTTTTCTCTATTGCATATTCTTGCCTCCTTTATTAAAGATAAGGTGACCATATGTGCGTGGGTTTTTCTCAGGGCTTTCTATCCTGTTCCACTGATCTATATTTCTGTTTTTGTGCCAGTACCATACTGTCCTGATTACTGTAGCTTTGTAGTATAGTCTGAAGTCAGGGAGCCTGATTCCTCCAGCTCCATTTTTCTTTCTTAATATTGCTTTGGCTATTCGGGGTCTTTTGTGTTTCCACACAAATTGTGAAACTTTTTGTTCTAGTTCTGTGAAAAATGCCATTGGTAGTTTGATAGGGATTGCGTTGAATCTGTAGATTGCTTTGGGTAGTAGAGTCATTTTCACAATGTTGATTCTTCCAATCCAGGAACATGGTCTATCTCTCCATCTCTTTGTATCATCTTTAATTTCTTTCATCAGTGCCTTACAGTTTTCTGCATACAGGTCGTTTGTCTCCTCAGGTAGGTTTATTCCTAGGTATTTTTTTCTTTTTGTTGCAATGGTAAATGGGAGTGTTTCCTTAATTTCTCTTTCAGATTTTTCATCATTAGTGTACAGGAATGCAAGAAATTTGTGTGCATTAATTTTGTATCCTGCTGCTTTACCAAATACATTGATTAGCTCTAGTAGTTTTCTGGTAGCATCTTTAGGATTCTCTATGTATAGTATCATGTCATCTGCAAGCAGTGACAGCTTTACTTCTTTTCTGATTTGGATTCCTTTTATTTCTTTTTGTTCTCTGATTGCTGTGACTAAAACCTCCAAAACTATGTTGAATAATAGTGGTGAGAGTGGACATCCTTGTCTTGTTCCTGATCTTAGTGGAAATGGTTTCAGTTTTTCACCATTGAGAACGATGTTGGCTGTGGGTTTGTCATATATGGCCTTTATTATGTTGAGATAAGTTCCCTCTATGCCTACTTTCTGGAGGGCTTTTATCATAAATGGGTGTTGAATTTTGTCAAAAGGTTTTTCTGCATCTATTGAGATTATCATATGGTTTTTATCCTTCAATTTGTTAATATGGTATATCACATTGATTGATTTGCGTATATTGAAGAATCCTTGCATTCCTGGGATAAACCCCACTTGATCATGGTGTATGATCCTTTTAATGTGCTGCTGGATTCATTTTGCTAGTATTTTGCTGAGGATTTTTGCATCTATGTTCATCAGTGATACTGGCCTGTAGTTTTCTTTTTTTGTAACATCTTTGTCTGGACATTTTGGTATCAGAGTGATGGTGGCCTCATAGAATGAGTTTGGGAGTATTCCACCCTCTGCTATATTTTGGAAGAGTTTGAGAAGTATAGGTGTTAGCTCTTCTCTAAATGTTTGATAGAATTCGCCTGTGAAGCCATCTGGTCCTGGACTTTTGTTTGTTGGAAGATTTTTAATCACAGTTTCAATTTCAGTGCTTGTGATTGGTCTGTTCATGTTTTCTATTTCTTCCTAGTTCAGTCTTGGAAGGTTGTACTTTTCTAAGAATTTGCCTATTTCTTCCAGGTTGTCCATTTTATTGGCATAGAGTTGCTTGTAGTAATCTCTCATGATCCTTTGTATTTCTGCAGTGTCAGTTGTTACTTCTCCTTTTTCATTTCTAATTCTGTTGATTTGAGTCTTCTCCCTTTTTTTCTTGATGAGTCTGGCTAATGGTTTATCAATTTTTTTTATCTTCTCAAAGAACCAGCTTTTAGTTTTATTGATCTTTGCTATCGTTTCCTTCATTTCTTTTTCATGTATTTCTGATCTGATCTTTATGATTTCTTTCCTTCTGCTAACTTTGGGGTTTTTTTGTTCTTCTTTCTCTAATTGCTTTAGGTGTAAGGTTAGATTATTTGAGATTTTTCTTGTTTATTGAGGTAGGATTGTATTGCTATAAACTTCCCTCTTAGAACTGCTTTTGCTGCATTGCATAGGTTTTGGGTCATCGTGTTTTCATTGTCATTTGTTTCTAGGTGTTTTTTTAATTTCCTCTTTGATTTCTTCAGTGATTTCTTGGTTATTTAGTAGCATATTGTTTAGCCTCCATGTGTTTGTATTTTTTACAGTTTTTTTCCTGTAACTGATATCTAGTCGCATAGCATTGTGGTCAGAAAAGGTACTTGATACATTTTCAATTTTCTTAAATTTAAAGGCTTGATTTGTAACCCAAGGTATGATCTATCCTGGAGAATCTTCTGTGAACACTTGAGAAGAAAGTGTATTCTGTTGTTTTTGGATGGAATGTCCTATAAATATCAGTTAAGTCCATCTTGTTTAATGTATCATTAAAAGCTTGTTTCCTTATTTATTTTCATTTTGGATGATCTGTCCATTGGTGAAAATGGGGTGTTAAAGTCCCCTACTATTATTGTGTTACTGTCGATTTCCCCTTTTATGGCTGTTAGCATTTGCCTTATGTATTGAGGTGCTTCTATGTTGGGTGCATAAATATTTACAACTGTTATATACTCTTGGTCTGAACCCTTGATCATTATGTAGTATCCTTCTTCATCTCTTGTAATAGTCTTTATTTTAAAGTCTATTTTGTCTGATATGAGAATTGCTACTCCAACTTTGTTTTGATTTCCATTTGCATGGAATATCTTTTTCCATCCCCTCACTTTCAGTCTGTATGTGTCCCTAGGTCTGAAATGGGTCTCTTGCAGACAGCATATATATGGGTCTTGTTTTTGTATCCATTCAGCCAGTCTATGTCTTTTGGTGGGAGCATTTAATCCATTTACATTTAAGGTAATTATCCATATGTATGGTCCTATTACCATTTTCTTAATTGTTTTGGGTTTGTTATTGTAGGCCTTTTCCTTCTCTTGTGTTTCCTGCCTAGAGAATTTCCTTTAGCATTTGTTGTAAAGCTGGTTTGGTGGTGCTGAATTCTCTTAGCTTTTGCTTGTCTGTAAAGGTTTTAATTTCTCCTTCGAATCTGGTTGAGATCCTTGCTGGGTAGAGTAATCTTCATTGTAGGTTTTTCCCTTTCATCACCTCAAATGTGTCCTGCCACTCCCTTCTGGCTTGCAGAGTATCTGCTGAAAGATCAGCTGTTAACCTTATGGGAATTTCTTTGTATGTTATTTGTTGCTTTTCCCTTGCTGCTTTTTTTAAAAATAAATTTATTTATTTTGGGCTGCGTTGGGTCTTCGTTGCTGTGCGCAGGCTTTCTCTAGTTGCGGTGAGCAGGGGCTACTCTTTGTTGCAGTGCGCGGGCTTCTCATTGTGGTGGCTTCTGTTGTTGCGGAGCATGGGCTCTAGGCACGCGGACTTCAGTAGCTTGGCTTGAAGACTCTAGAGCGCAGGCTCAGTAGTTTTGGTGCACGGGCTTAGTTGCTCTGCAGCATGTGAGATCTTCCTGGACCAGGGCTCGAACCCGTGTCTCCTGCATTGGCAGGGGGATTCTTAACCACTACACCACCAGAGAAGCCCTCCCTTGCTTCTTTTAATATTTTTTCTTTGTATTTAATTTTTGATAGTTTGATTAATATGTGTCTTGGTGTGTTTCTCCTTGGATTTATCCTGTATGGGACTCTCTGTTCTTCCCTGGACTTGATAGACTCTCTCCTTTCCCATATTAGGGAAATTTTCAATTATAATCTCTTCAAATATTTTCTCAGTCCCTTTCTTTTTCTCTTCTTCTTCTGGGACCCCTATAATTCGAATGTTGGTGCATTTAATGTTGTCCCAGAGGTCTCCGACATTTTCCTCAATTCTTTTCATTCTTTTTTCTTTATTCTGCTCTGTGGTAGTTATTTCCACTATTTTATCTTCCAGGTCACTTATTTGTTCTTCTGCCTCCATTATTCTGCTATTGACTCCTTCTAGAGAATTTTTAATTTCATTTATTGTGTTGTTTGTCATTGTTTGTTTGCTCTTTAGTTCTTCTAGGTTCTTGTTAAACGTTTCTTGTATTTTCTCCATTCTAGTTCCAGGATTTTGGATCATCTTTACTATCATTATTCTCAATTCTTTTCCAGGTTGACTGCCTATTTCCTCTTCATTTGTTTGGTCTGGTGGGTTTTTACCTTGCTCCTTCATCTGCTGCATATTTCTCTGTCTTCTCATTTTGCTTAACTTACAGTGTTTGGGGTGTCCTTTTCACAGGCTGCAGGTTCGTAGTTCCTATTATTTTTGGTGTCTGTGCCCAGTGGGTAAGGTTGGTTCAGTGGCTTGTGTAGGCTTCCTGGTCGGGGGGACTGGTGCCTGTGGTCTGGTGGATGAGGCTGGATCTTGTCTTTCTGGTGGGCAGGATCGCATCCGGTGGTACGTTTTGGGGTGTCTGTGAACTTAGTATGATTTTAGACAGCCTCTCTGCTAATGGGTGGGGTTGTTTTCCTGTCTTGCTTGTTGTTTGTCTTGGTGTATCCAGCACTGGAGCTTGCTGATCATTGAATGGAGCTGGGTCTTAGCTTTGAGACAGAGATCTCTGGGAGAGCTCTCGCTGATTGATATTATGTGGGGCCAGGAGGTCTCTGGTGATCCAGTGTCCTGAATTCGCCTCTCCCACCTCAGAGGCTCTGGCCTGACACCTGGCTGGAGCACCAAGACCCTTTTGGGAAGTCTGAGGTCTTCTGCCAGCATTCAGTAGGTGTTCTGTAGGAGTTGTTCCACATGTAGATGTATTTTTGATGTATTTGTGGGGTGGAAGGTGGATCTCCACATCTTACTCCTCCTCCATCTTGAAGGTCCCTCCTAACTTTTTAAAAATTGCTTAAAGGAACAATCTTAAGTTTGCAGAAATTTGGCGTCTTCCTCATTTCCTATTATCCACCAAGTAAAACTTTTCTTCCAAAGTTTCATTCTGTAGTATTGATCTGGCTGTGTTTTTTGACTTTCAGGTATGTGCAAGAGGGGAAATAATCAGGGTGAAAGTTCTGGGCATACTGGCTATGATCGATGAAGGGGAAACCGACTGGAAAGTCATTGCCATTAACGTGGATGATCCTGATGCAGCCAATTATAATGGTAAGAAATATTTGTAGGGTCTGAAGTCTTTATACCTAAATCTTACCCAGCACCAAACTTAACCTGTAATGACAGAGTTGTAAGCCCATGCCTTCAAACTGTTAAAGAATGGAGGAGCAAAACATTTAACAAAGCATTGTTATTTCTACTACTGAACTTCTGTGGTTAACTAAGTAAACTTTCTCCTTCATTCCAGGAAAGAACAAATCTGGTAGTTTGTATATCCTGTTTTCTTCTTTCCTTCCCCACATGCTAACACTTAGTTGCTCTATTTATTTATTTTTAAAAATTTGAAAACTGAGATATAATCCACATGCCATAAAATTCACCATTTTAAAGTGTACAGTTCTGTGGGTTTTGATACATACACTAGTCTGTTAACCATCACCACTATCTAATTCCAGAACATTTTCACCACTCTGACAGGAAGCCCCATATCCATTAGCAGTCACCCCCTATCCCCACATCGCTCAGTCCCTGACGACTACCAGTCTATTGTCTGTCTTTATGGATTTTCCTATTCTGAAAATTTCACACAAATGGGGTCACATGATATCCGGCTTCTTTCAGCTAGCATACTGGTTTCAAGGTTCATCCACATTGTAACATGTATCAGTACTTCATTCCCTTTTTTTTTTGGTGGTGAAATTAACATAACATAAAATTCACCATTTGAACTATTTTAAAGTGTACAGTTCAGTGGCATTTAGTACATTCACAGTGTTGTGCAACTCACCACTCATCTCATTCTAGAACATTTACATCACCCCAAAGACAAACTCTGTACCTTTTAGTAGTCACTCCCTGTTCCCTCCTCCTCCCAGGACCCGACAACCACTAATCTGCTTTCTGTGTCCATGAATTTGCCTATTCTGGATATTTCATATACATGGAATTGTAAAATATGTGGCCTTTTTGTGTCAGGTTTCTTTTACTTAGCATAAGGTTTTCTAGGTTCATCCATGTTGTAGCATGTATCAGTACTCATTTTTTTAATGGCTGAGTTATATTCTATTATATAGATATATATCACATTTTGTTTGTCCATTCATCTGTTGATGGACATTTGGGTTGTTTTTGGCTATTAGGAATAATGCAGCTGCTATGAACATTCCTGTACAAGTTTTTGTGTGGACGTGTGTTTTTAATCCTCTTGGGTGTATATACCTAGGAGTGGAGTTCCTGAGTCATATGGTAACTCTTATGTTTAGCCTCTTGAGAAACTGCCAAACTTTTTTCCAAAGCGGCTGCACCATCTTACAGTCCTGCCAGCAGTGCATAATGTTCCGATTTTTCTACTTCTTTGCCAGCACTAGTTGTTATTTATCTTTTTAAATTATAACCCTTCTAGTGGGGTGTGTCTTTTTATTTTTGAGTTATAAGAGTACTTACATGTTTTGGATACTAAACCTTTATCAGATATATGATTTGTCTGTATTTTCTTACATTTTGTGGATTTGTCCTTTCATTTTCTTTTTTTTTTTTTTTTTTTTTTTTGCGGCACGTGGGCCTCTCACTGTTGTGGCCTCTCCCGTTGCGGAGTACAGGCTCAGCGGCCATGGCTCACGGGCCCAGCCGCCCCGCGGCACGCGGGATCCTCCCGGACCGGGGCACGAACCCGTGTCCCCTGCATCGGCAGGCGGACTCTCAACCTCTGCGCCACCAGGGAAGCCCTGTCCTTTCGTTTTCTTAATGGTATCCTTTGAAGCACTCAAGTTTTTCGTTTTGATGTAGTCTATTCTTTTATTGCTTGTGCTTTTGGTATCATTATCTAAGAAACCATTGCCTAATCCAAGGTCACAAAGACTTAGTTATGTTTCCTTCTAAGAATTTTATAAATATAGCACTTACATTATTTCTTTCTGCTGTTTTACAGAGTACGATCTCATATATATTTAAATATATGCAAATTATATGTAAACTCATTTAAAAAGGACTCAACGCCAACCTTTAATAGTACATTGGGAAGAAAGATGAAAAGAGTCTGACTTTTTGTTTCAAATACTTCTGTATTGACTAAATTTTGTACGATGAGAATGCATTCCGACATTTAGCTCTGATTCTAAATGTAGGAATGTGTGTCCATTTTCAGATGTGCTATTTACACAAGAGTGCACATGCTAAATAGCATGCTTTGGCCACAGTTAATGAAGCCACGCCATCATTACATCAGCACAATTTTCTGGGTGTCATTTCCCTGCAGTAGAGGTTATTAGGACCCTAAAATTTTCTCTGGGGGGCTGGCCCCATGATGCAAGCAGTATGCAGCTTTCCTTAAATGTCAGCCTAAGGCAATGTCCATCATCAGTTATAACTGGAAGAGTATTAGGTAGAACTAACTAAGAGTAGAACTCTTGACAAGCCACAACTTTGGGAGGGATACACACAGAGCCATGGAAGAGGATGGCCTACGCAGTAAAGCAACCAAGTTGACCATGTTGATCCCCTTTGTTATTGTGAGCCCACGACAGCCAGTGACCCTTCTGCCTCAATTGTGGGCATCAGGAAATTGAGCATTTTATGCACATGGTTGCATGCTGGTTAGAGGCTGAATCCAGGGAACAGCACAGAACTGGTGCTGTCTTTGGTAGGATCTTTTTTTTTTTTAATTTATTTTATTCTGAAATTCAGTGACTTTTTGGGGGGGTATTTTTATATTTTAATCCTGGGGGGTTTTTTTGTTTGGTTTTTTTTTTGCCATGTGGTTTGTGAGATCTTAGTTCCCTGACCAGGGAGTGAACCCGGGCCCTTGGCAATGAAAGCACGGAGTCCTAACCACTGGACTGCCAGGGAAGTCCTTGTCTTTGGTAGTATCTTTTTTTTTTTTTTTGGGGGGGGTTTTTTTTTTTTTTTTGCGGTATGCGGGCCTCTCACTGTTGTGGCCTCTCCCGTTGCGGAGCACAGGCTCCGGACGCACAGGCTCAGTGGCCATGGCTCACGGGCCCAGCCGCTCCGCGGCATGTGGGATCTTCCCAGACTGGGGCACGAACCTGTGTCCCCTGCATCGGCAGGCGGACTCTCAACCACTGCGCCACCAGGGAAGCCCTCTTTGGTAGTATCTTGATGTGGCATCAGGAGGCAGTTCAGGGAGCTCTGCAGACCACTGGCTTTGTCTGTACGTGTATAATGTACAACTGGAGGAACAAAAATTGACTGAGTTCTTTTCTCCTACTTTTTTCCTCTGGGTCTGGTGTTCACAGTTCCCTAGTCAGGATGCAGCATACCTTTCAATACCTGGTTCACAGTCAGTGAGTTAATCAACTGTTATATTTTTCCTTGCTGCAATGTAATACAAAAATATGTTTGATCTTTGTCTCCAGTTCCTGGCAAGGAACTCCTAAAACACTGGGACTTTCCTGAGTAACGAGTGTCATTTTTATTCATAATGAGCCCCTTTCATCACCCCTGAGTTTATGCTAATAAGGTGACTTACGGTGGGGCCCCTAGCTAGCCTCAGACCAGTTCAGTCAACAGAAAAACTGAATGATTAGAGGGTGGGAACCCCCAGCCCCAACCACTGACCTCTGGGATCGGGAGGGGAGGCTCCATAAAAAGTCTGGAGTCACGAGATGTAGAGCACTTGTAAGTTGGTGAACACACTGAATTGCTGGGAGGGTGGCACGCCTCCCCACCAGAGGGCATGGAAACTATGCACCCCGCATACTGTGCCCTATGCATCTCCTCCATTGGACTGTTCCTGAGTTGTATCCTTTATACTAAACCAGTAAACATAGCACAGTGTTTTCTTGAGTTTTGTGAGTCTTTCTAGCAAATTATCAAACCTGAGGAGAGAGTTGTAGGGAACTCTGATTTATAGCTGTTGGTCAGAAGTATGGGTGGCCTTGGACTTGGCGATCAGCGTCTGAAGTGGGATCAGTCTTGTGGAACTGAACCCTCTGACTGTGGGACTTGATGCTAACTCCAGTTAGATAGTGTCATAATTGAATTGTCGGACACCCAGTTGGTATTCCTAAGGAATAGAACTGGATGGAAAATTTGTTGGAAGATACCCTACACTTGTATTTTGGATTTCTGGATTTTCAAACTATTTCTGTATCAGATGATACGTTTTATATGAATTCTAAGTTCCTTGAAATTTATCAGTGTTTAAACATTTCCCAGTTCAGTTTGTAACCTTTCCATACTTTTAGTGGTACCCTGATAATAAAATGCGTGGTATTCTTTAACTATGTAGATTATAAACTGGGCTTAAGCAAAGTTATTTTATAGAAATATAAATAAGCTGTTGTTGAATGTATTCCTCCTTCCAATTACAATTTTCCTGGTGGATTTTTTTTTTTTTTTGCACATGTATCTAATATTTGTTTGCATGGAGAAGCAGTTCAGTCATTTAAACTTGAGTTTGATGACATTGAGGCTAGGCACTGTTAATGGCTGTACAGAAACTTTTAAAAGTTTTTTACACAGGACACTTTTTTTTGTTGGCCAGAACTAAAGTATTGTGATACTGAATGCCTATACTGTAGAGTGAGAAAAGCCTATTCACATTTAATATGTAACCTATCAATGAATATGTATAATGCATTTTTCTTGTCTTTTTGTGTGTAATTGGGGTGTGATCCTCGAATACAGCCTCAACCTGTCTTTTGGTATCTTCTGTCCATCTCTTAGAAGTTTATGTACACCTGCCGAACTATTCTCATTATGTAGCTGCCAGTTATTTCTCCCTTCTCTTATCTAGTAGGAGTTACTATGGTACTGATTGTTCTCTTAGTATACTTAATGTCAGAGCTATTTTAAGATACTAGATGATTTCCTTTTATTTATTTATTTAATTTATTTTTGGCTGCGTTGGGTCTTAGTTGCTTCGCGGGCTTTCTCTAGTTGAGGCGAGCAGGGGCTACTCTTCGCTGCAGTGCCCAGGCTTCTCACTGTGGTGGCTTCTCTTGTTGCGGAGCATGGGCTCTAGGCGCGCAGGCTTCAGTAGTTGTGGTGCAAGGGCTCAGTAGTTGTGGTGCAAGGGCTCAGTAGTTGTGGCTCAAGGGCTCTAGGGCGCAGGCTCAGTAGTTGTGGCGCATGGGCTTAGTTGCTCTGTGGCATGTGGGATCTTCCCAGGTCAGGGCTCAAACCTGTGTCCCCTGCACTGGCAGGTGGATTCTTAACCACTGCGCCACCAGGGAAGCCCCGATGATTTCCTTTTAATGTGTGTATGTGTTCTCTTCTCAACAAGGTGTTAGCTCTAACGTTGTCTTGAAAGTTTTTGATAATCCATCCCGTAGCTCTTTCAAAGTACGCACTTGATATTTTTATTGAATGCATAAATAATTACATACACATCTTGCAATCTGAGAAGAGAATCTTATTCTCTTCTTAGATATTAATGATGTCAAGCGGCTGAAACCTGGCTACCTGGAAGCTACTGTGGACTGGTTTAGAAGGTACAAGGTTCCTGATGGAAAACCTGAGAACCAGTTTGCTTTCGACGCAGAATTTAAAGATAAGGTAATGTGTCACTCAGAACTGTAGCTTTAGGCCTATTTGTATTGAGACTTATAATTTAACCATATTGTTACCATCTAAAGACAATATCGTCATAAAACAGATGTCTAAAGACACACGACAGGCTTGATGTTGATTTATTCATTTAAATGATTTCTTCCATTTTTGATAGAAAGAAGTGATTCAAAAGAGACTAAGTTATCAGGCTTTGGGAAAATATCGAGAATAAGAAAAGAACACGTTTCTATTATTCTAACGTATATCTCTTCAAATTATAGGACTTTGCAATTGATATTATTAAAAGCACTCATGACTATTGGAGAGCATTAGTGACTAAGAAAACTGATGGAAAAGGAATCAGTTGGTAAGCATTAACTCTTTTCTGCATGTTTAACACACAAAGCAGACTAGCTTACTCCAGAGGTTTTAATTACCTTAACATACTCCACCGTTACATTCACTTAGGGAAAGACACTGGTTTTGTCAATGCTTATTAAGTCAGTAGGAAGTGTAGACTGAAAGAAAAACTACACAACGGGAAGGTTGTGAGTTAAGTTTTATTCGAGGACTGTAGCCGGGAAGATAGCCTCTCAGATAGCTCTGAGGAACTGCTCTGGAGAGATAAGGGAGGAGCCAGGATATATATGAACTTTTTTGCCGGGAAAACATGTAGTCAAGCATAAAAAGATTACTGCTATTCATAAAGAAGAGACCTCTCGAGTTAATGATTTTAGTGTTTTTCTATGTATGGGAAGAGGCAAGAATCTGGGGTCATGTGAAATTTTTTCTTAGAAATGCATGTTAACTATCTAGGGGCCAATATACCCAAATGTTTCCTGGTTTTCTCCATCCTGAATTCCCCTCAGGGCTCACTGTCCGTGGGTGACTGTAGTGGCTAATGGCTTGATCCTTGTAGAACTGGAATGGCAGGCAACATTTTTTTTCTTTACAGAAGGTAACTATATAAACAACTGAAAAATGCCACAAGATACTCTCTGAATAAGTACAAACTAAAACTATAAAGGGCGCAGTGAGATCAGAGCTTTGTAAGGCTAATCGGGAAAACCTGCCTAGCAACAGGGTGCTCAGAATGGGATGGGTATAATCAGGTTGAGTTCAAGGGTTGGTGTTCTCTGATGTGAATATGTAAGGTTCATTACAACTAAACCAGGATCTACTATGCACACTGAATTAACTACTACTACTACTAATAGCTAATATGACTGAGCAGTTAATATTTGCCAAGCCTGCAACACAGATGCAGGGAGATTAAACTTAACCAAAGTCATACCACAGTAAGCATTTTGGAGTTAGGACTCGCATCCAAGTCTGTCTGGCCCCAGATCATTTTTAGTACAGTACTTCCTCTTTTAAAGCTTATAAAAGAATGCCCACCATTACCACTTAACTAGTGTTGTTCTGGAAATACTAGTTGATGAAGTAAATAAGAGAAAGAAGATGCAGGAATATTGGAAAAGGGGGAGCAAATTGTTGCAGATGATATGATTGTGTACCCAGAAAACCCTAGAAAAAAGAGCTCAGCAAGGTGAATAATTACAAAATGAGTATATATGTACATTGCTAGCTTTCTATATGAAGTGTAACAGAAACTATAATGGAGGAAAAGATCTCATGTAGAATAGTATTTAAAAACAAAACACGGGGCTTCCCTGGTGGCGCAGTGGTTGAGAGTCCGCCTGCCAATGCAGGGGACATGGGTTCGTGCCCCGGTCCGGGAGGATCCCACATGCCGCGGAGCGGCTGGGCCCGTGAGCCATGTCCGGAGCCTGTGCTCCGCAACGGGAGAGGCCACAACGGTGAGAGGCCCGCGTACAGAAAAAAAAAAAAAAAAAAAAAAAAAAAAAAAAAAACACAGTATAAATAAGAAACCCGAAGGACCCAGAAGAAGAAAAGTTTGACTCTACTGAGAAATATAAAAGATGTTAAATAGAAAGGTATATATTCATGAATAACATTCAGTTTCATCTAGAAAAAATCTGCATCTCAGAATAACAAGGGAAGTTCTGAAAAAAGTAAGGGTAGTGGTGGTGAGGAAGAGTGTTAATTATTTTGGTACTGTTTAGTAATATTGTTTTACTAAGAATTTGGTACTGAAGAAGAAAGTCAAATTATTCAGTTCTGTTAGAGTTTGATAGACCTAAAGTAGATCTAAAGATGTATGGGAATTCAATTTATAATAAAGAAGATGTTTTAAATGAGTGGTTTGGACCAACCACTGTTTAGGAAGAAAATAAGACTAGATCTCTATCTCACTCCTTACATTCCTTACGCCAGATATACACACTGGCAACCACCCTCATGGCTGTGGCCGTTTCATTTTGGAAAGGTGCTGTAACCAGGCAGGTGCTCCACAAGTGCCCTGTGCAAGCAACCCAGCACCAGTGTTCTTACCTCCAACTACTTTATATCCACATGTTAACTGGGTGCTGGCTGCAAACTAGGGTTTGTAACCCTAGTCTTACATCAGCATTTAATTACAGACAGATAAATTGTAATGTGAGAAAATTCTAGAAAAAGTATAGGTGAATTTATTCATTAGCTTGTAATAGGGAAGACCTTTCCAAACAGAAGACAAACTCAAAATCCATAAAAGAAAGATTTACTTGTGGTATTATTTTTTTATGTATCAGGAGACAATTTTTCCCAGTTTCTGCTTAAACAACACATGACAGAGGGCTAAATTCCTTAATTTATAAATAGCTTATTCTAATTGATAAGAAAAAGAATAATTCAATAGAAGGAGAGGAACAGATAAAAAAAGAAAATTTACAGATAAGAAGATGTACAGTCTCATTTTATAATTTTTTTTAATAAATTCTTTCAGGATTTGTTTATTTCATTCGTAGTGGAATTAGTTTATTCTTTTTTTTTTTTTTTTTTGGCCGTGTTGGGTCTTTGTTGCTGTGCGTGGGCTTTTCTAGTTGTGGCGAGCGGGGGCTACTCTTCGTTGCGGTGCGCAGGCTTTCCATTGAGGTGGCTTCTCTTGTTGCAGAGCATGGGCTCTAGGCGTGCGGGCTTCAGCAGTTGCAGCACGCGGGCTCAGTAGGTGCAGCACGTGGGCTCTAGAGTGCAGGCTCAGTAGTTGTAGCACGTGGGCTTAGTTGCTCCGCAGCATGTGGGATCTTCCCAGACCAGAGATTGAACCTGTGTCTGCTGCATTGGCAGGCGGATTCTTAACCATTGTGCCACCAGGGAAGTCCTCATTTTATAATTTAAAATGCAGCTCAGAAAGATAGTGTTATCCCCCAGTAGCTTTGCAAAATTTTAAAAAATTAAATGATAGCTGGGATGGCAAGAATATCTATATCTATCTATCTGTCTATCTATCTATCTATCTATCTGTCTATATGGTTGGTGAGAGTTTAAATGGGTACAACCTTTGTGAAGGGCAATTTGACAATATTCAGCCCAAAATTTTTAATGCATGTATTTCTTTGTAGAACCACTACTAGGAATGTATCCTATAGATATAGTCCCAAAAGATTTATGTATAAGGATGTTCATTGCAGTGTCATTTATAATAGCAAAAAGTTAGAAACAACCAAAATGTAATGGTTAAGCACATCCATATAATAGAACAGTATATGTCACAGAAAAAAAAAGTTCTCTCTATGTTGATAAGGAAAGACAACCAAAATATATTAAGTGAGAAAAGCAAAGTCCATAGTAGTATATTTAGTATGATCTCATTTATGCAAGGTGAGATACACACACACACCCCAGCATCTGTTTATATTTAAATTTTTTTTTCTGGAGGGAAACAAGAGCTATAGATAATGATTGCCTTTGGAGACAACCATTTGGAGATGGGAGGGAGAGAGGCTTTCAATTTGTGACTTTCTGAATTTTCTAACTATATATGTGTATTACTTTTTTTTATACATGTCAGTTTATCTGGGTAGTAAGATTTTTTTCTGATTATGAGAAAATCCTAATGTCAAAATAATTCTCAGGAATCTTCTGTTCTGTAAGTCAGAATAATGTCCTGTAAAATGCAAACATTGTCTCTCCACAAACAAGAAAAACTGAGCACACTTACACATTTGTGTGAAAATGTACAATCATGAGACTTTGCTTTTAATAACTTCTCTATTTTGTGGTGTCCTATTATTTCTATGGAAATGGGCTTAATGCATGTTAAGTGGCAGGTAACTGAAGATATTTATTTTTCATTTTAATAGAATATTTCTGATCATACCCATGTTATAATAATACACAATAATTTAATACATAGGAAATTTTGAACTATAGTTAACCAAAAAAAGTTTTTAAAAAATCATTTTAATCACAGTTTTCCCATAGATACTCTTATTAACATTTAGAGTTTTTTCTTTTTACAGTCCTTTGTGTATAAGTATAATATTTTCAAAAATAATTAGGATCATATTGTATATAAAATTTGTTTTATGGTTTAAAAAAGTTAACACTATAAGCATTTCTCATGTCATTAAGAATATAATGCTTTCCTACTATATAACATTCCATCTGTGTAATATTCCATCTCATGGATAAATCATTTTTAATCATCCCTGTTGTTGGACATTTTGGTTACTTCCAAGTTTTCACTCTTACCAGTAGTGAAATCGTGTATGTTGAACATCTTTGTACATCATAGTTTAAATCTCTGAGTTCTGAGGTGTGGAATTTATCCATCAAAGAGTATGTGCTTTTTAAAAGGTTTTAGAAGGTTTTAGACACATTTGTTTGTTTGTTTTTTAATTTTTGTCTCTTACTTTTTCTTTTTTTATTTTGTTGTGGACACATTTTACCAGATTATTTTTCAGGAATATTGAACCAGGTGTTACTCCTGCCAGGAGTGTCTATCTCAGATGTCAACACTGACAGAAACTGGATTTTTTTGTTTTTTGTTTTTTTCATTTTATCTAATTAGGAAAGATATGTTTGTCATTTTCATTTGCATCTTAGCTCTTTCATTGAGAATTACACTGCATTCAATCACATACTTTAAAATCTGAACTTGTTAAGGGATTTGAGTAAAATTGACCACAAGAATAGCTGTATATTAAATAATTAGAATATTTAATATAGGTGAGAAAGCTTTCAACTAAGCCAGACTTGAATCTCATCTGGCCTACCACCTTCATCTTGTTATTTTTAACAAGAGAGAGTTTTAATAAGAGAGAAGTTTTTGTTACTGTGACTCATGACAATTTTCCTTTGTTCAATAGCATGAATACCACAGTGTTTGAGAGCCCCTTCCAGTGTGATCCTGATGCTGCCAAAGCCATTGTGGAAGCTGTAAGTAAAGGTTTCCTTGAAAAAGAACACGCCTGGTGGCCAAAAAATGGGGTGTTGAATGGGGAGGGAAAGTACCTTCAATAAATATTTGAGGATGTCCTGTACACATATTACAATGTAAGATCTTGAAATTACAAACCATAAATACAAGTAGACATTTGACTGAGGGGAAACCTGAGGAGGGTCCTAGCCAACACTATATTGGGCAGATAACAAAGTAGGACAATTTGTAAAAATCAAAATGACTCCAGAATGTTCTAAGTAACCCAAGTGCCTGAGTACTTATCATAAGCCATTTTTCACAAAAGTACCAATGGGAACTTATTTGACTTGGTCATAGCAAGGAATGAGAAAGTTACCAAATTTCAGGTACCATTGCAGGAGTGGTTTATAGTCCTAGAGGAGAATTTCATGTGAGGAAGTAAACTGTCCATCAAAGAAATTATTTTGTTTTTGTATTATTTTTAATGATCTGATTTGTATTAACCTAAAGACTGAAGATTGTCTAAAATTATTCCCATTTACAATATTAAATAAGGAAAACAAATGAAAATGAGGTCTGACTTTACAGCCTTGTAAACAGGGTAATACAAGGGAAAAGGACAATTTAATGATGAAGCCAATACATTTAGATTTATTTTATTTATATATGAATTTTGACAAAGTTGAGATGAATAAGATAAATTGGAAGGGATAAGCCATTGGTTAACAATCATAACTCTTCAATGAGAACATTCTGCCTACATTTTATATATATGTGTGTATATATAAAACCTTTATATATACATATGTTGGTTTTTTAATTCTTTATTTCAAAAAGCAGGTTTTTTTAAATTGGAGTATAGTTGCTTTACAATGTTGTGTTAGTTTCTGCTGTAACAAATTTATTTTTATTTATTCTCCTGTATGTCATTAAAAGGTAAGAGGTTTGAATTTGTTAGCATTTCTTAGCAGTAGAGCAAGCTCTGCATTGTTACTATCTATTGTAAATTATTTTTAGGACCTAAAAATTGGGATAGTTGTCTTCTGTTTAGATTCCTTTTAATTTTTGTATCAGTATACTTTTTTAGCTTATTCTTTTTCTGGGATTAGACTAATACATTTTAACATTTTATTTTAGTTACCACCACATGAACCTGCCTGCACAATACCAACAGATGGTAAGATCTGTATCTAGTAAAATTACGTTCAACATTATGCATATGTGTGGAAAATTACATCTGTATCTATAGATACGTCTTACATACCACATACATACAGAGAAAGAGAAGGACAGGGAGAAGAAGCTTTTTAGAGTTCTGTAGCATATGTGGGAAGAAAAATGGCTGTACCTACCACATTTAGGGCCACCGCTGTGACAGCATGACCATGACCCACTGTTCTCGGAGTTCCTGGTAGATGCCTTGTGGAGGTTGGAGCAGGCTGGGCTCTTCGTCCCCATCTGGCCCCAGGCTGCTTCACCCAGGAAACAGTTCTTTCCACCTTTAGATGTTAGAATTCTCTGTAAGGTTCTTCTTGTGAGAATTGCATGTCCATAGTATCAGCATCAAGAGTAAAGCAGCCCAAAAGAAAACACTGGTAAATTACCTGTTTTTGCTGTAGTGAAGCTTTGCATGTACGTAGGTTTGTTTTAATGTAATCCATAGGAGGATACATTAAAGCAAATATATTATTCATTGTTATATGTTGGGTATAATTTTGATTCCTAACAGGGATTCTAATTTTTTCTTTTCCCTGACTACAGTGGATAAGTGGTTCCATCACCAGAAAAACTAAGGAAATTTCTCTGGAATACAAGCTGATACTGCTGCATCCTTTTCGTCTGAAAGCATTAGATGCAAAAGTAGTAACTTTTCCAAGCTTTAAATTTATAGAACTAATCAATCAAATTCTGCTGTGACCAATCCAATATATCCATACTGTTATCCATCTAAAAGCATCTTTCATATCAACTAAGATAACTTTTAGTTCCTGCTTAAATATCAAGACAGTTGTAGTTTGGAAGTCATCTGTGAATAAATGTCCAAGATAAGTACGTATTGGATGTATATGTTTGCCATGTGTTAGGAAATAAAATTATTTTATTGAAACTTGGTTTATGATATTTTTATTTTAATCTGAAGCCTAACACTACCAAGCAGGCTTGGGTGCTGTTTGGTATTTGTTTTCTGTGAATGATCTTATAATTCACTTTTATTTATTAGACTAAAACTGACTTTATTTGTAGGCACCTGAAAATGAAATCCCTTATATTTACAGCAGTCTTGATACTATACTCTTACCTAATTCCTATCATCCCATTGTGAGCCATCAGCCAAGATAGTTTTGTGATTAAATTCGTGGCTTTGGAGCTGTGCAGACCTGAGTTTTTAATCCTAGCCCGTCTACTTATTTAGCTCTATAATCTCAGGTCAGTGTTGGCATCCACTGACTGTGTTTTTTCAATCAAGTTGTGATTTTCTTGGTTGTTGTTATGATGGGTGATTGTTAATAATATCCTAGACATTTTGTCTGTTATGTTAGGAGACACTAGGATCCATTTAAATCTTTTAGCAGGCATCACCCTATTTAGGGTTAGCACATGGGTCTTGGCCTGCTTTTGTGGACTGTGGTTTCAATGGCAGTTTAATTTTCAGCAGCTTTGCAGTGTTATTTTGGTCAGCCTGGTTTATCTGGTGCCACTGGGGCTTCTGTTGGTTCCTGCTGGTGCTGCCTGAGGGGGCTGAGTATCTCGTGGCAGAAGAGGAGAGTCTTAGGCTACAGGGATAAAGAAGCTTCCTGAACTGGTCTACCCATTATAGCTGGATTTCTCCCTCAGGCTCAGCTCACCCGCCTACCTAGGTAACTCTTGGTGGAAAAGGGGAGTCTCAGGCCTTGTGCGGAAGGAGAGTGCCTCCCTGGTTGTTTATTTCTGCCTGGGCTCCCAATGAGCCCCCTTGCCAGGTAGTGTCATGCCCACCAGAGGGACCCCCATTCCCTATGGGGGAGGTGGAGGAATGAGCCTATCTGGACTGCCTTCTGTTGCTAGGTTAGGGGTTGGGAAGGACTCTTCTCCTCCTCCTGGTGGTGGTAGGATGCATGTGCCCTGTCACTGCTGTTCTCTGGTCCTGGGGGCCCAAACCAGCTTGCCTTCTTAGCACCTTTCAGAGTTCTTGGTTGTGTCTTGTCATCTCCAGGGTCTATAGCTGTGCTTAGCAGGAGAAGTAGAGAAAAACAGGTCTATGCCTTCTTGTCTGGTCCAGGACCAGAAACATCAGCATTCAGATTTTAGTAATATTTCTCTTATTCCTTTTGTAAGTTCTGTTTTTAAATGCTGCCTCAGTCATTGTAATATGTGATTTCTGAAGTGATTTGTTACGATAAGAAATATGTTTTCTAATGAAAGACTATACAAAGTGGGGGACTTCACAAGTATTAGCAATAAATAGGAATCATCTGCCCAAATTTATGGAAAGGAAAGGGGATAGAACACTAGTCAGAAGAAATGTCAGCAATAGTTCTCCTGTATGAGATCCTCTGTAGAAAGCTTCCACTCCTCTGTTCAGGTAAGGAATGTAAAATACTCTTGTATTCACTTGCTAGGCTACCATAACCAAGTACCACAAACTGGATGGGCTAAACAAGAGAAATGTATTGCCTCCCCGTTCTGGAAGCTAGAAGTCCGAGATCCAGGTATCAGCAGGCCCATGCTCCCTCTGAAGACTATTGGGAAGGATCTGTTCCAGGCCTCTCCCTGCTTTTGATAGTTCCTGGCTTGTGGCAGCATAACCCTAATGTACACAAGGTGTTCTCCCTGTGTGCTTGTTTCCAAATTTCCCCTTATAAGGACATCAGGGGAAAGAATTCCCTGGGGTCCAGTGGTTAGGACTGTGCTTTCACTGCCATGGGCCCGGATTCAATCCCTAGTTCGGGAACCACAGGCTGTGTGGCACGGCCAAAAAGAAAAAAATACGAACATCAGTCAGGGCTTCCCTGGTAGTGCAGTGGTTAAGGATCCGCCTGCAAATGCAGGGGACACGGGTTCAAGCCCTGGTCCAGGAAGATCCCATATGCCACGGAGCAACTGAGCCCGTGCACCACAACTACTGAGGCTGCGCTCTAGAGCCCGCGAGCCACAACTACTGAGCGCACGTGCTGCAACTACTGAAGCCCGCGCACCTAGAGCCTGTGCTCCACAAGAAGCCCACTCACTGCAACAAAGAGTAGCCCCCACTCGCCACAGCTAGAGAAAGCCCGTGCGCAGCAATGAAGACCCAACGCAGCCAAAAATTTTTAAAAATAAAATAAATAAATTGAAAAATAAAATAAAATAAATAAATAAAATAAAGTATACAACACAATGGTTCTTCCTTTTAAAAAAAAAGATACATGCACCCCAGTGTTCATTGCAGCACTATTTATAATAGCCAAGATATGGAAGCAACCTAAATGTCCATTGACAGAGGAATGGATAAAGAAGATGTGGTACATTTATACAATGGCATATTACTCAGCCATAAAAAAACAATGAAATAATGCCATTTGCAGCAACATGGATGGACCTACAGATTATCATACTAAGTAAAGTAAGTCAGACAGAGAAAACAAACATCATATGTTATCACTTATATGTGGAATCTAAAAAAATGATACAAATGAACTTATTTACAAAACAGAAACAGACTCACAGACTTGGAAAACAAACTTATGGTTACCAAAGGGGAAAGGTGGAGGGGAGGGATAAATTAGGGGTTTGGGATTAACATATACACACAATTATATATAAACCAGATAATCAACAATGACCTACTGTACAGCACAGGAAACTCTACTCAGTATTCTGTAATAACCTATATGGGAAAATAATCTGAAAAAGAATGGATATATGTATAACTGAATCACTTTGCTGTACACCTGAAACGAACACAACATTGTAAATCAACTACACTCCAATATAAAATAAAAATTAAATTAAAAAAAATTTTTAAATGTAGTCTCAGCAACACTGCATGATCAATGCAGTTTTTCAGGTAAGGCAATCTGAAGCATTGGCCCAGTTGTATAAAGGGTCCGAATGAGAACTCCAATTAGAAATTCAAAATTCATTTTCACCATCCCTGAGCCCAGGCCTGCATGTGCTGCAGCTGTAACGGCGATTATGTCCTATCTAATCAGCATATTTGCTACGCAAGAGCTTATATTGTGCTTCTGCACAGAGTGTTCTTTACATTTAGAACAGCTGCCTTTACTGCTTTCTGGGAGTCTAGGCCAAAGGGAATTTGCCTGTACACTGACAAGAGTGCTGTGCGAATTGCTTCATGATGACAAGTATTTATTGAAGAGTTATTAACTCGAGTCGATTGCCACAGAGTTTATTGCTCCCTCTGTCTCTCTTTGGGATCTTTCCCTTAGTTATTACAAAACCTTTAAATTAACAGAAAACATTTGCCAGAAATAAGATTAAGCAATGAACACCACAAGGGTATGTGGCAATCTGAATTTTTTTAAAAGGCTGAGAGCAAAAAAAAAAAAAAAAGCCTGAGAGCAATTTGGCAATCTCTATCAAAATTTTAAATTTGTCTTTATACTTTGAGTCAGCAATTCTGATCTAAGACTTCATTCTAGTTGACTAAGAATAGTCAACCGGGCACACAGCCTATGGCAGCTTTGTTAAGTATAGCAAAACCTGGAAAAATATCTAGCAGTCCAGTTGAGGAATGGCTAAATATTCATACATGTAGCAGTCAGTGAAGTCACTGCATGGGCTGATATGGAAAAGATGTTCAAAATACCTAAGTGAAAAGAGAAAAAGTTGTAGTACTCTATAGCTGCCAGCTATGGCCTGCGGGCCAAATCCAGCCTGCCAGAGGTTTGGTAAAAACACTTTATTGGAACACAGTCACACCCTTTCATTTATGAATTGCTGTGACTGCCTTCTAGCTACAATGAAGACAGAATTTAGTAGTTGGGATAGAGACCACATGACCTGCAAAGTCAAAAATATTTACTATTTGACCCTTTACCAAAACCATTTGCCAATCCCCACTCTATCCTATGATCCTATTTATGTTTTTACAAAGGGAGCACTGTGGGGAAAGAGACACATTAATGGATATGCTTGTATGGGTATAGACAATTTCTGGGGACAAACAAACAAAAATAAACCACAGCCAACAATGGTTATCTCAGGGAGTGGGAATGAGTTACGTGCGGAAGAGGTCAGGCCCATGGAGTTTCCTTCCACTTTGTAAGCTCCTATGCTCTCTTATTTGTTTTTCTTTTTGGCTGTGTTGGGTCTTCGTTGCTGTGTGCGGGCTTTCTCTAGTTGAGGCGAGCGCGGGCTACTCTTCGCTGCAGTGCCCAGGCTTCTCATTGCGGTGGCTTTTATTGTTGTGAAGCATGGGCTCTAGGCGCGAGGGCTTCAGTAGTTGTGGCAAAGGGGTCAGTGGTTGTGGCTCGCAGGCTCTAGAGCGCAGGCTCAGTAGTTGTGGCGCACGGGCTTAGTTGCTCCGCAGCATGTGGGATCTTCCCGGACCAGGGCTCGAAACCATGTCCTCTGCAGTGGCAGGCGGATTCTTAACCACTGCGCCATCAGGGAAGCCCGTAAGCTTCTATGCTCTTTGAATTGTTTTTCTAAAAGCATGTATAAAATTTTAAATTTTTTTAAAGAAAATCAAATGAAGTAGGAGAAGGATACCAGTGGACAGTGCTCAGCACAGCTAGTGTCGGGGGCTTCTCTTTCTCTCTCTCTCTCTCTCTCTATATATATGTATACATATGTGTATATATGTAATATATATTATATATGTTACATATATATGATATATGTAATATATATCATATATATGTAACATATATATGATATATATACTTATATATGGATATACACGTGGATATATATGATATATACTTATATGTATATATATATTATATATATACTTTAGATACAGAATAAGGACTGGGAGGGACTGAGCCCTGGAATCTAATTTTTAACCAGTTCCCCAGGTGATTCTAACATCGCCTATGTTTGAAACCACTGCTCTAGTCATAAATTTCAGAGATCAGGAAAAATGTCTCATGGGGTTGTAGTTATGATCAGCATGAGATAATCCAGCAAACATCTATCACAGCAACAGCAGCAAATGATAATAGCTCCCATTTGTGAACACTTCCTAAGTGGCAGGCCCTATGCTACAGGCTCAATGTGCT
The DNA here is from genome assembly GCF_949987515.2 of Delphinus delphis. Classification (NCBI taxonomy): domain Eukaryota; kingdom Metazoa; phylum Chordata; class Mammalia; order Artiodactyla; family Delphinidae; genus Delphinus; species Delphinus delphis. The sequence goes on from NC_082698.1 coordinate 62,091,421, forward strand.
TCATCTCGTGGGTATCCTTGTCCTGTCCCTCATCTTAGAGGATATGCTTTCAGCTTTTCACCAGTGAGTTTAATGTCGGCCGTAGGTTTATCATATATGGCCTTTATTATGTTCACTGTATACCGACCTTGAGAATTTTTATCATAAATGGATGTTGAATTTTGTCAAAAGCGTTTTCTGCGTCTATTGAGACGATCGTATGATTTTCATTCTGTAATTTGTTAATGTGGTGCATCACACTGACTGATCTGTGGATGTTGAACCATCTTGCATCCCAGGGATAAATCCCACTTGATCATGGTGTATGATCCTTTTAATGTATTGTTGATTTAATGTTGATTTATTTATTGTTGATTTATTTATTGTTGATTTATTTTATTTATTTTTAAAATTACACAACATTTTTAAAATTAAATTTTTTGGAGTATAATTGCTTTACAATGTTGTATTAGTTTCTACCATACAGCAAAATGAATCAGCTATACATATATATATATCCCCTCTTTTTTAGATTTCCTTCCCATTTAGGTCACCACAGTGCATTAAGTAGGGTTCCCTGTGCTATACAGTATGGTCTCATTAGTTATCTATTTTATACATAGTATCAATAGTGTACATGTGTCAGTCCTAATCTCCCATTCCTTCCATTCCCTCTTCCCCCTTGGTATCCATATATTTGTTCTCTATCAATAGTGTACATGTGTCAGTCCTAATCTCCCATTCCTTCCATTCCCTCTTCCCCCTTGGTATCCATACATTTGTTCTCTATTTGCTTTGCAAATAAGATCATCTATACCATTTTTCTAGATTCCACATATATGCGTTAATATACGATATTTGTTTTTCTCTTTCTGACTTACTTCACTCTGTATGACACTCTCTAGGTCCATACACGTCTCTACAAATGACCCAATTTCGTTCCTTTTTATGGCTGACTAATGTTCCATTGTTATATGTGCCACATCTTTATTGATTCCTCTGTTGGTGGACATTTAGGTTGCTTCCATGTCCTGGTTATTGTAAATAATGCTGCTATGAACATTGGGGTGCGTGTGTCTTTTTGAATTATGGTTTTCTCTGGGTATATGCCCACGAGGGGGATTGCTGGGTCATATGGTAGTTCTATTTTTAGTTTTTTAAGGAACCTCTATACTGTTTTCCACAGTGGCTGTATCAATTTACATTCCCACCAACAGTGCATGAGGAGAAAATATTTGCAAATGAAGCAACTGACAAAGGATTAATCTCCAAAATATACAAGCAGCTCAATATAAAAAAAAACAAATAACCCAATCAAAAAATGGGTGGAAGACTTAAATAGACATTTCTCCAAAGATGATACACAAATTTTAATATGTTAAAAATTCAAAAATTACAGATAAAGTCCTCCTTGCTTGCTGTCAATCCTACTCCCTTCTTAGAGATTAACCACTATCAGTTCGGTATGACTCTTTCTTGATTTTTCTCTATGCTTTTACACACATTTATCTGAATATAAATATACAATTTAGTATTTTTTAAGTATGTACGGGATCATACTTATATACATTTTGAAATTTCATGTTATTATTTATAGATGCTACCTAATTCTTTTAAACTGGTGTAAAGATAATACAGATGTATTGTTGAACACATATTCTTAATCGACTCCATGAGACATGTTCCTGAAATCTAATGTGTTGTAGGTAGCTGGGATGCTGATTACAAGTTGGAGAATAGAAGGGGGCCAGGTAAGAAAGGTAGGCAAGGATCAGATAATGAAAGGGCTTGCTAAGGAGACCCTGGACTTTAGGAGGCCCTCAAGAGGCACCAACAGTTTTTAAAACTGGAAAGGACTATTATCTTATTTCCGTAATGGGTACAGAAGTATTCAAGGAATCCTGATGATCTGCAATGCTGTTTGATAATATCTCCCCCTCCCGCCATACCCTTCTCATTAGGAAATATCCAAGCATATTTATTGAATGCATGACTCCTCTATAAATATTGGAATGGTCATGGTGTGATATGCCATTTGAACACATTCCACAAGCATTTGCTGGGTGGCCCTACAGTAGGCAGTGGAGGGGAGTACGAAGTGGTGTAGTGGTTTCCAAAGCAGGGTCCAGGGCTCTCTGGAGGTGCTAGAGCGCCCTCCAGTGGGGCCATTAAAAATCTAGGAGATGATTTCCAAGTACCACTAGACTGCAAGACTCATGAGGGCAGGGACCCTATCTCTTCTGTTCCCCTCTGTATTCTGAGCACCTAGCATATGTCCTCACATATAGCATGTACTTCATAAATATTGAATGAATTAATCTAAAAAATACAAATTCTTTCATTGGTTCCTAAAGGGAAATAAATATGTAGCAAAATACGACTATAATTGGGTATCCACAAACTAAAATGTATATTTTTGGACTTCCCTGAGAACTCCAATTCAATATTCAAAGCAGTCAAAAATTTTGTAAAGCTTCCACATTCAGGCTTCTTTTCTTTTCCTTTTTTGCACATATGGAGGGGGCTGGAATTTCTGCAATGTAAGGAAAGAATCTTTATTTTGTTGCATCCTTAATGCTTCTTGGGGACCTCGACCAATGTTTTTAAATTAAGAACTATTATTAATTATTCTACTAATATTAAGGGAGTATGTTGTGGGTGCTGGGTTAACCCTGTAATATGAATAGATACAAGAGTAGCTGCTAAACCTGTGCCTCCAAAGCCAGAGCCCAAGCCTGAAAAGACCCCTGTAAAGAAGGGAGAGCAGGGACCCAAACAGAAAAGTGGAGGGACTTCCCTGGTGGCACAGTGGCTAAGACTCCACACTCCCAATGCAGGGGGTCCAGGTTCGATCCCTGGTCAGGAAACTAGATCCCATATGCATGCTGCAACTGAAGATCCCACGTGCCGCAATGAAGATCCCACACGTGGCAATGAAGATCCTGTGTGCTGCAACTAAGACCTGGCGCACCCAAATAAATAAATAAATAAATACTTTTTTTAAAAAGAGAGAGAAAAGGGGAAAAGTCGATGTTGGCAAGGATGGGAATAACCCTGCAGAAAATGGAAATGCCAAAATACACCAGGCACAGAAAGATGAAGGTGCTGGAGGTGCCAAGTGAAACCAAAAACTGTTTTGTTTTTTAAAAAAAAATTTTTAATATTTATTTTTATTTATTTGGCTGCATCAGGTCTTAGTTGCAACACTCTGGATCTTTGTTGCGGCACACGGGCTCTTTTGTTGTGGTGTGCGGGCTCAGTAGTTGCGGCACGTGGGCTTAGTTGCCCCGCAGCACGTGGGATCTTAGTTCCCTGACCAGGGATGGAACTCGCGTCCCCTACATTGGAAGGCGGATTCTTAACCACTGGACCGCCAGGGAAGTCCCCTGTTTTTTTTAATTGTCGTAAAATACACATAACATAAATTTACCATCTTAACCATTTTTAAGTGTACTGTATAGTTTAGTAGTGTTAAGTACATTAACAGTGTTGTGCAACAGATCTCCAAAATTCTTTTCATCTTGCAGAACTGAAACTTTATAACCGTTAAACAATTCCCCATTTCCGCCCCCTCCCAGGCCATGGCAAGCACCATTCTACTTCCTGTCTCTAGGAAGCTGAGAACTCTAGGTACCTAGTATAAGTGGAATTATATAGTATTTGTCTTTTTGTGACTGGCTTCTTTCACTTAGCGTGTCCCCCAAGCTCATTCATGTTGTAGCATGTATCAGAATTTCCTTCCTTTTTAAGGCTGGATAATATCCATTGTATGTGTATATCACATTTTGTTTATCCATTGATGGACACATGGGTTGCTTCCACCTCTTGGCTGTTGTGAACATTGCTGCTGTGAACATCAGTATACAAATATCTCTCTGAGACCCTGTTTTCAATTCTGTGGGTTATATACCCAGAAGAATTGCTGGATCATATGATAATTCTATTTCCTATTTTTGAGCAACCCCCGTATTGATTTCCATAGGGGCTGCACCATTTTACATTCCCACCAACAGTGCACAGACTAGGAAACATACAATTAGTTTAAGAAGAATTAAGGTTTTTTTCCTAATTGCACTCTAGATTATGTCAAAGGGAAAACATTTAGAAATCTTAAGACTTTTACCTCTTCGAATTTTAGATGGATTGCTTTTCAGAATGATTTTTCTAATCAACATTTTATGAAATCCTCTAGCTGATAAAAGGCTAAACATTTACATTCTTCTCAAGAATTGAATGAATTTTTATGTATTAACACAGATGGTGTTCCAGTTTTTACTATGCTCAATGCAGCAAGGGATCATTAATTTTCAGCATCCATGCCCTTTCGGCTCCCTGGTCTCTCCTCTCCTTCACAGCCACATTTCTTATGGCACTGGCCAGGGTCACTGCCCCCTTTCCTCCTCTCATGGTCTCTCCTTAGGTCACTCCAGTCCAGCATCCATCCCCATTACTCCCTGAAACTGCATGGGGGTCCCCATGGCCCCCATGTTGACAATTCCAATAGGTGGTTAATTTTATGGGTCAACGTGACTGGAATAAAAAACACCCAGATAGCTGGTGAAACATTATTTCTGGGTGTGTCTCGTGTTTCTGGAAGAGGTTAGCATTTGCTTCAGTACACTGAGTAAAGAGATGTGCCCCTCACCAACGTCGACGGGCATCATCCAATCCGTTGAAGGCCCAAATGGAACAAAAAAACCACAAAGGGCAGATTCTCTCTCTTCTTGAGCTGGGACATCCACCTTCCTGCCTTTGGACATCAGAGTTCCTTGCTCTAGGACCTTCAGACTCCAGGACTTACACCACCAGCCCTCTGATTCTCGGGCCTTCAGAGTCAGACTGAACTATTCCACCGACTTTTTTGCTCTTTAGCTTGCAGATCGAAGCTCGTCGGACTTCTCGGCCTCCATCACTGAGTGAGCCAATTCCTTCACGTATCTCCTCTTATACAAATCTATGTATCCTATTGGTTCTCTTTCTCTGGAGAACCCTAACACAGTTGCTTTTCAGTCTCCATTTCAGTTTCTGAGTGCCTGTCGACCTAATGTTGAGCATGCATAGGGGAATAAGAATAGAGTGGGGAGAAGAATTACATAAAACTCCTCTGCTCAAACCCTCCATCTCCAGACCACTCACAAGAAAGTCTAAAGTCCTCACAGTGGCCTACAAGGCTCTAAAGATTTGCCCCTGTTGGGAGACAATTCTCTATGAATCTCTTATATTTCTGCACTTCTTGGAGCAGAGGTACTGGAGGCCTTTATTTCGACTATCTTTTCAAGGACGTTTATATAAAGAACAGCCTTGGAAGAGACTCTCCATCTGAGGCAGGGGATAGTTTTGTCTGCTGTCCAGTGTAATACTGTCTCCATCTGGGTCAAAAGTCAGCCAGGTTTGCCTGCAGTCCATTATGAAAGACTGGGGTTCCCTAAGCTCTGGGTTCTTCAGCTGTGATGCAAATCCACTCTATGGGCAGAATCCACCTGGGCTGCTCTGCATCACCCCAGAGTACTTGTTGGGGGGCAAGTGCAAAATACACAAACATGAAGCTCAGGCTTTGAGGTAATAAAATCCTTTGTCTCTGCCCCAGGAGTCTCGTGTTTGCCAGTATCCATGGAAGTGTGCCTGGCTAACTCATTAGGTAAACTCTCAGAACCTTCCCAATTCTTAACCACCTACCCCACACCTTTCTCACCTCACCTCCTGCTACTACTTCCCTTTTCACCCTGCCTGGCTACGCTGGCCTCCCAGCTGTTCCTGGAAGCTGCCATGAACACTCCTCCTTGAGGCCTCTGCACATGCTGTGCTGTCAGCCTGGAACATGTTACCCCCAGATGTCCTTCAGGTCCTGTCCAAATGGCACCTTGGTGGGGCCTTCCTTGACTACTCTCTACAACAGCCTCGCCACCAATAAACGGGTCGACTTTTGCCAACCTGATGGGTGAAAATGGTATCTCAGTGAGTTTTAAATTTATTAACTTTTGTTATTTTCTGTATTTATTATATTGCTATTATGAGTTTATTATGATTAAAAGCCATGTGTATTTCCTTTCCTGATAATTGTGATTCTCTCCTTGTCTATTTTTTTTAACAACAGTCTTTTTCATGTTAATTTTTCACTTGCCTATGATGTGATTACACATATTTTTTCTCGTCATCTGTCCTGAGTTTACGGTGTTATCACTGTTGCTGTTTTGCCATATAAAATATTTTTATTTTTCTGTGGTTAAATTTATCAATCTTTTCTTTTATGGCTTCTGGATTTTCAATCATAGCCAGAAAGGCCTTCTCTATTCCAGGATTATAAGGAATTCATCCATGCTTTTTTAAAATTTTTCTAGTACTTTTATGGTGTCATTTGTAAATATATGTATTTTTGAATCATTTGGAACTTACTTGATGTGGCATGTGACTTATAAATTCAACTTTTAGGTTTTCTTGACAACCCAACTGTCCCAACCCTTTTATTATTTATTTTAAGCACATAATTGAAACACTTCTTAAAAACGTACTCTGAAAAAATTGCTTACGTGCATGACAATGCCTCTTTCACCCATTTTAGAGGTGGGTACACTGTAGTTTGGGGCATTTGTCAACTTGACCAAGGCTTCCCAGCTGGTAAATGAAATTTGCAGCTCTCCTGAGAATCTGCCTGTGTGCTCCCTCCCTCCTCCTGAGTCCCCCAAGTCATCCTTGTGCTTTGGAAGCCTCTTACCTTACAGCCAGGCTTCTAACAAGGCCCGGTAGTCCAACGCATTAACTTGCATCATTAACTTGCACCGGGGCCAACTTGTGCCTCCAGGTGTGCACACCGGGGTTCCAAGCCCTCTGGACATAGTTCCCCTGGTTTAGTCAAAGCTGGTGAGAGGCCTCAGAACATAGCCTGACCCCTTTCAAATGTGTCTGGGCAGGATTCACACTCAATGCAGAAGACCCACAAGATGAAAGGAGGGGGAAGGTGGAGAGCTTGCCTATCCAGCCCCCTCTGAGTATTGTTGGAGTTGCCAGGTGCCATTTTATCTTTTTAAAATTTTATTGTTTAAAATTAACTTTTGGGGACTTCCCCGGTGGTCCAGTGGTTAAGACTCGTTGCTTCCGATGCAGGGGGCGCAGCTTCGATCCCTGGCTGGGGAACTAAGATCCCACATGCCACGCAGCGTGGGCAAAAAATAAAAAAATAAATAAAATTAACTTTTATTGGAATATAGTTGATTTACAATGCTGTGTTTCTGCTGTACAGCAAAGTGAATCAGTTATATATATACATGTATCCTGTCTTTTTTAGATTCTATTCCCATATAGGTCATTACAGAGTATTGAGTAGAGTTCCCTGTGCTATACAGTAGGTCCATATTAGTTATCTATTTTATATATAGTAGTGTGTATATGTCAATCCCAGTCTCCCAGTTTATCCCTCCCCCTACCCAGGTGCCACTTTAATTTTATTTCTGCATGTATTTGAGTTTATATCTGTACTTCGTTCCATTGGTTTGTGTGCCTTTTTGTGCACTACTACCAAACTTTTAATTACTGAGGATCTATAATGTTTTAATATCTGATAGTGCTAGATCCCTCTCATTGTTCTGCTTCTTCAGAGCCTGTTTTCTGACTATTCTTGTTTATTTTTCCATTTGAATTTTAGGAACAAACAGGGTAGTTTAAAAAACACACACATAACACTCCCCTTTCACTTTGCCAACTGGACTTATGTCTTTATTGGTCATTCAAGTGGGGCAAAGGAAATACCCTTTTAAAACTCAAGTAAACGGGGTGTTTGTCTCGTAACCTGTCAGAGGAAACAAACTGTAATAAAAACACATACATAATAATTAATCCTATTAGTTCTTTTACAGGAATCAGGTTAAATTTGTAATTTTACTTACAGAAAATTGAGATCTTTATGATAGAGTCTTCCCATCCAAAAGCATCATTCATCTTTACATTTGACTCAGTTTTCTTATCTGTAAAATCGGAGTAATAATACCAATCTCATAGGGCTGTCCTCAGAATTAAATGTGAAAATGCAGGTGAAGGAACCAATGATTTGGTTTGGAAGTGATTTGCCACTTCCTAGGGTATGAACTCGGGCTTCGTTACCACAGTATTCTGAACTTCGGTTCTCATTTGTAAACTGGGGATAACAATAGTATCTGCTTCACAGGGCCGTAATGAAAGGGTCAAATGAAATGAGGCCTGCAAAGTACTCAGTGCACTCGAACATAAGTACTCAATAAATATTAGCTGTTCTTCTAGAAAACAGGCTATCCCAGGGAACTGCGATTTAACGCAGAAGCTCGCTGGGATCCATCTTAGGTCGAGGGCTCTGAGGTCAACTCTTCCTTCCGATAACCTACCTACCTGCCGGTCGCCACTTCTGATTTTCCCCCAGCGTCTGAGAACGCACTCGGTCGGATTTGAAGCCGTCTAGGTCCCCCGCGAGACTCCAGGACGACGCCCCCGCCCTCCGGGGCACGGCGCTGCCACGTCTCGCGGTTCCTGCACTCCCTACGGGAGGAGGCGGGGCCAAGTCGGGCCCGCCCCCGAGGGTCTTCGTCTCGCCTGAGGCCCGCCCCTCCGCGGTCCCAGTCGCTGGTAGGGCGGCACCGGGTGTCAGAGCGACGTGACGCTGCGAAGGGGCGGGGGCGAGCACGCGCCCGGAAGTCCCGGGGGAGGAGGTGTTACGTATATCCGGCGAGTAGGTGGCGGTCCAGGGTGCTTCTGGGCTCTGTGCTCTGAGGGAGGGTCCAAGCCGCCAGCCGCCGCCGGAGGAGCCCCTTAGGCCGTGAGTCGGGGACCGCGGCGAAGGAGGGAGCCGGGGCCGGAGGGGCTGGGGTGGCCGGCGGAGAGGGTCGGGGCGGAGGCCGGCGCAGGCGGGATTTTGGGGGGGGAAGTGACACGCAGGCGGTTCTGTGGGGCCGCGGGACTCGTTCTGGGCGGGGACGGGCCGGCTTGGCCGGGTCTGCTCGGTCCCCTGCCGGCCTCTCGGGTATCGGGTCCATCAGCATTCCGCTCGGGGGTTTTGCAGCTGCTGGGCAGGATAACAGTTTTCCTGTCGGTACGGTGCGCTCTGGTTTACGAATCGGCTTCATATCCCCTGTCTCGGATGAGCTTCAGCCCTCGGTGGGGTGGATTGAAGTCCTTGATGATTATCCTTTTTTTTTTAATTTTATTTTTATTTTACAGATTCGGGGACTAAGGCTCATTGAGGCACAGTGAATTGCCCAAGGCCCCGCAGATAGCAAGTGTGAGCGTTCGAACCAGATCTCCTGGCTCCTAGTCCAGGGCTCTCCCCACCCCCACTTCAGCTGTGTGTTATCATCTGCTGCTGTCCTGGGTCGAACCCCGTGTTTTCTTCTTCCACTTCCCCCTTTTTCCCCTCTCTCTTCAGTGCATGGAAAAAAATCTCTGTTAGTATTCTCCCTTGTTCTCGTCTTTTCTCCTTTACCGCGGTGCATCTGCTTAGGTTTTGACAGGGGGCTTTACAGAGTTTTGACGTTTACTCTGCAGCCAAGCAGAGTTTACTCTGCAGCCAAGCATGAATAAGCATGCTCTGAGCATGAATAAGAAGTAATGAGTATGTATAAGAAGTGATGCATAGATTTTTTATTGGTTAATTGTCAGTCTAGTGCTTCTCCTTTTTATTTATTTGAATCAGTTAGTCCTGAAATTTGCAAATGTTAGTTTTAGGTACGTTGGCAGTGCTTTTGTTGGTAGTTAGAGCCCTTAGATTGTAGTCTAATTTGCCATAAGGTGCCATAAGGTGGTAAAGTGGATCAAGGATAGAAAAGGAATAAAATGCTAGTTATTAATATATCGTTCAGAAGTTGTGATGAGTTGTAAGGAAGAAAACAGCAGGTTATTATCTGTGTAGTTGGTGGTTTAAGGAAGCTTTATGTTTTTTTAAAGCATTTTTGTGATTTGCATTGGAATTTTATGTGATATTAACAGGAAGAGCTTTGGCTTTGGCATTAAAAGAGGAGGGTTTAAGTCCTGGCATTGTTACTTTTTCAGCTGAGCAGTCTTGGTTAAGCTAGCTAATCTAGGACCATCAGCATCCTCATCTTGTTAAATGAGGCTAAGGATTCCTACCTCATAGGGTTGGTGTGAGGCTGAAATGAGATATATGTGCAGGCACTGTATAAACTGAAAAATTACTCACGAGGGGGTACAAAGCCTAAGATCTCAAGGATGGAGGAGCCATCAGAGACATTTCCTTAACTTTGGGTAACAATACAGTGCAACTCTTTGGGTCCAGTAAGGGGTTTTATTATTTTTTAACATCACCTGAAGAGTTTCTTCAAGTACTTTCCGTAGATCATTTTGGAGGGAAGAATTATGGGACTTTTAAAGCAAGGATGTCAAGGGAGAATAAATTGGAAAGTCAAAGTAGTTCAGTTAACCGTGAAAAATTCCCTAAAATGGGCTGTTCCCCTGTCACCTTGGGAGAATTTATCTAGTTGGGAATACTTCTAAAATGATGTAGTAAAACTTTACAAACTATCTAGAAAGTAATGACTGCAAACCAGTGTAATATAAATGAATATATAAGTGTTGGGTTTTAAAGTCGTAATCATTGGGAGTGACCTTAATGAGAGGTGCTCTCTAAAGGTGAGCCCTGCTTCTCCAAGTAGTAGCCGGAGAAAATAGAGAAGGATGACTGGTGTGGTGGGATTGCAGAGGAGAGGCACATTGTTCTTTTACTTAACCTGCAGTGGAAACTTAAGCACAGGAACTTTGTAAGTATATTTAGGTCATTGGACTTCTTAAAGTAGAGACAAGGTTTCCGGACAAAACTATTATTTAACATACTAAATTTGGTTTTTCTGCCAAAATATATTTTGATGTTACTGAAGAGGGGAAAAAACCTTATTTAGTATCCTTTTTTGGTTTTGGCTGCACAGCGCGGCATGCAGAATTTCCCTGAACAGAGATTGAACCCGTGCCCCTGCAGTGGAAGTACGGAGTCTTAACCACTGGACCACCGGGGAAATTCTAGGATCTTTCTATAAAAGCTTTTTCCTTCAGTCTCCATCCCACCCAAACTCCCAAGCTTCATTTGGCCCTTCTATGGTAAGAGCCATAGAAGATAAGCACTAAAGCAGTCCCTAAAGTTTACATGTGAGGCCACAGGCCTGATTTTAAAAAAACGCAGTAATTGGATGAAAAAGAAAATTAACACACACTGTCTCCATTTTTCAATTTCTTCTTCATCTAGCATTCTTTGAATGAAGAATATAGGTGGGTTTTTGTGGCTAACCCTTTTACAGTAAACTTCTGTTTACTTTTTTTTTTTTTTGGTGTGTGTGTGTGGTACACGGGCCTCTCACTGTTGTGGCCTCTCCTGTTGCGGAGCACAGGCTCCGGACGCGCAGGCTCAGTGGCCATGGCTCACGGGCCCAGCTGCTTCGCGGCATGTGGGATCCTCCCGGACCGGGGCACGAACCCGCGTGCCCTGCGTCGGCAGGCGGACTCTCAACCACTGCGCCACCAGGGAAGCCCTGTTTACTTTTTTTTAAAAACAAAACTTCAGCAAATTTGTTTGATAACAGTTGGCCACCTTGTGTTCAGGTGTTCTTGCTGATGAAGAGGAGTGAAAATGGGGGATCATCCTTTTTTCTGCACCAAATCTGAGATACTGAGGCAGAAGTTCAGTGTGATCAGGACATGCTGACTCTGAGAAACCTTAACACCCACCATTAGCTCTAGATCCTACCCTCTTAACATTCAGAGGTCCTCTTGCTTATTCCCCAGTGTATGTAGACCTTTTAGGAGCTTCGGGTCATCTTCTGTTTTGTCTAGGCTTATGGGAAACAGTAGAAAAAGTGGTGTTAATATCAGTATTGAGGTATGTACTTGGCTAGGAACCTACCTCTATGCCCTGAATGAGTATTGTTATTTTAAGAAAGTCCATATTTGTAAAATGGGTTAGGTAGGTGTTGATTATTCACATTATGATCGGATTCTCTTATCTCTTCATGGCTCTCCATTATAGTGATATCATCTTTTTTTAAGTTGAGATACATATTATAAGAGGGGTTAAACAAATATTAAGAAGAGATAGCATTGGTAAATGGAGCAGTGCAAATTGTGCCAGCCAGTAGGATTTTGGTGACCTTGTTTTTTAGAGTTGTTTGCAAGGATGGGTTAATATGCTTTTCATTCAGGTTAATATGCCTTTATTCTTATTTTCTACTTAGTGCATCATTGTGACATTTTGATCCAGATTATTGATGGGGCTGATTTCCTAGAAGTTTTGCTAACTGGTAGACAGCAGTGGTGTATCTAGGGAATGCGAATGAGCAGCTGCCTGGAGGAGTGAATCACACAGCAAAGGAGGAAAGTATCTTTAACTCCTAGTCTTCTGAGTATCATAGATTGGAAACGTAGAAAACCAGAAGTTTGTGCAGATCTGAGGACCCCAGAGACTTCCCTCCAGAGTGCACAATCCTTTGTTTTCTTATGCCCCAAAACATGGGACTGTAAACATGCATCAGGGCCAGTGAATGAGAGTTAACTTCTCCGAAATATGCTAGCATTCAGAAAGCTAATGTTTGCTGCTTTCCTATTTTATACAGGTAGTAAGCATTAATAATGTCTTTCATCTTTGAGTGGCTCTACAATGGCTTCAGCAGTGTGCTCCAGTTCCTAGGTAAAGCCATTTCCTTGAAATATATCATAGGTTTCAAACTATGTGTATTTCCTGTAACCATTTAAATGTTGATACAAGTAGGCTTTGGTGTGTAGAGAGAAAATTATGTTAACTTTTGGTTTTTTCTTTTTTAGGACTCTACAAGAAATCTGGAAAACTTGTATTCTTGGGTTTAGACAATGCAGGCAAAACCACTCTTCTACACATGCTCAAAGATGACAGATTGGGCCAACATGTTCCAACATTACATCCGAGTAGGTTTGAAAATACCCGGTGACCTTTTGATATTTGAGGGTCAGTGTCAGGGCTGTAGGATGAATCCCAAGTTGATTCAGTTCTGTTATTAACTGAAGCCCCAAAAGACAGCTTACTTGAAAAAAATTCCTTATAGTATACACTCAGGTCAAATACCCATAAATCTAAACCTCTGGAACTTTGTCACTATCTGTTCTCACTAGTCCTGCAATGGGACACATCTCCCATATCTACTTCTAAGGAGCAGCAAACACCTTGGAGGAAAAGAGACTTGTTGGCTTTTTAGAATTATTTAAGAGTGTTTTCACCGTTGTATCCTTTTCTTTACATAGTGAAAGCTTCATTAGGTTTTGCATTTGTATTGGATTAGAATACTGGTAGTTGGGCCTTGTTGGATGGAGAAGTTTATTTTCTTCCTTTATTTTTCAGCATCAGAAGAGCTGACAATTGCTGGAATGACTTTTACAACTTTTGATCTTGGTGGGCATGAACAAGGTAAGAGATGGTTCAGTGGAAGGGTGGTTGACTTCTGGTTCATTTTGTTCCCCTTTTTTAAAGCAGTGTGTCATATATACCTTCTAAATTGCTTGAGATCTTACTTAATGAAGTTGTTTTATTCACTTATTTTTAAGTAATTTCAAACTTGCCAAAAGTTGCATAAATAATACAGAGAACTCCCCTCCTTTATAACTTTTGCCCAAATTTATTAGTCTCCCTCTCTGTGTAAAACATGTTAATATTTATTTTTCTTGACCCTTTTGTGAGTTCATCATGTTCTTTTACTCCTTAAATACTTTAATGCATGTTTCCTAATAACAGGAATATTCCCTTATATAATCATAATAATTATCAGACCCAGGAAGCTTTATTTGTCTACTCTATAGTGTATATTCCCTTTTTTTGTCATTTGTTCTAATAATCTCCTTTATAGCATTTTTCCTCTTATGCAAGATCCATTACAGTATCACATATTGAATTTAATCATGTCTTTCTTGTATCTGTTATTCAATGGAGTTAAAGTATGTAGGAAATTAAGTTATTTGTAAGTAATTTTAAATTTGTCAAAAGTTGCAAAAATAATACAGTGACTATTTGTGACCACCGTGATCTGAATTGATTTTTTGTATACTCTCCCCATTTTGGGCCGTTGGTGGAACATTTTCTTCTGCCTTCTTGCTCTCCATTTGGTTCCCAGTTCTTGTCAGGTGTTTTGGAGATATGCAGAATGGGGCATCTTTATCCGATCAATGCCCACTTTACATTTGGCAAGACTCTAGGCTTCGGAGTAAAACATTTAAGATGTGGGAATAAATATTCTGGAACGGTAGAAGAAAGAACCTATTGAGATTCTGTCAGGTTTACTCATTTGTTATCAAATTGAGTTGAGATGTCTCCTTTTGGAGCATTATGTTATTAGGTTGAATCTAATACAGTTTTTTTTAAAGTGTAGTTTAAAAAAAGTAGAATATTGGTAATTGTAAATGTAAAGTCAGATAATTTTAGCTAGAAGGCTGAGAAGAGATCCAAATAATTTTATAGTCAGTGATTTCATTAACGTATAATTACATTTATTTTATTCATTTATTGTTTATATCCTACAAAATCATTTATGTAGTATGAGCACCATCACATAAAATACCTATACAGAAGAAAGATTGAAAGAAAGTACACAGAAACATTAGCAGTGGCTGTGTATTGATGGAGGATTATAGATTATCTTGTTTCCTTTTTTTCTTTAATGAGCTTGTATTATTTCCATTTGGGTAGGGATGGGTGTATGGTCTCTTTTCTGCTTCTTTCAAAAGTATTTGTAACTGCTTACAAATTTAAATTCAGAGATAACACGGTTATAAGCTGAACTGAGACCATCTGGAGAATGCAGAAGGAGTAGGTGTTTTTAGACACCTGAACTGGGAATTGTGTATTATTTGGTGTGATAAATTTAGCTTTCAGGTTTTGATAGAGAAGGGAAATGCGTTTTTGTACAGATGGTCCCCAACTTAATGATGGTTCGACTTAAGATTTTTTGACTTTATCGTGATGCAAAAGTGATACGTATTCAGTAGAAACTGTACTTCAGATTTTGAATTTTGATCTCTTTCCAGGCTAGCCACGTATGGTATTGTACCATACATAGTCTCTCATCATGCTGGGCAGTTCCCAGTCAGCCATGTGATCCTGAGGGTAAACAACTGATATACTTACAACCATTCTGCACCAATGCAACCATTCTCTTTTCCACTTTCAGTACAGTGTTCAATAAATTACATGAGAGATTCAACACATTATAAAATAGGTTTTGTGTTAGATGATTTTGCCCAACTGTAGGCTGATGTAAGTGTTCTGAGCACTTTTAAGGTAGGCTGGGCTAAGCTCTGTTTGGTAGGTGTATTAAATGCATTTTCGACTTATGAGATTTTCAATTTACGATCGATTTATCGGGACATAACCCCATTGTTAGTCAAGAAAAATCTGTACATAGTTCTGTTTTGTTTGAGGAAAATTTAATTAACAGAAACACTTTTTCATGATAACCTAGCCACCATTTTACACAAATTACTAAAATGCTATACATTTGGAGGTTTCCTTTTTTTTTGGTATAACTTAAAAATTTTAACTTATGCAAGTAGTCCAGGATCAATGTCACAAATTCAGTATACAATCAGTATTCAAATATGGGAGGTAAAAGTGAAATTCCCCAACCTCCCCTTCCCAGTCCCACTCTTCAGAGGTAACCATTGTTAAATGTTTGATGATTTTAGACACCGAGAGATGCTTCCTTAATCATCCCATTGAAAGGACCAGAAACGAATGGCTTAGAAATTATAATACAATTAAAGCATTACTTCCCAGACCATTATCATTTCATGTCATAAACAAAAAAATAAAATTTATAGGGCACACTGGGTTAAATAAGGAAACTGAGGTAATTGGCCTGGGAACTTCAACCACCTGTCAAGCCTAGTCTCCCTATGGGCTGCGTGGATGAATGTGTCAGTACGCTTACACATTGGTTACTTAGGAACACATTGGTTACTTGGGACGAAAGTTATATTGAAAAGTAATTTGCATCCTGATATTTTAACTCAGAGGTTGCAAACTAAAATGGCTCCAGGGGTGAGGTAGGTCATTTAAGTGAGTGAAATTGGGAGTAAGTAGGGAGTGGTGGTAACTTTTTCAGACTGAAGAACTGAGACCTCATCTAAAGGGGTAGCCACCACTCAGTTCCAGCTGATTATTATCCATCCGGCATGTGGATAGATAGGCATGGGATATCCAGATGTTGCACTTTTTCAGAAAGTCAGGCAGAAAACCTTGATTTTCAGATTTTAAAAAATCAGATTCAGTTCATGGACCATCAGTTTATATCCTCTGTTCTGACTTAATATTGGCTAGGGTTTGGAGAATCTATACAGAGTCTAATGCTATTGAAACCTGGCCAGGATTTGTCTACTTTATAGACCATTAGGTTATTCATTTTCAGTACATATGTTTTTAAATTGATGAAACTGCAAACTTTGTCTTTTAGCCCGTCGAGTTTGGAAAAATTATCTCCCCGCAATTAATGGGATTGTCTTTCTGGTGGACTGTGCAGATCATCCTCGACTCATGGAATCCAAAGTTGAGCTTAATGTATGTTTATATTTTTTCCTTTCTTGGCCTCTGTTTAAGAAATACAGCTCAGTAGTGCTAATACTTAATCATTCCAGTTAACATTTGGTAAAAGTCCTAGTTGCAGGAAGAAAGTGTTTTAAAATCTAAGACATTGCTTTTCGATGTTCTGAGGAAACTTGGCTTGAACACGAGTAAATTAACTTTGCTTATATCTATCATAGGGTGACTCTTTGTGCAGTTTGCTCAGGACACTCCTCAGTTAATGCCTGTTTTCCCAGCATAATTAACGTCTTTCCCTTTCACATAGCACATATGTTCACTGTTTATGAAGTGTTGGCATAGTGAAACCTTAAAGGAGATATTAGTGTTCTTTGCGTTTTTGAATCTGTGTTCTCAGGTTGTGCCTGCCCACTCTTGCACTGAGTGACTTGTCAGACCTTAATAGTCTGTTCTGTCTTCAGTTTCAGTCATGTGCAGTGTTTGATACTAACTAGGACTCACCTCAAGTTTCTTCCTTTCTCAACATTGCATTTTCTTGGCTTGATAATTTCTGTAGTGTTGCCTTTGTAATGCCTACTGTGTTACCCTGTGCCTTAGTCTTTCTCTTTGATTTACAACTCTCTCTCTGCATTTTTGTTCCTGGCAATTTGAACCTCTCAGGTTTAAGTATGTTTGTTGAATCTGAAGCTCTAGTCTCATGGAGAATCGCCTACAGGGCAGTCCTTCCCTTACTTGACCCCTTGGCACTGGTCATTCTCTCTCTAAATTCCCCTTTACATTCTTGGTTTTGGTGCTTTCTCTCTGGCTGATACTTCTCAGACTCTTTCACAAGCACCCATTCCCCTGCTTAGCCCTTAAATCTTGGTGCTTTCCCAGGCTGGTCCAGGCTTCTCCCATTCCTTCATCTGCAACCCACATGCCAGTGACTCCCAGATGGATTTCTCTTGTTTAAACCTCTCTTGTGCTGCAGCCTCATACATAATGCTACTTATTAGAAACTCTACCTACCATTTCTGTTCTCCCAGAATGGAACTGTTCATTTTCCCTCATCTACGTGGACATGCAGTGAATTACTGTAGATTCCACCACCACCCTGCCATATACTAATGCTGGAAGGAACTTACTCAGACTTGTCTTTGCCCTACTTAATATTCTTGAATAGGTCTCTTACCACTTTGGTGATAAAATCCACAGATCTTTTGCTTAGCACATAAGATCTTTCATGATCTTTCCTCGTTTATTTCTTCAGCTTTTCTCTCTATTGCCTACCTTGATCTACATTCCAAACTTAGATAACAACTTGTTTTCCCTTGCGTATGCAGAAGTAACTGTCTCTGCCTGGTTTTCTCACCTGACCCTTACCCCATTTTGCTGGTAAATTTCTAAATGTCCTTTTAAGAGATTTCAGAGTTCAGGTATGACTGCTTCTGGGAAGCCTTCTCTGACCTCTCAGACTGTTAAACTCTCCATCTTATCAGTGTCTGTTGTCTTTGCTGATTTTCTTTTAGGACTCTCCCATCAGACTGTGAACTTAGATGGTAGGGACCTTGTCTTATTTCTTTGTGAAACCCCTGTACCTAGTAAAGCCTCGGGCACATAATACGCACTTTGTTAGTATTTAATGAATGAATGACATTCTTACTCTGATTTTGTATAACATTTCCTGGAACTTGAGATGTTCAAAGTAGGTTTCTCTTCAACTCTGCTCTTCTTTCCTAGCTTTTCCTGTCAGTGAAATAGATTCCCAGGCTTGAAATCTCTGCCAGCTTCGACTCCTGTGTTATCTGTCTTATCATTTAGATATCAGTCTCTTCACTTTTTTCTCCAGAATGCCTGCTGCACTATTCATTACATGCTGCTAGCTTAGGTTAGATCATCATCCCTTACCTGAGCACCACAGGTAGATACTATTTGCAAATTCATTGTACTAAAAGTGTAGATTCTATCTAATAATTTCTGGATTGGGGGTCTTTGGGATCTATTGTAGCTGACTTCTCAGACTGGCACTAATGCTTGTCATCCCTTCCCAACCCATTTACTCTGTCAACACATGTTACCATAAATGCTTTAATCCAGCCAGGTGATACTCCATGTGGCTTCCTGAATTCTTTTCCTGCTGTAAAGCCATTGCTTATATTCTTCCTTCTTTGGATTCTGCCTGTCCACACGCTGCCCCTCCTTCAGAGTCCAGTTTAGTTTCCACATCTTCACTAAGACTTTCCTCAAGCCCACATTGCCATTTTATTTTCCTGAACGTCTTTTAATATTTATATTCTCTTCCTATTCATTGCAACACTTAATCATCCACTTGCCTTGCTTTGCTGACAGATGAATATAGAGTGAGGATTTCTTGAGCCAGGGATATGTCTTACCTTTCCTTTTTTTTAAAATTTTATTTATTTATTTATGGCTGTGTTGGGTCTTCGTTTCTGTGCGAGGGCTTTCTCTAGTTGCGGCAAGCAGGGGCCACTCTTCATCGCAGTGCGCGGGCCTCTCACTATCGCAGCCTCTTTCGTTGCGGAGTACAGGCTCCAGATGCGCAGGCTCAGTAGTTGTGGCTCACAGACCCAGTTGCTCCGTGGCATGTGGGATCTTCCCAGACCAGGGCTCGAACCCGTGTCCCCTGCATTGGCAGGCAAATTCTCAACCACTGTGCCACCAGGGAAGCCCCTTACCTTTCCTTTTGTCTTCCTCTCAGTGTCAGAGATAGTGCTTTGTGCACATGGGACATCTAGTGTATGTCTGGGGACTCTGGTAGTCATCTTTGAGGCTCTGTAGCCAGAGCTTTGTTCTTCTAGGACAGTGCTCAGGGGAGAGCTGAGGATGGCTTGTGGCTGAGTGATTTAGCTCAGAGTTAAGGTTGGGCAGTTTTGCTGCCTTGCAAATAGACACAGCTTTACATTATAATTGTTTTGAAGCTGTTGGGGGATTTCTAACTAATGTCAAGGTAATTTTTAGGGGCTATAATGTCAAGATTAACTTTTAGTTAATCACTCAGGTATAAATATGGTCAGATTTTCACTTTACATTTGATACCTTATAGACAAGTGAAAGTCAAAGTTGTTTTCATTATTTGGTGGGCTTTTATAGATTCCTCACTCAACCCATTTTTTATCTTGTCTTTAGGCTTTAATGACTGATGAAACAATATCCAACGTGCCAATCCTTATCTTGGGTAACAAAATTGACAGAACAGATGCAATCAGTGAAGAAAAACTGCGTGAGATATTTGGGCTTTATGGACAGACCACGGGAAAGGCAAGAGAAGAATCTTCAGGGGACATATTATAAAGGAAATTCACAGCTTGTGAAACATTCATGTTGTGCTATCTAGATTTTACTTGTCTTTCAAAAGTAACTGGGCTTAGTATTTGTTTAACTAGAGGTGATTTTAGACTCTCTCAAGGCAGGAGCATGTTCTTTTTTTAACTGTTTTCTAATGAGAGTTTCCTCGGGTATATAAGGATGAAGGAAATGGTAGAAAAAGCAAACTTGTCATTTTAAGAATTTTCTGACTGTCTTTCAAATCCAGTTCTGAGAAATCAATTTTGAAAGCCCTCCTTAGCCAGAAATTTTTTTCCACTGGAAATTTCAGATTATGAAGAGTGATCATTTATATCACTTTCCAAGCATTGAAATCAGAGCACTGGGTTATCCTCAGTGCTCCTTGCTGAAAGAGGTAGGACTGTTACCTCTATTTTGAAGATGAGGAAACTCTGAGAGTTATTGGATCAGGTCTACACAGCAAGTCAGTGATGGAATCAGGAATAGAACCCAAGTCTTCCAGGTCAGTAGGTTATGCTGTTTCCAGTAGGAAGGAGAACCCTGTTGCAGAAAAGTATGCTTGGGAGAGAAAAATCTAGAACAGCCATAATTACAGGAATCCTGGTCTTTTGGGCTTGGGGTTTTGGCATATTTTATTTTTTTAAATGTCCTTTTCTGGGATCTTTAACTTCCTGACTTTTTTGCATGGCTCCTTAGTCTTGCTTCTTCTTGGTTATCTAGTTCTTTCTAGAAATGCTTCCTTTAATTAATTAAGTTTTCCCTCTTACAGGCACATGAATTTTTAATTTTCTTAATGTAACCTGTCATTAGTGTATATTTCTGAATGCTTGTGTTAATGAGGATGTCCTTATGTCTAAGGAGTCCTGGATTTCTTTTGTCCATGAAAGAGCCTGCTGGTTCTGTGGGTCCCAGTGGCCTTTTTCTTGGTTTGCTGCCATAGCTTTCCAGATGCATGTTGGTGTGTTCAAAGCAAAGGCTCTTCACAATGAGAGGGAGAACCTGGTAATAGGACTGGGCTGCTTATCTGTCCTGAAAGCACAAACCCCAATGGCCTTGACCACATTTCTGTAATTAATCCCTACTCAGATTTGCTTTTGAGGGAAAGAGAAAGTGATTTTTGTTGTCACCCTTTCAAGCTTTTCCACCTGGAGACGCTAATGGACCTTTCTTGATTTTGCCTCCCCTAGGGGAATGTGACCCTGAAGGAGCTGAATGCCCGCCCTATGGAAGTGTTCATGTGCAGTGTGCTCAAGAGGCAAGGCTATGGCGAGGGCTTCCGTTGGCTCTCCCAGTATATTGACTGATGTTTGGACAGTGAAAATAAAAGAGTTTTACTTCTCTGGACTGATCCTATTCACAGCTTCCTCATGAACTTTTCTAATAGAACAAGGAAAGCTCTCCAACCATGTCTGGCGTTGAGAAGCCAAGAGTCTCTGTCAGCTCTCTCATCGCCCAGTGGTGACATGTGCTCTTCTCCACACTGTTGGGAGGTAATGCTGCCCCACGTGCTGGTGCAGGTCAGTACCCCGGGACTTGGAAGTGGCAGGATTTGCCAGGTAGAGCTGTGTGCCATCATGGAGCACCTGGAAAGAAAAACACGTCTCACCACTGTGGTTGATTTCAAAAGAAAGTGATTCTATTTTTTAAAGAAAGTGTTATTAGTGTAATTGGTGACCCTCCTAATAACTTTTTGAGTTCACAATTTACTTGGTCCAGAGTTTGCTTTTTTTTTTTTTTTAACTAGTGAATGGCATTTAGATACTTCATAAAATTATGCACAGATACACGTTGGAGGCCAGAGCTCAGTCAAATGAACAGCAGGCTGGTGAGAGAGGCTCCCCTCTCACTAACTGCCTTGTAGTAGGTGGCACCACCTTGTGCACAGAGCACTAGGAAAGGGCAGAACCCCGGCCGTGCAGTTAAGGCCAGTTCCCACAGTCTCAGGCTACCGTCATTCCTCATCCCAGCATGCATAGCAGATTGTTCACTGCGGAGGAGTTAATTGTAGAGTGGGTTGTTATTATTTTTACTCATAAAGTTACAAATTTTAGCCAGTCTTTACTTTTATGTAGTTGTGAAATTTCATTTCCCTCTGTAGCACCTTTTTCATTTTCAGTCGTAAAAGTGACTTTTGCCTCATGAAAGACTTGAGAACACATCCCTTGTTGTCATACACTGCAGGTGTGTCTCAGCCATTTTTGCAGATTCTAGGGGAAATTTTTCTGACTAGGAGAGTCACACAGGATGAAGTTAACAGCTTAAGGGCTCTTAATTCTGTGAGTTGAGAACTGAAAAATCTGGTATTGTAGCATTTGTTTGAATCTAGGAAAGATTCATTCATTGGGCTTTAAAATTTCCACTTGCAGAATTTGGTTTCTTTATTGGACTCTTCATGAGCTCTATTTTTTTAAATTGGTTATCAACTTATTTTTGATGTTAAAGGTTAACATCTGTAGCTTTTCCAGATTTTTTGGGGTGGGGTGGGGGGGGTGTTAGGAAATTGCCTTTCTCCAGTCCAGAAATAATCTGGGGAAACTCTAAGCCAAGAACTTTGTGTTGAGCTGTTCTTTTGGGCCAGCATCACTTGTCAGTAAGCACCTGGTGTAAAAGCCTCAGCATCCCCAGTAGTGTGATGAGGATTATTTTTATAGCATTCCATTTTCCTAATGCCACGTGTGAAATTGGATTATCATGATCTTAACCAATATTTTACCCTTGTAATAAAGGATGAAGGGATAGGAGATGGTCTCCATGTGGGAGGATATCTTCATTCATTTTTCCTTTAATGAAAGATAAGAGGTATTTTCCTCAAAACTGAAAATTGTAATTCTGAGGTGTATTTGCAGAGGCCTGAACTAAATTCAGTGGATTGTTGCTTCTAATATGAGGGCGGGGAAGGTGTGGATAATGTATTCCTGGGGTGAGAGAGTATCGTTCTTTAGTTGGATTTCCCAGGTGAGTACTGAAGAATGTTTCCCATTCTTCAGTACTCACCTGTTGGGAAAGCATGCTTTTTCACTGCTAGGTACCAAATGCAGAGGCTCAGTGAAGTATAAAGCTGGGAAGAGCATGCCTTTCATTTATTAGCAAGCATAGCTGGTTTGGAAAGGGGTTAAAGCCTTAAGTGAACAAATCTAGCTAACAGTGAATGAACTAGGTAGTTAACTTGCATACTTCTAATTTTCTTTGGCTAAAGGTAACCCATACTTCTCTCTCCAGAGATACGAGAGGTATGATTGCTTCAGTGTTAGTTTTCTGGTTTTTGGTTTTTTTTTTTTTATATTTGTCCCTAATCACTTTTTAGCAAGCTAGAAAACTGGATTCTACACAGGGCAGCTCTTTGTGAAGGTGGTTTATTTTGGCCACTGGAGAAAGAGTCGGGATTGAAAAATCAAGTGGCAGCAGTCTATTTCTTGTCCCACAGAAATAATATAGAGGAAAGAAGCCGCTGTGAGGAACTTGGCTCGACAGTTAGGGTCAGAGCTTTGTACTGGAACTCCCATGAATTGAGACTTTTCATTCTGTTTTATCAGAGTGCATATATGTCCTATTTCAGGAAAAGTAAAACAGTCATTTACAAAAGAAAGTCAATCTGTATCCTAAGCGTTTTAATAAAAAGTTAAAACAAATTTGGTATCTTGCTCCTTTTTTTGGCATTGGTTTGTTCTGAGTATGAACATAGCATGACATTTGTTGTGGGGGGTGTGGCAAAAGTTCTTCCATACTTACGGGAAGAAATATTTACAACGGGTATGAGAGACAGACTTTGCTACGGGGGGGCATGGAGTATGGGTGGAAAGGCCAGGCCAATTTACACATTCCACTGGAAGTAATAAATTTAGTACCGTTTGAGAGCCTTAGAACATGCAGTGGTCCCAGGACTGGTGATCATTTATGCAACAGGAAGGACATGGCAGACTTTTGAACAAAATCTGTTAACATGCTAGCAAGGACTGGGTCCAGTTTAGCTGTGTTTCATCATTTGATACAAAATTGGAGAGAATCCGGTTGAATGCTACATTTGACAAAATAGAAGTAATGAAACCTGTGCTTGTGCATTTACTAGGCTTGTAGGAAGCTTTGCTTTTAAAAAACCCAAATGAGGTTCTAAAACTAAAGTACTGGAATAAAACAGAATGGGAAGCAAAATGCACCAGGTTCTTTTTGACTGAGTATTAAATTACTGGAGGCATCGAGATTGAAACTAACACAGTGGAATGATGCCATGGGTTTTACGCTTATATGGGTTTGTGTCATTTGAGTCAGAGCAGTACATGAAAATTAAAGGCTGAGTCAATGAGCCCAGCACTAGGGGGTCTCACCTTGGCTGTTGACTGTGACTTGGGACTCCACTGTGATGTGCCGTAAACAAAAACATGCAAACAGTTCATGCTGGAGGCTTGGGCGTCATTAAGGGAGAATCACTGGACTCCAGAGAGAGAGAAGCAATTGCTAGGAAGTTGGATAGTTAATAGGTTTTACTGCGATCAAGCCATCTTCTATGTCAGAACCAAAAGAAGACAGTACCTGCTATAGGAAGACTGCTGATTTCAGTCCTGCCTCATGCTATAATGGATCATCATTCTCCTTTCTCAAACAGGTTTGTGTCACTGGGAGCATTGAGCATTACCTTGTGTTGTGCTTGGGATACACCAAGCAGTGTTAGTTTATTCAAAATTTTGAGGCAGAAAGGCTATGTAATTTAAGTAGTAATTGAATATTTTCATTAATGCTGACATAAATACGTATTAAAATAATCTTATTAAAATTACTTTAGTTGGCATTGTGATAGACCTTCATAAAATGTCTAGCTTGTGGTGACTGCTTCAGGGATATCCTGCAGCCCCCCAAAACATACTTGTTCATGTTCCTCTGTCCTCAGGGTGACTTCACTGGAAAAGTAAGGATGTTTTATGTCAGGGTAGAGCAGGGATGGCAAACTACAGCTCATGGTCCAGATCTGGCCTGCTGCCTGTTTCTGTATGGCCTGTGAGAAAAATAAAAAAAAAAGAATGAAATTTTGTGACATGCCACAATTATATAAAATTCAAATTTCAGGGCCCATAAGTAAAATTTTATTGGAACACAGCCACCCCATTTCTTTAGCTTTTGCATGCTACAACAGCAGAGCTGAGTATTTAGGACAAAGAAGGTATGGCCCACAAAACCTCAGCTATTTATTTACACTCTGGCCTTCTACAGAAAAAGTGACCCCTGATCTAGATAAATCCTGGCTGATGGTTATAAATCATTATATGAAATGTGCATAATGCAAACTATAGGGTTGTGTAATTTAAAACTTTGACTTCAGCTACTGTTTATCATAGTTTTAAAATGCAATTTTTGGAGCAAATCCAGTTTCCATGAGTTATGTAGGGTGTGGCTTTGGCATCAGAAGACCAGAGGTGTAATCTTAGGAGCTCCATTATCCCCCCTAGTGGATTACTGTACGGTTTACTTACAAAGTTTCAAAATACTGAACAGCTTTTTTATAATTATTAATTAATTAATTATTGGCTGTGTTGGGTCTTTGTTGCTGCACGCGGGCTTTCTTGAGTTGCTGCGAGCAGGGGCTACCCTTCGTTGCGGTGCGCGGGCTTCTCATTGCGGTGGCTTCTCTTGTTGCGGAGCACGGGCTCTAGGCGAGCGGGCTCAGTAGTTGTGGCACGTGGGCTGAGTAGTTGTGGCTCGCAGGCTCCAGAGCGCAGGCTCAGTAGTTATGGCGCACAGGCATAGTTGCTCCGCGGCAGGTGGGATCTTCCCGGACCAGGGCTCGAACCCGTGTCCCCTGCATTGGCAGGTAGATTCTTAACCTCTGCGACACCAGGGAAATCCCCTGAACGGCTTCTTTGCCCGTCTTATCCCAGGGATCAGAGGTCGGATGTCTCCTACACCTGGGCAGATACTGACAGGTCCTGGCAAGGCCTGGGCAAGTCTAACCACCTCAGGGCGCATTTCTGTTCCCTTTCCTGAAGCTCAGCGAACAGAGACGAGACTAGGCTCCGAGGGACCAGAACGCCCCTATCTCCCAGTAAAGCCATATTCCTGTCACCCTCCCGTATCTCTTCCTCCAGTCCCGCTTCGCCCTCAACGTCGCACAGGTGACCTGAACCATCTAGGGCGCGGAAAGGCGGGGTCAGCCTCGGCAGCCAATCAGGGCTCGGCCCCTAGCCCAGCCAATCGGGCCGGGCCAGTTGGGGCTTAGCCAATCCGGCCGGAAGAGGAAGACCTGGGATAGTGCCTGCGCTTCTCGCTGCCAGCTTTGGGTGGCGCTACGTGGGGTCAGCTGGTGCCGGCCGCGGTCCTTGCTCGCTCGCTTGTTCCCCGGGAAGCCCCTGGTGTGCCGTCCCCGAGGCCATGGGGCGGCAGTGGGGGCCAGCCATGAGGGCGGCCGAGCAGGCGGGCTGCGTGGTGAGCGCCACCCGGGCTGGGCAGCCCGAGGCGGGCTCGTGGAGCTGCAGCGGGGTGATCCTGAGCCGCCGCCTGGGCCTGGTGCTGTGCCACGGGGGCATCTTCACCCCCTTCCTGAGGGCCGGCAGCGGGGCGCTGACCGCGGCCGGCGCCGTCTTCCTGCCCGGCGACAGTTGCGGCGACGACCTGCGCCTGCACGTGCAGTGGGGCCCAACGGCCGCGAGTCCGGCAGGCCGCGCGGAGAGGGGCCGCCCGGGGCTATGCACGCCCCAGTGCGCCGGCCTGGAGCCCGGCCCGCCCGCCCGGTTCCGCGGACGGCCGCTGCAGCCCCCCCGCCCCGCCGAGCTGCTGCTGCTGTTGAGCTGCCCGGCCTTCCGGGGCCACTTCGCGCGCCTCTTCGGCGGCGAGGCGGCCAAGCAGTGGAGCTTCGCGAGCGCCGCACCGGACGACGAGGTGTCGGAGGAGGAGGAGGAAGACCAGCTGAGAGCGCTGGGCTGGTTCGCTCTGCTGCGCGTGCGGCCGGACCCGGAGAAGGAGGCGGAGGCGGAGGAGCGCGGGCCGGTATTGGCCGTGGCGCCTCTCGGGGCTGTGCCCAAGGGTGAGCCGCTGGTGGCCTGCGGCTCCCCGTTCGGGGCCTTCTGCCCCGACATCTTTCTCAACACGCTCAGCTGCGGCGTCCTCAGCAACTCGGCCGGCCCTCTGCTGCTCACCGACGCGCGCTGCCTGCCAGGCACCGAGGGTGGCGGCGTGTTCGAGGCGCGACCTGCGGGGGCGCTGGTGGCGCTGGTGGCGGCGCCCCTCTGCTGGAAGGCCCGCGAGTGGGTGGGCCTCACGCTGCTCTGCGCCGCCGCCCCTCTCCTCTGCGCCGCCCGAGCGGCCCTCTGCCGCCTGCACCCCGGCGCCGCCGCCCTGGCCGCCTTCCTACCACATGAGATGGGCTCCCCGTGGGGCCTGCCCCTCCGAGACCCCGGACCCCCCTGGGCAGCTGCGGCCGTGCTGGTGGAGTGCGGTTCCGTTTGGGGCTCCGGAGTGGCCGTGGCACCCCGCCTCGTGGTGACCTGTCGGCATGTGGCCCCTCGGGAGGCGGCCAAGGTCCTGGTGCGCTCCACCACCCCCAAGTAAGGCCCACAAGGTTGCCCCCACTCCACTCCCTCACCAGCTGTCATATCTGGATCCCAGGTCTCAGGTCATAATCCTGAGGATTATGGAGGCCTTCTGGTCTCAGGCTCAATGCTTGGTGATGCAGTGTGGTTAGAGACCTGGGACCCTCCCCTCATCCTTGGCACCCAGAACCCCAGAGTAAGGGGTTCTGGACCTCCTGGCAAGGGGTGAATGGGGCTTGGGCAAGATGAAAAGCAACTCTGGGGAACTGTGGGGTGGTCCAGCATCCCTGGCTAGGCATCTTTGAGCTCCCCCTCCCAGTCTGAATTCCTTCTGGGCAACTTCTCTGTCTTATCCTTGCACCCACACACCAGAGGCCCTTGAACAGAGTCTTCCTAACCCTGCCCTCTTTCCCCTGAATGCCGTAGTGAAGCCCCAGGGGCCCAGGATGCTACCCTCCTGGGTTAGGAGAGGAGCCTGTTACTCTTACTTGATTTATCTCTTAGATCTTAACCAGAACTTCCCTTCTGGATCAAAATGAACAGATACGTGGTTCCACCTAATTAGAATGTGGGAGTGGGGGCCAGGCAAGTATATTTTGAACAATCACTGAGTGCTCTTGGCAGCCAGGTTGGGACTTCAGACAGTCATTTGTTCCCTCTCTGCAGGGTGAGCACTCTTACCCTCCTTTACTTTGACTTGCTGTGACAGTGGAGACAGCAGCCTTGGCTTCCTGGCTTGGTTTTCTAATACATGTTCCGTATCTTCTGTAGTCCCAGGTGCTTGACTTAGGCCAAAGCAAACACTTGGTGTTTGCGCCTTGGTGTTAATGCTCCTTGGTGTTAATGCCTGTTGTTCTGTCCCTGGCTCAGCCTCTCAGCCCAGACCTTTCCAAATGCCTCTATTGAACTCCTGAGGTTAATCCAGCCCGGCTTTGCCACAGAGTCCCCTTTGGCAGCCACCCGGACAGCCATGACTTTATAGGGAAGACTGATGATGAGAATTTTCCTCTGTGTGTGGTCCCCAATTCCTCACCCCTCCACCTACCCCCACATACTCTTGGTTCTAGGGAACGCAACAGGTCTGCTGGAAGCTACCCCTGCAGAGTGTGTAGTAGGAAGCCCCTGTGTAATCTTGGGCAATTTGCTGAATCTGCCTAAGCTGCTTTCCCATGACATGTAAAGTCTTGGAACAGCCTGCCACGTAGTAAGAGTTATAGAAGTGCTGGCATTTATGTAAACAGGGACCCAGAGGGATGAAATCGTATCATGTCTGCCCCCCCACCTGACAGGATTGTTGGTATCAAATGAGGCAGTAAAGGAAAATGCTGAGAATGTTTGCCCTGGCTCCTGCCACTAACTATGTGACCTTGAGAAATTACTCAACCTCTCTGGGCCTCAAATGCACCATCCAAAATGGAGATAATACCAGTGCCTAGTTCACAGGGCAGCTGTGAGGACTAAATGAAATGATGTCCATGGAACATTAACACCAGGCCTGGCCCACAGTGCCCCCTAGGTGTCAGGTGTTTGTGATGACGGTGAGGCACCGGAAGCTTTACACAGCAGTACCCTGCAGTTGGTAGAGCATGTTTGGAAGTTCCACTGTGGATGTGCCCAGAGTTGCATGCTGGTATGTTTCAGGGCTGACACCAAATCTTTTGAGTCCCAAGTTCATGACTTTTACTGCCACTCTCATTATTTTGCTTCCTCCCCATGCTGAGCGTTTGGAAAGCTAGCCTGTCATTTTGTTTTCCTTGTTCCCAGGAGCGCCGTAATCTGGGGACATGTGGTATTTGCCACCCAGGAGACATCTCCCTATGATATAGCAGTGGTGAGCCTGGAGGAGGATCTAGATGGTGTCCCTGTACCTGTGCCCGCTGAGCATTTCCATGAAGGTAAAGGACAGAGGGGTTCTCTGGTCTGGGGTGAACCTCAGGAAGGAAAGTCAGTGTTGGGCGCTCTAACCCTGCAGATCAGGGGCCAGTCCCACAGGTCAGCTCCCTTCCCCACCCCTGCTGGAGTAATGAGTCAGGCTGGCACCTTGTTACATCCTGGTTACAGTGCTTTGGCCGGAGTTGCTCTTGGAGGCCTCCCTGCTCACGCCCAGCATGCCTAACGTCCTGGGGGGCATGTGGAATTCCCAGCGAAGGGTAAGGCACGCCTTTTTCCTGAGGCCCCACAGCAGTGTAGTGTGTTGAGCCTTGGGGTCTCCTTATAACACTGCAGGCTGGTCTGAGAGATGTGTACTTTTGAGGCTCCAATGGCATGATTTGAGTAAAAGGCTTTGTGATGCTGCCACAGAAGTACCAGAGGTCTCGCTTTGTGGATGTCGTATGCTATAACATAATAACAAGGATTACAAGCTCTCTGCTTTCGCATCTTCTGCCACTTATTAGCCCCGTGTCCTTAGGCAACTTAGTGAACTCTGCCTCAGTTTCCACATCTGTAAAATGGGGATAATGCTCCCTACTCCTGGGCCTTGTGAGGAATGGGTGAGATATTGTCTGTAAAGCACTTGGTGAAGGAAGGTGGTGCCCGCTTTGAGACTTCTTAGTCTCAGGAGGTGGGTGTTAATTTCACAAACATTTATTGAGCCCCTGGCTAGGTGCCGGGAATTCTAAAAAGTGACTACCCAGTCCAGCAGGGGAATGAGGGCTGGAGAACAGCCTGATGCTGAAGAGAAGTGGTTGAGCAGATACAGTGCTGGGAGCTCAGTGGAGGTCCCGGCCTGTTCCTGTGGGGGGCCTGGGGAAAGTTCTCATGGAGGCAAGAGTATCTGAGCAGAAACTCAAAGGGCAGAGAGGGTTTGGAAATTTGGAGTGGCCAGGGAGGGGGTTGGGGAATGTGTGAGTCCTGCCAGACAGAGGAGGCTCCCCAGCTTAACCCTTCTTCCCTCCCTGGCAGGCGAGGCTGTCAGTGTGGTGGGCTTCGGTGTCTTTGGCCAGGCCTGCGGGCCCTCGGTGACCTCAGGCATCCTGTCAGCTGTGGTGCAGGTGGATGACACACCAGTGATGCTTCAGACCACGTGTGCTGTGCATGGTGGCTCCAGTGGGGGACCTCTCTTCTCCACCTGCTCCGGGGACCTCCTGGGTAACCAGCTCCTTGGTCCTCTCCCAGCCTTCCCCTTGCCAGAGCCTCAGTCCCATCCTGGGAGTGCTTGGTTTCCAGCCCTGGGAGCCACCCTCTGTCTGGAAAGATGGTGGGCCTTATGCGCAGAGGTAGTTAGCCAAGGTTTTCAGGCTCTTGTGCTTCTGAGGGTGGAGAGGGACAGAAGCTGAGCTTGGAGGGAAGAGATCTGAGTTCTGGTCGCTTCTCTGCCACTGAGCCACTGCACAACCTTGGGTAAGTCACTTAATGTCATTTGATCTGTGAGACTCAGGAGTTGGATTAGTCCAAGGGTCACAAACTCGAAAGCCTACAGAGGCTGGGCTGTTAAAGTGAATGAATGAGTGAGTGAGTGAGTGAGTGAAGACAGCAGTGAGTGGAGGGCAAGGGGGAACTGGGGTGAACACCACTCAGCTCTAGTACATTGTTGCCTCATTACAAAGATATATGGGCCTAACGCTGGCTGACTTTCCAATTTTTCACAAGAAGCTGTGAACCTTTTTTTTTTTTTTTCAGAATTCCTAACCACACCCCCGTGAGAAACGAATTTACCAGCTAGAGAACAGTGTTTGAGCACGTACAGTTCTTTTTATCTTTAGCCTTAAAGTGTCCAGTCAAAACGCTCTTTTCCAAAGTTTCTTAGATTAGCTCCTTCCCCTTCCCCTTCAGTATAGTTATGTGATTCATTTGAAATAGAGTTAGGTACATTTGTCCTAGTCTGCATTCCATTTTTCTCCCATATACTGGTTGACCTTTTAAAAGATATATACCGATAAGTGGACACAGAAATAAATATAGATGTTTGTATGCATGACTTAGTGTGTGTGTGTGTGTAGATATATGTGACTCCTAGCTCAGTCTGCTGAGAGGGGCTAGAAGCAGTGACATCCATGTGTAATGAACACAGCGAGAGTTCAGATCTTGGTTTCTAAGAGTCATTCTCTAGGGCTGCCTTGTGGTGCTGGAAAGGAGGGAGGGGTAGCAATAACAGCAGCAGCAAAATGATGGGCACGTCAGGTGTTGAAAGAACCAGGAGCTGACATGAAGGTGCTCCCGCTGGGACAGCTTCAGCAGCAAAACAAATGGTAGCGGTTTTGGTTTTCAGAAGAATTCCCATTGATGAATGTAGAAGAAATGAGGGAAATAGAAAATCACTATTAGGACACCCCGGCAGGAACTGCTGCCGACAGGATCCATCGATGAATGCCAGAATCAGTAGGCAAAAGTTTAAGTAGAAACAAGACAACCGCGTAATCCTAAAATATTTCGTACTTACCAAGGGGGTGATAGTAAGTCTACAGCGGAGAAACCCGGCAGATACCACCCAAGTAATGAAGGTTAACATCGCAAGCAGTGCTTATAGTCAGCACACATCTCCTGATAGCATGCACTGAAAAGGACACATTGCTTCTATGGTTTTCTTCTCAGTGATGTTTAACCTCAATCTTATCATGAGAAAACATCAGGTAAACCCAAATTGAGGGACATTCTACAGAATAACTGACCTGTACTCTTCAAAGTGTCAAGGCCATGAAAGATAAGGAGAGACCGTGGAAGTGACCCAGATGGGAGGAGACCTAGGAGACATGACGACTAAATGCCATGTGGGATCCTGGATCAGAAAAAGCATTAGTGCAAATACTGGTACATCCAAGTGAGTTCTGTACTTTAGTTAATAGCATTTCGCCAAGGTTAATTTCTTGGTTTTGATGAATGCTGTATGGTGACATAAGGAAAAGCTGGGTGAAGGGTATACAGGAATCCTGTACTATTTTGGCAAGACTTCTGTTAAGTCTAAAATTGTCTTCAAAAAATTCATACACATGCACTGAGCAGGCCAAACAAAAGTTCTGTGTGGGTCTGATTCATTTATTCAGTCACTCAGCTAGTATTTGTTGAGGTCGTCCTTTGCCAGGCACTGTTCCAGGTACTGGGGAGACTGCATGGACAGAACACAGCAGTCCTGCCCTCATGGAGCTGAAAGATAACAGAAGTTGGAGAGAGGGATAACAAAACAAGTGAAACATGGGGTATTAGATACTGATAGTGTTGGGGAGAAAGTAAAGCCAGGAAGGAGGACTGAGGCACGAGGAGCCCGTGTCCATGAATGAAGCCTGGTGCCTGTCACTACGAGGGGGCTTCAGGCAGGTCTAGGGCCTCCAGGCTGGAGGTGAGCCTCCCTCCCCTGTCCCCTGGCTCACACCCTCTTTTCCTCTCTGGCTCCTGAACAGGCATCATCGCCAGCAACACCCGGGACAATAACACGGGGGCCACCTACCCCCACCTGAACTTCAGCATTCCCATCACGGTGCTCCAGCCGGCCCTGCAGCGGTACAGCCAGGCAGGCGACCTGGGCGGCCTCCGCCAGCTGGACCGTGCCCCTGAGCCAGTGAGGGTGGTGTGGCGGCTGCAGCGACCCCTGGCAGAGGCCCCGCGGAGCAAGCTCTGAAGCTGTGGCACCCCTCTAGAGAGAAGAGCAACCATCTGATGCCGTGGGGAGCGCTGAGGCTGGTGGCCTGAGGACCCTGACACGGCACACCCCAGCCAGGCTGCATCCCCATCACCACCCACCTTGCTCAACTCTGGAGTCTGGACCAAACTTCTCTTCAGCCCCCACGGATCTCTTACCTGGCAGCCCGTTTTGGGGTGCTTTCTCGAGCCGCCACCTCTCTCTTCCCCCGACACTAGGCTCAGCTCTGTTCTTTCCCCTTCTGGGGAGCGCAGTACAACCGTACAACAGACAGACCTGGTCCTGACAGACAGATGTTACTGGAAGGCAGGCCCAGCCACGGTTCCCTGTCTCCTGAGGGTCACTGGGCGCCTGCAGCGGCGGCTTCCCTGGGGCCTGGACTCCTCTCTGCTCTCGGTCAGAATGGGGCTGACAGCACTGGGGATTCCTCAGAAAACCTCAGCAGAGAGGCCCTGCTCTGAAGACCAGAGGCGGAAGGGAAAGAGCATCTTCCTGTTCCGCTGGAGCAGCGGTGGCGTCCCCGAAAGCCAGGACTCCCGGCTCTTCGTGTGTCGGGTGCCCTGACCTACAGGGGCACGCTGACACAGTGCCTTAATTTTCCGGCCCGCAAAGTGGCTCTCAGGGGTCGGGGGTGGGAACGTGGTGGGGGAGGGGTAGAATGTGTCTAGTTGGGGTTTGGGAATAAACAGGACCTACGAGGGACAGGATCTACTTCTATATATCAGCTTCTTTCTTTTCCTTCTTTGTTTTGAGAGTTGAATGGGGAATAGGAAAGCACCAGGCACAGAAATATACCTTTCCATCCTGCTTTCTCGGGGGTTTGATCTCACGGGACACTCTTGCGCCAGACTAGTCCTGGTAGCTGGCCGTGGTGCCAGTTAGCACTGGGCGGGGCTTGCAGATCCCAGACGGTGGTGGCCTTGGCCTGGCAGCAGCTGTTTACAGGCTGCCTGGATGGACCCAGGCCTGTGCCAGGTCCTGGAATGGATGGGGGTTGGGGAGTTCAAAGGTGAATGAGGCCAAGGCAGGCCCTAGGAACTAAGACCAACCCTGGGAGTCAGGAACACGCACTGTGTGCCCAGGGCCCTGCCTGTGCAGGCTGACAGGTTGAATGCCATTGGGGAATGACTGGGGGAGAGGGGGCTAATCTAAGCAGAGAGAATTGCTGGGAGTACTTTGTTTCTAACATCTGTTTGCTGAGCACCAGCTCTGGGCAACCACAGAACACCCCTGAGACAGTTGTTCCCCTCTGTGTGGATTAGGAATGGGGCCAGAGGGCAAAGTTAGCTTGAGAGAAATCCTGTAGTGAATTTATGGAGGTGGGGAGGGAGAGCCGAGTTCTGACCTGGCTGCAAGTGGGAAGGGGAGGATTTATTCCAGCATGTGTGGGTACCAAGGAGCTCAGGCTATTCCGGGGAGACTGGTGTGTCACCCCGTTAGTGGAATGAGCAGGGCGTCTCTGTCCTGTTCAGGTGGAAGACCACGTCCAGGGGCCCAGAGCAGGGAGGGTCAGGCAAGGATTCATGCAGCTGAACCCTGAGGGGAGAGTAGGTGTTTACCAGACGGAAACAGGAAACAGGGAGGGTGTCCAGATTGAGGGCAGTGGGAGCTGGGACAAGGAAGTGTGAAACTACATTTGTGTGTCTGGCCATGCTAAGTGGAGAAGGGATTGGAATGGAGGCTGGGGAACCAGTGACAATGGCCCTGGTGACGGGGAAGATGGCCACAGCAGGCCTGGTGGGCATAGAGATCAAGCATGACACGGGAGGTGGACCTGACTGGATGTGGGGCAATGCAGAGAGAGAGAAGGGTCAAATGGTGCTGGGTCTCTAGCCAGGATAGTGATGAGTGGCTGACAAGTTTAGGGACGAGATGTTTCCTTGGGTGTCCGTGGGATCTCAAGTAGAGAGGCACAGCAGGCTGTTAAGTGGATGAGTTAGGATAACGCAATAAAAGGTCCCCTCTCCCCCATCTCAGTGCCTTAAGACAATAGAAGTTTGTTTATTGCTCATGTAAAGTCCAAAGTCGTGCACCTGACCAGGAAGTGGGGGATTGTGGCTCCTGTGCAGTTCTGGTTGAGGGACCAAGCTCCTTCCTTCTTGCGGCTCTATCACTGGGTCTGGGACCTCAGATCCTCTGCCAGGTCTTCTGTACCTGGATGGTGGATGGGGGAAAAGAGAGAGGAGAAGACATTGCTGCTGCTTTTTAAAAAAATGATTTTATTTTGAAGCAGTTTTAAACTTACAGAAAAGTAGCAAGAATCCCCACACGCCCTTCCCCCAGACATCCCATACCATTTGTGCCATATGCCCCAGTGATGTTCTCTGTAACAAAGTGACCTCATTTGGGATCATGAGTTCTACCCACCTGCCATGGCTCTCTCCCCTTTGACTTGGAGCAGCTCCTAAGGCTTTCCTTGAGTTTGCTGCCCTTGACCTTCCTGCAGAAAACAGGGCAGTCATTTTGCAGAATGTGCCTTAGCTTGGGTTTGTCCACACTTCCTCATGATTAGATTTGGGATACACATCTTTGGGATATAACATTAGTGATGTTGCCTTATCATCATGTTCTACTGGGTGGTGCATGACCTTTATTTGTCAGATTATAGATGATAACCTTGAACATTTGAGTAAGATGGTGCCTGCTGGGTTTCTCCACTGTAAAGTTCCTTTTTTTCTTTGTAATTAATAAGTATTTGTGTGGCAGTATTTGGAGACTATGTACATATCCCTATCCCACTTCCATCTACTATGCTTAGCACCCACTGATGTCCCTTGGCTGAATAACTTTAATGTTTGCCCAATGGAAATTTTTTATTTTCATTTTTCCTCCTACATTTATTCACTGGCTTTCTATTGTAAGTAAAAGCTTTCCCTCCTCTCTGTTTAATTATATCTGTGTGGAACCATGGATTCATAGTTTATTCAATGGATTATAATCTATTGTTATCATTATTTTGATGCTTCAATTGTCCATATTGGCCAGTGAGAGCTCCTTCAAACTAGCTTCTGTGTTCTTTTGACATCTCCCCATCATTCTTTGAGCACTTCCTTCAAAACAAAATGTTGTAGACTTACTTTGTACTTTCCCTGGAATCAGCCACTTCTCCAGTGTCCTCTTTACTAGAGAACGGTATTTAGAAGCAAAGATCTAGGTACGAGGTGTGCTTCTTACTCTGAGGTGTTGCTGCTCCCAGGCCCTCTCGGTAGACAGACCTTACATCTATATTTATTTCTATCTCTATATGTTGCAGGCCATGCCACGCGTTAACACTGATAGTTCCAATTTGATACCACAAGTTCAATACCACAAGGTTCATTCTAGCTCTCCCCTTTTCATATTGGTACCTCCCTCCTGTCAGTGAGAAACACAGCTACATTATCCTCAATATATTAACTTGTTTGCTCCATCCCTTGCATGTGGCTAGTCTTCTGACCCTATCAGGCTGCCCCTGCCACTCTGCTCTGATGCTGCTCTTATACGGGTCACCATTACTGCTCCGCACAAGCCTGCCTCATGATTTTTTTTACTTCATTTTTTGACAGAGGTAGAGCCGGAGCCTGCAAGGGGGCTGAGAAGAGACAAGCAGAGGCACAGGAAGAAAACCGGGGAGGCTAAGACCTAGGTCAGCAGGTCAGACACCAGAATCTGTTTTCCTCTCTTTGTGGCCATACACTAGACTGCATCTCCTGGCCACCCTCACGGTCAGGTGTGTCCGTGAGTTGCAAAGGGCAGAAAGGAGGTGTGCCACTTCCAGGCCTGGCCTATAAGAACCTTCTACCTGGCCTTCTCTGCAGCCTATCCCCTGCCGCTGGTGGGAGTAGAGGCATCCCTTAAAAGAGACCTTTGGGGGCTTCCCTGGTGGCGCAGTGGTTGAGAGTCCGCCTGCCGATGCAGGGGACACAGGTTTGTGCCCCGGTCCGGGAAGATCCCACATGCCACGGAGCGGCTAGGCCCGTGAGCCATGGCCGCTGAGCCTGCGCGTCCGGAGCCTGTGCTTGGCAACGGGAGAGGCCACAACAGTGAGAGGCCTGCGTACCGCAAAAAAAAAAAAAAAAGATCTCGTTGAATCTTTTCTGCAGTGATTCGGGTAGGTGCTAATATTTGCATTAAATAGGTGAAGATGGATTATCTGTCACCAAACTGGCTTGGTCCTACCTCCAGTTTGTAGCTTGCAGCAGTACATTTCCTGACAGATCCGAGTGCTTTCTTCTTCTCCCTGGACTCCCTGCCCAGTTTACCCAATTTCACGCAGCCCTCCCATTGCCCTGTCTTTTCACCCTCCAACATAACTCAGACCTCACTCTTCAGCTTAAAACCCATCAGTGGCATCCCGTTGCCCTTGGGATCACACGGGCAGTCTTTACCAGGACCTGGAGGCTTGTGCCACCCTGCCACGTTGGGCCACTCTGTCCCCGACCACTTCTGCAATGCCCCTGCTCTCAGCTATTTATCCTGCCTTGGTCTTTGCACACCCAGAGCATACTTGCTTTCTCTGTGCCCAGGGCTAACTTCTCATCCTTGGAGAGAGGCCTTGGCACCCTTCTTTTGCCCCCGGTCTTTCTTACTGCAATTAGTGTTACATATGTTTTATTGTTGTTTAGTATTTTTCCCTAGACTATTACCTGGAGGAAAGCAGAAACCATGCCTGCATTGTTCTACATTTTACAACCCCTCACTCCCACCCCTCACACCCAGCACAATGCCAGGCGTGGAGTAGGTGCTCAACTGGGTTTGTATTTTTGTTTATATGTGTGAAGGCAGGAGGCTGGTGACCCGTCCGAGATCGCACAGCCAGTGCTGGGGCCCGCGCTCTAAAGGCTGGAAAGGCGTCCGGCAAGGGAGCCGGACCGAACTTTGAGCAGAGTCCGAGGGGCCGGGGCAGCGCGGGCGTCCTTGACAGTAGCGGTCGAGTGCTCACGGTTGGGGCGATTGGCTTCCCCGGGCCGGCGGCGCGGGCGGGCCGGAGGCTGCAGTTCCCCGGGGCGCCGCCGGGGGCATAGCCGAGGCTGGAGGGCAGACGCGCCGAGGCTGGAGAGCAGACGCGCCGAGTCACGCCGGCAAGGGAGGGGCCTCGGGCCCGGCGGCGACCACGGGAGCTGCTGACAGGAGCGGGAGCCGGAACGGGAGCCGGAACGGCGGGAGGCCGCTGGCAGGTGAGGAGCGCGTCGGGCGAGCTCTGCGGGACCCCCGCGCCTGCAGGGCCCCAAGAAGCCGAAACAGCGTCCGGGGCCGGGGAGGAGAGGGCGGTCGTCTAGGACAGTGGTCCCGAACCTTTTTGGCACGAGGGACCGGTTTTGTGGAAAAAAACTTTTCCACGGACGCCGGGGGCGGGGTGTGGGTGGGAGGGGAACGGTTCAGGCGGTAATGCGAGCGATAGGGGGGATGCAGAGCGGCAGATGAAGCTTTGCTCGCTCGCTCGCCCGCCGCTCACCTCCTGCTGTGCGGCCCGGTTCCTAACAGGCCGAGGACTGGTATAGGTCCGCGCCCCCAACCCCTGGTCTAGGATGAGGGACTCAGGCCTGCACCAACCCAGGTCCCTCAAAACTCAACGGGGAGCTTTGCTCCCAGTGAGGACGGAGCAAACTCGCCTCCTCCGCGTCCGCTCCCCGCCCCCCGCCCCCCAAATCCCTGCTAAGTCTTCCTAAGTAAGACAAAGACCCCCGTCACCCCCCCCCAAATCCCGGGAGGGCTCCGAGGGTCGCCGCTGGTCGGTGGAAGTTGCTGCGGGGCGGACGGAAGCCCGTGTCACAGGCAGGAGGAAAGCCTCAGTGTCCAGGAGGAAAATGCCCGGTGTTACCCAGTGCCCATAGGCTCCAGGGTGTACTGGGAGGTCCTGCTTCTCCACGGAGCCCCAGCTTCCGCGGGGGCACTAAGGACAGAGATGGCCCAACTAACTCTGATGGGGCCGGAGGTTGGGGGGAAGCCCAGGACTCCTGATCCACCGGGAGCTGCTTTTAGTGCCTGATGTTGGGCACTTTTCTTTCAACAGCACCCACTAAACACACCCTGCCTTTCCCCTCTGATTAGACTCCCTTTGATCCTTGGTTGTACCGTGAGGGTGGGGAGGGGAGAGGTGCTTAGGAGCTGACTGTCCCACCGGAGGACAGGCACAGGGCAGAGGGTCAGACATAGTTTGTGAAGGGGCTTCCAAGTTTGTGAAGGGGCTTCTAGGTGTCCCGGCTCTGCACCTTGTGTTCAAAGGCCAACATGTAAAATATATAAATATATAAATTATCAAGGAGGCCTGCTTGGGTGTGTGTATGTGCCTCAAGCTTTCAGAGCCCTCCAAGGAAGGCCGTGTGTAACCCTGCATCTGGAAGGTCCATTTCACAGGAGAAGACTGAGGCCCAGCTGGGCGGGGCCTTGCTTGGGACTACCCAGCAGTTAGGGAGGAGCTGGGTAGAGGGGGTGTGCGCCAGGGCCAGCCTGATCTTTGTGTCTGGTGGTGAAAAGAGGAAGCCAGGGTCCAGGCACAGGTCATGGGGATGTTAAGGGAACCACAAAGTGACTGGCTCCCAGGAGACTGTACAAGTTGTGCGGTCTAGGCTTCAGCACCGGAGCCTGTATGACACCCGCATGAGCCCGTCTGCCCAGAAGTGCCCTCTCCTGAGGGCGTGAAAGGACAGCCCTCTTCAGACTTTGAGCCTCTTTCAGAAATCGGTCTTTTTGGGTTTTGTTCACCATGTGTTCCCTGGGGGACTGGCCATGGAGTGCCCACTCTCAGCCTGGTCCCTGGGGTCCAGTGAGGGAGGCTGCCCACCCCTCTGCCTTCGCCGGGTTGGAGAGATATATTCATGGTGCTTCAAGTCACACTGTAGGCCCTCTCATCCAGGACGGCCACTCTGGACACGACTGTGGAAATCTACCTTGGGGGTAACTGGTGAGCGCTCAAAAGCTGGGTGTTTTATTTGTAATCTCTATGAAACAATTCTGGGACGACATCTTTGCTTTGATCAGAGCCCACATGGGTCCGCTGTGTGTCTTCTGAGGCATAACCTCCCCACAGCTTTGGCCTAAATATAACTTCCTTGTTTTTCAGTAGATTCCTAAAAGCCCTTTGTCTGTATTATTAGAGAAGAATCCCCCTGGGATCAGGCTGGGTGTCCTTGGCAGAGAAAACAGGATTTACTGAGAAAATTTGAGTGTAGACCATACTGTGTGTGTGTTGGGGGAGGGGCAAAGGCAAAATTACTTAGGAGTTGCTGGACAGTTAGGAATTGTTTTCTTGGACCTGCTTTTTTTTTTTAAATAAATTAATTAATTTTTGGCTGCGTTGTGTCTTCGTTGCTGTGCACAGGCTTCCTCTAGTTGTGGCAAGTGGGGGCTACTCTTCACAGCAGTGCGCGGGCTTCTCACTGCGGTGGCTTCTTTTGTTGTGGAGCACAGGCTCTAGGCGCGCAGGCTTCAGTAGTTGTGGCATGCAGGCTCAGTAGTTGTGGCTCGCGGGCTGTAGAGCACAGGCTCAGTACTTGTGGTGCACGGGCTTAGTTGATCCACGGCATGTGGGATCTTCTGGGACCAGGGCTCGAACCTGTGTCCCCTGCATTGGCAGGCGGATTCTTAACCACTGCACCACCAGGAAAGTCCCCTTGGACCTGCTTTTATGCTAACATTCCTGCATCTGGGAAGATTCAGTTAAGATTCTCTGTGCTCATCCTCTTGCCTTGATGGTCAGTAAAATCAGATGGTAGGTTTGCAGTTCCTCAAAAAGTAAAATCTAGAGTTACCATAGGACCCAGCAATTTCACTCCCAGGTATAAACTTAAGAGAATTTTTTGTTCACACAAAAAGTTGTACACAGATATTCATAGCAGCCTTATTCATATCAGCCAAAAGGTGGGAACAACCCAAATGTCCATCAACTGACAAATGGATAAACAAAATGTGGTATCTCCATACAATGGAATATTACTCAGCCATAAAAAGGAATGAAATACTGTTATAAGTTACAGCTTGAATGCATCTTGAAAATATTGCACTAAGTGAAAGAAGCCAGACACAAAAGGTATGGAATAGGCAAATCTATAGCGACAGAAAGATTAGTGGTTGTCAGGACCTGGAGGGAGGAGGGAATGAAGAATGAATGCTAATGGATGTGGGGTCTTTTGGGGGAGGGGGTGATGAAAATGTTCTGGTATTAGATTGTGGTGATGGTTGCACGACTTTATGAGTGTACTAGAAACCACTGAGTTGTACACTCTGAGATAGTGAATTTTATAATATATGAAAAAATATCTCAATTAAAAACATTAGATTGTAGGAAGCCAGCTCTGTCTTTAGAGCTTTATTATTTCATTTAAAAACATTCAAACAGTACAAAAAAGGGGGAGAAAAGCTCAAAGAAGAAAGTAAAAACATCATCTGGCAACCACTATTAGCATTTTGGTTTAGAGTGCAGATCTGGCCAGACCGTTGAGGATAGAACTGGGGCAGGTTACTGAAATTCTTTCCAAAATGAGGAGGAAACCCCACCTGTTCAACGCAAAGACGTTGATAAAAGCGCAGTGGATGCCCATTGTTGTCATCATCACTTGTATGTGTGCATATGTAGCTGGGTGCCTGGGTCTGATGGCCCACAATGGAGATTAGGCTCTACATGACTTTCTATTATCTGACTTTTTGATGGACAAGCTTTTTTTTTTTTCCTAAGACTTTATGTTTTTAGAGTAGTCTTAGGTTCACAGCAAAATTCAGTGGAAGGCACAGAAATTTCCCATATGCCTCCTGCCCTGACACGTGCATAGCCTCTTCCATTATCGACATCACTCACCAGAGTGGTGTGTTTGTTCCTGAACCTACATTGACATAATCCCCCACAGACCGTAGCTTACATTATGTTTTCCTCTTGGTCTTGTACAGTCTGTGGGTGCGGATGAATTGTGGACAAACTTTTCATGTAGAAAATCTTCCACTGTAAAATTGAATGTCTCCAGAATATTCCATTGTACGGGTGTGTAATAGTGTGTCCTCTAATCCCCCGTTGGTGGAGGTTTCCATTGATTGATGGAGTCGCCCACTGATTGAGGCTGTTTGCCCAGCACTGCTGCTACATTAGAACATATAATTCAGTATCATCAGTTGCCCGCTTGCTTTTTGAGCACCTGCAGGGTGTGTGGCTAGGAGTGCTGGTCCATGGCTTAAGCCGATGATTTAGGTGTCTGGTGAAGTAGGTCATGGCTGAGCAGAGGGGAGTCTAGCTGTCCTCGGGTCCAGGTGAGAATTGGCATTGGAAGAGCCAAGGGAGAGGCGGGTGTCCAAGAGTGTTGGGCAAGGGAGGCTGCCGGGAAGAAACGGTGGAATGGGCTGGAGCGTCACCAGGCCCCCCGTTCCCCAAGTGGGTGTGTCAGAGGTTAGTGGAGGAGAGAGAACAGATTTCAGGAGAGGCCTCAGTTGGCTTGTGGTGTAAAAGCGCCTCCCCTCCCTGGCCCAGCGATGGCAGCCCCTCCTGGGCCTGGGTGTGCCCTCAGGCCCCAGACTCTGCACCGGAACTCTAAAGAATCAATTCATCTTTACTGAGGGCTGTGCCTAGTTGGGTGAGGCCAGGGTTTGTCCTTTGGGGAAGCCAGTTAATGATCCTGGGGGGCTGAGGGAGCAGGGGTTTAACTTCTTTGGCTAACCCACTGCCCATCAGGCCTGTGCTGGGCTCGCTGGGCTTTCTTCCCTGCGAGGGCCCCAGGGCAGCATGTAGGCCCAGACACTGCCCTAGCATGACAGGCCCTCTGTGTGTGCTGTCCCCTGTCCCCTGCCCTCCTGGCTGCCCCACCTTGTTCCCTGAACCCCTCCCACCCCCTCCCTTCCTGCCACTGGACTTCTTGGCCTAAGCTATTCCCTCTGTGAAGAAGGCCCCTGGCCCCAGCTGTTTTTCAGGGCTCCACCTTGAGCTTCCCTGGGTGGTCCATGGTGGACCCCTCTCCCCAACAAGCTGGGTAGCCTCTCTCAGGCCTGTGCCCCGCCAGCTTGGAAGCAGAGCTCTCTGGGTGTTTCTCTGACCTCTTCGCTGGCTGCTAGCCCCAAGGGCAAACTGGCACAGAGGGGGCCGTGTTGAAGGGGCAGGTGAAATGCACCCCTTCCATAGCTTGCCTGACTGCCTGCCACATTCCCAGGCCCTGCTCAGCTCCTGGTGTCCGCTCCTGTCCCTGGCTGGTCCCCGGGCCCCTCTTGGGTCCTGGCCTAGGTGGCAGATTCAGCCTGATGAACGTTCACGGGGCCAGCTCTGGACCACCTGCTGAGGGCCTGGAACAGTGAAGGTGACACTGCCTGCTGGGGGACTTGTTTTGGTCCCAGCCCTAGGATGCACAAGCCTCAATGCATTGGGGACCAATGAGAAACAAAGTTAAATCCCCTCCAATCTCCTATGCCAGATCTACCCTCACCCGCCCAGGTTTTCACTTCCCCAGAGGAGAAATTAGACTGTGTGCATTTGAATACCAATGACAACAGTGTCTGGAGGTCCAACCGTAAGCCACTCCCATAAGTGTGGGAAGATCTGGGGACCATCTTGGGGGTCACCATGTCTTGGAAACCTATTGTGCAAGGACATTTTAGGCTGTCTCCTCCCATTACAGGGGGTAAATGGAGGCCCAGAGAGGGGAGGGGTTGTGCCCCAGACTACACACCTGATGGAGGACAGAGTGGTGACCT
The DNA here is from genome assembly GCF_949987515.2 of Delphinus delphis. NCBI lineage: Eukaryota > Metazoa > Chordata > Mammalia > Artiodactyla > Delphinidae > Delphinus > Delphinus delphis. Next base: position 62,134,934 of record NC_082698.1, read on the forward strand.
TCCAGCTGCCTGCAGTGCTGTCCGAGAGGTGGGCTGGAATGTTCTTCCCCATTGAGCTTTTTGACAGCTTGCTGTCTGTCCACTTCCTCCCTCCTTGCCGTGCTCACATGTGAGTGTGAGCCTGGTGCACACTTGGCCCTCCATCCTCTGGAGGTACTCTCTTCGATTGCAGGTTCCCTTTCCTCGACATCAAGCAGGACCTTGCACCCCCTGCCCCTCTCACTGGAGCCCACGTGATAAGCGCTTCTCCATCCTGTTTCTCACCAGCAGACTTCCCTTTTGGTTCTTAACCAGCACTGTTCCTTCTCCCAGCAGAGATTTCTCCCTGCCCGCTTCCTCCTGGGGAGTGTCACCCACTGGTCGCAGTGTATGTCCTCTGTTCCAGGAATGCTCAGGGGACCACCTGCCCACAGCAGGCCCCTCCTCCCCACCGCACTGTCATGGCCTTAGTCCCATTGCATCCTGTTTTGCAGGCTGATTGTCATAACTGGCTAAGTGATCTCCTCAGACCTGGGGCTGAAGCTGGTGACGTGTGAGCTGGGTGGAATCTGGTCTCAGTGTTTGCTTAGTGGTGTGCTTAAATAATTTTGTTTAGTTCTTTTAATGTGACCTGTGCTTACCAATTCCCCAGAGGTGTACCCACCGTTTCTGGTTACTGTGCACCTGCCCAGCTTCCCACAGCTACATCATCCATCTGGCCCTTTGAGTCTGAAACCCTGCCTTTACAAGGGCTGAGACCATATCTGTCTGTCTGTCTCTCTGACGACGGCATTCATAGCACAGAACATGTCAAAGAGCAGGAGGTCCATTAATTTGTACTGTTGAGTGAACAAATATATTTACGAGTGAAAAAGAGTGCAAAAACAGTTGTTTAACGTGTGCAAAAACAATAATCATGATTGTAGGTGCACAGAATATCCCTGGAAGGATTCATGTAAACTTGGTAACAGTAGATGCCTTGGAGAAGGGAACTGGGTGGTTGAGCGGATGAGATGGAATTAGGATACTCCTTATTCCTTTGGAATTTAATTCAAATTTTACAAAAAATGGAATTTCATAAAAGGTGATTACATACTTTTAAAAGATCAAGTCTTGGCATTTGAGGCCATTCTTGATATGGACCCACCTCTGCCCACCCAGCCCTCGAGCCCCCTGAATCTGATGTGGTCTCTCCTCCTACCCCAGCAGCACCTGGTCCGAGATGGGGTCCCAGGTCTCCATGGACGTGGGAGCCGCGCATGTGGTGATCGTGGGCGGGGGCTTTGGCGGCATCGCGGCCGCCAGCCAACTGCAGGTGCTGAACATCCCCTTCGTGCTGGTGGACATGAAGGACTCCTTCCACCACAACGTGGCAGCCCTCCGGGCCTCCGTGGAGAGTGGTAATGGTCTCTTCTCTGGGGCTTTCTTTGTGACCGTGGTCTTGTCACCACTGTGGATCACAGGGTGGTTTTCTCCCTTTAGGGCAATGTGCCTAAATTCCACCATTAGACAAATTCCGGGGAATCTTAAGGTCCCTGGCCTTAAGCAGCTACCATACCAAGGCCCCAGAAGTCAGAGCGAGAGCTTCTCCGAGGACCTGGGGTCCAGACTGGCGCTTTAGGGGGTAGTGGGTACCCAGGGGCTGTTTAACCAAGGGGCCCCTGTTGGCATGCAGCTCTGGAAATGTTCTGAGTTATTCTGGCCTCCTGTGGGCAGCCCAGTTTTACACCGTGACCTCCTCTCTGTCCGTTCCCCAGGGTTTGCCAAAAAGACATTCATTTCCTACTCGGTGACCTTCAAGGAAAACTTCCGGCAGGGCCTGGTGGTTGAGATAGACCTGAAGAATCAGACGGTGCTGCTGGAGGACGGCGAGGTGAACCCAGCGGGGGCTGGCCATCCTCAGCTGGCTTCAGGGGGCCCCTGGGATGTGGCTGCTGGTGGGAGGACACCTGGGCCCGTCTCCTTAGGGGCAAGGGCCCCCCATGCCCTCCTGGTGCCTGGCAGATAGCAGATGCCTCCTGAGCAAAGGCTGGGCCCCAGCAGCCACAGGAGAGCGGTGCAGAGCCTTCCCTGTATGCCGGGCACTGTTTTAAGCCTCACGTGATCTCCTTTAACGCCCACTGTGACCCTGTGAGGGAGGTGGAGTAGCCTCGGTGCACCCAGAGGTTAAGAGGCTTGCCCAAGACCCCACAGCTGGAGAGACTCAGCCAGGATTTGGACCCAGGCAGCTTTGCCCCAGAGCCCTCACTCTGAAAGCCAGGGTCCCAGCCCAGGGGCCCCCTCACTGTCTGGAATCAAAGGGTAGGCACCACAATCCCACATCGCCCGGGGGGGCAGAGGTTTTCTTCCCGAAGTTTGTGTCCCTCAGCCCTGGGGTAAGCACGGTGCCTGTTGTATCCTTGTGGGACCAGAGCTCCGTCAGCAAGCTGCCAGCAGCCCACCCGCCATGCTGAGGGTACCCTCCAGCCTGGCCCTCTACTCTAGTCAGAGCTAAGGGGGGACTGTACAAAGGGGCTCCAATTCCTGTCCTCAGTGAGTGTGGTTTAGTGTGAATAAATCAATCTTCCTGGAATCAATTTTGAGGCTGTAGAATCTCCAGTTGGCAAGGTTACTGAGAACGTCCTTATCCTGTGGCTTTGGGTCCATGAGGGCATCTCAGGCCTCCACGGGGGTAGTGGAGTCTGAGTGGGATACAGACCCTCCAGTCCCCCTTCCATCAGAGCAGCTCTGGGTTTGTCAGTTTTATATATTTAGGCTCCAAATAGGATGTCCGCTCCCCCCCCCCACTTTGTTTTTGTTGGCCAGGATAAGGGGAAGTTTTTTCTAAAATAATGGTAATAATAGGGAGATTCTAAACTAACTCCACACTGGAAGCTGGAATCCTACTTCTTCCCCACGAGCCGTTTCCTGTTGCCTGCTCACCTGCCCCGCTGCTGTGGGGAGCTCTCCCCTCCCGTCCTGTTTGATGGTGGGCGGTCCAGCAGGCGGTTAGCTCTGCCTCCTTGAATATTTCCTGGGTGCTAGCACCATCCCTTGGTCTAACCAGTGATGGTTTTGCTCCCCCGCAAGAGACCTCTCCCCCTTGGCGCTGCTTGCCTGGTGGAGCCTGGGGTTGGATGCAGGAGCCCAGGTCTGCCCTCACCATTCTTTCCCTTGCCCCTCCCAGGCCCTGTCCTTCACATATCTCATCCTGGCCACGGGCAGCACTGGGCTCTTCCCAGGCAAGTTTAACCAGGTGTCCAGCCAGCAGATGGCCATCCAGGCCTATGAGGACATGGTGACGCAGGTGAGCTGCCTGCTGCCTGGCGGCAGGACAGTGAGGGCAGAGCCGGGGGTGGGGGGCCCTGGGAGAGTGGGACAGCTGTGGGGATGCCCGGGGCTGCAGCAAGGAGACCCCGGGGCTGCAGTGGCGCTGTAGAGATGGAGAGTTACCAGGAAGAGGCTCCTGGGAGGAGACCTTTGGACCTGCTCATGTAGCGATTGGCTCCTGTTTGCATGGGACTTGTGTTTATATTATAGAGCGGGCTTGGATCCATGCTGTCAGTCACTTCTCACGGGGATCTGGAGAGGTGGGTGGAATGGGTCTGTCCCCACTGAACAGATGAGGTGTGGGGACCCAGAGACGGTCCTACAGCTGTGTGACCAAGGCCAGATCTTTCCCTCTCTGCACAGCTGCTGAGAGGCCTGGGGAACCTCTGGCACAGTCATGAGCAGACGTAAGAGTGGAGGTTAGGAACCCGGCCTGGAACTCAGGCAGATCCGGGTCACCTGCAAGCTGGGCAGGTAGTGAGAGTTGAGTGAGAAATGCAGGGAGACACCCAGCAAGAGCTGGCCCCGAGGCAGCACATTTGGACCCTGAACTTGGAAAAGGTTCTCTACGCTCCTTTGGCCAAGGAACCCACTCCCCAGGCGGACCCCGAGGCAGGGCAGATTTGAGGGCGCACCTTAACATTTCCTCCTCCTCCAGGTCCAGTGCGCACAGTCCATCGTGGTGATCGGAGGAGGCTCTGCGGGAGTGGAGATGGCAGCAGAGATTAAAACAGAATACCCTGAGAAAGAGGTGGGCCAGTGGCCTTGGCCTTGAACTCTCGGAGGCGGGCTTCTTTTTTGTCTGACGAACATCAGAATTTGCTCAGGGCCTGGGAGGGGAGCCCCGTTACCATAAAGTGGGAGCGTGTGTTTCCTGTCTCCTGCTCTCTGCACTGGGGGACCCCCTAAAGTCCCATTCTGCTGGGAATTTTACCTGGAGAGCCAGGGTGCATCCTAGTTCAGTGAAGGGTTCTGCCCTCTGGGCCAACCCGGAGGACCATGCCCTGGGGGGATACATTATGAAAGGTTAACTCCCACGTCCCCTGCAGTAATGTGGCCTTTGCAATAGAAACGTAGACTTATGATGACCTCTTTTTGCTAACAACCAGCTTGATCAAAGGCACCCTCATCGGTGTCTTGTCTGGAGCAAGCACAGCCTTTTGGTCTTTAAGGGACAGTAGCCCTTGCCCTAGACAGCACGTAGGGGGACCCCGAAGTGTACACCTCACAGCCCATGCTGGGGAAGGACTGGCCAGCACTGCCTCTTTTTAGTGATAAAGGGATGGAGACCCTACCGGCATCCTGGAGAGGAAGGAAGCAGGCTGTGAAGGCTCAGCCTGGGGCTCAGTGATGATGGGCAGTTATGGGTCCGTGAGGCAACGGCTTGCCTGCAGCTGATGCCAGATCAGCTACTGGGAGCCACGTGGAGCCTGTGTCTGGTTCTTTTTCCCTAGGGAAAGGCAGGTTGGTTTTGAAAAGTAAGATAAATATGGGCTAATTTAATTATATGGCTATTCTCTGACAAATTATTGGAAATTATTATGGGTGGTTCATGTAGAAGTTTATTAATTTTGATTTATGGGGTAAGGACTGGTCTGAAGTAGTAAATAACTCAGTATAATCCCCAAATGTTTGTAACTAATAGACAAATAAGAGTAACAGTAGCCACCCTTTATTAAAGAGTCGCTATGTGCTGAGTTACGTGCTTTACACTTACTTTCTCGTTTCATCATTACAATATTCCTGAGTAGGACTGTGATCCATCTTACTGGGTCTTCAGGAGGTGACTGAGTGGGTACCTGAGATGGGATTTCAACCCAGGCAGTCTGATTTCACAGCTCAAGCTTGGAACATCACTGCGGGCTCCCTCGCACTTCACTGCTGACCCAGACAGCAAGTAGACGTGCCTGGAAGCACCAGTTTCAGAACCAGCCTTAATGTAAATGTCAGCCTGATTTACAGTTAGAGTGTCGATGGCTTATATATAGACTGTATAAGTGCCCAAGGATGCTTGAAAATCATTTTCCACGTGGTCCTCGGTGAGGTGTGTGCTGTGAAGCATTGGCACGTCGGAAAAAATCCTACCCTGGGAGATGTGGGCTCCAGCCCAGCTCACCATTAACTGGTTCTAGCAGTGGGCAGAGTACTTCTCTGGGCCCTCTGTTTCCTCACCTGTAAACTGGAAGTTGGGGAGACAGGCTGATGTGTTTTCAAGCCTCTTTGTGTGAGCAGGAGACTCAGTGGCTCCCTCTCTGCCCTGTGGTTGTTTGTCCCCAGGTCACTCTCATTCACTCCCGAATGGCCCTCGCAGACAAGGAGCTCCTGCCCTGTGTCCGGCAGGAAGTGAAGGAGATCCTGCTCCGGAAAGGCGTGCAGCTGCTGCTGAGTATGTGTCAGGCCCCTCCTGCCCTGCCCCTCGCCCTGGCCTGGTGAGACTTGGCTGAGGCTTGGTCCCTGCTCACAGCCTGAGCGTGGCCACGCTCAACCCCAGGCTCTCTGTGTCCTGAGGTGGGGCTGCAGAGCCTGTGTAGCCTTGTCGTCCAGCTGGAGGTGTGTCCGTCCCCAGGCAGGGCAGAGGCCCTGGTACTTACGGGATTTTCCTGTCATGAAGGCAGCACTGTCCTGGCTGTTGCTTTGGATACAGTACAGGTGGTACCCATTTGTTGAATGGTTTAAAAAGTCATATAAAAGGGACTTCCCTGGCGGTCCAGTGGTTAAGACTCTGTGCTTCCAACGCAGGGGGCGCAAGTTCGATTCCTGATCAGGGAACTGAGATTCTACATGCTGTGTGGTGAGGCCAAAAAAAAAAAAAAAAAAATCATATAAAAGATTTGACCTGAATTATGATATCTCTTTAGTGGAGAGAATAGGTGTTTTGGGTTTGTATTTTGAGGCTGGTGGAGAGCGTGGCTTCTGTCCAGAGCAGAAGGGAAGAGACCTACCCAGCATGTTAAGAGTGGGGCTCTCTCCCGGGGGTGTGACCCCCGCCCCCCAGTTCACGGGCCCGACACTCTCACCTTTTGCAGGGCGGGCGAGGTGTCTGCTCTCTGAGAGCCCTCCCGGCTCCTGGGCTCTGCAGAAGTGGCTGTGCAGCCCTCTGCCCACCTGCACTTCCAGGCAGTGAGGAGAGTGGGCCGGCCCTGGACTTCCCTTGCTTACCCCTGTCGGTGGTGAGCCCAGAGGGCTCATCTTTCCTGGTTAGGAGTGGACATTCAGGGAGGCGTGGTTGAGGTCTTCCTCAAATAGCTTTTCCCAGAACCTCTTGGGAAACTCAGCCTCACTTCCCCAAATTGCTTCTTGGAACTTGCTTTCCATCGGATCCCTTGGGGCCAAATGTCCAGATTGTGCTTCTTGGGGTGGTAGAGCGGACCGGTCTCCAGCCCCCAGGCCAGCCCTGGCTTGGGCCCCCGCCTCGGTGGCGCGCCTGCCCTTTGCCAGCCTCCTGGTCACGGGCCTCCCCTGACAGGTGAGCGGGTGAGCAACCTGGAGGCGCTGCCTCTCAACAAGCATCGCGAGCACATCACGGTGCAGACGGACAAAGGCACGGAGGTGGCCGCCAACCTGGTGATCGCCTGCAGCGGTATCAAGATCAACAGTTCGGCCTACCGCAGCGCGTTTGGTAAGTGGGAGGCCGGGCCGTGACTCCTCCCCCTCCAGCCCCCGAGAAGGCCCTGCAGGCCTCTGCCCCGAGGAGCTGGCACTCCACCCTCCCACCCCCAGCCCCAGTCTCAACAGCTCAGTCGGTCTCTTCAGACTTTAAATTTAGGTTCAGGGCCACTCTTGCTGGGCTTTCCTCAGCTGTGTTGATGGTGATTGAGGCCAGGGTGGCCAAAGTGACCAGAATCTTCCAAAATCGGAGCCCACCCCCTAGTGGTGAGAGATGGGAACAGGTTTTAGAAGGAAGAAAAAGATCTATTTTTCTGTTACTTTCCTTGGAACACCAATGCAGAGGAAATTCCAGGGTCAGGCCTTTCTCTGTTCACAGGTGTGCTGCTCTCCCCAAACCCTGACCCAGACGTTTGCCACTTGAGCTTGGAAACGATCATGGGGAGAGGCGGGTAATGAGGCCTCCGTGCGTAAAGCTGAATATTGACCTATTGAGCTAACTGGAGGTGGGGGGAGCTGGACCCATGGCTCCATCTGTGAGCTGGAGGCTCAGTGGCTCCTTCTCAGGCCCCAAGGTGGCCATGTCCCCAGGTCCCCATCATTTACTCCCAGATACCTTTCCTGGACAAGAAGCTCCTGCTGTGTGTCTGGCAGGAAAGAATTATCCAATCCCAGAAGGAAGCTAGTCCAGGCCATGTGTGGGGCTGGGATCGAGGACTTATAATATACAGAGATCCCAGGACTTAACACCTAATGGTCCTAATGGTATATTTTCAAAGGTAAATTCTTTTAAGTCCCTTAAAAAGAAAAGTTTATCATCTATTAAAGCCCTGCATTTATTTAAAAAAATCTGATCCACATTCAAAAGGAAATCCAAGACTGGGCTAGGGTGTAACTTAATCATCGTAAGTGAGTCATTGTCAATCGTGGTAACTTACAGAGAGTCATGTGCGTTATATGAAATGACACTTGCTGGTCTTTCTGACCAGTTTCCACCCCAAAATAGTAACCTCGCCTTTGCAGGAAGAGTTCTGAGGGGGGGGACTTCAGGCAGAAGTAAACCAGACAGGAGGTTTGCCTCTTGAGGTTGTGCCTTTGGAGGGTAGCTGGACCGGCACCACAGCCCATCCTCTCTGTGTTCCGGTGACCACTTCTTGAGGCAGCTCAGGATCTTGGTTTCGGGCTGGTTTTCTCGCAGGTGATCAGCTGGCCAGCGACGGCGCTCTGAGAGTGAACGAGTACCTCCAGGTGGAGGGCTACAGCCACATCTACGCCATCGGTGACTGCGCCGATGTGAGGGAGCCCAAGATGGCCTATCACGCCAGCCTCCACGCCAGTGTCGCCGTGGCCAACATCGTCAACTCCATGAAACAGAGGCCCCTCAAAGCCTACAAGCCAGGTCAGGAAGCTCCCCACGCGGCACAGTTTTAAGAGAGTCGGGGTTAGAAACGGTGAAGCCTCTGTGGGCTTTACGATGCCTGACCGCTAGAACACACTCTCAAAGCTGGGGACAGAAACCTCGCCCAGAGCTCTAGGAAAGTATGTCAGGGACTTGCGCACGTTCCTGAGGGCCTTACGCATTTCCCTGCCCTGACACTGAAGGCCCCGGGAAGGGTCTGTGCCCTGGGAGTTGCAGGCCCATGGATGGTGAGCAGGATTCTAGTTTAGCGCACGGCTCTGCTTCACAGGTTCGCTGACGTTCCTCCTGGCCATGGGGAGAAATGACGGCGTGGGCCAGATCAGTGGCTTCTACGTGGGGCGGCTCATGGTTCGGCTGGCCAAGAGCCGGGACCTGTTGGTCTCCACGAGCTGGAAAACCATGCGGCAGTCTCCACCCTGATGGGGAGGCTGGGCGGGAGATAGGTACTGTCACCGCCCGGCGATTAGATTTCTTGACAAATGGTACCCGCTTGACAAATGCCAAAGGGCAAAAGCTCTTTTCCTGGAGTAAGATGTCAGTGATGTACTGACCAGAAACACAACTTAGACAAAACGAAAAACTGGGAGAGAGAGAGAGGGATATTGGTGTTAAAAGAAAAAGACACCCTTAAAGGAGTCTTTCTGTTTCAAAGGTCTGCTGGCTGAATGGTTCACTTGGTCCTGGGGAGGGCACAGCCCACCTTCTCTACCCCAGCCTCCTCTTGTGTGTGTGTGTGTGTGTGTGTGTGTGTGTGTGCGCGTGCGCGCGCACGCACGTGCACATGGTGTGTGGCATTCAGAGCTCTCAGAGTATGGGCGAGAGCTCAGTATCCTGGTGGCAGGAAGGGTCTCCCTGTCTGTAAGGGCAGGAAGGAGGGCCTGCACAAGGAGACCAGCTAAGGAAGGGGGACTGGGGTGGAGAGATGGCCTACATCCCAACCTCTCCCATCACATTAGGAGGTGGGGAAGCCTATAACATCCTGCAACACTCAGGTTGTTAATAGGAGCTTAATTTTAAACTGTTAGTCCCTACCATCTTTAATCTTCATGAATCTTTCTATATTTCTATTTTTAGATCCTGATTATATACCATAGGTTGTATTTAAGAAGCGTTAGATAAAATTTCCCTCCTGGTGAGTCCATCCTAATGGAGAGTGAGTTTTTTTACAAAGCTAACGGGTTAAGACAGAAACCTGGCCTGCCAGCTGCTGGGGGTGTTTAAAGAAAGACAGCCAAGCTAGCGTGACCGTCGGGTGGGTTGCCATCCTGCTAACATTCAGGGAGCAGAGGAGGTTTCAGTAGGTGACCCCCTGCATGCTTCCAGGCTACTGTCTTAGGCAAATTTGTAAGTGACAAAACTCCAGCCAATGCTGGGGCAGGGGTACCCTGTGGGAACCTTTGTAGTTCTGTGCTTCTTGTTTCTTGGTCAACCCCAATGTCACTTATCTGGAGGTGTAGCCATGTGGCAATAATGCCTGCCACCAACTATGTTAAGGTATAAAAATGACTCCTCTGTTTGGGAGAGGACTTCTAATCAGGATAAACCTATTTTGGACCACATGGGCAAGATCTCTAAGGCAGAAGTTGTTGATGAGTTCATCTGAATAAATTCAGGCCCTGCCCCAGCCCACCCTACCCCTCCCTGCCCACTTTTTTTTTTTTTTTTGCAGTATGCGGGCCTCTCACTGTGGTGGCCTCTCTCGTTGCGGAGCACAGGCTCCGGATGCGCAGGCTCAGCGGCCATGGCTCACGGGCCCAGCCGCTCCGCGGCATGTGGGATCTTCCCAGACCGGGGCACGAACCCATGTCCCCTGCATCAGCAGGCAGACTCTCAACCACTGCGCCACCAGGGAAGCCCCCTGCCCACTTTTAATGGTAACCTCTGGGTACTTGGCCAGAATTCTTAGGATACCACCCTCACGAGGGTTCTTGGTCTGTCCTGTCTGGGCTGTGGCCCAGGTCTCTTCCATTTTGTTGCCCAGGCCTAAGTGAGACTGTGCCTTTGTCCCAAAGGATGGCCACCCCAGGGAGGCTTCACCCAGTCCTCCATTCCCGTGGACCACAGCCAACCAGGCTCCCCTTCTGGAAGTGGGACCTGTTGCCTGAGAAACACAAGCCATTCCGTGCCGTCTGACCTGGGGCCTAGCATGGTGGGAGTCTCAGCTCCACAGTGATAGGCCTGGTTCTATTTATAACATTCTTAAGTTTCCACCCGTAGGGACACAGTTCTCCAGACTGAGCAAGATGTTACAATAAAAGAGTATGTTGTAAGAAAGACACTGGATCTTTTATTTTTTTTCCTTTCATTTTCTTTTTCTTTAAAAAAAAACAAAACAAAACAAAAGCCTGAAGCAAAATCTTTCTAGGAGTAGTTACAGATATTATAGGGGTAAGGGTAGGGGCACTAAAACAGAAAGAAAAGCACCAGTAAGATGCCTTTCTAATTTTCTTCTCTCCATCACTGAATACAGACAGCCAACAAAGCCCAAGTCACTTCTTTGCCCTCTTCCCTTGCAAAAAAGGAGAAACAGAAGATTTTAAGAATTTTGAAAGGATTTTGTGTATGTGAGTGTGTAAAAGTCAATGCTATAAATCTAAAACGAAGTCTGTTTTTTTAAAAAAGTTCTAAAACAACAGGAAGAAAACACATGGAAAGAAACCCCTGGTGGAGGCCTGGTTAATTACAGACTGAGGCTCTTTTTAACGAGAATATAAAATGCAGAGGGCTCTTCCCGTGGGCAGGACCTGCTCCCGCAGCCTCTGCCACCCACTTCCCTTTCAGCTGCCCTCCGCTCCCCTGCCGTCACCCTTCCTCTCTCCTTTTAAAAGATAAAACCCAGCTCCTGTGACTTTGATCCTCCTGATTCCGGATGGTGAGCGCGGTGGCCACCAGTGGGCGCGGGGCGGCTACTTGGCATCAAGCTTGGCCATCTCCTGCACATAGATGCCGATGCTCTCGCTGTCGAAGAGCAGGAAGTAGACGTTCTTCAGTGAGGATGCGCTCGAGTCGTCGAAGTGGGCCGAGATGGCTTTGAGGGTCACCTGGGCTGCCGTCTGTTTGGGGAAGCAGTTTCTGTGCCAAAGAAAGAGAAGAGCTGACGTCACTTTGGTCCTGGGACCCATGGAGTAACTCTGCCCTCAGCCCGGGGTAGGGGCAATGTGGTTCCTTCTCATCTTGGCACCTGGTCCTTGTTCCTATCTCTCGGGGTCTCACCGTGTGCAGGCTGGTCCACGCATGATCCCCTTTCACCTCAGAAGAGGGACAGCCCAGGAGGGGGACAGACAGGGCACACTGTCCCCACTTCACATATGCCACACTGGCTCAGAGTGGCACAATGGTTTTAGGGCTGGCTGGTGAGCAGTGGCCTGTGTTTGAATCTATGTGGCCTGACTCAAGTCCAGCTGAGCTTTAAAAACTACCAACTCAACTAACACAACATTGTTAATCAACTATACTCCAATATAAAATAAAAGTTAAAAACAAACAAACAAAAAACCCCTACCAACTCAGCATTTTAAAAAGCCAATATAGGGCTTCCCTGGTTGCGCAGTGGTTGAGAGTCCGCCTGCCGATGCAGGGGACACGAGTTTGTGCCCCAGTCTGGGAAGATCCCACATGCCGCGGAGCGGCTGGGCCCGTGAGCCATGGCCGCTGAGCCTGCGCGTCCGGAGCCTGTGCTCCGCAATGGGAGAGGCCACAGCAGTGAGAGGCCCGCGTACCGCAAAAAGGAAGGAAAAAGAAAAAAAAGCCAATATAGGGAATTCGCTGGTGTTCCAGTGGTTAGGACTGCATACTTTCAGTGCCGAGGGCGTGGGTTCAATCCCTGGTCAGGGAACTAAGATCCCATAAGCCTCGCAGCACGGCAAAAAAAAAAAAAAAGGCAATATAGGTTTTATTAGTTCCCTCAAAACTGGTTTACATGCTGAACAGATTGTTTATTAAAGGGCAATAATGTATGCTCAAAAGTACACCTTCATTAATTCCTGTTTCATGCATTTCGTGTTCCTCTCGCTAACCTGTGTGGACGTGCGAATGTAATTTGAGCAGTGACGATTCTGGGCAGGGCCCCAAAAGCCCCAGGATGCCATGGTGGAGCTGTGCGCCAGGGACGCAGCCATTGTGACACCCCTGGTCGTTTGGGGTCAGCTACCAAGCCCCTTGGGCGGGTCCAGGATTGGCCCGCCTAATAAGAATTCTTCTCACTCGGCTGCCCCGTCCCAAGCCCAGAACATCTCGGCACGTGGGCCCAGCTATGCAAAGAATTCAACCCGCAGTGCCTCCGGGCCAGGCTGTGGAGACCCAGCGCTGCCTGCTCAGGTTGAGATAGGATTACGGCAGGAAGCTAGGCCTCATTCCTTCCTTCTTCGCCTTCCTGTGACTCGGCTGTAACAGAATGTCTTCAGAGTGTAAATCATATCTGCGCTACAGAGGGGCTTCTCAGGAGAAAGGGTGTTCAGAATTAAAGCAATAACTCACACTGGCTGTGAGCGTGAGGGGAGAGGCCCTGCTACACGTGAGGGCGGACAGCCTCATTATTTACCTGAAATACTGCTCCCATGCCCAGTCGGGGTCTGTGGCAATTAGAGCAATCATTTCTCCAACCCCTAAAAGCAAGCCCTTGCTGAGAGCCTTTCACTTCTCCAGCCTCAGCCTCGAGGCTCTCCCAGCCCCAGAGCAGCACCGGAATCCCCTGGGGATTCTGCGATTGGCATCCTAACCCCGTGGGCTCTCCACTGCTGGTCTGTGGACCACACTTGGAGGAGCAAGTGCCTTTGAGCCTGGTGTTTCGGATCCAGTGCTCTAGACTGGGATAGCTGGCAGGAACGTGGCTCTCAGAAGGCTCTCAGAAGAGAACTCTGCCTCCTGCTCCTCCCAGAATGGGCTTTCTCCCTGCATTTTTTTTTTTTTTTTTTTTTGCGGTACACGGGCCTCTCACTGTTGTGGCCTCTCCCGTTGCGGAGCACAGGCTCCGGACGCACAGGCTCAGCGGCCATGGCTCACGGGCCCAGCCGCTCCGCGGCATGTGGGATCTTCCCAGACCGGGGCACAAACCTGTGTCCCCTGCATCAGCAGGCGGACTCTCAACCACTGCGCCACCAGGGAAGCCCTCTCCCTGCATTTTGGATGGAAACTGCGTCTCTTGCTCTATCGCCTGGTCAATGTGCTTGGCTGTGCTGGCAGCCCTTGGTCACGTCCTCTGGGATGGCCAGACTGGATGTGACCAAGTCGGGGAGCAGCTGGTCCCCAGCGAGAAGGCTGGACAAGCGGACCCAGCACCCTTGCCACCCCCCTGGAGGAGAACATCTTACCTGCCGCTGGGGAAGGGCGGGAACGCCACCGACTTCAGCTTCTTGTCCTCTGCTGCCGACAGGCAGTTTTTGATGGTCTCTTCAAGCTGTTCTTCACATTTGTCGGAGCCCCACTGAGGGATGTGACAGTGGATGACGAATTTGGCTGCAAGTCCGCTGGACTGGCTGACGGCGGCTGGGACACGACAGAGAAATGCCGCAGGTTATTTCCTACGTCTTCACCTTAAGCCAGGGGGTTAGGCTCAATCGCCTGTGTCCCTCTTAGGAGAGTAGGAGCCGTATCAGAATTGCTTTTGACAGTTGGCACAAGCTTTGGGTAAACACACTGAAAGCTGATGTGACAGCATGTCACACACTCTCACATGGTCTGCCTCCTGGCCACAGGTTAGGTGACTCCTAATCAAAGGTACACAGTGGAATCGTCTCTGATCCCTGGAAATTGTGAATGTTTCCTTACATGGCAAAAGGGTCTTTGCTGGTGTGATTAAGTGAAGGATTGTGAGATGAGAAGTTTACCCTGGACTCTCCAGTTGAGCCCTAAGTGTAATCACACAGGTCCTAATAAGAGGGAGGCAGGGAAGTCAAAGGTAGGAGAAGGCGCTGTGATGAAGGAACAGGAGTTGGAGTGATGCGTCCAGGAGCCAAGGAATGCAGGAGCCTAGAAGCCGGAACAGGCAAGGGACGGCTGCTCTGAGAAGGAACCAGCCCTGCCAGCACCTCGATTTTGGCTTCTTAAGACTCATTGTGGGGAATTCCCTAGCGGTCCAGTGGTTAGGACTGCGCCGAGGGCGTGGGTTCAGTCCCTGGTCGGGGAACTAAGGTCCTGCAAGCTGCGCAGCGTGGCCAAAACAAACAGACAAGAAAACTGCCTAAAAAAATAAAGGTTATAAAAAAAAAAAAAGACTCATTGTGGACTTCTGACTCCAGAACGCTAACACAGTACACTTGTGTTGTTTGTTGCTACCAAGTTTGTGCTAATTTGTTAGAGCAGCGATTGGAAACCAATGCAACGGCTTTTTAAAAATGGACAAGCCCTCCCTTCTTGCCCCGTCTGAGATCCTGACTTGGTAGGTCTGATGCAGGCCTTGCGCTTGGTGATTTGAGGACCCTCCATAAATTTAGAACCAATCTACTGGGTTGTACGCATCCTCAGACAGGGACTGCCCTTTCGATCATCTCTACATACCTGAGGAGCCTACAGGGAGCAAGTGTTCACAGCGGGTTGTGAAATTGGATTATGCCTGCCTTGTCTCATAATTTCAGTTCATACTCCCTACTTTTATTTTTCACCCCACCCCCAAACCTGTTTCCCATCAGTGACAGAGCTGATAACGAGGAACACCCGGGAAGTCCCTGTGGCCGTTGATCCCTGGAGAAGGGGCTGGGCCTGATCCACTGGCCACTCTGACCCCACATGCTGCTTGCCCCTAAGCTGCCCACCTTGTGGAGCTGGGGCTCTGTGCCACTCAAGCAGCCGGGTGTAGCAAAGGTCCCCAACCCTCCCGCAGTGGCCAGGCTCTGGGAGCCTGGGGGAGTTCAGGCAGGCTGTGGCCGCTACGGGCTGTGTTTGTAACAAATGTATGTGTGTCTGTTTTAGGGCAGTGTGTGGGGTTGGTTTGAAAGACTTATTTGAAATATATGATGCCCGCCCAGCATGTGAGCCGTGTTTCCTAGTGACGCCCACAGTGCTGGAGAGGCTGTGACTGCACATGCCAGGGCTGGTGGAGACAGATGCAAGGGGCGTCCCCCGCCTGTCAGCTACGGCTGTGAACGCCTCGCCTTCCCAGTGCCCAGCTGGCGCCAACCGTCTGATTAGTGAATGAGTGAGTGAAGGAATCAGTCAATATAAATACTGAGGAGGCAGTGGGCATGACTGGTTGACTCTATGACCTTGTACATTTGCACACCAGAAACGGAACGTCCCTGTCGGCCTTGTAGTCCAAGGGAACCCAGTACCCTGGGGATTGGCCCTTCCTGCTTGGGGCAAATTCCCTGAGGCCCTTACTGCTCTCATGTGCTGGAGAGATTCCAGCTCTTTACACACCGGGTAATGATCATGTTACCAGCTGAATGGTATTCTTTTTTTTTTTTTTTTAATATTTATTTGTTTATTTGGCTGTGCCGGGTCTTAGTTGTGGCACGTGGGATCTAGTTCCCTGACCAGGGATCGAACCCGGAACCCATGCATTGGGAGTGTGGAGCCCTACCTACTGGACCACCAGGGAAGCCCTTGAATGGTATTCTTTTTAATGTTAAAGTCAGTTTATTTTTTTAAATAAATTTATTTATTTTATTTTTGGCTGCATTGGGTCTTCATTGCTGCATGTGGGCTTTCTCTAGTTGCGGTGAGCAGGGGCTACTCTTCCTTGCCGTGCGCAGGCTTCTCATTGAAGTGGCTTCTCTTGTTGCAGAGCACGGGCTGTAGGCGCACGCGCTTCAGGAGTTGTGGCATGCGGGCTCAGTAGCTGTGGCTCACGGACTCTAGAGAGCAGGCTCAGTAGTTGTGGCGCATGGGCTTAGTTGCTTCGTGGCATGTGGGATCTTCCTGGACCAGGGCTTGAACCCGTGTCCCCTGTATTGGCAGGCAGATTCTTAACCACTGCGCCACCAGGGAAGCCCTAAAGTCATTTTAAATAAGAGGAATATACCACTAACGGCAATGTTAAGTCAAACATTTAATCAGGAAAAAAATGGCACGCCTTCTCATCCTTCTGACGCCCGCTATTTACACTAGATTTTGAAGGTAGTCCATGATAGCACATCAGCCTAAAACAAAGTATTTCCATGGCAACTGGAAATGGAAACCTTGGCTTGTAGTTGTAAGAATTTATAGTGTTCTTTACAGGTGCCAAGGTCAAGGTCAAGTGATCTCGGGGCTTGGGACACTGATATTTGGTAGAAGCATCTGCTAATACTCTTTATGTGATGTGATATCACCTGGTGAGGACCATGCTCTGAGGATGGCAGTGCAGCTGCAAAGGGCCTCCAGAACCTTTCCTCAGGCGAGCCCACCTTCTCAGGGTCACCACAGCGAAGGGGGCTGCAGGGTGGCCCCTTGTCTGGCTGGGAAGCTGCTGCTGCTAATCCTTGGTCTCCGCGACACTGTGCTTTTCCTCCTGTCTCAGGTTCCTGCAACAGCCCCTCTTCCCCCTGCCCGCCGAGGCCCGGTGCTCTTCTCTCTGCTGCCCGACGTGCTTGGCCCTGGCTTTTAAACAGCCATCTGCAAACCATTTTCGTCCTCAGTTTTCACCCCCTGCTTACCAGTGACATTGCTGGTGCCCTAGGTCCAACCTGTGCCCAAGAAAATCATCATTCACTCCCGAAGCCTGATTCCCCTTTCTCCATCTCTGTCGCCGGCACCACCTGTCGGTTTCCTCTGACTTGTCTCATTCCAGGCCCATCTGCTTCATTTCTACCACACCTCCCACCCCTGTCCCATCCACCTTCCTGGCTGGAATCAGGATGCATTTTACAATGGCTGTGGGCTTGGACTGAGATGAGTTCTTCCAGAGGGAAGTTGCATTTACTTCTGTGTCACCTGGGGACCCTACCATACCCAGGTCATGTCCCACTAACTTCCCTGATTGAAGTTTTGGGGCCGCAGTGGATTCAGCTGCAAATCCACAGGAGTACCAGCTTGTGGTTCAAGTTCCCTAGTGAGGTTTTTTGTCCCCCTCTGTCCACCCAATGCCAAGGTCAATACAGGTACTTGGGGCTTCCCTGGTGGCACAGTGGTTAAGAATCCACCTGCCAATGCAGGGGACATGGGTTCAAGCCCTGGTCCAGGAAGATCCCACGTGCCACGGAGCAACTAAGCCCGTGCGCCACAGCTACTGAGCCTGCGCTCTAGAGCACGCGAGCCACAACTACTGAAGCCCGCGTGCCTAGAGCCCATGCTTTGCAACAAGAGAAGCCACCGCAATGAGAAGCCTGCGCACAGCAAGGAAGAGTAGCCCCTGCTCGCCACAACTAGAGAAAGCCTGTGCCCAGCAATGAAGACCTAAAATAAGTAAACAGCCAAAAATAAGTAAATAAATGTATTAAGAAAAAAAAAAAGGTACTTGCTGCCCTTTCTGCATGGTAGTTCATGTCTTGCTAGCTCTTAAACTGAATGTGTCCTGGCTTTGTATGGGGTCTCCTACTGGACACTCCATCTTGGAAATTTATTCTTTCTTACAATAAGGGCATATCTTACAACGGATGGTGTTTTGAAATTAAATGAAATATGGTGTTAGACCCTGATGAACTGTCTCCCCTTTTCCAGATTCACCCTCACCAATCCCTTCTTCCCAGGGAGCTACCACTGTTTGGCCCCAGGGCCATGGATACTTAGAGCTGACAGATATGCCCCGATTTCTTAGCTCCTGCTTGTTTCCTACAGCCCTCTCCTTCCTTCTGGATTCACTTCTGTTTCTCCCAGTGAGGCCTCTGTGGTCCTTTCAGCAAGAGTCTGAGGGCTTCTGACTCTCAATTTTTGCATGTCTGTAATTCTGCATCTTTCACCCTCCCTGTTGAATAATAACAAAGTAATACATGGACTTCTTAGTTGACAGTTTTTCCCCTCAGTGCTTTGAAGATACTTCTTTTCTGTCTCCAAGCATCCTTTGTTGCTGATGAGAAGTCGGCTGTCAGGAGAACCAGTTGGGTTCGTTGGGTTGCTTTTCAGGTTTCTCTTGATTTTTCAACTTTAGAGATGTCACCACGATGGGCCAGGTTTTGTTTGGTTTTTTTGGGTTTGTTTTTGGTTTAGCCACACCATGTGGCTTTCAGGATCTTTCTCAGGATTGAGCTCGGGCCCTCAGCAGTGAAAGCGTGGAGTCCTAACCACTGGACTACCAGGGAATTCCTGATGGGCCAGGATTTGGATTTATTTTGATTTCATGTACTCAGTGTTTTCAACCTGAGGACTTGTGGGTTTAATTCTGGAAAATTCTCAGCCATGATCTTTTTTGTTGTTGTTTTTAAATTGAGGGATAGTTGATTTACAACATGTTAGTTTCTGGTGCGCAACGTAGTGCCTCAAAATTTTTATAGATTACACTTCATTTAAAGTTATTATAAAATATTGGCTACATTGGCTGTATTCCTTGTGTTGTATAATATATCCTTGTAGCTTATTTATTTCACACATAGTAGTTTGTATCTCTTCATCTTTTCACATGTTGCCTCTCTACCTCCTATTTTCTGCCTCTGGAACTGTTTAGAAGCGTGTTGGAGGCTCTCACTCTATGTAGAGAAGCTATTTTTCTCTCCTTCCCACCCCATCAGGCAGTTTGCAAGACCCCCGCAGTTAGGATCCTGTCCTACAAGGATGATTCAGGGCTCTGTCTCATGGTCATATAGGGGAGGCGGTAGATCCAGACACTGAGCCAGTGGGCCACGTGGCCCTGGGCCTGGGCGAGGGGCTCTGTGCTCCCTTCTGCTACTCTAGAAAACAGAGTTCACACGAGCCATAGCCCTGGGTGGCGGTCAGAGCCTTGGCTTCCTGTAAGAGCTTGGGAGTTGCATCCAGCCCTTGCTTTGAGCAGCGAGCCTGGCTCTGGTCCCCTCCAAGCGTGAGGTGACTCCGTTCCCGTCAGCAGGTAAGAGTTGACCTCCTGATGGCTCTGCATGTTACCAGACCTGGAGCCCAGCCCGCGGCTTCCACGTCCCCCTGCTGCTGCTGCCTGCAGCTCTTCTCTGTCCACATGGATGTTTATTTATTTATTTATTTAGCCACGCCGTGCGGCACATGGGATTTTAGTTCCTTGACCTGGGACCGAACCCGTGCTCCCTGCATTGGGAGTGTGGAATCTTAACCACTGGACCGCCAGGGAAGTCCTGTATATTTATTTTATATTTCAGTGTGGCTCTGTCTTAAAATTTTAAAAAGGAAATTCTATCTATCATCGTATGGGGAGTGGTATGTGCAGACTGTAAAGTGCAGACTCATGTTCTGTCTTGACCGGAAGCCCCATTACTTTTCTAACTATCAAATCTGATCATCACATTCCCCAGCTCCTACTCTCATCTGTATAGGGTCAAATCCAGACCCTTAGCACAGCCCAAGGGCAAGGCTCATCTCTGACCGCCATTCCTCTCTTTCTCCCTGCTGCTCCTGACTGAGCCTTCTCACACACAGGTCTTATATCCTCCCTGGCGCCTCCCCAACTCCCCCAAGCAGAGAGCATGGCTCCCTCTCTGTGCCCCACTTGTGTGTCTCTTTCTCCTCCTCGACTGTCCAGTGCTTGAGGGCAGGAGTGGGTTTTATTTGTCTTTGGAGCCCCAGCACCAGGGCAGCACTTGGCACTGACTAGATGGTTCCTGGAGGTCGGCGGGTACACGGATCTGAAGTTGGGCCCGCCTGTCAAAAAGTTACCCAATATTCTTGAAAATAAGCGTTCAAACAAAAACCTGTGCACAAATGTTCAGAGCAGCTCTATTCACAAGAGCCAAAGGTGGAAACAACCCAAATGATGAATGGATAAACAAATGGAATAGTATTCAGTCATAGAAAGGAATGAAGTGCTGATACACGGTACAACATGGATGAACCTTGAAAACATTTTAAGTGAAAGAAGCCAGACACAGAAGATCACATATTTATACGATTCCACTTACATGAAACATCCAGAAGAGGCAAGTCCATCAAAACAGAAGGCGGACTAGTGGCTGCCAGGGGTTGGGGGAGGGACGACGTGACTACTTGATGGGTGTGGGGTTTCCACAGAAGGTGATAAAAAGTTCTGGGACTAGATAGTGGTGATGGAGAACAGCACTGAGTGTACTCAATGCCACCACATTGTACAATGTTTGAAGGTTACAATGGTAAATTTTGTCATGTGTATTTTCCACACACACACAAAGTTACCCAATTGCTCTAGACCATTTTGGGGCGAGCTGGGATGCAAATTGGCTTGAACTATCCAGACACTTTATAGTCCCCAAAGTGTACGAAATGATCTACGCAGGCCTGCTCAAATTATCTGAGAGATGCTAAAATAGCTTCCTGATTGGTTATGGCCTCTTTTGCTCTGCAAACTGAATGTGCGTGGAGCATGTTATGCTGGAGGGGAAGGTGGTGAGGCTGTGCAGGGAACATGGCCTGATTCCACACTTACCTTCAGCTACTTCCAAAGGGCCCTGGGACTTGCGAAGCTCCTTTACTGTTTCCAAGAACTCTTTCCCCCCAGCCTTTTCCAAGGCCTTACCTGTGAAGGAAACAATGGAAATCCATTGTGGTTGCTCTTTTCAGTCATTAATTACACTGACAGAGTTTTACTAGGCCTTAAAAAAATTGCTTAGAAAGTAGGAATCAAACTTTGCAATTGAAATCCTGTTTGCCAGTGGTCACTGGTGACAGGGGTCCCTGGGCTTCTGTCCAGTGGGACTTCGATTTTAGCAAACTCTTTTGTTTTAAAGAATTATTTAATATTTTATTTTATTTTATATTGCTTCTAATGTATCATAGGAGTTACTTCCCCAAAATGTTAATCACAGCTGGATTGATATTGCTAGTATCTGATACTAGCAATACTAGTATCAGATAAAATAGACTTTAAAATAAAGACTGTCACAAGAGATAAGGAGGGACACTACATAATGATCAAAGGATCAACCCAAGAAGAAGATATAACAATTATAAATGTTTATGCACCCAACACAGGAGCACCTCAATACATAAGGCAAATGCTAACAACCATGAAAGGAGAAATCAAGAGTAACACATTAATAGTAGGGGACTTTAATACCCCACTTATACCAATGTACAGAGCATCCAAACAGAAAATAAATTAAGAAACAGAAGCTTTAACTGACACAACAGACCAGATAGATTTAATTGATATTTATAGACCATTCCACCCAAAAGTGGCAGAATACACTGTCTTCTCAAGTGCACATGGAACATTCTCCAGGATAGATCACATCTTGGGTCACAAATCAAGCCTTGGAAAATTTTTAAAAATTGAAATCGTATCAAGCATCTTTTCTGACCACAATGGAAATCAATTACAGGGGAAAAAAATGTAAAAAACACAAATACATGGAGGCTAAATAGTGCACTTCTAAATAACCAAGAGATCACTGAAGAAATCAAAGAAAAAATAACAAAATACATAGAAACAAATGACAATGAAAGCGTGACAACATAAAACCTATGGGACACAGCAAAAGCAGTTCTAAGAGGGAAGTTTATAGCCATTCAATCTCACCTCAAGAAACAAGAAAAATCTCAAATAAACAGTCTAACCTTACACCTAAAGCAACTAGAGAAAGAAGAACAAAGAAAACCCAAAGTCAGTAGAAGGAAAGAAATCATAAAGGTCAGAGCAGAAATAAATGAGATAGAAACAAAGAAAACAATAGCAAAGATCAATAAAACTAAAAGCTGGTTCTTTGAGAAGATAAACAAAATTGATAAACACTTAGCCAGACTCATCAAGAATAAAAGGGAGAGGACGCAAATCAATAAATTTAGAAATGAAAAAGGAGAGATCACAACTGACACTGCAGAAATACAAAGGATTATAAGAGACTACTACAAACAACTAGATGCCAATAAAATGGACAACCATGAAGAAATGGACAAATTCTTTGAAAGGTACAATTTTCTAAGACTGAACCAGGAAGAATTAGAAAATATAAACAGACCTATCACAAGTAGCGAAATTGAAACCATAATTAAAAATCTTCCAACAAACAAAAGTCCAGGACCAGATGGCTTCACAAGCAAATTCTATCAAACATTTAGAGAAGAGCTAACACGGATCCTTCTCACACTACCAAAAAATTGCAGAGGGAGAAACACTCCCAAATTCATACTATGAAGCCACTATCACCCTGATACCAAAACCAGAAAAAGGTATCACACAAAAAAGAAAATTATAGACCAATATCACTGATGAACATAGATGCAAAAATCCTGAACAAAATACTAGCAAACAGAATCCAACAGCACATTAAAAGGATCATACACCATGATCAAATGGGATTTATCCCAGGGATGCAAGGATTCTTCAATATACGTAAATCAATCAATGTGATACACCATAATAACAGATTAAGGAATAAAAACCATATGATCATCATGACCAATAGATGCAGAAAAAGCTTTTGACAAAATTCAACACCCACTTATGATAAAAACTTTCCAGAAAATGGGCATAGAGGGAACCTAACTCAACATATAAATGTATATGACAAACCCAACAGCAAGCATCATACTCAAGGGTGAAAAACTGAAAGCTTTTCCACTAAGATCAGGAACAAGACAAGGATGTCCACTCTCGCCACTCTTATTCAACATAGTCTGGAAGTCCTAGCCACAGCAATCAGAGAAGAAAAAGAAATAAAAGGAATACAAATTGGAAAAGAAGAAGTAAAACTGTCACTGTTTGCCGATGACATGACACTATACATAGAAAATCCTAAAGATGACACCAGAAAACTACTAGAACTAATCAAGGAATTTGGTAAGGTTGCAGGATACAAAAGTAATACACAGAAATCTCTGGCATTCCTATACACCACCAATGAAAAATCAGAAAGAGAAATTAAGGAAACACTCACATTTACCATTGCAACAAAAAGAATAAAATACCTAGGAATAAACCTGCATAAGGAGGCGAAAGACTTGTACTCAGAAAACTGTAAAACACTGATGAAAGAAATCAAAGATGACATAAATAGATGGAGAAAGATACCATGTTCTTGGATTGGAAGAATCCACATTGTGAAAATGACTATACTACCCAAAGCAATCTACAGATTCAATGCAATCCCTATCAAACTACCAATGCATTCTTCACAGAATCAGAACAAAAAATTTTACAATTCTTTTTTTTTTTTTTTTTGCGGTACGTGGGCCTCTCACTGTTGTGGCCTCTCCCATTGCGGGGCACAGGCTCTGGACGCGCAGGCTCAGCAGCCACGGCTCACAGGCCCAGCCGCTCTGCAGCATGTGGGATCTTCCCGGACCAGGGCACGAACCTGTGTCCCCTGCATCAGCAGGCGGACTCTCAACCACTGTGCCACCAGGGGAGCCCTACAATTGTTATGGAAACACAAAAGACCCCGAATAGCCAAAGCAATCTTGAGAAAGAAAAACAGAGTTGGAGGAATCAGGCTCCCCAACTTCAAACTATACCACAAAGCTACAGTAATCAAGGCAATATGGTACTGGCACAAAAACAGACATAGGGATCAATGGTACAGGATAGAATGCCCAGAGATAAACTCATGCACGTATGGGCACCTAATTTATGACAAAGGAGGCAAGGACATACAATGAAGAAAAGACAGCCTCTTCAATAAGTGGTGTTGGGAAAACTGGACAGCTACATGTAAAAGAATGAAATTAGAACACTACCTAACATCACAAAAATAAACTCCAAATGGATTAAAGATTTAAATGTAAGACCAGACACTATAAAACTCTTAGAGAAAAACAGGAAAAACACTCTTTGACATAAACCACAGCAAGATCATTTTTGACCCACCCCCTAGAGTAATGGAAATGAAAACAAAAATAAACAGATGGAACTTAATTAAACTTAAAAGCTTTTGCACAGCAAAGGAAACCATAAGCAAGACAAAAAGACAACCCTCAGAATGGGAGAAAATATTTGCAAATGAAACAACAGACAAAGGATTAATCTCCAAAATATATAAACAGCTCATGGAGCTCAATATCAAAAAACCAAATAATCCAGTTAAAAAATGGGTGGAAGACCTAAATAGACATTTCACCAAGGAGGACATACAAATGGCCAAGAGGCACATGAAAAGATGCTCAACATCACTAATTATTAGAGAAATGCAAATCAAAACCACAATGAGGTATCACCTCACGCCGGTCAGAATGGCCATTATCAAAAAATCTAGAAACAATAAATGCTGGAAAGGGTGTGGTGAAAAGGGAACCCTCCTGCACTGTTGGTGGGAATGTAAATTGATATAGCCACTATGGAAAACAGTATGGAGGTTCCTTAAAAAACTAAAAATAGAACTACCATATGACCCAGCAATCTCACTACTGCGCATATACCCTGAGAACACCATAATCGAAAAAGAGACATGTACCACAGGTTCATTGCAGCACTATTTACAATAGCAAGGACATGGAAGCAACCTAAATGTCCATCGACAGAAGAATGGATAAAGAAGATGTGGCACATATATACAATGGAATATTACTGAGCCACAAAAGGAAATGAAATGGAGTTATTTGTAGTGAGGTGGATGGACCTAGAGTTTGTCATACAGAGTGAAGTAAGTCAGAAAGAGAAAAACAAATACTGTATGCTAATGCATATATATGGAATCTAAAAAAAAAAAAAAGGTACTGATGAACCTAGTTGCAGGGCAGGAATAAAGAGGTAGACATAGAGAATGGAGTTGATGACATTGACATGGGGTGGGAGGGCGAAGCTGACGCGAAGTGAGAGTAGCATCGACTACACTACCGAATGTAAAATAGTTGGCTGGTGGGAAGCAGCAGCATAGCACAGGGAGATCGGCTTGGTGCTTTGCGATGACCTGGAGGGGTGGGGTAGGGAAGATGGGAGGGAGGGTTAAGAGGGAGGGGTTATGGGGACATGTGTATGCATATGGCTGATTCGCTTTGTTGTGCAACAGAAACTAACACAGTATTGTGAAGCAATTATACTCCAATAAAGATCTATTTAGAAAAATATGAGCCAAAAAGACAACAATAAAAAAGAAGCTTCAGAAGTTTGCAAAGAGAGAATTCCCTGGCAGTCTGGTTGTTAGGACTTGGCGCTTTCACCTGGGTTCAATCCCAGGTCGGAGAACTAAGTTCCTACAAGCCGCACAGCACGGCCAAAAAAAAAAAAAAAAAAAAAAGTTTGCAAAGAAAGCAAAGGTATTTATAACTTTAAGGTTAGGGTTAGATAAATAAGATTTTCATTTTCCTTAACTTATGTCTTTATTTCTTAACTTGATATTTAATTTAGAATTAGAAGTCTCTACTGAAGAGGAAAATGATACTGGAGATATAAAAGATGGATCCCTCTTGAAAGCAAAAAGGAAGCATAAGAAAAAACATAAGGAGAGGCATAAAATGGGAGAAGAGGTTATACCATTGTGAGTACTATCAAAGTCCATCAGCAGTGCTAGTTATATTGTTGGCAATTGACATATTCCATGGAAACTCGTTAAAGGACCCATTTAGGGGGTGATTTGGCCATAAGGCAGTCTCATGACACGAACCCTAAAGTGATCTTTTCAAAAAATTGAGGCTCCCGTGTTCTGGTCTCTGGGTTCGGTACCCGTGTAGTACTGATTAAATTCAGTGTCTTGATTTGATGGCAGCACTCCACACTGGGGGCGGATCTCACAGACCCTGCAGCCTGCCTCTTGTCACCAGCTCCTAAGCTGGGTCCCAGAGCCACCCTTGGGGATGCAGCCACCACCTTGTTGCTGCGGGGTGGGGAGCAGGCCCCAGGTGACAGATGGCTTAGCAGGAACCTCTGAGTGGAGAGCTCTGGGGTTCTGTTCCCATCTCACCACCACCTATGCGTTATAAGTCCCTGGGGCCAAAGGACAGACACAGACCCGGGGCAGCCTGGAATGTTGTTCCCCCAACTTGGGCCTTGGTTTCCAGTGGAAGATGCAGAGCTTTGCAAGGCTAATCTCTAAGGACATTTCTGCTGGGAAATCCCTCGAGGTTTTGATGGTAGGACAATTCTCTACGCCATATTTCAGGGTTGTGCTTCTAGAGAGGCCAAGTGGAACCCCCAGGAGATGGCAGGACTCCACCTCCAGCGCAGCAGGAGCCCCACTTATGTGCACCAGGGGATCCTCATGCCCCTGAGACGACATGTGGGTGTCTTGTCCAGACCAGGATGACTGCTGCTCTTGGGTGGGAGATGAGGTATTTCCCCTCATGCATTTTCATCTTCCAATGACTTTGGTGAACTGGATGTCTGGGGCAAGTCTCAGCTCTCTCTCTCTTTGTGGTTATTATTATTAGTTGTTATAATTATTCAGATGATGATGATTATTATTGTTATTATTATTATTCAGTTCAGAGGCTTCCCTAGAGGCTGAGTGAGGGAGCTTCCCCACTCCACACTCAGACACTGAAGTATATTTGGAGGGGCACAGTACGATGTGCAGATCACTTAGGAAAAATACTGATTCCAGCAATCGCTCTCCACTGAGGCCGGGGTGGACGGGTTTCTCCATTAATGTGCTTGGGTTTCAGTGACACAATTTGGTTATGGTGATCGCAGGCTATGGCAAGTGCCTCTGAGTCTCCTTTCTGCCCCTCAGACCCCTGGCCAGTTTCGATCTGCTGGGTCACAGAAGCCTGGAGAAGGCCAAGTAGCTGAAGCTGGTAGCCAAGTTCACTGTGAGAAGCAGGGGAAACAGGTCTAGGCTGCTGTGCTCTGCTTTCAGAGGTCAAATGGGACCATGTAAAAATCAAGGTGAGCCCACCCTCTTCCCTGAAGACATTTAGGAATAAAGTAGCCTGTAGAGTTGATGAGGGGACTTCCCCTGTGTGGAAGCCTCCAGTGAAGAAGTGAAGAAGGAATTAGAATATCTAGGATTAGAATATCTCCCCTTTGCGACCCCTAACGAATGGACAAAACTAGAGAAGGAGCATCGTGAGAGAGTGGGGCTCCTCCTGATGGGAGAACGTTCCATCACTGCCCAAGTAGTCTTGCTAAAAGTATTTGAACCTGAATCTAATTAAGCCTCTGGATCCAACTACCAACTTATAAGAGCAGCAGAGAAGAAACATGTTTAATGACACTAGGAGGATGGAATTAACAAAATCCAGACTGTGGGAAACCCTACAGGAAAAACGGCCCAGCTTCTTCAACAAATAAATTGCTAAGAAAAAAAGAGAGAGACAAAGGGGGATCCAATGGATTATAAGCGACTTATCAACCAATTGTAACGTGTGAACTTATTGGAGCCTGAATCAAATAAACAAATTTAAAATAATTGACATTTATGATGCAGTTGGAATTTGAACACTGGATATTTGAAGATATTAATTTAATTTTTTTTTAGTTGTGATAGTGGTCTTGTGATAATGGTATGTTGTAAAAAAAATAGCCCTTGTCATTCTGAAATATTCACAGGTAAGGTAATATGTGTGGGGGGAATGTGGGCGGGGGTAGAGCTGAAACGAACTTGGTCATGGGTAGATGATGATTGCAATGGGGTGTGTAGGGTTTCATTACACTCTTCTGCTATTTTTGTGTAGGCTTGAACTTTTCTGTAATAACTTATAATGTCTTAAAAAAATAAATCAGGGCCTTATCTGCATGGGGAGATTGGTTTGGGCAACAGTAGTGGAGAACGGAATCATGATGGGAGGGACCCCTTCTAACAACTCTGCAACCATGAAGGAGACCATCATTTATCAAATGCCTATGAGCCTGGCACTGTGCTAAGCTCCCTCTTTGTATTATCTTATTTAATCTTCATAGCACCTGTATGAGACATGTACTATTGTTATCCTCACACGTGAGGAAACTGAGGTTCAGAGAGGTTAAGAAAACTGCCTATAGTCACACAGCTAAATCCAGGGCATAGACCCACACTGGCTCCAGAACCTCCACTGAGGCTGGGATCTGACCTCGAGTTTTTACTTCAATGCCAGTGTTTTTCCTATCCTACCATCACCCACTCTTTAAAAAATAGAAATATCTTTATAGTTTTCCTGATATAAAAATGCAAATACTATAGAAATGATAAAGAAGGTAAAGCTTTAAAAGATAAACTTGTTTTGTTTGAGAGAAGCTAGAACACACTTCAAAACAGAGCTCAAGATTAAGGGCACGAGGGGGAGTCTTTCCACACAGAGGGAGTTGAGGGCAGTTGGTAGGGCCTGGGCTGGGTTTGAAGAGTAGAAGAATTTTCACCATCTGTTTGTGTCCCAGAGAAATCCTCTTTCTCTGTAATACTGTTTTTTGTTTGTTTGTTTGTTTGTTGTTTTTGTTTTCCCCCACCCGATGCTATCTTATTTCCTCTTCAGCAAAGCAAGTGGCCTCTGATGCCAAGGGGGAAACACAGGTGAGCCTGGCAGCTACCATCCAGGGCTGAGCTGCTAGCATTGGCCCCAAATCACCTACCTCAGAAGCAAGCCCTGTATCCCAGGGACAAAACCCTTTCTTTGCCCATTTCTGTTTTGTAAAAATCGGTGAGATGGTGACTAAATGGTCTTATTATTATTTCTAGTACCTGGAAGCTTAGCCTCCAGGTTCCTCCACCTAGCCTAGTAACAGATCCCTCCACCACTCGCGGGACAGGTTGCAATCCACTGGTGAAAGAACTCAGTGTATAGCCTTACAGACCACCTAACTTTTTCCAGATGTCCATTTCCTTTTTACCAATGGTGTTCTCAGTATCTCAGCTTAAAATATATGTAGAGGTTTACCCAAAACATGTACAACAATATTTAGAGTAACACCACTCATTACAGCCCAAGTTGGAAACTGCCCCAGTGCCATCAATGGTACAATGGATCCACAAACTGTGTTATATTCCTACAGTGGAATACTGTACAGTAAAGAAAATGAACTACAACCACACTCAACAACATGGGTTGATTTCACAAAGTTAAGCAAAAGGAGACAGACACAAAAGGAGACATACTGCATGATTTCATTTATATAAAATCAGAAACAGATGATACCCCTCTATGCTGTTAGAAGACAGGATAGTGGTGGGGACTTCCCTGGTGGTCCAGTGGTTAAGACTCGGTGCTTCCACTGCAGGGGGCACGGGTTCGATCCCTGGTCAGGGAACTAAGATCCCACATGCCTCGAGGCGCAGCCAAAAATTTAAAAAACAGAAGACAGGATAGTGGTTACCCTCGGAGAGAATGGTGACCGGGACGAGGGATGAGAGGCCTTGTGGGGTGCTGGTAAGGTTCTGTTTCATGATCAAGGTGCTGGTCCCAGTTTTGTTCGCTTGGAGAAAAATTCATCAAGCTGTGCATTAATGATCTGTCTGTGTATAATACTTCAATAAAAATGTCAAAAATATCTGCAGACCTCAAACAAAATTAGTTTTTCTCTAGTAATGCTGTTCAATTACACACGAAGGCGGAGCTTGACCGACACGGTCCGCCAAGCAGGGGCCATCCAGCTGACAATGACCGACTTCACGAGAACTTGCCAGAACCGCAGCTATTCTAGGGCACCTCTCCCGAAATCTCAGAACCTTACCTATATCTTCCTTGAGGTCAATTTCAGCTGTGGTTGGGTGGACGATGCCCTCCACTCTCATGGAGCCAATATGGCTGATGTCACTCTGGGTCAAGGACAGCTGCATTGGGAAGAGAAGATGCAGAGGGTGGGCGAGATCAAGGCCTATGGAAAATCTTCATGTTTTTACTCACACCTGTTCATTCTCTCAATTGCTTGTGTCAACAGGAAGGGCTGTGCGTGGAGCGACCATCTGACGTTTCCAAGGTGTGTGGTTTTCAACAGGCTCTTTGGAGCTCAGTGGATTTGATGTTCACCCTGAGGCTAGCAGCAAATCTGCCTCCCCTTTTGGGGGCAGGACCGGGACCTCCCCTCCTTTTCTTTTCCCTGTAGCTTATGCCTTTGTTTCCCATCCGGGTGGCCTTGGTGTTCGATATCGTAATTCTCTGAGTAGCTCCTGAAAGAAGCTACTCGGTTCCCTGCATTCTCTCCAGAGCAGCACAGACCTGTGGAGGCAGGGATGTAAAGCCAACCACTTTGCTGGAGAGAAGTGAGGGGCTCTGGGATTCTGACCTCTACGTCTGGCACATTTGACTTTTGGGACCACCCTCTTGGGGCTATGCTTGTGAAATGCTGCCCCATGTGCCCAGAGCTGAGCAGAATGGAAGTCATTTTCCATTGTCTCCCCATGTGACCTAGAACTTCTTGCTCCCCTAGATAAGGGAGAGAAAGCGAATCATCACGTAACCACAGATAGCCCCTGGAGTGGACATAAATTCCACCTCTTTGCTTCCCTGCTTTCATCAGTGATGAATTAGGAACCCGCCACGTTTATGCTCTTCTCAAAACATGCTCTTCCCAATTGCTTCAACAGAGGTTCGTACTACTGTCAGGCTGCAAACATTCGCTACCCGATATGATTAACTGACTGTTTCCGCGGGTATCACATTGCAGCCCCAGTTGACTTGGTAGATAAATTGTCTGTTATGCTTATGGGAATGAATTATTTGCATGTCTGGCTGGGCTGCTGTTGTGCTGCTGAAGACTTTTCAAATGTATAACCTTGTTTGTTTTCTTTCTGCAGCCTAGAAAGGCAAGCAGACTGAATTATTAGCAAATAATTCATTTCTAACACCAGCGCTATTCAGGGAACATATCTTTGTATTTTCCTTCTTTGATAAATTACATCACACCATGTAAAGCAGGCCTCCCAAAGCCTGGTTGAGAAAGTTAGCTATGAATTTTTTTTGGTGAGCAAGAGATATCTGGGGCATGGAGACCAGAAAGATCCACTCTGGGTACCTCTGGCTGACCCGTGTCAGCATGAACAATTCTCAGCACTAAAGAGCTTGTTTATCCTCACAATGCAGACACTGCCATAGCTCTTTAGTTTAAAAATGAATAATTCAAGACCAGAGTGAAAGTCATATTAGGGAAGGAAGGGATGAAGGAGGCTTCACTGCTTGTAAACAGTAGGTTATAAAAATGCAATAGTGTTTTATGACAGCACATTACAATTCTCTTTATTACCTTCTGCCCTAGAACAAGGCTTTTAGAAGACAGGATGGTGAATCCATCCCCGGGCCCATCTTCAGAGGTGGAATTTGAAGTTCCTTCTTTATCGCTGTCCTTTGGTTTGGACTGTTGGTAGAAATCAGAAGGACCCGTCAGAAATAATCCAGAAAAAGCCCAAAGTGGCTTTGAAGTCTTTCCCATGGTTACCACCAAGTTGGATGTGAACGGAAGTGGTCAGACGTTAGGTTCTGTTGTTTTCAACAGAGGGAAGCAAGGGACAGCAATATGGGGAAAACAAAAGGATACTGCAAAAATCAAGTGTATTAAGGGGTTCGCATGTACCCATAGTCTTTGCTCAAACCTGGACACAGGTATGTTCTTTCCAACGCCTACAGCTTCTGATAACAAGCCAGGTGGGGTCATTCATAGCGCACTGCTCAACCTCCCTTCTCTCCAGGATTCCCCTGGGGCACAGCGGCCGAGAAATGAACTCTTATACCATCTTCTTTGCCATCATGGAGGTCTGGGGAATGAAAAGTTGACAACCCCCAAAGCAGTGCTGTCCAACAGGACTTCATTCCCTCGTGGACACGTTCTATCTTTGCGCTGCTCCGCGTTGTTGAGCACGTGAAATGTGGCTGGTGCAACCAAGGAACTGAATTTGGTTTCATTTTCAGTAATTTAAATTCAAATTTAAATAGCCACACGTGGCTAGCAGTTGCCGTACTGGGCAGCATATGAAAGTATTACTCCACAAATGGCGCCTCTGAGCTATAGCTACTCATCCAAAACACCTGAAATGCCATTGGCTGAGCTCAGGCGACTCTGTGGGAAGCTAAAGGTGTGTCAGTATGCCACATGGGGAGAGGTGGAAAGTAGAGTTCCAGATCAGCTCTCTCACCTGAGATTTTGGTGAGGTCCGTGGAGGGGATCTGGAAACATGAAAACCACCCATATGTGGGGTTTGGAAAACTCTAGTAGACCCTGCATGATGATCTGAGCTCCTCTCAAAGGCCTTTTTTTTTTTTTTTTTTTGCAGCACGCGGGCCTCTCACTGTTGTGGCCTCTCTTGTCGCGGAGCACAGGCTCCGGACGCGCAGGCTCAGTGGCGATGGCTCAGGGGCCCAGCCGCGAATCTTCCCGGACCGGGGCACGAACCCGCGTCCCCTGCATTGGCAGGCGGACTCTCAACCACTGCGCCACCAGGGAAGCCCAGCCCTTTACCCTTTTTCACACACATTCCTATCATTTTCTCCCAGCACCAAGCTGAGGCGGGTCCCCAGTCCTTCGGGGATGCTGGCCACGCCCTTCTCTTTGGATGGTTCAACTTTCCTCCCGTTCTGTGAGTCCTGAGCTCACAGAGGCCACTGGGCTCACCTTTTTGGACGTCCGTGGTTTGGCAGCCTTCGATTTCTTGCCCCCCTTCTTGCCCGACGTGGCCTTCCTTCCTCTTTTCTCTGGGGGAGGGGAGAGGATAGTTTCTGACTTGCCTTTGGTCCCTCGTTTTTTGGCCAGCAGTTCAGGGTGAATTCTGGGCAGGACGCCTCCGCTGGCGATGGTCACTCCTTTTAGCAGCTGAAGAGAGAGAGAAGGCGTGAGCTCAGACAGCAAAGAGCTCGTTGGTTCTGGATTTAATACGGTTCTAACTGTTGGCAAAACAAGCGTTAAATCTGGTCTCTGCTTCCCAAAGAAACTGCATAATACACGATTTAACTGGTTGTCCCTGCCTCACGGGTAGGACTTTTCTCTGTAGGTAACAAGGCATCCCGAGATCTTGTACAGAAAGCAAAACAAGCAAAGCAAAATGAAAGCGTATAGAGGCTGAAATCAGGGACGTTGCCCAGAGCTTGGAGATTCCAGACATAACCGAGGATAAAGAGCTTCAGACGTGGGAGCACAGCTTGACAAAATGAGGTACAAAGGTTAATGCAAGGGCTAGACCCAGTTAACAACAGGCCCCACTCCTTTGATCATGCATTCCATCAGTAAAATATGTGTGACCACACACCTCCCAACTGATACGTGTTTACTTTAACTAATCAACATGAACTACCGCACTAATACATTCTGCACATTCTATAGCAGCGCTACTCCAAATGTGGTCTGCAACCAAGGCTGGTCCACAAGCTATTAGTTACCTGTCTGTGACAAAGAGAGTACAGAAATCATGAGGAAGGGTCTAGTAAGTTGACAGAGTTTTTGTATACCTATTGGATCTAGTAACAAAAAATTGTAGCTGGTAGTTTGTTTTTTTAATTTTTCTAGTAATTATTTTTTATTGTATTTTTGGAAATTATCAGCCCATGTTGGATTGGAAATAAGAACTGATTCTTAACCACAGACAGTTAACATTATAAAATACACATAAATTAAAATTCTCATACTATTTACCTGCTACCTTGCACATCTTTGGCGGGGGGCATGGGGGTGGGAATTCACTCGATTTTGGAGTCAGCTCTAAAATATAAAGCGTTAGTTTTGATATATGAAGAAGGACGCTTCTGCCCTCATCAGAATAAATCGTCAACAAAGTTTGGGGGAAGAAACTGTACAGAGAATAACATATGTGCACTGCACTTCCCTCGGCAACACACAGAGCTTGCTTTCAAAGAGGAAAAGAAATTCTGGCAAGTCTCAGAATATATAATGGGATCTATTCCAGAGACAATTTTATTTTGAATCTAAATAATATGGCTAGCAGAATTTGTTCTTCTCCCATATGATCTGACTCTTTTAGTGTAAATGTGACTGGGTACTGTAGCAGGAAGGATTTCTAGCCAGCCAGGTCCACATGCAGTAGCGCGTTTGGCAAACCCATTCCGTGGCTGGTGTCAATGCTTCAGACGTACCTGATTGAGTTCCTCGTCATTGGCAACTGCCAGCAGGATGTGTCTTGGGGCTATCCGGGCCTTCTTGTTGTCCCTCGCTGCATTCCCAGCCAATTCTAGAATTTCCGCTGAAATTTCAAGGGAGGGTTAATAGGCAATCATAGAATGGGGTCTGAGCTTTCCAAAGCATTCCTTTGGAAATGGCCTTGGAGTTAGATCACTTTTATTTATTTGTGATTTTTATGTCTGGGCCTGGAAAGAAATCCAGAAAACTGAAAAGAACTCAGGTCACAGACAAGTAAGATATTTTAGCAAGACCTGATAGACGATCCTGTGGGCAAAGCCTTCTAGTTGTCCCTTGACATTAATTCTCCCCCATCTTCCTTAGTAGATGGACCTCTGATTTTCTGCAGAGCCCCAAATCACAGGAATGAAGACAGTATTTCCCAGCCACCCTTTTTGTTAGGTGTGATAGTGTGACTAAGTTCTGGCCGATGAAAAGCAAGCAGTTGTGTTGTATGGTACTTCTGGGAAGTATCCATTAATGAAGGGACAGTGCCTTTCTTCCCTTTTTACTGGCAGACTGAGGACATGATGGCTGGAATTTGAGCAGCCATCTTTGACCAAGGGTAAGAAGTTGTGGATGATAGAGCAATAAGATAGGAACCAGAATCTTTTATGACTGTGGAGCCTCCTTACCAACCTGGACTGTCTTCTATAGACGTCTTTTGTATGAGAGAAAAAGAAACTCTCTTGTTTAAGCCACTGTCGGCAGAAGTTAATCCTGACCAAAACAGAACCCTAACATTGAAGCCGAGTTTCTTTCAGTGTGCAGCCATCTCTGAGGAGAGCTGAGACCCCTTTCAGAATCTCCTTTTCCACTTCACTTGATGCCCCTTGTCCCTCTTGTCCTAAAGGAAAGTGGATAGGAAGAACTGATTTATACTAAGGGGTGAGGTACCACTTAACCTGAAAAGTGAATTCTATTTCACATACTATCAGTTTTTGAGTCAAAAAAAAAACAAAACAAAACTATGGAATTGGTTTATACCCCTGAATGCTTTCCCCTTCGTCCTTTATTTTTTCTTTCTTTCTCAATTTTGGAAGGATGCTCTGCTAAATCAAATTTGTCTGCTTTCAAGAGCATGAATGAGCCTTTAAAGAAAAATCCTTCCCCTAGAGAGAGTTCTTTCCCTAGAGAAAGAGGCAATGTGCCAGCGTGTTATACGTGGGTGGAAAACTGTATGGGCATGTGTGCATGAACGTGTTGTGTGTATGTATGTGTGCAGGTATGTGTGTATGTGTGTGTGTTGGGCAGATTTGCTGGTACAATGGCATAGATACTAAACCCTAAAATTAATAGGCGATTCTGCATGAATTTTTGCAATCAACCTAATTTCAAATAAAACACCGCATGCAATTGCCGTCATTCGTAAAATCTATGGCAATAAAATAAAAACTTGGCATAAGTATGCCGTATTAACTAAGCAAATGTGATTAACGAAAAATTAGAATAAAATAAGCATTAGAGTTAAATATTTATATGGCATTTCCATAATGAAAAGCGCTAAATCACTGCAAATTCATTCTCACAACATCTTTTTTGGGTTATTAAGCAAGGAATATTGTGTTTACTAACAATTCATTTACACGGCACCGCATTTTCTGAATCAAAGATTGGGGCACTGTAGTTTGAGAAATATGAGCAGGCTTGTTGGGACTGGAGGACAGAGTATTTGAAATGAACGCCGTATTAGATATCTGGTTTGCTGCCTTCAGATTTCTGCCCAGCTTTTCTTTCGTTTAAAAAGGGTACCCATCAAAAAGAGGTGTAGTTATAAAGTCTTCACAAACAGGCTTGCTTTATGGCTCTAGGTTAAAATGTACTCTCCCCATTGAGCACAATAAAAGGACTTTCCTGCACCTGCTAGGGGCTGCTGCTAGGGGCCCACACCTGGGAGGAAGGAGAACTCCGCTCAACCCTTTTTCCAAATGGGCGGAAACGGGGTCAAGGAGCCTCCGAGTTTTAAGCTTCTGAGAAGTTGAATTTCATTTAGCATCTTGGACCATCACTGTCCTCCCTCTGTCTCCTGCATTTAGAGGAAGCAGTTAAGCATCTTCTTGGGGTTCATCAAATTAACCGTCAGCATGAGAGGCATGGCTAATGGGAAGCCCTACACGTTCCCAACCTTCAGGAAGCCCCTGAAGGTCAGGTTATTTTCAGCTTGACAGCCAGATGCACAGACACCGGATTCTCAGACGGAAAATCTGTCATCGAATGCCGCCACGGGAAGAGGCTAAAGGCAGCGATTCGTCAGGCAGCACAATGCAGGCACACAGGTGAGGCTCTGCCCGAGTGCGGCTGGGCTCTCGGACTAACTCTTCCGAAATAATTTATAAGAAAGAAAACCTTGATCGTGTGCTCAAGTGCAAAAGCAGAGGCAGAACTTTTTTTATTTAAAGAGAAAAATACTTAAGAATACATAGCAGAAAATCTAGACCAAGGAGTTCTTTTGTATGTTGGATGTTTAGTCTGAACATTCCTTGGGCCAGACTCCACCATTTAAATGTTTGAAATAACATGAATCATTATTAATATTTTCAAATGTTATGACAAATATATTCACATGAACTATAAAAGTTTGCTACATTCTTGAGTGATTTTATTGATTTTGGGAACACAGGTATCCTTGTGTGTCAACTGGCAATCAATAGGAAAACTGAATTTAATGTCACACATTTGTTTCACTGCAAATTTTGTTGGAAGATCATAATTTGTTAAGTGGTGGAGATTTCCACGGAGGTCTGGAGACTTCTACAGCAAACCTCTCACTTCTCGCAAGTCACACTTCCAGCAATAGTAACCATCTGGGATACAGCTGAGTATCTGATAGTAAAAGGAATGATTTCTGGAGCCAAAAAGGAGGTTGGAAAGCTCATCATGCACATTATTTTGGAAGAGCTCGTGTCCGCTCATTTTGGATACAATCTAAATCAACACTGGATAGCCCAGACCACAGGAGATGGGAAATACCACAGCAAGTGTAGGCTTGGGACAGAACACATGACTGTCTCCTTCCCTGGACTCCGCTCGCTTGTCCACCTGCCCGCTAGGTGGCGGTGTCTCTGGGCTCCGACTGGGCGCTCTGCTCTGCTCGGACGTTGCAGTCTTCCGAGGAAACGCCATCTACTCACAGCGCCTGCTTCCACCTTCCTTCCCATGTCACCAGATCTGCACTTCCAGCCCTGCCATGGTGCCACCTCGGCGTGCCACAGGTAAATCAAGCTCACCACATCCCCAAATCCAAGATTCCTCGAAACAGGCTCCTCCCATCACCCTTGGGACTGGCAGCTCCATCCAGACAGACCTGGGAGTCATTCCCTCTCCTTCCCTCTCCTTCTCCCTCTCTTCCCAGCCTCATGAATCTTTCTTTTTCTTTTTTTTTTGCCGTACGCGGGCCTCTTAGTGTTGTGGCCTCGCCCGTTGTGGAGCACAGGCTCCGGAAGTGCAGGCTCAGCGGCCATGGCTCACGGGCCCAGGTGCTCCGCGGCATGTGGGAGCTTCCCGGACCGGGGCACGAACCCGTGTTCCCTGCATTGGCAGGCGGACTCTCAACCACTGCGCCACCAGGGAAGCCCCTAAGGTTTATTTATTTACTTATTTATTTTTATTTTTATTTTTTGCGGTACGCGGGCCTCTCACTGTTGTGGCCTACGTCCGTTGCGGAGCACAGGCTCCGGAAGTGCAGGCTCAGCGGCCATG
Source organism: Delphinus delphis (assembly GCF_949987515.2). NCBI lineage: Eukaryota > Metazoa > Chordata > Mammalia > Artiodactyla > Delphinidae > Delphinus > Delphinus delphis. The sequence goes on from NC_082698.1 coordinate 62,172,829, forward strand.
GCTCACGGGCCCAGGTGCTCCGCGGCATGTGGGATCTTCCCGGATCGACTCTCAACCACTGCGCCACCAGGGAAGCCCCTATAGTTTGTTTGTTTGTTTATTGATTGATTGATTGATTGATTGTACGCGGGCCTCTCACTGTTGTGGCCTCGCCAGTTGCGGAGCACAGGCTCCGGAAGCGCAGGCTCAGCGGCCATGGCTCACGGGCCCAGGCGCTCCTCGGCATGTGGGATCCTCCTGGACTGGGGTGCGAACCCGTGTCCCCTGCATCGGCAGGCGGACTCTCAACCACTGCGCCACCAGGGAAGCCCCCAGCCTCATAAATCTTAAATAACTTTGCCCCTCTTCTTCCAGCTTATCGCCATTACCCGAGCTAAGACTGTCTTCTTTTCCAGCCCAGATAATCGTAGTGGTTTTCCTGCCCCCAGTTCTGTCTTCCTCCAGATCCATGCTAACAAGGCCACCACTGGCGTTCTAATTGTGCAAATTAGAAAAAGATGCGCCTTCCTCAAGACACCTGACTTCCCTAATTTTGTTAGAACAAGAACCTTTACTGCCATCTGCTGGAAATGCTCATAATTAGTCAGTTCTTTGAGGTCTATGATGTGAATGATTCTCCCTTCAATGTGTGTCTTTGTGCAGTGTACAACCTGCACAACCACACACGTGGTCCTGGCTGCCAAAGTGATCTTTTCAAAACACAAATGTAAAAACTGAAAAATCATATTAAAAAAATGCTTGGTGTTAAATGGATAGACCCAATTGTCTGGAAATGATAGGTTTCTTTGTTACATAATGATTTCATGAAGTGCCCTGAAATTCAATGCTGTTTTAAGGCCTATTTGTCCTATCAATTAAAAATATATTACAGAACATTTTCTCACCATAAAACGATTATAAATTACTCATTCTCAATATCTTACATTTATATTGTATCTATTGTTGATGAATACAAAATTCTTTTCCAGAATCTGGGGCTTGCTTTTTCAGTCCATTTTTTCCTCACTTACATTGGAGATGTAAACTGGGCCAGCATTTACAGATTGATAAACTGAAGTATGAATGTGATGTGCATTCTGGGAGGCTGGTGGAGGTCTCAGGTGGAAGGGACCTTCTAGATGAGCAGTCCAGCATGCATTCGTTGCCGGAGCGTGCAACCTCCCCCAACAGGTTGGGACCAGAAATGCCATATAGCTGTAACATCATGATGATGTGTGAACCTGGGGTTGGTCAGGCAGCCAGTCCAGAGAAATCAGGCAAGGCTGACTGCTATTTCTCCCCAAGTTCCTGAAAATTCGTGCAACTTTCTTTTTGGCTAAGTAGCACCCAGCCTTTTCTTTCTTCCTTCCTTCCTTCTTCCCTCCCTCCCTCACTCCCTTCCTTCCTTTCTTTCTGCATTTGGTGTAGATTTTATTTTTGTATTTATAAAATCTTTAAATTTTTAATAGATTTTATTAAATTTGGGGATCTGCTCTAGGAAGAATTAAAATGGGCTTTAAAATATGGATAATTTCTTGGTATAGTTTTACTTAATAGAAAGTAAGAATGGTTCATGAATTTCAGACATTTGTGAAATATGACTTTGCATTTTTACATGCTATTTTTAAAACTTTTTTCTTTTTTATTAGAAATTTTATATTGAAGTATAGTTGATTTACAATGTTGTGTTAATTACTGCTGTACAGCAAAGTGACTCAGTTATATGTGTGTGTGTGTATATATATATATATATATATACACATTCTTTTCATATTCTTTTCCATTATGGCTTTTCACAGGATATTGAATATAATTCCCTGTGCTGTACAGTAGGACCTTGTTGTTTATGCATTCTATATATACCAGTTTGCATCTGCTAATCCCATCCTCCCACTCCATCCCTCTCCCACCCCCATCCTCCATGGCAACCACCAGTCTATTCTTTATGTCCCTGATTGTGTTTCTGTTTCATAGATAGGTTCATTTGTGTCATATTTTAGATTCCACATATTAGCAATGTCATATGATATTTGTCTTTCTCTGTCTGACTTACTTCACTTAGTATGATAATCTCTAGTTTCATCCATGTTGCTGCAAATGGCATTATCTTGTTCTTTTTTATGGCTGAGTAACATTCCATTGTATATATGTACCACATCTTCTTTATCCATTCATCTGTCAATGGATATTTAGGTTGTTTCTATGTCTTGGCACCCAGCTTTTTCTTACTTGGCTTTTCCTGTGGCCCCAGGTCCCCTCTCGGAGGCAGTGAGTGGGAGAGGGGAACTTCAGAGACCATAGACATGAATCTGAGAGGAGAAGTAAATTGGCCTCCCCCCTTATCCCACCCATTTTTGAGCAGAGCTGATTCTCCCCTCCAGACAGCTCCCACATGTGCCCATTTCTTCTCATCGACTCCACTGAGAACCCTAGTCCTGGCCCCTGTCAATTCTCAAAAGTGACTTTAAAACAGCCCCCACTGGTTTCCTGGACTCTGATCTTGCTTCCCACCAACTGTTCTCCACCTAAAGCCCATGTGAGGCCCCCAGAATGCCACCTCCTCCCTTCGATGCCTCCCCTGGCATGTGTGTGCAAAATGTGCACACTCTCATGTGGCCCTCAAGGACCTGACCCCTGCTCCCCCATCTCATCTCTCACCCTTCCCATTTCCCAGCTCTGCTCCAGGTACACAGAAATGCCTCCAGTTTCTGGAAGGGGCCACATACTTCCTCTAAACTTTAGATCTTCACCCTTGTTTCTCCCCAAACTGATAATCAACCCATCTGAATCTAGCCAACTCCTACCAATTTCCCACCCTGGCTGCCCATCAGAATCTTTTGGGGAAGCTTTAAAAACTCCTGATGCCCAGAAGTATCCCAGAATCTCTGGGGTTAAGACCCAGGTATCAGGATTTTAAATCAATCAATTTGTTAAAAAGCAGGATTGAGAACCTGGTTAGGTCTTTTTTTTTTTTAATTTATTTTATTTTTATTTACTATTTTTGGCTGTGTTGGGTCTTTGTTGCTGTGCGCGGGCTTTCTCTAGTTGCGGCGAGCGGGGGCTACTCATTGTGGTGTGTGGGCTTCTCATTGCAGTGGCTTATCTTGTTGTGGAGCATGGGCTCTAGAGCACAGGCTTCAGTAGATGCGGTGCATGGGCTCAGTAGTTGTGGCTCATGGGCTGTGCAGGGCAGACTCAGTAGTTGTGGCTCGCGGGCTCTAGAACGCAGGCTCAGTAGTTGTGGCACACGGGCTTAGTTGCTCCACGGCATGTGGGATCTTCCTGGACCAGGGCTTGAACCCGTGTCCCCTGCATTGGCAGGCGGACTCTCAACCACTGCGCCACCAGGCAAGCCCCGGTTTCCAATTTTTAAAAATATTTATTTCTGGCCGTGTCGGGTCTTAGTTATGGCACCCGGGATGTTTCGATACAGCGTGCGGGCTTCAGAGCACGTGGGTTCTGTAGTTGCGGCACGCAGGCTTTCTAGTTGTGGCCCATGGGCTTAGTTGCCCCATGGCATGTGGAATCTTAGTTCCCTGACCAGGGATTGAACCTGAGTCCCCTGCATTGGAAGGCAGATTCTTAGCCACTGGACCACCAGGGAAGTCCCCCTGGTTAGGGCTTTTTAATTTGTTTTTATTTATTTATTTTTAACATCTTTATTGGAGTATAATTGCTTTACACCCCTGGTTAGGTCTTAACAACCCTTGCTTTATATTAGGCAGCCTCCCCCTGCTTCCCAAAGCTCCTCTGGCTTCCCTGTCCACATGAATGTCATCTTATTGTGTTGTTTTTAATGCTAGTCAACTCTGCTAGAATGTAAACCCAGGGAAGGCAGGACCACATCTGTCTGTTTTCCGTTGTATGTTTAAGGCCTGATGCAAAGGAGAAACTCAGTCAATATTGTTGTCGTGAATGTTAAAGGTCATTTCAAGGGTGACAGGAGGCTTTCACACTTTGAACTCTCTTCCCTAAACAAAATCAATTCATGCCCCCTTCCAAAACAAAACAACTAGCAAAAATCCTCTTTTTACTTACTAAGCAATGCCCTGCAATAATGATTCATTCCTTTGGCTTAAACTCCTTGTCTCATTAAAATGCAATACAGCCCCCAAATATACCACCTTAACAGAGTTGCTCATTACACTTTGCCCTGAATGATTTCATCAGCTCTTAATAGAAGAGAGAGGAGAAGAATTACCATTTATTGGGTGCATCCTGTGCACCAGACATTTTGCATACATTGGCTCATTAATGGAGTTAAATGAGATTAGCTCTGGAAACACCCAAAGCTCAGAGAGGTTAAGGAAATTAGCCCAAGGTAACAGAGCTGGCAAATTGATAAATCAGATTTAGGCTGACATCTAAGCCCCTACTGTGAACTCCAACCTGAGTTTGGAGGGGAGAAAAAAGCACAAAAGGAAGGGAAGGAAAGGACACCGGGAAGACAGTTCTGGGCCTCGGAAGACCCGCTTCATCTTCTCCATTTGACCCAGGACGGTGCTGGCAGCTGGGGAAGGAGTGTTATTGGCACTGGGGAAGGAGTGTTATTGGCAACAGCATCCTTCCAGCTGCTCCTCCTCTCTTCTCTCACACTTCATGTCCAAACCGTCAGCGGATCCTGCTGACTTAGCCTTCAAGATATCTCAGTACTCTGACCACTCCTCGGAGGCTCCACTGCCTACTCCCCAACCTCACGTCTCTCACCTGGATCTCTGCAACTGCCTTCCTGCTGCTTTCCCTGACCCCGCCTTGTACCCCCCTCCCCACAGGCAGGGTCTTGCACATCTGCTCAAAACCCTCCAGAGCTCCCGTGACAAGCTCTTCGGCCCCCACCAGCCACTCTCCCTCAGGCCTCATTTACAGTCCAAGTTCCCTCCCTCAGCCCCAGCCCTCTGTCCCCATTGCTGCTCCTTGGACACCCCCAGCACCTGCTTCCCTCTGTCCCGAGGGCCCCCCCAGACACCCACATGCCCACCCACTGGCCTCCTTCAGATGCCAGCCCCTCAGTGGGGCCTCCCCTCAGCTCCCCACTTCCTGGAATTAGCCCAAGCCTAACTCCTTTCCTGCTTTATTCATCCCCGAGCACTTAACACCATCTGCTGGACCACATACACTTCACTCATTTGTTTGCTGTTTCTCCCTTCAGAATGCATTCTGCTTGAAGGCAGAGACTCCTGTCTGTCTTGGTCTCTGCTGTATCCTCAGCACCTAGAATAACACGTGGCACATAGTAGGTGTTCAATAAATGTTTGTTGAGTGAATGAAAGACTATGAGAAAATGGGTGACATTCTACTTTGAGACACTATCGATCTTTACGGATGTGCTGGCTCGAAGTCCAGAGTGTGACATTCAGGCTATATATAGTATGCATAGCTATGAGGTCTGGTGGCTCTAACTGAAGATAGATGAAAAATCATATAAATGGCCCAATGCTATTAGCAGGGAAGAGTCCAAGGACTTACTGTGTGCACTGACAGGTAGATGCTCGACAAATATTTATTGAATGAATGAAAAGGAAAACATAAGCTTTTTCATCAAACACTTCTGAACCAAAGAACAGAGTCACCAGTCAACAAAATCTGAAAAGGCCAAATTTTGTTCTATTGTATTATGCACAGTTTAGACTTTTGCCAAGTGGAGGCACAGGAACTACTATTATTTTGATTATACAAACATTATAATGGGGCAGTGTAGTGAAGCAGAAAGTGCACAGCTTAGGGTTGAAGGACGTCAGGGTATCCTGGCTCCCCGCTTGGAGGCTGTGGAATCTCTGGGTTACTCAGGGTCTTCCAGCATCAGTGGGTGGTATAGATCTAAAGGTTGTTTTAAAGCTTCAGTCACCATTTTCAAAGTCCTTCCTCTCCCTCCCAGCCAGGAGATTTTTCTCCCATCAGATTCCTGGGTTTAAAATGCAGCCAGGAACCTGCATTTTAAAAAAGCATTCGCCAGGCCTTTAGACCTGCTGCTGAAAGACTGGCTGAAATCTTGCTCCTCTGAGTGGGCTCTGGACCAGCAGCATAAGCATCACATCACAGCAGTGTGTTAGAAATGCAGAGTGTCAGGTGCTACCCTGAGACTGGTCAACAGGATCCTACCCTTGACCTTGTCAACAAGATCCCTGGAGTGATCCCCACTTTGAAAAGCAATGCTCTATCACACTTGATTGGTTTCACTTTCAGAGCCCTCCAGTCCTTCTCTCCAGCCTCCAGAGCAACAACAAAAAAAGCTAAATGTAAAGTTACTCAGATAGGTAAAGAACACACACAACAAAAATGCTATCTTTCAGTAAAAAAAATAATTTTAACAACCAACATGGGAAACTCTTTCCTATGTATTTGCAGACAGAGAACCACCTCTGTAAAGGAGAGTAAAATTAAAACGTTGCCGGCTTCATGGAACCAACTGAAGATGCTTTCAATGCTGGGCTCAACATTATTTATGGACATTGAGCCCTAGGTTCAATACAGCAGGAGAGCTGAGGTTTAGTGAGGACCGTGAAGTAAAAGTGAAGACTCCTGTTACAAAATGAATAGCAAGCCCCTATCTTCCCCACAGTTTGTCTTTTGTGGGAACCTAGAAATTTACGTATTACATTTGTCTACAGCAAGACACACCTTTCTTGGGGCTGGTCTAGAAAAGACACTTTATTGTGGATTCTCTTCCTTCCATGTTGATCCTCTGCCCTTATGTGCTCTTCCCTCCCCTAAAGCCTGCAGGAGTTGGTTTTAGCCAAGCAGGCAAACTGAAACCCCATTACCACGCACAGCGACCTTGAGACAGCCACGGGCGAATCAAGGCTTCCCTGCCCAGCCTGTGTGCAGGGGCCGAGGGGAAGGTGAGATCTGGGAGCGGGTTACCTGCCCTGCGTGTTCACGTTACCTGCCAGGTATTCGATGACCGCGGCCATGTAGACGGGAGCACCCACGCTGATCCGGTACTTGAACGTCCCTTTCTTCAGGTACCGCATCAGCCTCCCCACGGGGAAGATGACCCCGGCCCTGGCTGAACGCGACAGCTTGGACATTTTCTTCTTCCCGCTCCGGCCCGACATCTTGCCTTAGTTTTGCTCTCAGCTTGCTTGACACGGTGGCCTCCCGGCACTAACTCAATGCTGGAAAGGAAAGGTGGCAGGGTAAGGAAGGGCGACTGGCCTGCAGCTTGGGAACCGTGGTGTGGCCACAGAGCTCGTGTGACATGCCTGATAGCCCCGGGGAGGCAGCCCAGAGCTGGCTGCCACCGCAGGGTGCTGCAGATGGGGAGCGGGGGTTCGGCAGGCCCACCCATGAACAACTCCCCACCCCACCCATCCAGCCCAGCCTCCGTAGGAGAGGCCAGAGAGAGAGGCCATGGTCCTGTGGTCAGCCTCCAAAGAGGTCCACTTCAACATCCCCAGAACCTGTGAATATGCTACTTACATGGCAGAAGAGACTTTGGAGATGTGATTAAGCTAAGGATGCTCCGGTGGGGAAGATTATCCTGGATTATCTGGGTGGGCCTAATGTAATTGCAAGGGTCCTTGTAAGATAGAGGGAGGAGATGAGAGTAGTGACAGGATGACAGCAGGAAATGGATTCTCCCCTCTTAGCCTCCAGAAGGAACCAGCCCTGCTGACACCTTCACTTTAGCCCATTGAAAATGATTTTGGACTTCTAACGTCCAGAACTGTAAGAGAATAAATTTGTATTGATTTCAGCCACTAAATTTGGGGGATAACTTGTTACAGCAGCAAGAAGAAAACTAATATGGTTCCCCTTTGCCCTGATTTGCTCCTGCCTCTTTTAATAAATAGTACAAAGTTAATATGGCCATGGCTATCATAATGGTTAGCTTTGACCCACAACTCAGAGCTGATGTACACTTCTCAGATGGAAGCACTTTTCTAAATTCCCTAATAACGTAGTATTCTTTTTTTAAAAAAATTTTTATTGGAGTATAGTTGATTTACAATGTTATGTTACTTTCAGGTGTACAGCAAAGTGAATCAGTTATACATATACATATACCCACTCGTTTTTTGATTTTTTTTCCCATATAGGCTATTGCAGAGTATTGAGTTCCCTGTGCTATACAGTAGGTCCTTATTAGTTATCTATCATATAGATAGTAGTGCATATATGTCAATCCCAATCTGCCAATTTATCCCTTCCCCCTGTAGCATTCTTAAAAACAGAAACATGCCAGAAGAGGCAGTTTTATTGACTATGCTAAGGTAGAGTAACAGCAAATTAAAAGCCAGAATGCAACCCAAGCTTTTGCTCCTTAGAATGGGGAATCAAGGTTGACTTTGGGGAGAAACTTCAGAATCAGCACGAAGAGGTGACTTCAGTACAGTGCACCAAGAGACACGTATATGATTCTGTGTTATTTTAGGAAGCTATCTTTTGTGTGAAGATAAAATAATTATATACTTCTGAAAAAGCCTTTGTAAGGCTAAAACTAATTCAGAGAATTGTAATGGAGCTAAACCTGTTGGTGGAGGGAGTATTGTAACCAAAAAAGGAACATAAGCCAGAATAAGTAAAAGCAAATTACAAACAAGCAGAACCAAAGAAGAGGAAACAAAAATTTTCCAGGAAAAAATGTTAATGAATTAAAGCTCTCTGGCCCAAGGGCAGCATCATTCTCAGTTGTCATTTTCTCTGGGGATGGAAAATGAGAAGGTCAAAAATAAATCGAAATCGGTTCTATCTGTTGAGGCAGCCATCTCAAATTTTGGCTCGGTTAGTTTACTGACAGCAAAGATGGCAATGAAAAGGCCTAAGAAAGTGAGTAAGAATATGATGGAAGAAAGTGCTAAATAAATGCATGGCTAATATGAAAGATACAAACCTGGGATTTCTTTAATCTGGATGGAAGATTGAACATAGAGTTCAGTTTTCTAAAGTATCCGATAACTCTGTATGACTGAGGAGTTTTATATGAGAACTATGGAATTTAGCAACAAATCCCATTCTCAACACCCTCTTATCTCTGAGGTAAATGACGTGAGTTTGAGGCATATTACTATATACTTGACATACGTTCTTTTTGTATGCTCATATGTACTTACTACCCTCCTATTTTATGTGTCGTTTTGCCACCAAGAGATGTAGGTATTCATCAAAGTTAAGTACAAGCAAAGATGAGCAAATAGCCTGAGAACATTATCTCTTTCCCAGTAAGGCACACGGATAAGACAGCATCACTTTTTTTAGAACTTCCACATTTCTCTGCTTCTGCTGCAAACTCTCATAAATCCACTTACAGCTGTCCTCTCTGTGACGAAGCAGGTAGCTGCATATTAGGATTATAATCATCAACTCATGTTGAAGAAACTTAGGTCAGGCATCGATGAGTGTACAGAGTACCTGCTGGTAGTCAGTGCTATCCCGGGGACAGGAAACACGAGAGCAATGTTCAACAGTCCCTGCTCTTAGGGACAATTACATGGCACATGCTGGCTACGCGCTGGTGGCGTTCAGAATGGGGGTGGCCCTTGGTGTAGTGGAAAGAGCCTGGGACCAGGCAGGAATCCCTGGGTGTGGTCCCACTTCTACATGACTAGCTATGGGAGCTGTGTGTGTCATTCGAGTGGCCTCATCTGTAAATCAGGGAGGTGACTGATTGATCCTGAAGGCCCCTCTGGTCTTAAACATTCCAGTCTTCGGAACTGCACTTTCAAATGGTTCTGGAAAAGAAGCTCAGTCTCTTTAAGAAATGATATCTGAAGAGTTAAGAGCCTGTGCAGGTGCATAAAGATGTGTTAGTATTGGTGACTCCACTAAACCGATTATTAGTTACTGATAAGTGGGGGGAGGGGAGGATTCGTAGGTCTGGTTGCCGAGGAAACCACCTGAAAAGCCCATCACAGGATGGACATGCTCTGTGGATACCGTATGATATGCTGGATGGTCATAATCTCTCCTACAGAGAGAAAAATGCACGGAGCACAAACACCACAAAGCAGGACCCCTTCATCCCCCCCACCCCCCAGTACATTTTTCTCAAATGAAAACAGACAGGGAATGACTAGGTGTGCAGGATAAAGCCACCCAGGGACTTTCCCAGTATCAGTCAAGTGGAGTCACGAATTGCCCTAAAATTTGGAAATAAGGACTGGCAGTAGAAGAAAAACGGGACTGTAGGGCATCGATGCCTAACACATTCATGAAGATAAAATAGGGAAGGAAAGGAAAGTCAGGGTTAGATCAAATAGAAACATACGAGCTGACTATTATAAAATGTAGGGATCACCCCAAACACAGCACTTTGTAACGAGACTTTCCTTCTTCGGCTTCCAGACTTTCCTCTAGGTTAGGGCCTTAGAGCTGGGGATGCAGCGCCATTTGAATCTAAGTGTGAGATTGACCGTTGCATGTGCTTCAATAGGACTAGAGAGCTCTTTGTGTCTGGGGACCCATCTTTTCGATAGGGAACCAGTAACCAAAACCACTCACCCTGGCCAGGCACCGTAATAACCGCTTGCATAAGTTGTCTCATAACAGAAGGTCCTGAGAAGGAGCACGGTATGTCCTGCCAGGCTCCCAGGAACCCTCACGCTGGAATCCATCTTTGCTGGGAGATGCAAGTGCCGCCAGGGAGGACCCTGAGTCAGATCAAGTATGGGCACAAACAAGATGATTGGCCAGAGACAACCCAGAAAACGAACTCCACCACCATCATAAACCCTGAGACAGCGAGCCACGTGGCAGAGCATTTCTCCTGGGTTCCCTTACCCTGCTGCTCTCTGCCCAGGCGCCCCTTTCCAATAACGCCTTTTGTTCTGTCAGTAGGTGTGTCTCCTCGGACAATTCATTTCTGAGGGTTAGACACGAACCCACCTTTAGGGCTCTGGAAGGGGTCCCCCTCTGGTAACATTTTCAGCCATCACGCTGAGTTTAAGCAGCCAGGTGCCTAATTCCTGGCCCCGAGGGCTGGGAGGCCCCTGCACATTGTAAGAATCAGACTACCTCCAGGAATCCTTAGGGGAAGTAGAGAGGAGCTGACAGGTCATACCTGCCGGAACCCACAGATGGAAGGAAGTGTTGAGCCTCCTTGGCCCACTAGAGAGAAGACCCTACTTTCTAAATCCCCCAGCCCCCCAGCCTGCGCTGGACTCTGCCTGCAGTGGTGAGAAGTGATAACCTCTAACTTCCTTCTTTTCTAGGCCTCCCCTGACTCTATGCAGTCTTGGGAAGTCAGGAGTTTAAAAACTTGAATGCGTTTTTATCTACTTCCTGTGAATCTGAATCTCAGTGGAGGGCCACTCCTCGAAAGAGAACTATTGCGATGTGAAATCTGTTTCCATCAGACTAATACTTAAATGTTTACATTTATTTACCTTCTGCTCGAAAACAAGTTTTGTTCTAATTAGGCAGAGCTTAAGGACTATAGTACATGATGTTTGTTTATAGGTTCGAAGAAAGAATCTGGCTGGATGCAGCTCTTCCAGTGGTTATACACACTACGTGGAGGATGTGAGAGGAACTGGGAAGCAGACCAGACACCCCTAGATCCGCATCATACCTGTCCTTCCACATCTGAAAGACCAAGGTATGACCACAGTATAAAGTCTCATAATTACTCTCAAAGTGAACAGAAGAGTTTTAAGCATGTTAAGTTGGGGGGTGGGGCAGGAGAATAAAACTCAGGGAAGAAGCAAGGAGAATGCAGTGTTGCCTGCTTACTCCTTTCACCTCCAGGAGCACGGCAGTTGGTAGAACACCACTGGTTTTGTGTGTGCTGGGGAAGTATGGGACTCTGTTGTTTTAGGATTTGTGTTTATGTTTGGGTTTTAAGCCCGTAAGAACACCAGTGAGTTAGATTTTACAGGTATCACAAGGGTAAATATTAAATTGCGGCACTAACTCAGACATGGACGATAAACTCACACTAGCCTATTTAAATAACTATTGTTATTTCATTGATTTTATGATGTGCCTTTTTAAAAAAACATTTTACTGTCTCTAGAAATCAGTATGCATCTTGCAATCTGTGACATCAGAGGTTCCATGAAAGACAGTATTTATGGAGCATTTATTATTGAACAAGAAATGACATTAGATGTTGTGGAATATACATGGCCTCTGTCCTCAAATGTTTTCCAATGAACTTGCATGACAGCTTATAGTAAAGTTTTAAACAGATGCTAGAGCCATGGGTTCCAAACTGTGTGCCAAGGGACCCCGGGACACAATAGCTAATGGTTTTTTTGTTTGTTTTTTTAATTAATTAATTTATTTATTTATTTTTGGCTGCGTTGGGTCTTGGTTGCTGTGCGCGGGCTTTCGCTAGTTGCGGCGAGCGGGGGCTACTCTTGGTTGCCTTGTGCGGGCTTCTTGTTGCGGTGGCTTCTCTTGTTGTAGAGCATGGGCTCTAGGCATGCAGGCTCAGTAGTTGTGGCACGCGGGCTTCAGTAGTTGTGGCCCATGGGCTCTAGAGCGCAGGCTCAGTAGTTGTGGTGCATGGGCTTAGTTGCTCCGCGGCATGTGGAATCTTCCCAGACCAGGGCTCGAACCTGTGTCCCCTGCACTGGTAGGCGGATTCTTAACCACTGCGCCACCAGGGAAGTCCCACAACAGCTAATGTTTAAGCTTTCAAGTGAAATACAGTGATAGTCAACCTCTGTTGGCCTCCACAACTACTAGTTCATTGTGGTTCCACCAGAGGTTCAGGGTAGATTGTACTATCTTTTGTGTGTGTGTGTGTGTGTGTGCTATTTTCTTTTTGGTGATGCCATATCTTTTGCAAAGCTGAAATTTTGGCTGTTGTGATTAAAAGCAAGTGCTGGGTGAAAATCACTGTGGAACAGAAAATGAGAGTGGCCGTGTCCAATCTAATTCCAAGGTGTGAGAAGTCGTGTAATGTCCAACAGGTGTACACACCCTCTTTGTAATTCATGGTTATTTAAGAACAGGATGCAAATGTTCTTTGTTTTTCTAATTCATGTGTTATTATTTTTTCAAAGAGCTACTAAATTGTCAGGACAGAAATACTTATTAGGTTGTTGAGACCAAACCAATTAATAAATGGAATGGAAAGCATTTCTTCTGGCTTAAGGGCTCTGTGAAAAAATGGCTGAGACCCTAAGTTCTCTGTGAATCTGTACAAGCGGAAACATAATTATGACTTGCTCAGGGCCACCCTAAAGCGAGGAAAACAAGAAAGTTAAAGAAGTTATTTAAAATTCTGAATTTATCTTTAAATCTAATACTTGCACACAGTAAAACAAAGCAAAAAGGGTAAGGAACTTTATTTTATTTCCTTCATTGATTGCCTTGAAAACTGTATTTTTATTCATTTATTTATCTATCTATACATTTTTGGCCGTGCTGCATGGCTTGCAGGATCTTAGTTCCCTGACCAGGGATTGAACCCGGGCCCCGGCAGTGAAAGCACGGAGTCCTAACCACTGGACCGCCAGGGAATTCCCGAAAACTTTAAATAATACACTTCAATCTCCATTTCCAATTCCACCAACTTTAGGGACTGTGTCCTAAGCCACTGTCATGTAAAATGAGGATGTATCGGCCCCAATCTTTCCCTGGTCCTCTCCTCCCGTCTTTACCTCCGTACTTCCACCTCTGTCCTCTGTACTTTCCACTATCCCGATTTATCACATTTCTATTTTGCTCTGTAATCACATAACGAAATCTCCTGCGTTTTGTCCCTAGGTATAATTTTGAAAGTTAAATGCCAATGAACAGCATTTATATGATGAAGACTCTGTAACTCTTGTTCCCTTCAGAATCAAGTGGGATGTTAGCTTCACATTTCTGTGGTCCAACACTAGGACCCTTGTGTCTTAGTATCAAGAAGTGGAGTCTCTTGGTTCTGAAAACATGTTGTTCAACGTCATTCCACATTTTACTTGGCTTCACATTTGGATCATGTCTTCTCGTAAAGCCTCCCCCACGCGCCCAAGTTACTACGGGCGTACCTCGGAGATACTGTGGGTGCAGCTCTAGGACACCCCAATAAAGGGAGCCACATCAGTTTTTTGGTTTCCCGCACATATGAAAGTTACGTTTTCACTATACTGTGGTCTATTAAGCATGCAATAGCAGTGTGTCTATAAAAACAATGTACATACCTTAATTAAAAAATGCTTTATTGCTAAAAAAAAAATGCCAAAACAACTAAAATAGTAACATCAAAGACCAACTGATCACAGATCACTATAACAAATATAATAATGAAAAAGTCTGAAATATTGTGAGAATTACCAAAATGTGACACAGAGACATGAAGTGAGCAAATGCTGTTGGGAAAATGGCACCGGTAGACTTGCTCAAGGCAGGGGTGCCACAAACCTTCAATTTGTAAAAAAAAGCAATACCTGTGAAGTGCAGTAAAATGAGGTATGCATGTAACTACAATCGATCCTTGTTATGTGCAGTAGTTCTGTTCTATAAAGTAGGCAGGACACTAAATTAGTGAGTAGTGAACGATTGTTCCTGGGGAAACAGGGTTAGGTTGCTGTCAGACTCTGATCACAACTTTTTCATCAATGGATCAGTACAAAACCTTGTTTGATGTATGTTTCTTTTAGCGACACCTTATTTAATATGAATTGTTGATTCATTAACATTGAACTCGCGGCCAGCAGCACAATAACTCTTGCTTGAATACAGCTTATCTAACACACATATTTTCTACATAAGGCACAGCTCAGCCTCCTTGCGATTAGGAACACTAGACAGCAGTTCAAGACTACACTTGGAGGCCATTTTATACAGTGAAATCACTAACAGAAAGCACAAAAATGTGAAAAACGTGGCACTAAATAGACCATGAAAAAGACCCTCGTATGCAGGGTGGGAGATGAAACGGGAAGGTAGAGCGTGGCCTTGTTTGACCTCAGCGGGTAAGGTGTGCAGTGGATGAGTCGTTTTTTTCTGCTCTGTGCCTGTCTTTGAAAGACCACAAAAGTGCCATGAGTATTGATTTTGGGTTACAAATAAATTTCAGTGAGTAGGCAAGTTCGCAAATATGGAATCTGTGAATAATGAGGGTTGACTGTACTTCTTCTCTGTTCTTGTTGACGAAAGAGAAATGTGCCTTTACCATATTCTAAAAGTCACCCAGCTTCTCAGTCACACTGCTCTTTGCAGGGGGCACTTTTTTCCCAGAGACTTTGTTCCTGAAGCCCTCTGAGCTGGGCTCCAGTTTGGAATCGTTCTTTTACCCAGTGGTCATCTTTCCCAGCTCATCCCTGATGCCTTGGCTTCTTCGTTCTTGGCTTTCTCCCTTGTTTTCCTTTTATCTGCCTCAGGTATCTTCAGAGACAGTACTGAGAAGTAAATTTTGTTTTCTTACACAAATGGAATTGTCTTTATTGAATGATCTTTGGATTATTATTTGGTAGAGTTTCTAGCATCAAAATTGCTAGCATCAAAATCATTTTGCTTCAACGTTTTGAAGCCATTGATCCATCATTTTTGGCATCCGGTGTTACAGAGAAGTTTGGTAGCCCCCATCCCCCAAGCTTTAAAGTTTTCTCTGTATGTTCTAAAATTTCACAAGGATGTATCTAGGTGTCAGCACTTGATGATAAGCCTGTTCAATTTGAAGACTATTCATAACTCCTGGAATTTTTTTCCTGTCATGTATTTGATTATTTCTTCCCATCTCTTTATTTTTCCCACTTCTCCCTTTACTTGTCTCTTAGTGGGATGCCTGTAAACCAGGTCTTGGACCTCCTAGATTGCTCCCCCCAGTCTCTTAACCCTTTTTTTTAAGGATTTTTTTGATATGGACCATTTTTAAAGTCTTTATTGCATCTGTTACAATATTGCTTCTGGGTTTGTTTGTTTTTTTAATGTTTTGATTTTTTTGGCGCAAGGCATGTGGGATTTTAGCTCCCTGACCAGGGATCGAACCTGCACCCCCTGCATTGGAAGGCGAAGTCTCAACCACTGGACTGCCAGGGAAGTTACAAGTCCCTTAATCTTTTCCTTCCGTTTCTCAGTCTTTTTAATTTTTATTTTGGTAATCATATTGTTAATTTCCGAACGTTCTTGTTCTCTGATGTTTTTTTTTTCATACCATCCTGTTCTTTTATGAATGCACCATGTCTTCCAATCTCTCTGAAACTAGTTGGGATGTGTTTACATCATCTTCTTTCTCTAAATTATTTTATCCAGTCAGTTGTCCTATTTATTTATTTTCATCTTTTTCATGTTGGCTTTTCTTACATGTCTGGTGATCTTTGGTCATACGTTCATATTTAAGAATGAAAGACAAGGTTGCTTATTACAGGCAGATGGGATAGAAAATCTTTCCTCAGATACTGTTTGGTAGGCATGGTTCCTGTTTCGGACCTCTGGGTACATGTGCAGGGCATGCCAATTAGCAGGCATCACCTTAGGGTCCCTGGTTAGGAACTGAGAGCCCTCAAATGCCAGAATGAGGGAATTTTACTTGGTAGAGCCATACCCATCCTCCAAATTCTGGACCTGCCCTGTAGTTGTTCAATTTCTTTAGAGAAGAAACCTCAGATAATTAGTTTGGAGGATAAATGCTAGATTTGCAGAAGCTCTACTAGGAGTAGGGGAGGGAGAGAGGCCAATTCACCTGGCTGTTGTGGAGACAGACCTTCAATGACTCCCCATTTTTCATCCTGCCCACCTTCAGGGCAGCTCCCTCCTGCTTTTATTCTTAGCTGTGGCTCTTCCTGTGATGCCATCCACATGTTCCTATGTACTTTCAGTCATAGAAAGAAATTTGATGAAATTTGCTAAAATCTCCCATTTGCTGATGACCATCACCAGCCCCTGCCCCTTTGTTGTGAAGTGTTTATTTTCTTTTTAAGTTTTTACCATTATTTCTGTGGGCTCTAGAGAAGGAAAGCTCATGTGCTCAGAGTCCGTCATTTAGAACTGGAAACCAAAAGTGTGACTTTAATTTAACATCTTAAAAAACATCATTTGGGAATTAGCCTAGTAAAGTACACTAGTAAAAGTTCAGGTGTTTTGTAATTGAGTAAGAATGTCATACTGAAAAATTTAGATTACTTTCATCACCAGGTGAGTCACTGGAAACTAACTGGTCCTGAGATAATTGAGAAATATAAAATTTCATATCAAGAGACCGTATAAGACTCACTAATAAAATCAGACCCTCAGTGTGTCTGTATTTGCATAATTATAGCATATGGGATTCCTATAAACAATATTTAAAACTACACTGTAATCCCAGATGGGAGAAGAAGAAAGAAAGGCAACATCCTAAGCATTCAATGAAGTGCTCCTGGTGAGAAACAGCAAACTTAATACACTGATTGCCTTCATGAAAAGACAAAATAATCTGGTTTCTTTAGACCACTATCTTCCTTTAATTTAAATAAGTTCTTACTCAAGCATAAACAGCTGATAAAGAGTAAACTATTTTTTATGCCTCAAACAACTTCTTGAAGTTTTTATTATATGCAAACTGAAGAGGAACAAGGCAGAGTAGCCAACTGGCAAGATGGTCCATTAGTAGCCGCCAGCAATCCTGATTTAAATGACCAGTTTTTCTGCTGCCAAGCTTTTGCAAAGTGTCTTTTAGAAAGAGAGAGCAGTCAACACTTGAGATTTAATTATAGGCCAGTGTATCACAGGTGAAGTTTGGTTGGGCTGATGAACCACCGTGACAAAGGATCTAGAATTTCAAAACAGCTTATTTTATTTATTTTTTAACTGGAGTATAATTGCTTTACATAGTTGTGTTAGTTCCTGCTGTACAACAAAGAGAATCAGCTATATGTATACATATACTCTTTTGAGATCATTCCCTTCAGAAGTATGTAAATCAAAATGCTTTCGTATATACATTATTTTAAATCTAAAACTAAGAGGTCTTATAGCTTTTTAATGATGGAAATGAATTAAAAAAACTTTAAACGTTTTCTGTAAGGTTCATAAACATGAAATTCATAGTGTCACCCCCAATGGATTCGTTTTAAAATTGCTGAAATTTATTCAATTTATTCATTTTTAGTTCCCATGATACTTCCCTAATCTGTAGTATTATGCTTCAGAATATTTTATATTGTAAATATTTATGAAAAAACAAAATAGTTCTGCAATGAAGCATCTTTACTTTGTCAGTTCAAAACTATCCTTTGGGAGAATAAAATGAGATGAAATAAAACTAGGTAGGACACAAAAAAAAACAAAAAAAAAAAAAAAAAAAAAACTAGGTAGGACATAAGGGAATTCAATATAATTTATATTAACTATATGTAGAAATATATATATATATTTATTTTTTTAGAAATATATTTTTAAAGGGTATGAAAAAAGTCTCTTAGCCTCATACCTGATAAAATTCTAACATATTTTGGTGTGTTACCCTTAATACTGTATTAAAATAATAGAAGTTTATTAGTATTATTCTGTAGCTGTGAAAACCATTTTCAGTAGTCCCAGCTAAATCACTTGCTCTATTACACTTCTATTTATGAACTCCAAGGGCAAATCATTATTGCACAAGTAATATTTTCCAAATCATTTTCTTCCATGGCCACCTTTAAGTGAATGAGAAGAGTCAATAATCTTATTGTCGTATATGTTAAAGCACATTAACAATTTATAACGTAAGAGCTGTATCAAATGCAATTTCATTGAAATGACACTCGGATCAAATTAATCAAGTTAACCAACCATGAACATTAGAACCAAGCGTTAACTCAATTTATTTAAATTATACTATTGGATTACAAATCATTCCCTTTTAAAAAAGCATTTCAATTCCTGTCCTGGAATAATCTGGCGGGAAACTCAACTGCCGGCACATTCTTTATAATTCAGAGTCAGAGGATATGTGGCCATCTGGGGCACTCTAGAAGGCGTGGGGAGCAGAGCGCGGGATGCAGCAGACGTGGAGTAGATTTAGGATATCTGCTGCTACTGCAGTACATGCTGACTTTTTAAGACGTTTTGTCTTTGTTGAACCAGAGCTAAGTTTTGTTTTGCTTTGTTTTTGTTTTTGCTCCTTTGTTTAGCCTTATGTTATTTTCTAATATAAATATATTTGGCCACCTATGGTACTAGTTGGATGAGAAATGAATATAAATGAATGAATAAAAATACTTTGAGCTCTCTTTGATTCTGAGTTAGCAACGCACCCCAGAAGAAAATGAACCGGTTTGCCTTCCTCAATCTATTTATTCACAGAAAACATAATAAAAACAAAACTGTTCACTGGGTCCAGCCGGCTTTCGTCTTTTTGCTCTTTTGAGAATTAACAAATCGCAACAGTGGACAAGCTATCCTGTTTCCTTAAAATCTAATAGTTTCAACTTAATAGTGAGGTGTATTGTTTTACAGTGATCTATCTTGCTGCCCTGAGCAGGGGACTAGCTTTGAACCAAGATGAGCTGCTCAGGGAGAGTGAGGGGATGTGGCAGCTCCCTTTGGCAGTGGGCGAGTGGACCAGTACCAGTCGGTGGGCGGGCTGCAGCCCCTGGTGCTGCCTGACCCACCAGGGGCTCCCAGAGACATCCATGACTGCTGGGCCAGTTGTGGGCTCTCAAAGCTAGAGCAGACTGTGTGCTGAGCAGAGGCAGCTGCCCCGGAACCGCTCTTCCTCCATCCCTCCCGCTGCCTGCCCCTCCCCACCCTGTTTTCCTTACTGTCAGTGCTAAGGCAGTGGCTGCACTGCGGGGAACAGTGGCTGCACTGCGGGGAACAGCGGCTGGGGGCCCGTTGCTTGAGTTGCAGTGTTCTGTGCCGGTGACAGGCAATGTTGCTCCCTGGTCAGAGCTGTGAAGGTGCATGTTGTATCACCTGCACCAGGTAAGGGCGACGGCCAGCCTCTGTAGGGTGCATCATGGTGGGAGAATGGAAGGTACAGTGGACGGAGGAGGGGGGGATACAGTTCTGCATCGACCAGCTGCGGCCCTTAGGCAAATCAGCTGACTTTTCAGAACCTTCCTTTTGCTCAAACAAAGCCTTTCAGAAGCTCTAATATGTATAACACACAGAAGGAGGGGGAGTTATGCTGGTTGGAGTGGGGAAGGCCTGGGAAGCTTGATGGCTTGGTCCCCACCCTTTCCTGCTTTGGGCCTCTGGGCCCTGTGGCGCTCCACTGGAGAACCATAGCACCAGCTGACCTCTGAGGTCCCTTCTGACCTAAAAGTTGCTGCTACTCTAGGAAGATGCTCAAAATGTCACTCCTTCTGAGCCCCGACCCTCCATCTGTTACTTCGTTCATAGAGATGGAACAATCAGGTAGAATTAAATGACATGCCGGTGATCTTTCCTTCAAAGTCACTATTTCATCACCCATGATAACAACAGAAAAGAAAAAGTGGGCCTGAAAAACTGCTTTACTTTGTTTATGGCCTACCTCTTCTCCACCCCAAGACAATGATCGACATTGTTTACTAAAGAACAGCAGAGGTGAAAATCCAGTTTAGAAGCAAGGGGGCAATGATGACCACCTCATTGAAATTCTGGAAAACTGGTCAATTTGGAAGTTTAGCACTCTGGTGGGGAACCCAGTGAATTATTGTCTGATCTAAAAGTTTATGTTGTGTATGGTATGAGCTATTGGAATTTACCTTTTCATAGTCTACCACCACTATTTACTGTAATGGTTTTATTGAGCAGTGAAGGCAGCAAAAATACAAGTTACGCAGTTCTGTGTATGAACCATTACTGCTGCCAGGCCAGTGAACACAGGGCCTGGGATTTCCTGGAAAAGTTTGACTTCATTTTATTATATTTTTGTCCTGTTGTCATGGAAATAACCCACATTTAGGCATCGAAACTATATCATCAGGACTACCTCTCATATCCAGAAGCGATCTCCAAACCTTTGGTCAGACCGTGTATTGCAATTCTGACCTAAACAGTACGGTCACTGTAGCTTATTCTTGTGGCATCACAGAATCAGCTGAAATAAACGTCCCTGTACGAGGCTGGTGGTCGTACGCCTGTTTCCACACATGTTCTGTCAAAGCATGGGAATTTTGACTTGAATGACTTATTCCATTCCAAGTCCAAATTGGCAATGCCAGTCAAAATAAATTGGGCAAAGTATGATGGATGGTGAGATGGATAAATGAACAATAAAAGCTTCAGAGAAACCACCAAATTTATCTTATTTAATACTTTGTGACAAGACAGTTTAAAGTACAGTGTGATGTGGCTCAATCTGATGCTCTTTATCTTTTATTGACATTGGTAAAATAGTGATGCAGACAGGAGTTTAAAAAGAAAATCTGCACACACTAATGTTAAAATGAACATAATCTGAGGACCACTGGAACGCCAGCACCTCCTGTGCCGCCACATGCACATGAGGATGTGGGGCCGTGGAGTGAGGCTGCCTGGGCGGGAGTCCTAAATCTACCACCCACCAGTTGTGTGGTGACCTTGGGCACATTTTAACCTGTCTCTTCGCTTCTGTAAGATGGGTATAACAACCATGCCTACCTATAGGGCTGTCGTAAGAATGATAAGCGTTGATACCTTTGAAGGGTTTGGAACAGTACCTAGCAAGCAGTAAGGCATTTAGTAAACATTAGCTACTAGGACTTATTTCCACAAAAGAAAGTTTTAGAGACTATTTTCACAGAATGCAGGCTAACATTTTAATTCAAAAGTGACTATTATAATACTATAGTGCTGGATTTGTGTATAACATGAGGCTTAAAACTCAGTGTTGTCTTTCTGCTTCTCTCATTGGTCTTAGGAGGCAATGTAAAGGGGTGGAAAAGAAATAGTCCTGGGAAAACGCTAAGAGCCACATACTCTACAGCAAATACTTTTGTTTTTCCCAAGGCTGGGCATTTTGGGCCCCTCTTGTTCTAATCCCATATTCCCCACCTTCCGTCTGCCTGGGAACCCACAATTATCGCAATGTTAGACCCACAGGATTTCACAAAATCTAAGACTGAAAAGGACCTGAGTGATCAGCCATTTAGACCACTCCTGCCCAATTTTAGCCACAATAAAAGTGAGGGGTTGTGATCATTGAACGACTTGTCCATGGCTACATGGGGACTGGGTGAGACCAGACCCAGTCCCCTCACCCCCACTTCTGGAACCCGGGTCTGGGGCTGTTTTCTCTTATACTTTGTTGTATGTTTCATCCCCACTGGCACCTAGCATAGTATTATGTACACATTTGACATTCAAAAAATATTCCCTAAATGAGTAAATGAATAAGTGAAACCAACCTTAAATATTTGTTTTGAAAGTACTTTGGAGTTCCTTCTGTAGTATTTGGGGGGGGGGAATGAATTATCTTCTCAAACACTTTTTCCCCCAACCTAATTCCCAATATGCATACCATTGTGCATCTAGGGGAAAACCAATCCCCCGTCCTCATGTTTCCACTACATTCTTTTTTAAAATGCCACCATCCGATACCATTGTTAGAACTCATGTCCTCATTTTTTCCTTCTAAACCTAACTTAAGATATTCATAGAATCATAGTGATGAAAGCAATTGTGACCCGTTCATTTAGTTCACTCCCCAGCCTGAACCTGGGCAGGGCAGGCCAGGACTCGAGGGAACGCACATCACCGTGCTGAGCAAAGAGGAGGTGCTAGCTAGAGCCCGGTGTCTGCATCAGGCTTCCTTCTGCCTGCCTTGTCTCCTCTTCCCCTTTCCCTCCAAATCCGGCTACATTCCCTGTGAAGCCTCGCCCAAGCCTTCCCATCCAGCTTAGAATTCTCTTCTTCCTTTAAAAACTGTCATAGCATTTTAATTATGGCTTTTATTACACATTATCAATCACTTGTAAAGTAATTGTGTTTAGTTATCCAAGCAACATATAAATTAATCCAAGTTGTAAAATTTCAAATATTATAACAACGGTTATGGATGGGTATGATTAATATAATTAAAGTCCTCCACGATGCATCTAATTCTTGTTTCTTTTAGCGGGTGTCTTGTTCTACACCTCTCCTATCCATTTTTACTTATAGAAATTCATAGTTTTGTTTTTACAAAAATGGTACCATTCAATATATATTGTTCGGTAATTTGCTTTTTTCATTAATAATGCATCTCGGTGACTTTTCTGTCTTAGTAATATATAGACTTCATTCTTTTTAACTGCTTCCTAATTTTCCAGAAGATGTACCAGAGTTTATTTAGCCATTCTCTATTGATGGCCATTAGGGTTGTTTACAATGTCAGAATTACCAAAACTCTGCCATGGAAGGGAATCACATAATCTGTGTACACGCCTGCCTGCTTCTCTAGGGTACATATCAAGAAATGGAATTGCTGGGTCACACAGAATGTGCACATTATTAATTTTAACAGTGCCAAACTGCCCTCCAAGTTGGCTATATTAATTTACACACCTGTCAGCAGTATATAAAAGAACCCGTTTTCCCACTAGCTTGCCAATCTTAATCACTTTTCCCCTTCTTTTACCTTCCTATATATTTTATTTCCTAGGTTTGGGGGTGTAAGCTCTCTGAGAGCAGGGCCCATGATCTCCTCATATTTGCATTTCTTCCACCATCCAGAGGGGTTTAAAAATCGGTGCTCCATAAACACCTGTTGAATGATCTCTAACTATACGTTTTTCGTTCATCTCTGGGCAGTACACACTTTTCAGAAGCATTTACCAAGACAGCATCTAACTTTGAGAATGAAAAACATGCTAAGAAAGTTGGTTGATTCTTTTGCACATTCCTCACGCTGAACAAGTTACAGATATCTTTCATTTAGAGTTGCCTAAGACAGGATTCTCTCCTGCCTTGCTGGCAGGGGGTAGTGAAAACAGACCTGGTTATCTCAGACAATAGCTAGC
This sequence comes from Delphinus delphis, assembly GCF_949987515.2. Classification (NCBI taxonomy): domain Eukaryota; kingdom Metazoa; phylum Chordata; class Mammalia; order Artiodactyla; family Delphinidae; genus Delphinus; species Delphinus delphis. Next base: position 62,196,555 of record NC_082698.1, read on the forward strand.
AGCGTGTCCCACCCACTGGGAAACAGCAGACCAAAGGCGCCTCAGAATCCCTGGGAACTAGACAGAAGATGGAATGGTGAAGGAGAAGGGTCACAATCTTTGGAACATTCTGGATCTAAGAAGGTAAATTCTTTTATGGAGTTTTGAAATAGAGGAAACCATTAATAATGTCTAAAGCATGGCAATAAATGGATCCAGGTGAGGAGGAACTGTGACCGGGTAGGAGAAACTGGAGTGAAGAACTGGGCATAAGGAAATTTGGATACAGGAAATAGGGGTTTTAAAGGTGTGAATTACGTGATTCAAGAGACCCAGGCCTATATTTATTTATATGATAATCTTGGGCTAAAGCAATTCTAAAAATGCACGAGCGTCGTTCCAGATCTTGGCGCTCTGAACATTTATTTGAAAATAAGAGTTTTCCAAAGGGGTAAGAGATAACTTTCAGCTAAATAAGAATTGAGAATTACGTGTAGCTTGGTTTGTGTTTCACAAAAGAACTGCTCCTAAATAAGAAACATAAAGGAAGACACATGTTCGCTCTTAATAATGTTTCTTTTTCTCTCACCTACTGAACCGTTTCAATAGCAACTGCGCAGCCCAGTGAGGGTATGATCGCATTTCGACACAAACAAATGAGAAGTGAGGAAACCATTTGCCTTGCTGGCCCGATTGGGGAATGGCCCCCTGAGGCTGGACCGATACACCTCAGTTCATTGGCACTGTTGGAAAACCCAAACTGCCCTTACTTTACCATCAGGGCCTCGGGGCTGTGGTCCCCGCTGCACTCCCTTAACCAGATACGAACCCGCGGTTTGGTTTCTCGGCTCATCTCTTTTCGCCCCTTTCATCCCTTCTCCCTCCGTTGCCAATAAACCCAGCAGTGACCGGGCCTAAATCAAGCCCGCTGTGGCCCATTTTTGGCCAGGAACAATCAGCGTCTGGAAACTACTGGAGGAGGCAGCGCGTTTGGCCCTTTGGGGTCTCAGTGCCACTGTTGTGTGGAACAAAGGGGGCAGGAGCAGAGGGCGCCCCCAGGAGGAATGGCGGGGAAAGACCCCCGTGGGCGCGATTAAGGAGGCGGGCGAGGCTGGAACTAGGGTGCTCCCGGAGAGCGGGCTAGGCGCCCGGGGAAGCATGCCTGGTCCCCGTCCGCTGCGCCCCGCACGCGATTCGCCCCGCATCTGGCGGCCGGCGCAGCCTTTTCCTGCGTCGCAGCCTCTTTACTTTTATTCCTCCCCCTTCGATTATTATTACTATTCTTTCCCGCGCAAAGCGGGAACCCGGGACTGCCCAAACGAGCGGCGGAGGGGCCGCCATTTCCCCGGGAAAGCTCTGCGCGCGTTGGCACCGGGCGCCCCGGAAAGGGAACCAGAGGGGAGTGCCCGGCCCCGAACCCTCCTCCGCGCCGGCCGGGGACTCACAGCCACCCGCGGCGCCCCGCTCACCGCGCAGCAGTCCCCGACCCACGCCTCTGCCGCCCGCGTCCCCGGCCTGACCTTCTCCGGCGCGGCCCACCCCCGGACCCCGGTCCCTTCCCTCCTACCGGCGCCTCCGCGCCCCTTCCATTGTCAGCCCGGAGCAGCCGGCACCCGACCTGGGCACCCTCTGAGGCCCCCAGAGCGGCCTTGCCCGGGCTCTCTCGGCCCCTGCGCAGACCACCTCCCCGGACCAGTCCCCCTCGGCGGCCGGGCGCCTCCCTTCTCCCCCTCTGCGCCCCCAACGCCGCATCTCCAGGAGCCCTTCGCTCCCTCGGGACAGCCTCGCCCGGGGCTCGCGGCTAGACCCCGCATCCCTCCTCCCTCCCTCAACGCCCAAGATAATCCCCGGCTCCTCGCCGGCCACAGGAATTTTACCGCTTCTTTAGCAAACGCCCCCCCCGCCCTTTATTTCTTGAGGAGGCAAGTTGGGCAGCTTGATTTATTAATTTGTCTTTCTTTCTTTCTTTTCTTTCTTTTTTTTTTTTTTTGCGGGGAGGGTCGGCTCTCTGGGGAGCGCCCGCAGGGGCTGGGCGGTGAGGAGGGGCAGGGGTTCTCTCCAGCCCCTGCACTGCCCCCGAGGCGCGTTTTGTTTCCAGACCCCGAAGCCCCCTGAACAATAATGCCACCGCCATGGCGGGCTCACCTGGTGCTGTGCCGCCTGCTCCGGGCGCCCGGTGCCCTCCGCGCGCCGCTCCCAGGGCGCAGGTTCGGCCCGCGCGGCGCCGGTGCCGGGCAGGACTCTTTGCCTTTCTTTGGGTTCTATCTGTGCGTGTCAATGGCGGCAAGCGGCAGTTCTCCGGGCCGCGGATAGTAGCGGGGGGAGGAGGAGGAGGGAGAAGGGATTGCTCCTTCTCCACATAACCACCTCTAGGAGGAGTCGCTCAGCCTCATCCCCCGCCAGCCCAGGCTCCGCGACGGGTCCTGGGCTTTCGGTGGGGCTTGATGAGCTATTGTCCTTCAGGAGCATTAATGATGAAACCGCGCGGCCTCCGCGTCGCTGGCGGATCTGCTGGGTGCGCTGAGGGCCACTTGCTACGATGAGGCTTTCCCCAGAGCTGGGGACAGAGGCGCTATGGTCACGATCCAGAGTCTCCTGTTAGCAGGATCCACCTTTGGTGGAAGAAGGCGGCGTGGGCGTTCATCCGGCAGTTCTAGGGAGAGCCTTAGAAGGTGAAAGGGAAAAAATGCCACCTTCGATGGTCTCGTGTCCCTAAATAATAATAAATACATTAACGATTGTGTCCACCACTGGGACGATAGCATAGCATAGGGTGGCCATAGCCACGACAACTGAGAATTTATATCCATGCCTTCATCTTAGCTTTTTATAAATTAAGACAGAATCCAGCGTTGTATATTCTTTGGAGTAGCAGATGTTTGTTTTCATGGGTAAGACTGTGCATGGACCTAATTTTTAATTCAGTTGCTTTACAGTGTGTTAGTTTGTAATCTCAGCGGGTATTAAGACTAGCACGAAGCTATTCTTTTAAGGATTTCTATTAGTTTCTGGAAAAAAATATTTTTACAGGGGTGTGGTGGACAACATCAGGTGTGAAAATGGGGTTAGTAGTTGCTCTGTTCTACTGGAAGCCAGTGCTGTCCTTTGTAACTCTAGATGTTGGCCAGGGCTTCATGGCTTGGGGGGCGGGTGAGTCAAAGGAATTTGTTTATTTCAGCGGGAAATGCTAACTTGCTATGGGCCATCCATGCTTCCTCTGATCTCCTGCTCAAGTAAGTCAAAGGACTAACAAAAGGAGAGGCAAATTTTTGATGTCTTCACAAAAGAGAAACCCACAGGAAAACACAGTTCTCCAGCATTGGCCAAATAGATGCATTTCAGAGCCTCTTCCATTTGGCAATATTATGTGTACTTACACCTATAAACTTATAAATGTTTAGGCAATGGGGAAACTTGGGGTGACTAAAAGCCTCCAATAGACTAAGTCCACTCCCCTCTGGATTTATACTAGTTAATCAGGGCTGTTGGTGGAATTAGTAGATGGCGCATTAGACTGGGTGCATGTCAAAGTGTTTTCTGAGCAATCAGTTGACTTCCCAAAAGATTATGGATAAAGGTACAAATAAACCTCTCTGTTTAAATCTCATACGGCTTCTCAAAGTCTCCTAGGACCAAAGGTCTCCATTCATTGGGACTTCCTTCACTCGCCTTCCTACTGTTTTTACCCTCTCTGTGTATGACCTCACTGTTCTTTGTCTTTTTATTTATTTATTTATTTTTGGTGGTACGTGGGCCTCTTACTGTTATGGCTTCTCCTGTTGCGGAGCACAGGCTCCGGACGCGCAGGCCCAGCGGCCATGGCTCACGGGCCTAGCAGCTCACGGGCCTAGCAGCTCCGCTGCATGTGGGATCTTCCCGGACCAGGGCACGAACCCGTGTCCCCTGCATCGGCAGGCAGACTCTCAACCACTGCGCCACCAGGGAAGCCCTGTCTTTCTTTTTTTTTTTTTTTTTTTTTTTGGCCTTACTGCGCAGCATGTGGGATCTTAGTTCCCCAACCAGGGATTAAACCCGAGCCCCCTGCATTGGAAGCGTTGCTTCTTAACCAATGGACCGCCAGGGAAGTCCTGTCCTTTGTCTTTGCAGGCACTTTCCAGGTCAGCAATCTAGTCAGGATGAAGTCCTCTTTTCCTAAGACATATATTTATACGGTTTTAAATGATCCCCTGGGGCATCTCATAATGGGTTCGATTTCCCCTTCTTAGAGGAAGCGCCCGTCTCCCTTCTTGTATAGATTTCTGATGCCCATTCTAGATCAGAAATAACCTCCAGGCCAACATTCAAGAGGGCTCAGGAGCCTTCTGGGAGTGCTTGAAAAATCCTCCTACCCCGTGACCCAATCAGCCGGGCTGACTGAGATAGAGTTGAATAATTCATCATATATACTGGATTCACATTCTCCTTGTAACTTCCCAGTAAAAATGGTACTCATGGTCATTTTTATGTGGATTTTATGTAACTCGTTTCATCCTAGCATTTTGTTATATGCTCTTCCTGAGAAAGGCTGGGTCTAAGAAATTTACTAGTCAGAATTTTTCCCCTTTCATACTGGTTGGTTCCTTCAAATAGATGATGTAGTTGAAATTCAGAGAATCAAGGGAATGTCAGCTTCATAATCCTCTGGTTCTTGGAATAGAAGAGATCACAGAGTTCACTTGGTCAAACCCTTTATGTGGTAGGAAAAAATCTGGTATTCAGGAGATATAAGGGACAGATATGCAGCCTGATATGCAGGTCTAGTTAAATTATCTATATTTAATATTGAACACTTGGCACATGAACAGAAATTTAACACTGAGATAATATTGTATAGTTAAAATACATTTGAAGTAGTCAACATGATTATAAGTTCATCAGGAATCTTGAGTTCTGCGGTGGCCTCCAGCTCAGGGAGCCCCTGACAAGCTGAATAATAAATACTGATAATACGAGCTTACACTTACTGAATGCTTACTGTGTGCATTGTGCTTCACCATTACTAACTCATTTAATCCTGGCAGCAACTCTATGGGGTGGGCACTATTTTCTCCTTTTTACAGGTGTAGAAACTGAGGCAGCGAATGGGTGAGAAAGTTGCCCATAGCTACAGTTAGGAAGTGGCAGCCTCATATTCTTAATTCACTGTTACTGTGGTCGGGGTGTGCATTTGCTTTAAGCAAAGGAATTTTGTGATTGGTCACAAGGTGGAAAGTCTCTTGGACCATTCCCAATACATATCCTCAAGGAGTCAGTGGAAAGCTGATTACAGTAGGTTTGGTTGATTACCATTGCAATGAAAATATTTTCTTAACCCTTGACCTGTATGTGTGCATGATATTATGAATAAACGTATTGATTGTGAGTTGACTCCATTAGCGACAAGGATGTCTCATAAACATTTTATTGAGATGCAGGATGAACTGCTTCTTTACTTAGAGACAGGCATATAGCATGATTTAGAGATGAAAAAATATGAATTAGCCATGCAACCAGATATTCTGTTGGATCTACTAGTAATTCATCCACAAACTCATCTATTTTAAAAATAGCTTTGATTTTGCCCCCCAAAACCTTTTTACTTTTTCATAATCCAAATTTATGATGTTGTGTGAATTGAGTGGGTTTTTATTTTTCATGATTAGTTCTAATCTGGTTTTTGACACTTATTATAATTCGTGATCATTTTCCCCTTCTGAGATCTTGCTTTGCGATTACCCTATTAATTTCCTGACCTCATCCTCTTCTAGAAGACTGTGTCATGTAGGTATATATTTATATGTGACATATATAAGTATATGAGTATAAGATTTATATGTCCAGATTAATTTCATTTGAGAATTCTGATCTCCTTTGAAGTAACCTGAGATTCCCTGGGAGTGTCATAAAAACAGATGGAAATCATTGGTTTAAGCTCTTCTTTGAATGTTAAGTTAGGCAATTCTAGACGGTGTATTAATTCCATCAAGGCACCAACTGGCATAACTCTAAATAGCAACTTGGGAGCCTGAGGTTATGAATGTCCACAAAGCACCAAGCTCAACAGTACCCCACTATTCTAAGAAATAAACACAGCTTCTAAATATACCTTATAGCCTGGAAAATATTAGGCAATCTGACTTTAAAATTTTTTATTAGCTAGAAAAATGCTTAGTCTTTCCTGTTGTTCTATTTTGAATAGTGCACATGATTAATGTTAAACATTTATTCCCTTGATCTGAACTGGTGGCTTTCAGATCTTAGTAATTCATGGAAGTGAATAAATATACTTAAAGAAAGGGCACATAGGCAATCATTGTGCCAACAAAGCCCATTCTTGGTATCTCTGGCTAAAATGAACATCTTCGTCCCCTAACTAGAAACATTTTACCGGTTCTGATTCTTAAAAACAACAACAAGATATGTCCTTTATTTTTGTTTTTGCCCGTGCTGTCTGGCTTGTGGGATCTCAGTTCCCTGCCCGGGCCACAGCAGTGAAAGTGCCGAGCCCTAACCACTGGACCGCCAGGCAATTCCCCAAATATGTTCTTTTTGACACTATGTCCTGACCCGTTGGTCCTGGGAAAGGGGATTTACATGAGTGTGTGTGTGTGTGTATAGAGGCATATCTATGTATATACATCTACATATGAACGAATATATATTTGGTGTGTGTGTTACACGTGTGTACATTGTAAGATGTGTAGTCACTGAGATTGCTGTAGGCTCAGAGTTAAGCCTGATTTGGATTTTAAAGGAAACTACCAAATGTTTAGCATTTAACTGATGAACTATATTGTAAAGGAAAATGAAATATTTCAGGTTTTTAAGGGAAATACATTGTCAGCTCCAATTATGCCGAGTTGTAGTTAGGAAAATAAGGCACGTAATGTCATTAAGTTTAATGGAAACAGAACCCGGAGCTAAGGGGAGTGTGCCAGTTGGTATCTTGCTCTGTTCAGTGCCGGAGCTCTCTGGGAGATCATCCCAATACTTCCAGGCAGAGCTCTTTACGACAATTGTGATGGGAAGTGGCAGCATGCATCTAGAGACTTTGGACCTTAGCATCTGTGTTGGGAGATCTGTGCAATGTGGCCTCACACCTAAATGAAATTGCTCTTTACAATTTAAACCCATTCTAGAGAATGGGGGCACTGATTTTACAAATGCACAAGAGCAGAATACCATAGTAAAACTATAATTTATTTTTACAAATGGTGTGTTTTTACAAAGGCCATCTGTCGGTTGACTCTCTGATCTAAAACAAATCTGTTTGTTCCCCAGAAGAAATAACATGTCTGTTGAAAAAGGATTTATGGACGACAGGCTGCCCAATCCACCAGCCACTGGTATAATAGTAACTATTTATGATATATTTACTTCTAAGGGAGTGCTGTGAGTGGAAACTATTACTTGTGAAGTATGGTAATTAATTTTTCATTACCTCAAAGCCAAGAAATGGAGCCCAGTTGCATTTATTAAGATTGCTGCATGCGAAACATGTTTCTTCTGGAAAAAGAATATAAAAAAAAAGCATGATAGGACCATGGGCTTGAACTCAAGCCCTGGACTTGGTTTTGGAGGACAAGAAGACAAATCGCTATTGAATGACCCTGGCCACTTGATCTCTAGGCACCACTGGTAGTCCTTGTTGAAAATTAGATCCTACCATTAATACCAAAAGAAAAGAGGACTCTAGGCTGGGAGAAACAAAAATGGAAGAGAAGGGAAGACCCCTGTCTCCATCCTCCTACACAAAAGAGATACTCCAGTGAATATTTATTCATATTTTAATAATTATTTTGGAATGGTATCTAATATTTCTTAATAAGTACCCTTTTTAAGAAACTGGGCTAGGTCACATGAGAGGTACAAAAAGGCATGTTTTCTTCTCTCAAGAAACTTGCCATCTACCTGATAACTCAGGGCATGGTGATAGATACAGAAATCACCTTGACATTATCAATGAGAAGTGGTTAACCAGAGTCAGTGGTTATCTTATCTCTGAACCCCTTTCTTAAGTTAATACCAATTATATTTTGGTTTTTCCAAAGTATTCATAAAATTAGCTAAACCAAGTTCTTGCCCCAAATATTTCATTTTATTTACTTTTGTTTATTGTTATTTTTCAGACATTTAAAAATATATATAATACTTGAATATGACACACAAAAAAGTACAAAGGTAGACGGTCCAAGGGGTCCTTACTCCTTGTCCCCCAGGCAGCCAGTTGCACTTCCCAAGGTAACCAAAGTTAAGTTACTTTTGTGTCCTTCCAAGCACCACTTTTCTCCTGGGTTTCTTTTTGTGGACAGAGGTCTCATTTGTCTTTTAAGGGACTCTGGAGAAGTCTTAATATTCAAACCCCAAAGGGGACAGATTCTACAACAGCACATTAACTCCTCTCTATTAAGATCTTGGGCAGAAGAGTGGACACAGAGGTTCAGAGGCAAGATGTTGGTGAACGTAACTACGAGGATTTTCTGCTGGTGCAACAAAGTACAAGTACCCCTCCCCTTTGGATCTAGGAAAATCCTCACGTGGTGTTAAGTCAAAACCCAGAGACAAGGCTGACACTGAAATACATTGTGTCTCTCAGGCTGACAGTCCAGGATCCCAGCTCTGAAGATAGGAGGACCCTCCCTTACCTCTTGATTAATCCTTGAAGATGCCTGGATGCCATTCCACTTTTTTTCCCATGAATACCTCCCAGTAGTGGGGCTAGAGAGGAAGTGGGCCCTGCCACAGAACCCCCATTATGTAGACAAGTCTCCCAGGACAGTTGGATTGAGCCTGTCTGCCCCCAAGCTCCACACTTCGAAGGGCATCAGAAACGATGAGGTGGTTGGATCAGATCACATCCAAGGTCATGTCTGCTTGGGATCTCTCCAGCCTGGGGCTCATGAGCAGGGTTGACTTCAGCTGGGGCTGCTGCTCTCTGGTTTGGGCTGCCAACCTTCCCATTTGGAGGCTGGGTCTCAGCTCAGCCCTTGGGGGATCTGAGGGTAGTGGACCAGGGCACAGCATGTCCCTGGAGCCTGCATAGGCAGGAGGTTGATTCAGCCAAGGCACTCTAGAAGCATAAGCTTCAGGGACAGTGGGGATGGGGCAGCTCATGGCTTCCTGCAGCCATTTAGCTATGGCCTCCTGAGGTCTGGTTCTCAGCAGCCCTCATGTTGCCCTTCCCCCATCCTTATAGAGGAATTCCACTCTTGGGCCTCAACACAACACTTCCTGCCTCACTTAAGTATTCCTTCCATTTCCTTTGGGTTGCAGAAGAGTATCAGAGTGAAAAGGAAGAGAGTTCATGCCAAAGGAGACTCAGCCATTCACACCTTCCCTACCCATAGAGATTTCAACCTCTGTTTCTTTCCTTCCCTCCCTCCCTCCCTCCCTCCCTCCTTCCTTCCTTCCTTCCTTCCTTTCCTCCTTCTGTTCTCCTCCTTGAAAATTCTTAGCTTGGGTTCTTGAACACATAAAAGTCCACGGAGAGCTGTTGAGCTCTTGGAAGATACCGAGGCTGTGGGATGTTTTGTGCGTGTGCGTTTCTGTTGAGAAGATCCTTCTTATTTGTTGGCAGCTTCTCACAGGGATTTCTGCGACAAAAGATAGCTGCCCACTGAGTCTTCTCTCACCCCAGGCTCCTACCCTCCCCAGCCACTTCTGGTTCCTCTGCTACGTGCTCTCAGAAAACTTCACTCCTCCCTTTAGAGCATACATTGACACATTTTTCTGTAAAGGGACAGATAGTAAATATTTTAGGCTTGTGGAGTATATTATGTAGGTACTTACATAGCAAGACAGAAAACAAATTTCCACAACTTTTTTTTTTTTTTTTTGCGGTACACGGCCTCTCACTGTTGCGGCCTCTCCCGTGGCCATGGCTCACGGGCCCAGCCGCTCCGTGGCATGTGGGATCTTCCCGGACCGGGGCACGAACCCGCATCCCCTGCATCGGCAGGCGGACTCTCATCCACTGCGCCACCAGGGAAGCCCAGAAATGGGGCTTTTTGATGGAGATTCCAAGGTTCTTTCCATTCCACCTAAATGCCTCAGTTAATCTCATTAACCATCATTGTGTGTGTGTGTGTGTGTGTGTGTGTGTGTGTGTGTATCATATAAAAAGGTTAGGATAGGCTCCAAAATAATTCAACATAGGAATTTTTGCAGTTGGATTTTATGTGGACAAATGAAAATGCCCCGATCTCTTTATCGACACATGCTTATTTTCATAAAAAGATACTTTTCAAAGAAGCTTGTTAAGTAGATCTACCCAGAATCTGATGGTATGTTCATAGATTTATGACTGAAGGACTGTGTAGTCACCATTTACTGAGGTAGTTGTTTTCTTACCTGTACAAGGTCACAGCCGCCTGTCCTCTGAGTCCAGTTTTGTCAAGAGGCCTAGTTCTCTTTCTAGTACCCTGTGCCGCCTCTCTCTCTGGTTGCTGCTTTCATCCAGCTCATTAGATGAAGGTATTCTCCACTTTGTCCTGTGTTGATGATCATGAAATGAGTGTTCCCCAATAATATGACAAGTGAGCAAAAAGAACCTTCCTTAGAGCCAGAGGGGATGGTGACAATTAAGATCTTTAAGAACTTTCAAAAAGATGTCCCTGCAGAGTGGCTATGACAGCTGCTGCTCATTGAGATGAGAAACCATTGGCTCAGAACCAGCCAGTTCTGAATAGCAGGGCTTCATGTGCTCCTCCAAAGTGTTCATTTCTTTCCATGGCGCCTGCTGAGATGCAGTCCCTGGGATTCCTGTTTTAAATGTGCTGCTGGAGACTCTGGGCTATTAAGGGTTATTGCTAGTGGTCCTCCGTCTAGGAAACGATTCCAGTTCTATATTATCCATCTTCGAGTTGGCTTAAAGGACTGCATGTATTATTGCAGAGCGTTGCAGTGATTTTTGTGTTTGCTTTGGTAACCCACATAGTCAATTGTAACATAAATTATGTTGCGGACCTTATAGTACATAACCCAAAGAAGCAAATGTTCACCCATCAGATGCTCTCAATTATTTTTTAGAATAAATTCTGTAAACTAACCCTCACATGAACATGTTTTTATTTTCCAACCAGAATGAGTGTTCAGATTACCTTAGCTCATACTTATATATCCTTAAAATGGTTATATGTATTAATGATTCAGTTGAATTAATAACCCCTAATGCCTCTCTTGGAACTATTTACAGTTGTCTTATATATTGCTCCAAGGTTAGATAAAATCCCAAATTTTGAATCCCGCTGTCCTGAAGAAAGCCCGCATTATACTTAGTGAGAGCTCATGACGTCCCATGTGCCGCCACACTCATTTTCACAGTTTTAAAAAGTATATCAGTAATCAAATTGGGCATTCCTTTTTGTTTTGTTTTGTTTTTTAAACTGCATTGTAATTCCTTCGCTAATCTTTTGAGTGTGTGAGGTGTTTTCTCGAAAGCACTATAGGGCTGATATTCTATGTGGTTAATCTTCCTTGACCCAACCCTAGTCATTCACAAACAACAGATGTTCCTGGGATATTTTTCACTTTCCTGCTTGCTCTGTGAGCAATTAAGTTTGTAGTAGGCTATGTCTTTGTCAAGTCCTCAGATTTCCAGTCAAACCTGGTATTTTCCTTGTGCTGATTTTTCCTCCCTTGGGACACGGTCTTTTGGTGCGGTTAGAGGTTTGTGGCAGGCTTCATTTACGTTTGTTCTGGTTTTGGGTACAGCTAATTCAGGCATAAGGTTTCTGTCAGATGATATTTAGAGACACTGTATATTTCTGTTTGGAATACTGGAAATACAGGGATTTTTCTACAGAATTTGTGAGTGGAATGCCTCAGTCTCCTTGTTTACAAAACAATCACAAGATCTTTTAGACAATTCCAGAGCCTCCTAGAGAAATCCTCAGGGTCTCTCACTGTCAATTCTAGCTTCGTGATAACTATTCCTCATTCCCCATCTCTCAGTGAAATATTATTATTAATTAGAACAACAGATTGATAAACATGGGTTTTCAGCTGCCTTTAATTCAGTTCTGTACAAAAAAGTTTTGGAATATCTACTGTTTACTATGGCTGTTAGCACACACCACAAAGCAACTTGGATAGGAATGCGTAGGACTGACGTAATCAAAGCAAAGACGCAAAGACGTGAGAATGATTTTTTTTTCCCCTGAGGACCATATATCCAAGTTGTGGATAAAATATTTCAGTTCAAAGTATTTATTGGTTTTATTTATTTTTTCCTGATTACAAAAGCAATAATATTCATAATAGGCATTTTGGGAAAAATAGGAAAGTAGTTCTCATCCACAATCTCAACATCCGTAAGTTAACCATTGTTAACACTTTATTTAATCTCCTTCCTTTTTTCTAAGCATGTCTATATAGTTCTCAAAAAAATTCACTTCGTATTGTTTTTAAGAACTTTATAAGTTAAAACCTATATCTAGAAAATGACACAAATGTATGGCTTAATATAAGTTATCACAAGGTGAATACTCATAATAATAGCCAAATAAAGAAATAGAAAAACAATAAATAAATAAATAAATAAAAGAAATAGAACTTTGCCGACACCAGAAGCCCCTCAGTCTTCCTGATCACCATCTCAACCCCTCACTTCTCACAAAAGTAACCACTATTCTGGCTTTTACCATGTGTAACATTTTATCATTTATAACTTCTACATATGTTACAAGCCTCATAATACATTATTTTCATTAAACTGTCAGTTATCTTTTCAAGAGATTTTAACAAATAAGAAAAACACTTTATATTAACCCCAATATTTCCAGTTCTGGTGCTCTTCATTCTATTGTATAGATCCAGATTTCCATCTGTTATAATTTCCCTTCCGTATGCAGGACTTCCTTTAATATTTCCTGAAGTGCAGGTCTGCTGCTAATAAATTCTTTGTGAGCTCTTTCATGCTTGAAAAAGTCTTTATTTCACTTTTGTTTTTGAAAGACATTTTTTCTGGGTATAAAATTATAGGATTACAGATTTTTGTTGTCATTTAGTTCTTTAAAGTATTGCTCTATGGTCTTCTGACTTGCATTGTTTCCGTCCAGTAGTTAGTTGTATTCTTATCTTTGTTCTGCTGGTTGCTTATAAGATTTTATGTTTATCACTAGTTTTAAGCAGTTTGGTTATGATATACCTTGGTAGAGTTTTCTTCTTGTATCTTGTGCTTTGGGTTCACTGGACTTCTTGGTTATGTTTTTGATAAAATTTGGAAAAATTTCTGCCATTATTTCTTCAATTTTGGCCCCATCTCCCTCCTTTTCCCTCTTCTTTGGGGACCCTAATTGTACTTTTTTAGGCTGCTGGAAGTTATCCCACTGCTCCCTGGTGCTCTGCGGTTTTTCTTTTTCAGTCTTTTTTCTCTGTTTCATTTTGGATAATTTCTATTGCTATGTTTTCAAGTTCATTACCCTTTCCTTCTGCAATGTTTAATATGCTGTTCCTCCTGCCCAGTGTGTTTGTAAAATCTCAGGTGTTGTAGTTTTCATCTCTGTAAGTTCATTTGGGTCTTTTAAAAGTATTTTGTTCATATTGCTATATGCTCAATCTTTCCTCTACTTTATTGAATACATGTACTGTAATTACATTTTTTTAACATCTTTATTGGAATGTAATTACAATTTTTTTATGTCCTTATCTACTAATTCTATTTGCATCATTTCTGCATCTCCTTATTATGGGTCACACTTTCCTTTTCCTTTTCATGTCTGGTAATTTTGTAGTTGGCTCCAGATCTTATAAACTTTAACATGTGAGGTACTGGATATTTTACATTCCTGCAGATATTCTTGAGTTCACTTCTGGGATTCAGTGAAGTTACTTGGAAACAGTTTGATCACTTTGAGGCTTGCATTTAAGCTTTGTTGGGTGGGATCAGAGCAATTTTTGTTCTAGAGCTGATTTTGCCTCACTACTTAATGCCTCATGAATTACAAGGTTTTTTCTCAGGTCATGGACTTTCCCTGGATTTATGTGAGCTCCAGAAATTGTTCACCTTTCTCTGTTTGAGTGGTTCTTTCCCCCAATTTGGTAGTTTCCTTATAATCATGTGCTGATCAGTACTCAAGGGTTGCTCTCTGCAGATCTCTGGAGCTCTGGCAATGTGTTCCTCTCCTCTCCTGTAATTTGCCCTGAGGACTCTAGCCACCTGGCCTCCTTGAACTCCCAACTTTGTCTCCTCAGCTCAGGAAGACTGTTGGGTTCCTCCTATCTGCATTCTGGCCCGGATCTTTTCTCCAGGCAGGAAGCCGCGACAATTTTAGAGCTCATCTCATTTGTTTCCCCTATCTTAGGGATCACTGTTCTGTGCAGCCAGAGAGCCAATATCTAAAAACAGATTTTTCCCCATATATTTTGTCAGGTATCTTAGTTATTTCAGGCGGGAGGCTCAATCTGGTCCCTGTTACTCCATCTTGATCAGAAGCAGAAGTCCCTATCTTGACTTTTGTAGTGATAGCTTCCTTATGCTACTTTGTAGTTTTATCACCCTCGGGTACATCTCTAGAAACTACAGTTTAGTCTTGCCCATAAAAAAAGTTATTATGCATCTTTTAAGTCTCTTTTAATATACAGATTCCTTCTTCATCCTTTCCTTTTTCTTTCATTTGATCTGTTGAAGAACTGAACTGTTTGACTATAATTTCGCATGCTCTGGCTTTTGCTGATGCATATTTTTGGTGTAGTTCAACATATTGCTCCAGGCTTTTATATTTCCTGCAAATGGGTAGCCAGATACAGAGGTCTGATTCGATTTGGGTTCAATTCCTTTGGCAAGATTTCACCAGGAGGTACATAATGCCAGTTTGTTTCTCTTTTTGTGATGTTAACATTAATGCTTAATGCCTAAATGTATTAATTCATTGAGGATTGCAAAATGGAGATATTCTAAGTCTTTAATTTTTTTCATTTATTAGGTGGAGGACCTTTATAAAGAGACACATGTCCTCATGACTATTTGATTATCCATGGTACAGCTTATATGGGAAGGCAGAGTAAATGATTCGTTTAAGATAACAAATTGGTTTCATATCATTCTCTCAAGATGACCCATTAGTTTAAAAAAATCATTTTTAATATGATTATTAACTCATTGATTGATGGGTTTTAACCAATTGTAATTATAGTTTTTGAAGCTCAAATTGCCCCCATCTCTGGCGGGTGGCAGCCTCTTCAAGTTGGCTTTGAGTCTTTTTTTTTTTTTTTGCGGTACGCGGACCTCTCACTGTTGTGGCCTCTCCCGTTGCGGAGCACAGGCTCCGGATGCGCAGGCTCAGCGGCCATGGCTCACAGGCCCAGCCGCTCCGCGGCATGTGGGATCTTCCCGGACCAGGGCACGAACCCGTGTCCCCTGCATCAGGAGGCGGACTCTCAACCACTGCGCCACCAGGGAAGCCTGGCTTTGAGTCTTTTTAACACCTTAGTAGCTTAATAAATTCCTCTCTATCTAGTATGCCAAGATGTTCCAGGCTCATCTTGTATATTTCCTGCCCCAAACCAGGAATAGCAACTTCCCCAAGAAGTCTTTTCATAGAAAATGGTATTCTAAACACTCTGCTAGGGATGATCATTGCTATTAGGTTGGTCATTGTTTTCAGACTTCTTTAGTGAACAGAGCTAAGATTTTATGTGTGTGTGTATGTGTCTGTATTTTTTCTTTTAAGAGAGAAAATATCTCTTGAGTTCATATTGATACTTGTAATTCATAACGACAGAATTGTAAAATTCAATCTCTTCTACATTACATCTGTATTTCCTTTCTTCTACACCAAGAATCTTGATTCTTACGGACAGAAGAGATGATAGAAATATAATATCCCATAATTACCCATCTACTCTATCCCTCACTCACACAAAACAACCTCAGAATAATTGTAATATTACAATCACCAGTGTTATTACTAAGAGCAGTTAACATAAATTTTTGCATGTTGTGTCCCCATTCTACTCCCACTTAAAAATAAACTGTATCTACTCGTTTGTACTTCAGCCATTGCATACTATAAATCTCTCCCTTTTAAGCCTCATTGCTGTTAGTTCTATAAATGACTACTTGTTTATTACTTATCACCAGTCCTTATGTTAAATGTTCCTTATGTTAAATGTTAGATGTTAATTTTGTTTGACTGAAGCTCATTCTTTGGTATATTTCTCAGGAAGCTCTCACAGGAAAAATATTCCCTACATTTTTGTGTGTTGGTAACACTTTATGCCCTTTGCACTTGACTGCTACCTTTACTGTCTGTAAAAAACTTTGGCTTGTATTTTCTTTCTTTGAGTATCTTAAAAATATTCTCCATTTGCTTCTAGAGGCATATTAGTGTAGAAATGTTTCATGATAATCTAATTTTCTTTCTCTTATAACTCATCTACTGTTTTGACTAGATATCCACAAGTTTAGCAATTTCTTTAGAATATTTTGTGATATGGGTCATTCTGGGTTGATAATCTTAGGTACATGATGTGTTCTTTTAAAATGTAGTTTCAGGGACTTCCCTGGTGGACCAGTGGGTAAGACTCTGTGCTCCCAATGCAGGCGGCGCCGGTTCAATCCCTGGTTGGGGAACTAGATCCCACATGCATGCTGCAACTAAGAGTCTGCATGCCACAACTAAGAAGCCCTCATGCCTCAAGGAAGGTCCTGCATGCCGCAACTAAGACCCAGTGCAGCCAAAATAAATAAATAAAACAAATATAAAAAAATAAAATAAAATGTTGTTTCAAAACTTTTTTTATTTAAAGGAAGTTTTTTGAATTAGGGATTTTGGTATTTATTCTGTTCCCTTGTTTTAATTTTCTTCTTTGGAGACTCCTAGTATCCGTATATTGACTCTTCTTTGCCTGTATTCAGTCTTTGTTACCTTCTGTCTAATCTTTTTCATCGCTTCTGAAAATTTTTTAATAGACTTTATTCTTTACAGCACTTTTAAATTCACAGCAAGAGTGTTGAGATCACTTACTCTTGTCTTGAAGATTCATACTGAATCTTATTTAAAACATCTAAGTAAATAAAAAAGCACCTTAATTAATCAATTAATTAATAAGTTACAAATTTTTGGCTGTGTTGGGTCTTCATTACTGCATGCGGGCTTTCTCTAGTTGCAGCGAGCGGGGGCTACTCTTCGTTGTGGTGCGCGGGCTTCTCATTGCGGTGGCTTCTCTTGCTGCAGAGCACGGGCTGTAGGCATGCAGGCTTCAGTAGTTGTGGCACTCAGACTCAGTAGTTGTGGCACGGGGACTCAGTAGTTGTGGCGCATGGGCTTAGTTGCTCTGCAGCATGTGGGATCTTCCCAGGCCAGGGCTTGAACCCGTGTCCCCTTCATTGGCAGGCAGATTCTTAACCACTGCGCCACCAGGGAAGCCCAAAAAGACCCTTAATTGTTGAAAGATAGTTTTGCTGGCTGTAACATTCTTGGTTGACAGTTTTTTCTTTCAGCAGTTTGAATACATTCATCTCACTGCCTTCTGGCCTCTCATTTCTGAGAAGTCAGCTGTTATCCCTTATATGTGATGAGTTGTTTTTCCCTGCTGCTTTCAAGATTTTACTCTGGGGTTTGAGCTTCAGCATTTTTACTGTGATGTGTCTGGTTGTGGATTTTGTGTGTGTGTGTGTATATTTATCCTACTTGGAGTTTATTGAGTGTTGCAGTCAGCCCAGGCTGCCTTAACATAACACCATAGGCTGGGTGGCTTAAGCAACAGAAATTTATATTCTCACTGTTTTAGAGGCTACAAGTCCAAAATCAAGGTGCCATCATGGTTTCTTTCTGGTGAGAGCTGTCTTCCTGGGTTGCAGATGGTTGCCTTCTTGCTATGCCTTCTGATGGTGTGGGGAGAGAGAGAGGGAGAGAGAGAGAGAGGAGAGAGATCTGGTCTTTCTTCCTCTTCTTATAAAGGCACTAATCCCAGCATGGGGTCCCCAGTCTCATGATCTCATCTAAACCTAATTACCTCCCAAAGTCCTTACCTCCAAATACCATCACATTGACGGGACAGGGCTTCAACATTTGAATTTTGAGAGAATACAAACATTCAGTCCATAGTAGATCTCATGCCTCCAGATCTGATTGCAAGAAAATACCTTCACATTTCTTTGTTTTGGCGCTGCTGCACCTCTTGCAGGATCTTAGTTCCCTGACCAGGGACTGAACCCAGGCCCCGGCAGTGAAAGCACTGAGTCCTAACCACCGGACGGCCGGAGAATTCCCCCAACTTCACATTTCTAACCGAAAACATTTTATTTATTTATTTATTTATTTACTGCCATCACATTTATTTATTTATTTTTGGTACCTCTTAATCTCCCTCACCTGTTTATCTCATCCCCTACACTGTCCCCACTTCTGGCAACCACCTGTTTGTTCTTTGTATGCATGACTCAGTTTCTGTTTTATTATGTTTATTCATTTACTCTGTTTTTTAGATTCCACAGTAAGTGAAATCATGCAGTATTTGTCTTTTTCTATCTGACTTATTTCTCTTAACATAATACCCTGTAGGTCCATCCATGTTGTTGTAAATGGCAAGATTTCATTCTTTTTTATGGCTGAGTAGTATTCTGTTTTATATATATATACCACAGCTTTTTTTTTTTAATTGAAATATAGTTGATTTACAATGCTGTGTTGTTTTCTGGTGTACAATACAGTGATTCAGTTATATATATATATATTCTTTTTCATATTCTTTTCCATCATAGTTTTTCACAGGGTATTGAATATAGTTCCTTGTGCTATACAGTAGGACTTTGTTGTTTACTTATTTTATATATAGTAGTGTGTATCTGTTAATCCCAAACTCCTAATTTATCCTTCTTCCACCCCCTTTCCCCTTTGGTAACCATAAGTTGTCTTCTATGTCTGTGAGCCTGTTTCTGTTTTGTAAATAAGTTCATTTGTCTCATATTTTAGATTCTACATATAAGTGATATCATATGGTTATTTGTTTTTCTCTTTCTGACTTACTTCACT